>NC_042623.1:249227093-249841937 GCF_901001135.1 Rhinatrema bivittatum | reverse complement strand
CTTATCTTGGTGTCTCTACAGAAAGCTTCTTGCTATTTCTCGAGGCTGTAAGCCACCCAGGAGTTGATTGACCTGGAATGGGATGCCTTGGAACCATGTTTTAAAGAAGGTCGGAGCCTGGAAGCCTTATACCTTCTGGACCCGGCAGCCAAAGAACACCTGTGTTTCCTGAAAGTGGATGTCCTGGTCTGCGCCGTCTTGAAGCGAACAACTATCCCAGTAGAGGAAGGTGCAGCCTTGATGCTCACGATAGGTAGCTGGAATCCATCGTCAAGCAGGCCTTTGCGACAGCAATGACACTGTAGATCGCTTCCTGTTGTGCTCTGGTGGCTTGTTAGTGTCTGCTTCTCTCGAGGGGTATGCAGACCTCCTAAGATGAACCTCGAGGGGTATGCAGACCTCCTAAGATGAACCTCACAAAGATGCCCTTTAACCGGATCCTTCCTATTTGGTAACGAATTGGGAAAAACTAGCCAGTAAGTGAGGTGAATCTCCAGTGCCTCGGCTATCAGAAGATAAGTCACAGCGCCTCTCTCCCATGAAGGGTTGGACCAGGGGCTCCCAGCACTTCTGACCCTACAGAAGCTCGTCATTTCAGATATCCCGGCCCTCGGGAAGGTCTCAATCATTTTGAAACAGACAACCAAAAACAGGAATGGGTTTGGGCTTAGGTTCGACCCGAAATTCCCAATGAAGTTGGCAGACCCATCCACAGGATGAGGAGATAGGGGGCCGAATATTTCTCTCCTTTCAGTGGTGCATCAAGATCATATCGAACAAATGAGTACTGGACTTCATATGAGAAGGATATGCTCTGGAATTTCACAGCATCCCTCGGGACATATTCATGTCACCTTGCCACTGGCAGTGGAATCCACATCCATAAGGCTCCTCAGTTTGAGGGCTGTAACCCTGGTACCCTCACCCCAAGTAAATACGGGGCGTTATTCCATCTATTTCATCATATCCAAGGAGGTCATTCTGACCTATTTTACATCTCAAGAGCTTCAGTCGTCATCTACGGATAATTCACTTCTGCATGGAAACTCTTCACTTCATTATAATGGCCATACAACCGAGAGAGTTCTTAACCTCCTTGGATTGACGCCTACCTTCATATCCCAATCTGTCAAGACCACCTGCGTTTCCTAGGCTTTGCAGTACTATGCTGCCACTACCAATTCCAGGTGCTACTCTTCGGCCTGGCAATCGACCCCAGAACGTTCTCCAAAATCATGGTGGTTGTGGCAGTGGCACTGAGGAAAGAGGATCCTGGTGCACCCTTACTTAGACAACTAGCTGATCTGGGCGAAGTTGTTGGAAGCCTCCAGGGTCAGGTTCTTCCTCCTCCAAGAACTGAGTCATGAACAAGGACAAGAGGAGCCTCAACCCCATCCAGTGTTTGAAGTACCTGGGAGTCTGGTTTGACACGAAGCAGGACAGTTTTCTTCCTTCCCTCGAGGATAAAAAAACTAATGTGCCAAGTGCGTCTGAGTAACACGATACACTCCAGGGTGTGGAGCTACTTCCAGGTCCTCTGCGAGGGCACACACATGGCCACTCCAATACTCCCTGCTGTGAGTTTGGAACCCGCTGTCACAAGACTACTCGATCCACGTACCGATGGAAGTATGTTCTCGACTTCAGCGGTGGCTACAGGAAGCTCACCTAAGCAAGGGTGTAAGCCTATCCCCACTGAATTGGATCGCACTCACGACGGACGCGAGCCTCCGAGGGTGGGGAGTTCATTGTCAGTAACTGACAACCCAGGGGCGATTGGACTGAGGAAGAGGCACATTGGAACATCGCCTGGAAGCACGGGAAGTCAGATTAGCGTGCCTGCAGTTCAGTCACAAGCTCCAGGGACAGGCAGTCCGCGAGATGTTGGACAATACAGCAACAGTAACCTACATCAACCGCCAGGGAGGCACCAAAAGCCACCAAATGTGCCTGGAAATAGACCCCCCCACACACACACACACTTATGGAATGGACTGAGTTAAATCTACAAGGGATCTCTGCCACCCACATTGTGGGAAAAGGCAACGTAAGAACAGACTTTCTCAGCAGGGAGAGTCTGGATCCAGGGGAATGGGTGTTGTCGACCAGAGCCTTCCAGTTCCTAAGGGCAGGAGATGGATAGGGAGGTGGAGAATGTGAATGTGTTGATTGAAGACTGATATGATTTAATGAGTTGTGGGCTACAATTGGTTAGACTGAAGGCTATAGTGGAAAAGTTGAGAAATGTAAAAGCTGTGGTAGTCTATTGTAATGCAGCTTATTTGGGGTTATCAGGGGGCGTTTTTAGTAAATTACAGGTAAACCACAGCCAGAATCATCTTGGGTGGTTGTATATTTATGGTGCTCCCATTTGCATAAACTACATTAGTTACCAGTAAGGATGCACTGTGAGTCTTAAATGCTCAGCCTTGGTATTTAAGATGAAAAGTAGGTGTCCACTGCATCTTGGATTGGCTAAGCTGGCAATGCTTTGGTTGAAATCTTGAGATAAACTCTCACCATCAATTACAATGACCATCTGCATGATTTGTATTGTCAGATTACAAAACAGAGCATTATGTATATATATATGTGTGTGTGTATGATGTACATAAGTGCTTGTGAAAAGTGAATTTTCTTGCATTGCTTTGATGTGGGGTTGGGGGTGGAATAATGCAGAATTGTTTGCCTAATGATGGGAATACTGCACTAGATATTGAAGTACATACCACAGATGTTTGTAGGGGGTTCTGTTCCTGAGTCCTAGCAGTTTCCTTCTGTTGCTATTGGGACTTCCAGCTAATTTTTCTACAGGGCTTGAATTGAGCGCTGTAGATTCATTCAGAACTACTGAGGGATTTCTCTCATTTTTAGATTCTCCCCTCCCCCCAGCTCACATAAGTCGCTGTAGTGATAATCCTCAGCTGATGACCTGCAGCCATAAGCCCTAAATATGGCCACTAGGTATTGCTGCTGTGCAATGAGAGACCCCCTCCCCTTGGGGGCTGTGAATACTGCCCTCAACATTACTAGCTGGTCTAGGAACCAAACGCAGCTCTGATGTGATGTGTGTTATAAAAACTACATAGTTTAGACTTAAATTTTGCTACGAATATGGAATTCCTTTGCTTAAGAGTAGAAGCCTCTTACTGTCTCCTGATCCTGAAAAATCCCAGTGTCCTAATTGTATTGGGTGGTAGTACAGGATAGAGAGAGCACATACCTTGGTGAACTGCTGATTTGTGATATTTTAATGGACTAGTCACTGCAAACTTCTGCCTGATAAGTGGTAATGACATAAAGGGTATATCTTGTTAGAGGGTGTGTAAATTATTTGAGGGCTCATATATCCTGCAAATAATGCAAAAATATATCATGATTATAGTATCGCAGGCCTTGCATTAGCAGCTTAGCTTGCAGAAAAGTTAATACAAATTCCCAGCTGAAGTGTCTTCTGAGGAGAAAAAGCATCATAATGGGGTTTATATAAGTTGTCCCCTACTGCATCAATGTGTGCACTCAATCATGGAGCCTAACAACTGCTGATATCTTTGTTTAGTGTTAAGCAACACTGATATATTTTGCTTTAATTTATGTACTAGAGACAAAAATAGAACTGCAAATTTCATACTAGTACAGTGTGTAGACATTATTTATAGCAATTCTATCTTGAAAATAAAGGAGAAATTTAACCTGTATGCAAATATGGGCTTCAGTGCTTTGCTCTTATGTTTTTTCTTCAGTCAAAAGATCTTGTGAAAATATACCCACCTTTTGTAAACTTTTTTGAAATGAGTAAAGAGACAATTATCAACTGTGAGAAGCAGAAGCCAAGATTTCATGCTTTCCTAAAGGTAGGCCTGTAATCTTGTAAATTTTTGAAATTGCAATCTGGAGAGGCTTAATGTTTAAGTTGCTGAACGTTTTAGTCTATAGACGAAAAGAGATTTCTAAATAGATGAAAATGCTTGTTCGACAATAAAATGCTTTGGACCTATCAACATTGGATGGTGCAGAATCTGGCAACTTGCGAATTTAGAAATACCAAAGTTTCAAGTTTAAAAAAACACAACTCTGGGTACATTCCTCCTGGATTCAGGGAATATATTATAAACCTTAAACTGGGTTGTCTTTTTCTTAGTTCTAAAGAATACTTGTATCTGGTTCAAGATTTCCTTCAGACAAGAAGGGAAGAAATTAATTCTGAAACTATATCGGGGGTAGATTCGGCTTAAATTATTCTGTAGATATAAACTTAAAATCAGAGGCTTTATATTCTTGAGCTTTGACTAATTGGCTAATCTTCAGGAAGAAAAAAATGTGTTAATGTTCATGTAGTAGTTCATTTTTACTTCTCACCAGACCAGTCATGTAGGCTTTGTCTTACAAGCAGATGGAGATAGAAAATAATTAGCTTGCTGAACCTATCCTCTCTAAGACTTCATGCATTCTGTAGCTCTTCAGCATTGAAGGACAAGCAAGATGGTAGTCCTCACACATGGGTGACATCGGATAGAGCCCAGCACGGAAAATTTGGGTCAAGTTTTTAGAAACTAACGCCGCCTCCACGTGGGTCCCTCTTCAGTCTCTTTTCTGCAAAGCTGTTGCCTTGCAGTCGCAGAGCTCGCATGTCTCTTTTGGGAAGTTTTTTGCTCTTTTTGGAAGTGTTTTGTCTTCCACGCATTGCGTAGGGTCCCTCACTCCTTCAGGCCCTTTTCAACAATCTGGAAAGTCCCTCGTGTTTTCGTGGTTGATAGCTGATGGCCTTCTTCCCCGATACCCACTGACCATCGACCGCGCGCCGCTTACTTTTTTCCATGGCATCCTCCGGCTTCCGCTGGTGCCCCCAAATCTGCTTATCACAGACCCCTCGTAGTCTGTTCTCTTCCTGGGAGCATCCCATGATGTCCGCGGTTGTGATCTGTGCCCAGATGACTCCATCGATCGCTCCCTCCTACGTTCCCCGGCTCTGATCTCTGTGCAGGGGACCGACCGCAGTCTTTGTCATCCCGTTCTTGGTCAGGTTCCTTGCCATTGGTTCTGGGCAAGGACTGTGGTGACCGTAGAGAGAGAGAGAGAGGTCGATCATCTTCTAAGTCAGACCATGGACAAGCATCGATGTCTGTGCCTCCCATGAAGCAGTTTAGGGCAGAGGAAATTATACCCTCTGACCCCTGCTGATGCCTTCAGAGGCGGCCTCTGACACCAGCGGAGGGCTCTGTGCCCCTTAATGCTCCAGGGGATGTCCTGATTCCACCTGCTCCTCCTCAAGCTGTTTTATCCTCTGCTGCATTTTCTAATCCCCAAGAAAACCAGTGGCCTCCGACCCATTCTGGACCTGAGAGCTTTAAACCGTTTTTTGGTGAAGGAAAAGTTGAAAATGGTCTCGCTGGGCACCCTGATTCCCCCCCTCAAGGTGGGAGATTGGATCTGCTCCCTTGATCTAAAAGACGCATACGCCTATAACCCCATTTTCCAGACGGATAGTCAGTACCTCTAATTCCTGGTTGATGGGAATCACTATCAGTATCGTGTTCTGCCCTTTGGCCTGGCATCTGCGCCCAGAGTCTTTACCAAATGTCTGGCGGTTGTCGGAGCCCATCTTTGAAGGCGAGTGATTCACGTTTTTCCTTACCTCAATGATTGGCATATCAGACATCTCCCGACAAGAGGCTCAGAGTCCATGCACATTACAATTAAAACTTTGGAGACCCTGGGATTTCTGATCTACACACCCTGGGTTGCAAACAGGTGCTCGTCTTTTACTTGCAGTGAACAGTGCCTCACCATGTCTCTGCTCAGCATTTTTTCTCCTTCGACAAACAGATTAGGAGTCATGGTCTCTAAACAGACCTTATCCCATTGTCTAGCGGACTGCATTGCTTTCTCCTACCACAAGCGGGCTTCCAGCTTGGTCACGGCAAAGCTCACGCCGTGCGGGCCATGTCAGTCTCTGTGGCTCACTTGCATGCAGTTCCCATTCATGAGATTTGCAGAGCGGCGACCTAGAGTTCCCTCCACACTTTCACCTCACATTACTGCCTGGACAAGGATGGCCACCCACCACCCCAAAGAATTTTGTTTTCTCTCTGTTTATTTTATTTTGCTCAAACTCTGTTATACGACTGAAGAAGACCCCATGTGGTTAGCGGCATGCTGGGCATGCTCAGTGTGCCAGGCACCCTCCGATGTCGCCCATGTGTGAGGACTAACATCCTGCTGTCCTTGGAGAACACCTTTTACAGGTAAGCAACTCTGCTTTCTCTAGGTAGAGATGTGCAGCTGGAGAAGTCTGAACAGATTGCTCCTGGGCATCTGACTTTGTGTCCCCAGTTGTGTAGGACCAAGCAAGGGGAGGTTGGTGAAACTTGACTGAAGTTGGTTCTCTGGCTCTGGGAGAGCTGAAAGTAAGGAGTCTAGATTCCCTCACCCCACCTCACTTTCTTTTGAAAGAATACTTTTGAGCTGGGAGGCTCAGATGCAACTTAGCTTACAGGCTTAATGCCATTTGCCTGGTGGAATAAAGTTGAAGCATTGTGCCAGTAAACAGAGCACATATGTTGCCATATCTTTTTCGAGGGGCAGGGAGCAAGAGAAATGGGGATCAGCAGCAGCACCTGTGCTCCCCATGCATTGTTTGCCATGCCCAATTGCAAACCCAGCAGGATGCTGCAGTAACTCTGCAAGCTTCAATTTTGAAGGAGCTATGACAGAGGTGTGGATTTGCCCAGGATGTGCATGGGGGAGATTCTCCTAGCTAAGACCGTGTGTGAGGATGTTTCCACAGAGGCAGGCACCTCCGAGAGAAGGGAATCTAACTCCAGGATCTGTGGCCATTTTATCTGCGGATGGCTCTGCAGACCTCATGAAGGGATTTCCCAGCCTACTTCCAGGAGAGCTGGATTCTTGGACACCACAGGTCACCACCACGATCACACCTTGAATATTGTGTACAGTGCCTTGAGAGTGGCTAGACCTGCAGCCTGCCCCAATGCCCCAGGCCCCTTCGTTAACGCAGGGGCATCGATAAGGCCTCCACCAGTGGCTATATCAATGAATGATTCCTCAAAGGATACACAATGTTGGGCTCAATGGTGCTGCTTCCGTGCAAGACAAACCTGACCAGGGCTAGCCTTCCTTGGTTCTTCAGGATAGATTCTATTTGAGCCACTGATTCCCCCGATGCCCACAGGGCCTTCGGTACCAGTGCACTCAATCCAGCAGTGCCTTTGGTGCCACAGAGACCATCAGGGTCTCAGCATAAAAGATCACTGTGGGCTCCACCTCAGGTGTCCCCAGGCATGCGAGTGAGGATGCCTCCTATGACCCTTGGGAAAGTGGAGTGTCCTGAGGAGAAGTATAGGTCTCTGCAGAAGGATTTAACTTTTTATGGATTTGTGAGGGTTACGGCAGAGTCTGTGCCTTTTCAGCTCAGGTGCAACGTCCTACAATTTGTGGACACTCCAAAGGAGGTGGTTGCAGTACCAGTGCATGCCATCTTTAAAGATTTGCTTGTTTGGTTATGTGAGCACCCCATTTCCATCCCACCAGTAAACAGACTGATATGGTCTATCTGATGCAGCTCACCACAGGATTTGAGTGCCGTCAGCTTCCACACCAGTCCGTAGTGGTGGAATTGTCTTTAAAGAAAGCAAAGAGTGTGGACTCGCGCTTCGGCCCCTCCAAGTCATGAGCACAGGGCCCTGGACGCTCTGGGAAGAAGTCTTTCAGGGGTCCATGTTTGCAGCTCTATATGAGCTAATACTCCAGTGGAAAAAAGTTCAGGATCTGGTGGAGCGACTCCATAACAATTTCAGGAAGGTTTCCTGAAGGTGATCCTCAAAGGCCTGGAGTGCGACACACACAAAATCCATTCAACTTATGCATTTGAAACATTGGCGAGGATGGCAGCAGTGCATTGGAGCTAGACGTAAGCCGGGTTTCGGGCCTTGGACCTCTGGCCCAAAATGCAAGACAGTCTGGCAGACCTGCCCTGAACCAGGGCGAATCTCTTCGGAGATAAAATCAAGAAAGCGGTAGCGCAGCTGAAGGACTACCATGAAAACCCTTCAGCAGCTATCTGCAAGCACCTCAGTCCTCTGGTCAAAAGCCATCGCAGCAAACCTCAAGGCAGCCCTTTTACAGACCATGGAAGTACTATCCACCGGCTGCTCAAGCAAGGCCCCTCGACCGCTCCTGGCCCCACCACGGTTTAGAATGGCAATGAGGTAGTTTAAGCCAGCAAGCAGTACTCCTGAGGAACGACCCTCCCATGGGGGCTCGCTTACAGGTGTTTGCTGACGGTTGGCTCTGTCACTTCGGACCAATGGGTCCTCGCCATCATTTGGTGGGGGTACAGATTGAACTTCCAACGTACCCTTCCACATCTCCTCCATGTCCCTTTTAGGGGTCTGTGGCAAACAGCAAATACTTTGACTAGAGCTCTCTGCCCTCTTAATGGCTCGATCAGTCGAGGCTGTTCTGCCAAATCAGCAGGACAATAAGTTGTTTTTTTTTTATTCTAGGTATTTCCTGATTCCCAAGAAAACTGGAGACCTTAGCCCTATCTTGGATCTAAGGGTGTTGAACAGATTTCTCATAAGAAAAAAATTCAAAATGGTGTTGTTGGGTGCCCTAATTCCTCTCCTCAGGACTGGGGACTGTCTTTGCTCCCTCGATCTCAGACACGCTCATATTGTGATCTCTCCCTGCCATCAGAAATACTTTTTTCTGGTGGGGGAGGAGCACTATCAGTATTGGGTGCTGCCTTTCAGCCTTGCATCCACACCCTGCAACTTCACGAAATGCCTGACTGTAATGGGAGCTTCTCAGGAGACACATGGTACATGTCTTCCCCTACCTAGATGATTGGCTCGTCAAAATCAATACCAGGCAGGGAGCATTACATTCTCTCCACTCCACCGTCCAGATCCTGGAGGCTTTGGGGGTGTTTAATCAACTACCTGAAGTCCCAGCTGGTTCTATCACTACAAATGTCTTGATTGGGGCCAGGTTCAATACAGTCCAGAGGAAAGCTTTTTTGCCCCAGGACAGAGTGGTAACCCTGGTGTCCTTGGTAGAATCTATCTCTCTCTCGAAGCCAGCAGGCCTCCACGCACCAGATCCTACATCTTTTGGATCACATGGCAATGACAGTACATGTCATGCAGTTTGCCTACACATGCACAGAGCGCAGTGGACATTGTGCACTCAGTGGTGTCGGCCACCCAGGACCTTCAAGCTTGCATCAGTCACCACTTGTCTCCTTGTCCAACCTAGAGGTGGGAATGCCTTTCCAGGTTTCTCCACCGCAGGTTGTTCTCACTATGGATTCGTCCCACATAGGTTGGGGGGGGGGGGGCTCATATGGCAGGCCTTAGCACCTAAGGTCAATAGTCCTCGCAGGAGCAGCATCTTCAGATCAACTTTCTGGCGCTCCGGGCATTTCGGAATCTTAGCCAACAAGGTAGTTCTGGTACAAACAGACAACCAAGTGGTGATGTGGTACCTGAACAAGCAGAGGGGACAGGTTTGTTCCTCCTCTGCCAAGAGGCGGTACATATCTGGTCCTGGGCGCTTCCACAGGGCATTCTCCTGCAAACCGAAACACAACGGTGGGTGCTTTGTCAGGCCTTTCATCCCAAAGAATGGTTCCTGAAAACAGGAGGTGGCAGATCAGATCTTCCACCTTTTGGGGGACCTCAGACAGATCTGTTTGCTTCCCTGTGCAACAGGAAAGTGGATCAGTTCTGCTCCCTAATTAGACCGGATGGCAGACTGGTTTTGGATGCCTTCGCTCATCATTAGGGCACCGGCCGCCTATATGCGTGTACCCTACTCTTCCACTAGTGTCGGACTCTACTGAAACTTCAGCAGGACCAAGGAACCATGATTCTGATTGTGCCTTATTGGTCATGACAGATCTGGTTCCTGCTTCTGCAAGATCTATCCTCATGGTCTTCGATCCATCTGGGAACCACTCTGGACCTGATCACTCAGATCAGGGCAGGCTGCACCATCCTAACCTCCAGGCCTTGTCCCTCATGGCGTAGATGTTGAACTGATGACCCTGCAAGCCAAGCCCTGGGTCTCTCGGACAGCGTGTCTCGCATTCTGGTGGAATCCAGGAAGCCTTTGACTGCTGCTTCACCTGCATAACAGTCGAGGATTTCAAAATATTGTCTGATGCCCAGATCTTTTTCCTGGAAGATAATTGCTAATATGGAAACTAACATCATATTAACTACACTATGTTGGACAATCTGTCTCCATTTTCTTACTTCTGGACTATAGAAAAGTTGAGGCATGAAGGCAACTTGGAGGTCATAGCTACCTTGACACCTAGTTTCCTCATGGAAAAGCTCAATCTGATTAGCCTATTGCAGAGTATGGTGGTTTTAAAGTGTGTTCTGTTTGCCTTTTTGCAGTCTGGTATTAAGAGAAGTTTGACATTCTCTTAAGGTTCAGGTGGTGGCACGCACCTGTTTTTATAAGGGGCTTGTTTAGGGTCTCAGCTCATCCCGAATTTGTGCGCTCCCTGTAGGGAGTGAAGCACCACCTTTCCCTGGTAAGGCTCTGATAGCGTGGTACTGTGGCATTTGTGTTAGGTGCTGCTTGACCCTTTTAAGAGGAGAATTGAACAAGGACCTTGCTCTCAAGACTGTTTCTAATATGCATCTCACTGAACAGATAATTATCACAGTTGCATGCACTCTTGTAGAGAGCTGGTCTTTGATCCTTTCACAGAAAAGAGTAGCCTTTAATATAATGCCATGTTTTTTTGCCTAAGGTTGCCTGTTTCATAGTAGCAGCAGCATCTCTGTCCTGCTCACCCCCTGCCCTCTCATGGTAGGTTCAGCAATCTAGTTCTTTATCCATCTGCTGGTAGGACAAAATCCATATGTCTGGACTGGTCTAGTTGGTCTCAGAAAAAATAGCAGTTAAGATATGTAATACTGTGTATTGTGTAGTCATTTTTCCTTAGCACTTTCTTTTTAGAGTTTAATACTGGACATATTTTTTCTATTAGTCTTAAATTGGTAAAAGGCTAAGATTTCAACATGTATCACTTGTTAAATTCTTGCTTCTGTATTGAGATTTTGATGTTTCTAAGTATTAATCTTGATATAAATTTCTAAAAGCTTAGATCTTCCAATAATAGCTCACAAGTAGAACATTTTCATCTGTCAGAGCAAAAAGTGATAGATTCTGAATCCTTATAAGGCTCTCATATAAGTAAACTATTTATACTACTGTAAGAGGGGAAACTAGTAACTCTGGGTGAGGTTTTTGGGGGGTGAAGTTTTACATGCAGTCGAGGTACGAACAGCACAGTAGACACTCCAAATCACATAAAATCTTCACTGTTGTCTACTGTGCTGTTCGTACCTCGACTGTGCATATAAAACTGCCCCCCCCAAACCTAATCCATCACCAAAGCCTCACCCCAAGTTCAGAATGGTCCCTCTTACAGTGGTATAAAAAGTTGA
Source organism: Rhinatrema bivittatum (assembly GCF_901001135.1). Taxonomy (NCBI): domain Eukaryota; kingdom Metazoa; phylum Chordata; class Amphibia; order Gymnophiona; family Rhinatrematidae; genus Rhinatrema; species Rhinatrema bivittatum. Next base: position 249,830,448 of record NC_042623.1, on the reverse strand, counting down.
CCAATATGTGTGCCGCCTCAGACTCTCTCCCTTCCCGAAATGGGATTTGCAATAAATATTGTAAAACCCGTTTCGGACTTAACATACAGCATAACGCCAGGAAAAATGGTGTAGTTTATTTCTGGTGTTTAAATCCCACGTTAGCATGCGTTACGCTATTGCACGCAACGTTAAGTGCACCTCATTTTCATAAACTCTTCCCAAACTCCTCCCATGTGATTAAATTTTTAAAATTTGCATACATATGGTGATGTGTTATTTATCGCATGCGTTATTGGGGGTATTAGGGCCCTAATGCAATTTGATGAATGACCCCCTTTGCTAGCTGCCCAGTAGCTGATTATAGATCTTTTTTCATGCTGTCTTCTCCAGGGTATGCTTGGTATATTTATCTGGTTGCATAGACTACATCATTTTAATAGCCTGACTCTGGATTGTATGTGCACTTTTCTTTGCCAGACTGACCTTGATCTAGGAGCAGTACTTAAATGAGTTCCCATGAGCAATATGTATGAATGTATTACCACTTTACAATTGACAGGCAAGCATGAATCTGCCATAATTTGTCCTGTATTTATTTGCTGTTTGTGTTATATATCCCACCAATGTAACTTGCTGTAACATGCTTTGAACTCTTACAGAAAAAGCATGACACATTAATGATGGTAATGCATGAATATCATCTGATGATATAGACATGGACACAGTGCTCAAAAATCAGAAAGGCTTGCTGAGCGTATGAGGAAGTTCCTGGGCATGTGCCACTTCTTAAGCTCATCAGTCTCTCTTCATCCAAGCTACTGCATAGATGTATTGCCAATGTCACTCTACAATTTTGTTTGGCCTTATTAGTCAGCCTAGATTTCTGCCTTGTATTAACAAGGTTTCTATACCATATAATTGGTTAAAAACTAAACCAATTTACAAAATCATTATCATAAAATACAAACCATCAAACACAACACCAAATGATGTATATATTGCATAATTGGGGTGGTGGTGGGGGTTGCCTTTGCCTTGGTGGCCCCTCAGTACTTTCAATTCTAGGCCAAGAAGACTCTGATCAGCCTGCATTTGTGGGTGCTGGATGTCCACCAGATACTTTCTCAAGGGTTAAAAAAATAATACATCCATTGAACTTATTCAAACCAGAGTTTCTATATAAATGAATGGAGCTTCCGCTACTGCTGTTAGCTGCTACTCTAATAAAGCTGATACATCCAAGTTTTAAGAAGTCAGGGCAGCTGATTTGTTATCATTAGAACTTGGTGACCACTTTAAAAATGAAAAATACCTTATTTGTTGGTATAAAATTTTGAGATGGAATCTTTAAATTTTGTTCAAAAGTAGTCTCTGGATCAAGAATTCCTAACCAGTTGTTCAGTCTAACACAGTGACTGAGGCAAATAGGTTGGAGGACAAGTCAAAATTCTACTCCATGCTTCTGTGTTGCTACAGATTAGTTAACAATGCTTTTGTGATAGACTGGAGCTATAGTCTGCTGTATACATACTCACTAGGATGAAAGAAAAGAAATAGATGCCTGTAGTCTTAAAACAATCCTTTATTGCAGTGGAGACACAAGGGTAGCCCGACTCTGGCCGAGTTTCGCCGTTTCAAAACGGCTGCCTCAGGGGCTTACAATAATCTTCTTGAATTCATTAGTTATATATCGACTAAGAATATAGTGTGATCATATAAAGAGCTGTATGATCTCTCCATGTTTGCCTTTGCTAGTGGAGTTCTGCTATCGCGAATGCTTCAAGACGCAACATAAGAGATCATACAGCTCTTTATATGATCACACTATATTCTTAGTCGATATATAACTAATGAATTCAAGAAGATTATTGTAAGCCCCTGAGGCAGCCGTTTTGAAACGGCGAAACTCAGCCAGAGTCGGGCTACCCTTGTGTCTCCACTGCAATAAAGGATTGTTTTAAGACTACAGGCATCTATTTCTTTTCTTTCATCCTGACGGCTATTATAAATCGCCTTCCTTCGTGCTTTTTGGGTACATACTCACTAGTTCTCGCATTGGCAGGACTGTCCAGAAGGACCTTCAGGACAAGACTAGATTAATTCTCATAGCACTGGCTTGGCTTTAATGAGTTATCCATATCTAGTCTTTCAATCCAGTCTTCGATTCATTTGGGAATGCATCTTAACTCTCATCACACGGGAGGATGGTAGACTAGTCTCTTCCTTACTCCTTCCAATGAAGATGGAGGACATATTGTGTTTGGCTAGAAAACATTCAACCAGAAAATCCTATGCTTTTAAGTAGGAAAAATTCTCAACATGTTGAACTAACCAGTTGAATCCTGTCTTTGTGGCTTGAGAGACTTAGTCCAATACTTGTTCTTGTCCTTGGGTTTCAGCACTTGTTCAGTCAAGCTTTATCTTATCAGCATTTGTGGCATATTGCTAGCAGGTAGAAAGAGCTTAGATCTCTCTCCATCCTCTAGTATCAAAGTTCATGAGAGGTCTATGGCATTCTAAGCCCCCAGTTAGTAAACTTCTAGTGCTGTGGAATCTCATTGTAGTCTTGGCTCAGCTCATGAAACCTTCCTTTGAGCCTCAAGTCTTCACTACCTCGTGGATGGGCGAAGACCTATATAGATATATAATTTTCTATTACACCTAAATTTTACACTTCTTGTGTAACCTGCCTAATACCTTTAACAGAAGGCTTGGGGTACCTGCATGGAGAGACAGTTGCTGCTATTCTTAGTGGAAAAACTAGATGGACCATTATAGCCTATATTGGTTGTCAGTCATGGTTGCTATATACTAAGTCAAATTTGAAGAGTCTCAACTGGAAAATTTATCATTGCCATGACTTCGGCACAAAGAGTAAGTGAATTACAGGCTCTAGTTTCGTATTTGTCATACCTGTATTTCTTTTCTCATTGGTTACATGAACACTGAATTTCGCAATGTTATACCTAGACATAATAAAACTATTAAACCAAATGGAACTAGTAATCAACATCGAAAAAACAGTTTATACATCTTGAACGAAGAAACATTGAAAGAATTCAAAATCCCATCCGACTTAAAAATGGCAAATCAGTTGAGCTAACTGATAAAGCTAGAAACCTAGGAGTAATTATAGACACGGAACTGTGCCTTAAACACTTATCAATAAAAGGAAGAGAAGGCTACGCCAAACTAATGGTCCTTAGAAGACTAAAACCAGGAACACTTTTGTACAGTACTACAAGCATTATTATTTGCCAGCACGGACTACTGTAACACACTTTTCCTGGGATTGCCATATACTACTATCAGACCACTGCAAATACTACAAAACTCAGCTGCCAGAATACTTACTGGTAAAGGCAGAAGAGATCATATCACCCAGACATTTGCAGATTTACACTGGCTCCCAATAGAACAAAAAGTGCAATTTAAAACACTATGCACAGTGCATAAACTAATAAATGACTAACATGCTGATTGGCTAAACACTGCTCTACGATTACATGTCCCTCGAAGTCTCAGATCAGCAAATAGAGCTCTACTAACCATACCCTCAGTCAAAACAGCAAAGTTGACCCAAGTTAGAGAGAGAGCACTATCTTTGGCAGGACCATTATTATGGAACACATTACCCCTGGAATTAAGACTCATGAAAGAATTAAAACTCTTCAAAAAAGGCTTAAAAACATGGCTCTTCAAAAAAGCATTTCACAATGAGGTAGCTGAATAACAACACAAATAGCGAATGTCACCTGTAAAAAAGCAGACTTGCTTATTTTTTCATTTTTCTCATATTTAAGTATTAAATTAGACAGTATAAACATATGATTACACTAACAATCATAAATGGTAACCACACCCATTCCCCATTTAGTGTATATTATTGAACTATGTAACCATATAATACTGGACCTTATGGATAATTTAGAAACCAAACATATTTGTGCCTAACTGTAAACCGTTGTGATGGTGCTCTACTAAACGACGGTATAGTAAATAAAATGAAACTTCTCCAAGTTCTTTCCTAAGATAGTATCTGCATGCCACACTAACCAGATATTGTGCTTCCGGCTTTGTTTCTGAGACTACATGCTCGTGGGAGAACGTGCTTTTTGCTATTTGAAGGGGACAACCTCCACTGTCAAGCTTCTCAACTGTTTGTATCCTTTTGATCCAAATAAAGTGGGATGGGTGGTTGCCAAAACTGGCTAGCAGACAGTATTTCAGACTGTCATGCACTGGCTGGTGTACCGATGACTTTATTACGGCTCATCAAATGAGCTATGGCAACATCAGTTCATCTCAGGGCCACTTCTGTTAACATATGTACAGCTGTTACTTGTCAATTCACACATCCCACTATATTCTCAATGTTTCTTAGGCAAATCAACTTTGGACAAGCAGTTTTATGTAGCTTGTTCATGCAGTTGTCTGGTCTCACCTGGTGATGTCCGAGTTATCTATTTTTAGTAGTTTCTCCGCAATACAGCTTCGCTTCAACTTGGGAATCCCCCCCCCTCCCACCAAGCCTGCTTGTTGATGGAGAAAGCAAGTTTGTTTACCTTGGCCATACTTAATGCCTGCTGGCTGCCTCCCCGGACAGAGGTGGCAGCCTTGCCAAAGCTTAAGCTCTGGAAGAGACTGAGGGATTCATGAGGCAGCGTGCACACATGGAGGAACTCCCGCATATGCTTGCTAAGACTTTCACTGAGCTCTGACAGCTGGATCCATGTCTGCACTGTTGGATGGTCACCTATGCGTTATGGCTGATTAATCCTGCTGTCTATGGAGAACTTTCGTTTACAGATGAGCAACTTTCACTTTAAAAAAAAAACAATTTTTTAATACCTCTTATCTTAGGTTCCTCTGAAATTGTTTAGCATGAGTACATGCATGTGTGTATACTTTTGCTTGGTAAGCAGATACGCATTTGTAGTTTAAGCATATAACTGGGTTCTCCTTCCCCTCCCCCCCTCCCCCCACCTCAGATTAACCAAGCTAAATTGGAGTGTGGACGCCAGACTCTAGCAGAACTACTAATCCGACCAGTTCAGAGATTACCCAGTGTTGCTCTTCTTCTGAATGGTAATGTATCTGTGATGCTGTATTTTCATTAAGTTTTTTTTTGTCTTTGTAGGAATATTGCAGCAGATTCCATACATATTTATAGTGATTTTTCCCTCTTGCAACACTCATATAAAACACATTTTGTAGAGCAACTTTATCCAGCAAAGACAGTAAAATTAACATTTTTCTATTTTAAAGGGGTACCACTTTAATACTTGGCATAATTGAGAAAAGTTTCAGGTGTAAAAAATGGGTTTTTAACCCCTGATAAATGTTCACTGAAAATGATGGGGCTTATGGTAAATGCCCACTTTTTGTCCTGTTGATTCTTTGGGAATGTGGTGTTTAGATGTTCAGTTGAAATGGGTTGGGCAATGAACACAAAGTACCTGCTGTAGCAACAACTAAATGGTGAGTAAACAGACAGTTGAACCATATTATGAAAATTTGGTGAACTTAAGATGGTCTGTTCTAACTTAGTACTGTTCTATATATTAGTTCTGCTTTGTTAGCTATTGAAAATCAAACAGTGGTTTAACATGGTGCAAAATATTTATAAAACGTTTCTGTGTACACATGTGAGAACTAAGATCTATTTAACCTGGCCAAGTACTGCTGAAGAGTAGCAAAAGCATAATGGCTAAAAATGGAGTGCATTTAAAATCTCCTTCGCATCACATTTCAAGATTTAAAACAATCTGTATACTTGCTATCAGTTTATAGTGACTGTAAGGTTACAGGGATAATTTTTCCCATAATGAAAATGTTACTATTCTTTTATTGCAGATATTAAAAAACACACAGCTGATGATAACCCTGATAAAGTCACTTTAGAGAAAGCAATCGAGTCACTGAAAGAAGTAATGATGTAAGCAACTTGTCAACTCTTGTACATATTTTAATTTCTCTGAGCAGAAATGAATTAGCCATAATACATGGGGTGGGGGGGGTGTGGAATCTGACAGCGTTGAACAGACCCATTTTTCCAAATTCAGTAAGTTTACTGGTTATGCATGATGGTTCATGAACTCCTCAGTCTTGATATCCAAGCTTCTGCACAGACATGTGACCCTTTCTCCAATTTTTTTGATATTCTATATTTTTCTTCTACCTCATTGCAGTTTTTATCCCAGGACAAGCAGGATGATAGTCCTCACATATGGGTGACATCATCAGATGGAGCCCTGGTACGGTAAACTTCTGTCAAAAGTTTCTAGAAACTTTTGGCTGGCACTCTGAGCCTACTGAGCATGCCCAGCATGCCATAATATTCTCAGCCACAGGGGTTTCCCTTCAGTCTTTTTTTCCACCTTGCTATAAGCAAAGCAGATCAGGAGCTCTGGGAAATTTTCCCTCATTTTTCCTTAAGGGAAGAAAACTTTTTTCAGTCACATTTTCTTCATAATTGTCTTCCTTCGACATAGTCTTGGTGACTACATTTTTTGGTTAGCTTTCGGTCTATTCCGGTCACCTCACTATCTATTCCCGCCGGTCATCGACAGTTATTAGGCCACAATTTTTATCATGGCCTCCAGCTTCAAAAAATGTCCGGATTGTAACTGGACTATGTCCATTACTGACCCACATTATGTCTGTGTTCTGTGCTTGGGATCAGGCCACGATGTCCGGGCTTGTTCAACCTGTGCCCAGATGACACCGAAGGGCAGGCATGCTCGTTTGGACAAGATGGAAGAATTGTTTAAAAAAAAAATCCAATCGTCTTCGTCAACATCATCCCCAAGAGTAACACCTCCCTCTGTTGCTAAACATAGATATCTTCGATAGCGTCTTTTTCAGCATCGATGGTAAGGCGTCGTCATCAAAAACCATCGAACGGATGCCAAAGAGTCAGTGTACTGGAGCCAACTCCACCAGCTGTACACGAACTGCAGTGCTCTCCACCGGCTCTGTCAGAGGATGTGCCACCACGAGTAATCGTGGAAGTGCCAATAGCGCCAGCAGTACCTTCCCCAGTGACAGTGGACACAGTCCACTGTTTCCAGGGAAGAGGTGACTAGTATAGTCCAGCAAGCTGTCGAGGCCTTATAGAATTTACAGCCTCCGACAGTACCATCAGTACCGGCACTGACACCGGCATCGACATTGGACCACTCAATATTTCAGCCTTTGAATAGACTCGATGCCTTGATAGGAGCTCTTCTTCAGACACCGGCACCAATTCCATTGATGCACCCACCGGTGGCTCCGGCCATTCCGATTCCCAGATCGGATGAGGACGATAGGGACTCAGATTCCATCCCAGGGCCATCGGGCCTTCACCAGCATCGAGTCCCAAAGAAACCCTCGATGCCATTCAAAGATCCATTGATTCCAATACATCCAGGTCCATCGGGTGATACCTGGAATAGATTTCCATCGAGGCCCATCAATTCCCCATCGATGCCCTCATTACCAATGATGCCAAAACACATTCCTGCAAAATCTGCATTTAAATCAAAGTATATACAGCCAGAGGACCCTGACTCCCTTTATCATCCTCAATATACTCCTTGGAAGGATATTGACATGGATACGGAGTCAGAGGAATTGCAATCAGAGCCCTCTCCACCAGAGAAATCCCCTCCTGAAGATTTGTCATTTACAAATTTTATTAAAGAAATGGCAATCACAATTCCTTTTGAATTGATCACACAGGAGAATACCAGACATAAGGCCCTAGAAGGCCTTCAATTCGTGGATGCACCAAAAGAAATAATGGCAATCCCGATCCATGAAGTCCTTCTAGAACTACAACGGACGTGGGAACATCCCTGCTCAGTCCTAGCAGTAAATTGGAGAACAGATGCCACTTAGGGCTTACGGTACCCTGGAGCACGTTGCACTAACTGCCTCATCATTCGGTAGTTGTAGAATCTGCTCAGAAAAAAGCCCGAAAACAAAAACCTCACTCATCTGTTCCTCCAGGAAAAGAGCAATGCTTTTTAGATACCTTAGGAAGGAAAGTCTATCAAGGCTCCATGCTGGTAGCACGCATTGCAGCATACCAGTTCTATATGACACAATACCAAAGAAACTTGTGCAAGCAAGTACAAAATATTGTGGATAACCTTCCTCAGCAACAATTAGCTTTAACTACACTAGTTGAAAAATGATTGGAATCTGGCAAACACGAAGTGAGAGCAGCTTATGATGTGTTCGAAACATCAACTCGTCTATCAGCCTCAGCAATAAATGCAAGAAGATGGGCCTGGCTCAAGGCCTCTGACCTCAGGCAGGCTGGCAGATCTCCCTTGTGTTGGAGACTATCTCCCTTGTGTTGGAGACTATCTTTTCGGGGAAAAGATTCAAGCTTCAGTATCTCAATTGAAAGACCATCATGAGACACTCAGACAGCTCTCCAAACTCCCTAAGACTGTCAACTTGAAGGGGCACAAGGCGACTCTCTTCTATAGACCTAGAAGGTATTACCTACCTGCCTCTTCAGCACGTCAGTACCATCCATCACAAAGAGGACATCCACGTCAGCCAAAACAACAAAAAACCCAGCCACCACCCCAAACTGGACCAGCAGCAGGTTTTTGAACCGAACCAAGAGAACAGAAGCCTTTTTCTCAACCCTATACCCTCCCTTACCAGTAAGAGGTAGACTTCATTATTTCAAACACCAATGGAGAGTCTCATCACAAAAGACCAATGGGTATTAGCCATACTAAATCGGGGAGATTGCCTAAAATTTAAAACAATACCTCCGCATTCTCCACCCTTTCCAATTTGGACAAACATGGTCGTCACACCTCAACTCCATATAGAACTCTCTACTTTGCTGACTGCCAAGGCCATCGAACCAGTGCCCCGGTCTCAACAAGGCACAGGGTTCTATTCCCGATATTTCCTAATTCCAAAGAAAACGGGCGGCTTTCGCCCTATCTTAGACCTCCGAAATCTCAACAAATTTCTACACAAAGAAGTTTCGGATGGTATCTCTGGGAACCATCCTTCCTTTGCTTCAACGGGGAGACTGGCTCTGTTCTCTGGATCTTCAAGGCGCTTATGCACACATACCAATTTCCACACAACATTGCAAATACCTACGATTCGTCGTGGGAAACAATCATTACCAGTATCGAGTCCTACCATTCGGACTGGCCTCTGCTCCTCGAGTATTCACAAAATGCCTAGCAGTGGTTGCTGCACATCTAAATAAAAACAGCATTCATGTTTTTCCATACCTAGACAATTGGCTGATCAGAAGTCCATCCAGGCAGGGAGCTCTCTCTGCCTTGAGAACCACAATAGCACTATTGCACTTCCTGGGATTTCTAATCAATTATCCAAAATCCCACATCGAGCCATCTCAACTCCTTACATTCATCGGAGCAAACCTTGACACCACAATGGCGAAGGCTTCCCTTCCAAGCGACCATGCCGACAATCTGGCACGCTTGGCGAACATCATAATTCATCACCAGTTCGCATCCGCCCATCAAATTCTGGTGCTCCTAGGACACATGGCCTCGACAGTACATGTTACACCTATGGCAAAGTTAGCCATGAGAAGGACTCAATGGACTTTGAAATCTCAATGGCTACAAGCACTCCAACCACTGTTGTACACAGTTCAAATCACCGACCAGTTACATCTATCGCTCCACTGGTGGACAAATCAATCAGCACTACAAGCTGGATTCCCATTTCAACAGGCAAATCCGCAAGTCATCCTGACCACAGATGCCTCCAACCTTGGATGGGGAGCTCACGTCAACAACCTTCAAACACAAGGGACGTGGACTACGCTCGAAAAGCAGTGTCAGATAAACTTCTTGGAACTTCGAGCAGTATGATATGCCCTTTATGCCTTCAGACTGCCTCTCAAACAAGACTGTGCTGATGCATACAACACAGTATCAGTGTGGTACATAAACAAACAAGGAGGCACAGGCTCTTATCTCCTATACCAGGAAGCAGTACAGATTTGGGCTTGGGCTCTAGAGCATTCCATACATCTCCGAGCAACTTATCTGGCGGACATAAACATCCTAGAGGACGATCTCGGTCGACATTCCAATCCCCACGAATGGTCGCTGGACCCACGTGTAGTGAGCAAAATCTTTCAACGCTGGAGTCCCCCAATCATAGACCTCTTTGCGTCCAAACTGACCTACAAAGTGGAATGGTTCTGTTCCCTCCATAGACATCGACAAACAATCCCCAGGGATGCCTTTGCTCGCCCCTGGAATACAGGTCCTTCTATATGCATATCCTCCAATTCCGCTCATAGCGAAACTCTCGTGAAGCTACAACAGGACAGAGGGACCATGATCCTCATAGCCCCGTACTGGCCTCGACAAGTATGGTTTCCCATATTTCTCGATCTCAACCAATTCGCCTGGGCACAGAGCCCACTCTTATAACTCAGAATCAGGGCAAGTTGCTTCATCCCAACTTGACAACTCTTGCCCTAACAGCTTGGATGTTGAAAGCTTAGTTCTGCAACCACTTAATCTTTCAACACAAGTCTCTCAAGTTCTAGTAGCTTCACGAAAGCCTTCCACACGTAAATCCTACCACTTTAAGTGGACTAGATTTACAAAATGGTGCGCACAAAAAGGTATAGACCCTTTCTCCTGCCCCACTTCTTTACTAGATTACCTATACCACCTGTCGGATTCTTGTCTCCAGACATCCTCTGTAAGGGTATATCTCAGTGCCATAGCGGCATACCACAAAGGAATAGGGGGATGCGCCAATAACAGCACAACCCCTAGTAAGTCTGTTCATGAGAGGCTTACTTTACCTTAAGCCTCCCATTCGACCACCGGTCACTGAATGGGACCTGAATTTAGTACTAACAAGGCTCATGCGCTCACCGTTCGAGCCTTTACATTCCTGTGATGAAAAATTCCTTACATGGAAAGTGCTTTTCTTAGTGGCCATTATATCGGCTAGGAGGGGTCAGTGAGTTGCAAGCTCTCGTCACATACTCACCCTACACAAGGTTCCTGCATGACAGAGTAGTCTTTCGCACTCACCCCAAATTCCTACCAAAAGTGGTAACAGACTTTCATATCAGTCAATAGTCTTGCCAACTTTTTCCAAGACCTCACTCTCACCAGGGAGAGAGTCTTACACACCTTGGACTGTAAACGTGCACTAGCTTTTTACCTGAACCGCACAGCGGTCCATAGGAAATCCACCCAACTCTGTTTCTTTCGACAAAAATAAACCAGGAGTTGCGGTAGGAAAACACTCTCTCCAACTGGCTAGCAGACTGTATTGAATTCTGTTATGAAAAAGCAAATATTCCTCTCCAGTGGCGAGTAAAAGCACATTCAGTAAGGGCTATGTCTACATCAGTAGCACACTATCGTTCAGTATTTCCAGTATAACTCCAACTCCTACATCCATCCTGCTGTGATTTTCAGGCTGCCTCATTTTTTCCAACAGTGCACAAGTTGTATGCTGTTGGTATACTGTAAGAATGACTCAGCCTGTAGCTTGCTAAGCACCCATATGGGAGGACGACTATCCTGCTCGTCCTGGGATAAAGCAAAATTGCTTACCTTGTAATAGGTGTTATCCCAGGACAGCAGGATGTAGTCCTCACAGAACCCACCCGCCACCCCGCAGAATTGGGTCAGCTATATTTTATTTTTATAGCTCACGCATATTGCTACAAACGAGACTGAAGGGGAGACCCCTGTGGCTGAGAATATCATGGCATGCTGGGCATGCTCAATAGGCTCAGAGTGCCAGCCAAAAGTTTCTAGAAACTTTTGACAGAAGTTTTCCGTACCAGGGCTACATCTGATGTCACCCATATGTGAGGACTACATCCTGCTGACCTGGGATAACACCTATTACAAGGTAAGCAATTTTGCTTTCCACTGCCTCAGCAACTCAACAGCATATAAGTGCTACACACCAAAAAAAAAGTTAATAGGGCTGTTGCTTCTTCCAAAATGTCTGGAGAGAGACCCAAGAAGCCCGTTATCAGCAGTTTTGAGTCTTGCAGGTGCTGGATTTTCACAGATGCCCATGAAGATTGTTTACTAGTATTTGGGCCCAAACTACCACATGGCTAATTGCTACAATTGTGGTCTGATGTTTTCTAGGACCCAGCAACCATGAGGGGTCTCAGAACAAATCCACAAGTTGGCTGTACAAGTTGCTGCTCCTCTTGTAGCCAAGCCGTATTGAGTTCTCACCACATGGAGGACTCCTTACATCACTGCTGTGTAGTAGAGACTCTGCTGTAGTTATGGGGTTAAGGTCCACAAGCATTCAGCGCTGGAAGAAATGCTGACATTGGTGCCTAGGTGGAGGTAGTTCTTGAGGCAGAGCTCTTTTTGGAGCCAAAGAGAGAGAGGCAGCATTGTGCAATAGGTGAGAGGGGATCCTTGGCACCAAAGTTCTCCATTTTTCATAGTGCAGAAGGCCCCCCATGGCACCAGAATTACCTTTCCTGAACATACCCAGATCAGTCCAGACCAGTGGGTTATTCATCCCTTCCAGCAGATGGAGTCAGAACAAAACTGAGGCATTGCTACATAAGTGAGAGTGCCACCTGCAGGACCTCAGTATTTCTCTGACTCCAGCAGATGGTGAGCTGCACCTGCAGGCTGTTAATTAAAAAAAAAAAAATAAATAAATTTTACAGTAGTTTTAGTTTCCAGATCACGGACACTCCCTGATATGTTAGCCATCTTAATGGGCCATCCCTCAGGTGGAGCCGGGCCGCCAAGGGGTTGGATACCCTTGACTGGGTTCACCTGTGGCGTACTAGATGGTCCAATTAGCCAGGGGTCCTGGCTTCCTCTGAGGCATCCTTTAGCCCTTCTTCCTCTGGACAGGGAAGTACTTAATAGCTTAAGTTTATTGTTTTAAAAAAAAAAAAAAAAAACATACAAGAAGCAGAAGAGCAGAGCTTAGCAGGAACTTCGGGGAGGGCCTAGTCAGCGGAAGCTGTCTGCCAGGGCCGGGAGGTGCAGGATTGAGAGGCAGTTGCCTGGCTGTTAACTCGGAGCTCCGGGGGTTCATGGTCAGTTACAACGCTAGTGCTGGGAGGAACCTCAGTACCTTGTTCCTTGTTGTAGTCCTGTGTTCTGGTGGGGCCGACTGGGCTCTGTCAGTGTTCCTGGGAACTCCCCGGTGGGGATTGCATTTGTTCCTGACAGCGGCTTGGTGGGCCCAAGTCCGGCACACGTAGTCTCGTGGGGGAGCACCGCGGGGCGCGATCGGGAGACATGGTGCCAAAAACTAAAATGGCCACCTACTACGAGTGTGGCACGGCAGCAATGGGGCTGAATTCATGTTCCTCTGCCCGGCATGTGTTTCAGGGCAGGAAGGCATCTCGAGCCATGCAGGAAATCGGGGCAGGAGGTCAGCAGGGTCTGTTCCCGTTGTCGCCTGGGAGGCAGTGCAGGAGACCTCAGGGTGGTTGGATGATGCTTTTCCTGCTTTTTCCCTGGTCAGACACAGGGTGCCTCGGAAAGGGAGGATGAGGTGGCCGACAATCCCCTGGGATCAGGGGAAGATGAATCAGGGGATTTTCCCCCAGATTTTATTCTTTTTCCATAAGGCCTACCTGGTTAGAAGTGGAAGAAGGCGGGCAGGGGATTGCCCACAGGCCCCCACGGCTAAGAAGTCTAAAGTGGCTTCTTGGGGTGGACTGGCGATTCATTCTTCAGTGCCTGGGTTTGCGCCATGCGGCTCAAGAGGCTGGTCCCAGAGATCTGTCCCAATTGGACCCCCCTCTATGCAGGAGCTGACCTGGATGTGCCGCAGACCCCTGACGCATTCAGGGCAAAAGATGACCCTAATCCCGACGAGAGGGAGAAATTTTAGATCTAATTTTCAGTGGTGCACAAGATTTGGTGAGAGGTAACTGTGGTAGGGCCACTTGGCAATAGCGATCATAATATGATCAAATTTGAATTAATGACTGGAAGGGGGACAGTAAGCAAATCCACGGCTCTCGTGCTAAACTTTCAAAAGGGAAACTTTGATAAAATGAGAAAAACAGTAAGAAAAAACTGAAAGGAGCAGCTACAAAGGTAAAAAGTGTGCAAGTGTTTAAAAAAAAAAAAACAACCCCCCCAAAAAACAAACAAACCCAAAAACCATTCTAGAAGCACAGTCCAGATGTGTTCCACATATTAAGAAAGATGGAAGGAAGGCAAAACAATTACCGGCATGGTTAAAAGGTGAGGTGAAAAAAGCTATTTTAGCCAAAAGATCTTCATTCAAAAATTGGAAGAAGGATCCAACAGAAGAACACACATGCCTGTGAAAGGAGATTCTTAGAGTAGATAGTTGATGTTTTTTTACTATTTAGGATTTTAGTATTTATTGTACATTCTATACTTTTTAGTTTTCTTATGATTTTAGGCTTCCTTTATAGTTTTACATTTTGATTTTATATTTTTAACTAATTCGATGTATTTTATTTGACTATTAATATTTTATCGTGCTGTAGTGTTTGAAATGTAAACCGTTGTGATGGTACTACTTAATGACGGTACAGCAAAGCTGTTACATTTAACTTGCTAGTGTTTATTTAAGACGACAAGACAGGCTAAAAGAATTTGAAAAGAAGTTGGCTGTAGAGGTAAAATCTTTTAAAAATATATCCGAAGCAGAAAGCCTGTGAGGGAGTCAGTTGGATCGTTGGATGATTGAGGGGTTAAAGTAGCACTTGGAGAAGACAAGGCCATCGTGGAAAGATTAAACAATTTCTTTGCTTTGGTGTTTACTGAAGAGGTTGTTGGGGAGATACTCGTACTGGAGAAGGTTTCATGGGTAATGATTCAGATGGACTGAACCAGATCACGGTGAACCTAGAAGATGTGGTAGGCCTGATTGACAAACTGAAGAGTAGTAAATCACCTGGACCGGATGGTATACACTCCAGGGTTCTGAAGGAACTCAAAAATGAAATTTCAGACCTATTAGTAAAAATGTGTAACCTGTCATTAAAATCATCCATTGTACCTGAAGATTGGAGGGGGGTGGCTAATGTAACCCCAATATTTAAAAAGGACTCCAGAGGTGATCTGGGAAACTACAGACTGGTTAGCCTGACTACAGTGCCAGAAAAATAGTGGAAAGTGTTCTAAATATCAAAATCACAGAACATATAGAAAGACATGGTTTAATGGAACAAAGTTAGCATGGCTTTACCCAAGGCACGTCTTGCCTCACAAATTTGCTTCAGGAGTTAATAAATATGTAGTTTATTTGGATTTTCAGAAGGTGTTTTGACAAAGTTCCTCATGAAGGTTCTAGGAAAAGTAAAAAGTCTTGGGATTGGTGGTGCTGTCCTTTTGTGGATTACAAACTGGCTAAAAGACAGGAAATAGAGTAGGATTAAATGGACAATTTTCTCAGTGGAGGGGAGTGGGCAGTGGAGTGCCTCAAGGATCTGTATTGGGACCTGTACTTTTCAATATATTTATAAATGATTTGGAAAGAAAAACGAGTGATGTAATCAAATTTGCAGATACAAAATTATTCAGAGTAGTTAAATCACAAGTGGATTGTGATAAATTGCAAGAAGACCTCGTGAGACTAGAAAATTGAGCATCCAAATGGCAGATGAAATTTAATGTGGAAAAGTGCAAGGTGATGCATATAGGGAAAAATAACCCATGCTATAGTTACACAATGTTAGGTTCCATATTAAGAGCTACCACCCAAGAAAGAGATCTAGGTATCATAGTGGATAACACATTGAAATCGGTTCAGTGTACTACAGCAGTCAAAAAAGGAAACAATGTTGGGAATTATTAGAAAGGGATTGGTGAATAAAACAGAAAATGTTATAATGCCTCTGTATCGCTCCATGGTTAGACCGCATCTTGAATACTGTGTACAATTCTGGTCGCCGCATCTCAAAAAAGATATAGTTGCGATGGAGAAGGTACAGAGAAGGGCTACCAAAATAAGGGGAATGGAACAGCTCCCCTATGAGGAAAGACTAAAGAGGTTAGGACTGTTCAGCTTGGAGCAGAGACTGCTGAGGGGGGATATGATAGTGGGTGTTTAAAATCATGAGAGGTCTAGAACGGGTAAATGTGAATCAGTTATTTACTCTTTCGGGTAATAAAAGGACTAGGGGCACATTTAAAACTAATTGGAGATAGTTCTTTTTCTCTCAACGCACAATTAAACTCTGGAATTTGTTGCCAAACTGTGTGGTTAGTGCAGTTAGTGTAGCTGTTTAAAAAAAAAAAAAAAAAAAAGATTGGATAAATTCTTGGAGGAGAAGTCCATTACCTGCTGTTAATTAAGTTGACTTAGAAAATAGCCACTGCTATTAGCAACAGTAACATGGGATAGATTTAATTTTGGGGTACTTGCCAGGTTCTTATGGCCTGGATTGGCCACTGTTGGAAACAGGATGCTGGGCTTGATGGACCCTTGGTCTGACCCAGTATGGCACATTATGTTCTTATGATCTGTCCAAGGCATTCATCCATATTCCCATCCGATTTGGAGCACCAATTTTCTGCATTTCATGGTGTTGGGACACCATCGTTCATTTTGGGTGCTGCCTTTTGGTCTAGCCACCACTACCAGAATGTTTTCCAAGGCTATAGTGCTGATGGTGGCAAAGTTGATTGGATGAAATCCTAGTACACCCTTATTTGGACAACTGGCTAATAAGAGCCATATGGTGACCCGCAAGGTGATCTCCTTGTTGCAGGGACTCGGTTGGGTGGTACATCTAGCCAAGAGCAGTCTTCAGCCATATCAGTCGTTGAGTACCTGGATGTTCAGATTGACAAGAGGCAGGATAAAGTTTTCCTGCCAGAAGTTCAGATTCAGAAGTTGATGTTGCAGGTGTGTTTTCTGGTGACTTTCTCAGCAGGGAGAGTCTGGACCCAGGAGAATGGGTATTGTCAGACAAGGCGTTTCAGCTCTTAGTGGATTCCTTGGGGCCTTCCGTTCCTAGATCTGCTGGCAACTTCTCGCAATGTGAAGGTTCCTTGATTTTTCAATCGCAGGAGGGATCTGAGGTCCTTGGGTATCTATGCTCTTATGCATGTCAAGCAGGAAGGCAAACTGCTGTCTGCCTTCCCACATGACCCCTGTTGGGCCCAATAGTTTACAGGATCGAAGGCCATAGGTGATGGTGCTCTAGTGGCAACAGATTGACCCTGAAAACCATGGTATGAGATCTGCAAAGACTCCTGGTAGAGGAACCCCCTTGCCTTTCATTGCTCAAGAATCTCTTGCAGCAGGGCCTTGTCCTTCACGAAGACCTGACTGTTTTTATTTTTTTTCTTATGATATGGCCCTTGAGAGGACTCGCTTGTTAAGCATGGATATTCTGCAGTGATTGCCACCTTGCTACGAGATCAAAGGTTCTCCACTTCCTTAGCCTATGTGCGGGTTTAGCGAGTGTTTGAGGCTTGGTGTGAGGATCAAGGTGTTCTTCCTCATTCAGATAAAATCCCGCTCATTTTGGAATGTTTGCAGGATGGATTAAATAAAGGGTTGATCCTTAATTCCTTTAAGGTACAGGTTGTGCCTCTTGCTATTTCAGGGGCCAGGTGAATGATGGATCCTTATTGTCTCATCCTGATGTGACCCGTTTCTTGAAGGGAGTGAAATATCTTCGTCCTCCCTTGCAGTTACCTGTTCCCTTGTGGATTCTTAATCTGGTGTTGGATTTCTTGGTGGGCCCTATGTTTCAACCACTGCATAGCCTTTCCTTGCAGTTATTGACCTTGAAAATCGTGTTTGGCAATATGTTCTGTGCATCAAATTTCCAAGCTTTAGGCTTTGTCTTGCCGGGAACCAGTCCTTCGGGTGACTCCAAGAGTGATACAGCTGCACACTGTTCCCTCTTTCTTGCCTAAAGTATTCTCGGATTTTTACTTGAATCAGTCCATTTCTTTGCCGTCCTTATCTAAAGATATGTGGAAGAGTATTGCTTTTTGCATCCCTTGTATGTCGAGACATGCAGTATCTGGTGGTTTATAAACCTTTCCGAAAGACTGTTTCCTTCATAGTGGAGGAAAGCAGGGCAAACCAGCTTCGTGGACTACAATAGCTTGCTGGATTAAAGTGGTAGTTACGGTCACATAGGTGGATGTTAAAAAGCCATTTCTTACTCAGGTTAGGGCTCATTCCACTAAGGCTCAAGCAGTGTTACTGGTGGAGGTTAGATTTGTCTCCCGTTAACCTTTGCGAGCTATGACATGGTGGTCCTTACACTTCTCCCCCCCCCCCCCCCCCCCCAGGTTTTGTTTGGATGTGCAGGCCCAGGAGGATGCACCCTTTGCATGTGCAGTGTTGATTGGATCGCGGGCAGCCTTCCGCCCTATTCAAGAGTAGCTTGGGTAAATCCCACTGCTCCTGAGTCTATCTGCCTACATGCCAGGAAAGGAGAAATTACTACTTACCTGATAATTTTGTTTTCCTTAGTGTAAACAGACTGATTCGGCTTCCCGCCCCCCTTGGCTGCAGAGTGTGTTAATTGTCCTCCTGTGGGGGGCTGTGTGTTCCAGGGGATTACTGGTAATGTTCATCCAGTCCCTAGATTGGGGTATATACATTCATTGTCTACATTCAGTGTTTCCTGTTGGATGACTGTTTTTAATCAAGTTTTTTTGCAAGTCTGTCCACTGTTGCTTTTGAGAATACTGGTAGGCTAATGTCACCGCAGGAGTAGATATACTGAGACATCAGTTTGCTCTATCTCCATCTGCTGGCAGAGGTGCATAACCCACTGGTCTTGAGTTCATCTGTCTATGCTAAGGAAAACAAAATTCAGGTAAGTAGTAATTTCTTTTTCCTATCAATAAGCAATCCTAGACATTGCCTGCCAAATTCTTGAATATATGGGCACACTATTCCAGTCTAAAAAAAAAATGTTAGGAGTAACTTTATATACTAGCCTATCAATATAACCTCACATCTGCTACAGTAAAATCTGCATCTTACAAACTATGCCTAATTAAATGTTTTAAAGGTATTGAACCTGTGGCTTTAGAATGGTTTTTCAGGCTTTTATATTAACCAAACTTGATTACTGTTATGCCCTATACTTTGGGTTACCTGCATATGCAATCCGTCCACTGCAACTGGTTCAAAATGCAGCTGCCTGTATCTTACTAAATGGTAATAGTCGTAATTGCATAACTCCCACCCTTCACTCCATTGGGTCCCAATACCTTTCTGTATTCAATATAAAACACTGACAATATTTAAATTCATGACTATTCACTAATATGGACTTACACCTCGCTGTAACTATACAAACCTTCTAGATAGTTGTCCCCTAGAAAAAAAAAAAAAGTACTAGATGTCCTCACAATAAAAACTGCCAGGTTTGATATGACGAGGAAATAGTCATTCTCTGTTGTGGGCCTCATTCTTTGCAATACTCTGCCTGATACCTTGCATACTTGCACAGACCTAAAAATTTAAATTAACTTAAAAATGTGTGTGTGTGTAATCATTGTATAGATTGTAAAATTAGGCTCATGCTGTTCGTTCATATTGTGAAATCAACCATAAACTACTATGAACAATCTTTTGGAGAGAGCAGTATATAAAAACTTTTTAAATATAAATAAAATAGGTGGCAATTCTGGATGACTTGAATTTTCTATCCCTGAATATAGTTAAACCATAATAGCCCCTTTAACCATGTGGTGTTAAATATCAGTTCACATTTATTTTATTTGACTGACTTCTAGAGAAATGCAACTATATATTGGAATCATGTGAATCATGAAGCTTTATTTTGGGCCACCTGTGATCCTGTCTTAATATTGTAATTCCATGTTCAATGTAACTCTTTAACAGTATGGATCCTGTTTTGGAGACACGTGGAAATTTAGAACAAATTATTGCATGTCTGAAATAATTTCACTGAAATGCCTGTTGTATGCACTACTAGATTTTTGTAAAAGCAAGGACTATATTTTATGCCAAGAGTGTTTTTTTTGTTTTTGTATGGTATTCACTGGTGTACAAGAACTAAACAGTAAATAAGTGACTTATTTTGTTTTAATCTGCTTGGCTTTTTCTCTGTTCTTGAGCCCTTGCTTTCTTGAAGGTTCTTTCCTTGAATGTTTTTCCTCTCCTTTCTGCCATAACCTTCCTATATGCCTCATCACTTCCATTCCACCACTATCCCTTCATCAGTGTCATAATCTTCCCTTCAAGCTTCGATTGATTTGTTCCAGGCCTCAGGGAGCAGGGCTGACATCCTTGGTCATGCACTTATCTACTCCTTCACCTACTCTCCCCACCAGTTCAGACTTGCTAGGTCCTTATCAGGCCATGGAATGGAGATCCCCTGTTCTCTGCTGTTTTTTTCTCTCCATGTAATCTGCTCTCAGGAGAACTGAATTCCATTGAAATGTGTAAATCTTCAGGATGTTCACCTACTGAGAGTAGAGGTCACTAGTGGGTGGGGGGAATGCATGGTGGACGTTGCTTTATAAAACTAATATTGCTTCACACAGTTGAGAATCACACTTTTTTCAGTAGTACCTCAGTTGAAGGGAGACACCGGGTTTTCTCAAAGTTTGGAGATCCTTGTAGACAGGCTAGTCACAAAATTGAAGGGTTTCATAGTGTAATCAAGACCCAGCACTTGAAGTTAAAACTTCATGATTTTCATCTGACAGCATTTCTTTATTCATAGGCATATAAATGAAGACAAAAGAAAAACTGAAGCACAGAGGCAGATCTTTGATGTTGTCTATGAAGTAGATGGCTGTCCTGTAAGTTTCAATAATAGTCATAATGCTACTGGGAAAAGTGGATTAATTTAACTTAACTGAATATGTGGAGTTCTGTTCAAAGTAAATCTGTCTTTAAAACGAAAACTAGGCTTAAAGCCAGCAGGGGAATGTTGGAGGAAGTTTTTCTGTTCATATTGAATCCCTTTTGCCCATAATGGTTTTAAGTCTTCTTTATCCTCTTGTGATGAAATCATAATTTTTTCCTATCTCAGTAATGTATTTTTTCTCTGTATGTACCCAGATCAGTCCAGACTCCAGGGTTTTGGCTCCCTTTCAGCAGATAGACAAAGTTTTGTTGACCCTGGCAACAGGCCCTGCAGTCACTCAGTATTTGTATCCAACAGATGTTGGCGATGCAAAACCTGTAGTCTGAAGCTTAATTTAAAAAAAAAAAAAGAATTTCAGTCAGTTTGACACTACCTCCCAGAAGGTTGGCAGGTCCTGGGGGGCATCCCTTCTGGTCTTGAGGTGGTCGAGCAGGGGGTTGGGAACCCTTTTTGGCTCGGTCCCTTTTGCCCTTGGGGGGGGGGGGGGGGGGGGGGATGACAACTGGTGGTGCCAGTTCCCCCAGGAGAACATCTGGAGCCTGCTGCTGAAGTTTACAGGAAAATGTATTTGTCCTTTATAAAGTTAATTAAAAAAAAAAAAAGGTGACACTTCCATTGCAATGTTCCGTTCATGTGGCAGGATGAGGTGTGCAGGTGGCCTAGTAAGGAAATTTGTTTTTGGCTTTTGCTCAACGTCCTCTATGGCATTGCAGGCGTGTGGTGGGCGCCATGCCGCATGGCAGTCGCTAATCATGCTTGTGGGGAGACACGCATGCAGCTATCAATTATTCCTTTGTTCCCATTACCTCACCGGAAGAGAGGGCAGTTTGGGACCTCTAGGTAAAGTGGAGAGGCATAGACTATTGCAGGATCCATAGGTGAGGTGAATGCAGTAGCCGGCTCCTTCCTGGTGCTCCCAAGAATGGCAGCCATTTTGTCCTCACTAGCAGCAGTAATTGAGGCTGCAATGGGAGAGGAAGCCCTTCCTCCACTACTGTCCCTGGCTGGTAGAAGACCTATGGAGGACCGGGGGGCTCTGGAACTTCTGTCTGGGGAGGATCCTGAAGATCCAGACAATTTTTCTATGGATTGTGCTTCTGCTGCATAAGAGATATCTTGCCAGAAAGACAGTGGGATGCCAACATCTCGCACACGAGGGGTCTCAAGATTGCAACTGCTCTCGGCCCAGATTGAAGCAGACTAGTGGGGCCACCAGGGTTAGTCGTGGGTCAGCCCAAATATTTGGAGGACGCAAGCAAGCATTCGGGAGAGCCTGTCGGAGAGCCTCTGGCGGTGGACCTTCCTTTGCTGGATTTGTCACTAGACCATCAAGGCTCAAGGAAACATAGAAATGACGGCAGAAAGACCAATTGGCCCATTCAGTCTGCCCAGCAAGCTCCCATACTTATGTTTCACCAACCACCAAGTTTAGGGCCCTTGTTGGTAACTGTTTGATTCAAATTTCCTGCCGCCCCTTGCCATTGATGCAGAGAGTAATGTTGGAGTTGCATCAAAGGTAAATTATAAGGCTTAATGGTTAAGGGTAGTAACCGCCGATTCAAGCAAGTTACCCCGATGCTTGTTTACTCAGACTGCACAGATCAATGTCTTGTTGGATGTTTGCATGTAAATCCTCTCTTCCACATTTCCCCCTGCCATTGAAGCAGAGAGCAACGGTGTATATGCATTCAAAGTGAAGTATTAGGCTTAATTGGTTTAGGGTAGTAACTGCCTCAATAAGCAAGCTACCCCCACACTTATTTGTTTACCCAGACTGTGTAATTCAGTCCTTGTTAGTTGTGTGAATACAAATCCTCTTTTCCACATTTCCCCTTGCCGTTGATACAGAGAGCAGTGTTGGAGCTGCATTAACCGTGTGAAGGCTTATTGAGTAAGGATAGTAATCGCCATTTAGTAGCCATCACCATTTCAGCAAGCCCCACCTCCTTGGCTCTTCCCTTCATTCCCGTCCTCTAGCCTTTATGGACCCACAGTGTTTATCCCATGCCCCTTTGAATTCCTTCACAGGAATTCCTTCCTCTGGAAGGGCATTCTAGGCATCCACCACCCTCTCTGTGAAGAAATACTTCCTGACATTGGTTCTAAGTCTTCCTCCCTGGAGTTTCAAATCGTGACCCCTAGTTCTGATTTTTTTTTCCAATGGAAAAGGTTTGTTGACCATGGAGCATTAAAACCTTTCAAGTATCTGAAAGTCTGTATCATATCACCCCTGCTCCTCTCCTCCAGGGTATACATATTTAGATTCTTCAGTCTCTCCTCAAGTCATTTTATATTATTTATTTTATTTAACATTTTTTATATACCGATGTTCTGGTAACAATGATACTAATCACCTCTGTTTACATATAACTTTGGGATGACATAACATATTTGTCTTACAGAGAACAAGGAAGTGAATAACTGGGAAATAATTAAGTTGCATAACACATTATGAGAAACAACATTTTAAATTAATGAATCTAACATGCTAGCGAATATGATCAATTACATGACAATCATGTAACGAGAAAATTGTATTTGATTCTGGATTAGTTAAACAGTGTGCCACATGATGTGATGACCGCGGTAGGGGAGTGCTGGTAAAATCCAATTCAAGCGTAGGCATGGGTAAAGAGCCAGGTCTTGAGTCTTTTTTTTTTGAAGTTGATTGGGCATTGTTCGAGCCTGAGGTCTGCCGGGAGCGAGTTCCATTGGTTGGGGCCCGCTGTGGAGAAGGCTCTTTTGTTTGAGGATATTTTGAATGGAGGTGCTTTTAGAGAGCCTTTTTGTGCAGATCTCAACGGACGTGAGGATGAATGCAGCTGCAATGGGATCTTAAGATCTAGGATTGAGGTTTTGTGGATAGATTTGTGGATGGTTGTGAGTGATTTATAGAGGATTCTATATTTTATAGGAAGCCAATGGAGATTCTTTAAAATTGGTGTAATGTGGTCCCTTTCTTTTGCTTTAGTTAGGATCCTGGCAGTGGCATTTTGTAGCATTTGTAGAGGTTTTAGGTAGATAGCTGGGAGACCAAGTAAAAGAGAGTTGCAGTAATTGATTTTTGAAAATATGATTGCTTGCAAAACTGATCTGAAATCATGGGGGTGGAGTAAGGGTCTAAGTCTTTTTAAGACTTGGAGCTTGAAGAAGCATTCTTTCACGGTGTTACTAATAAAGCTTTTGAAATTCATTCGGTTG
The DNA here is from genome assembly GCF_901001135.1 of Rhinatrema bivittatum. Taxonomy (NCBI): domain Eukaryota; kingdom Metazoa; phylum Chordata; class Amphibia; order Gymnophiona; family Rhinatrematidae; genus Rhinatrema; species Rhinatrema bivittatum. Next base: position 249,806,423 of record NC_042623.1, on the reverse strand, counting down.
TCCATGATAACTCCTAGGTTTCTGACCAGGGGAGATAGAGTGGGTGTAGCCACTAGATGAGTTAGAGAGCTGGAAGTTGCCATCTTGGGTGATGAGGAATTCAGTTTTGTTGGCATTAAGAATTAGAGATCCGCAAGGAGATTGTATATGGAAGTGTAGCATGAATTCCAAAAATGAAGGGTTTCTTGTAGTGACTTGGTAATTGGAATGAGAATTTGGACATCGTCCGCATATAGGTAGTGGGTTAGATTCAGCTTAGATAGCAGGTTAATGTTGAATAAGGTCGGAGATAAGGAGGATCCTTTTTATATAGACCCTCCACCTTTTTGGTCACCCTTCTCTGGACCGCCTCCATCCTGTCTCTGTCCCTTTGGAGATACGGTCTCCAGAACTGAACACAGTACTCCAGGTGAGGCCTCACCAAGGTCCTGTACAAGGGGATCATCACTTCCTTTCTCTTACTAGATATTCCTCTCTCTCTATGCAGCCCAGCATTCTTCTGGCTTTAGCCTATCGCCTTGTCACATTGTTTCGCAGACTTCAGATCGCTAGACACTATCACCCCAAGGTCTCTCTCCTGCTCCGTGCACATCAGCCCTTCACCCCCCCATCAAATACAGTTCTTTTGCATTTCCACACCCCATATGCACGACTCTGCACTTCTTGGCATTGACTCTCAGCTGCCATATCTTCGACCACTCTTCTAGCTTCCTTAAATCCCGTCTCATTCTCCCTACTCCTTCTGGCATGTCAACTCTGTTGCAGATCTTAGTATCATCCACAAAAAGACAAATCTTTCCTTCTATCCCGTCCGCAATGTTGCTCTCAAAGAGATTGAACAGGACCGGTCCCAACACCGATCCTTGCGGCATTCCGCTTAACACCGCTCTCTCTTCAGAGTAAGTTCCATTTACCATCACACATTATCTTCTGTCCATCAACCAGTTTGCAATCCAGGCCACCACCTTGGCACTCACTCCTAAGCCTCTCATTTTATTCACAAGCCTCCCGTGCGGGACCGTATCAAAAGCTTTGCTGAAATCAAAGTAGATGACATTGAGCGCTCTTTCTCGATCCAATTTCCTAGTCACCCAATCAAAGTCAATCAGATTTGTCTGGCAGGACCTTCCCCTGGCAAATCCATGCTGCCTCTAGTCCAGCAATTCTGACTGTAGATAGTTCACTATTCTTTCTTTCAGCAATGACTCCATTACTTTTCCCACCACCGAGGTGAGGCTAACGGGCCTTTAGTTTCCAGCCTCCTCTCTGCTCCTACTCTTGTGAAGTGGGACCACAACATAAGAACATGCCATACTGGGTCAGACCAAGGGTCCATCAAGCCAAGCATCCTGTTTCCAACAGTGGCCAGCCCATACCATAAGAACCTGGCAAGTACCCAAAAACTAAACCTATTCCATGCTACTGTTGCTAGTATTAGCAGTGGCTATTTTCTAAGTCAACTTAATAGCAGGTAATGGACTTCTCTTCCAATCCTTTTTTAAACAAGGCTACACTAACTGCACTAACCACATCCTCTGGCAACAAATTCCAGAGTTTAATTATGCATTGAGTGAAAAAGAACTTTCTCCGATTAGTTTTAAATGTGCCACATGCTAACTTCATGGAGTGCCCCCTAGCCCTTCTATTATCCAAAAGAGTAAATAACCGATTCACATTTACTCGTTCTAGACCTCTCATGATTTTAAACATCTCTATCCTATCCCTCCTCAGCCGTCTCTTCTCCAAGCTGAACAGTCCTAACCTCTTTAGTTTAGTTTTATCCTCATAGGGGAGCTGTTCCATTCCCTTTATCATTTTGGTCGCCCTTCTCTGTACCTTCTCCATCGCAACTATATCTTTTTTGAGATGCGGCGACCAGAATTGTACACAGTATTCAAGGTGCGATCTTACCATGGAGCGATAGAGGCATTATGACATTTTCTGTTTTATTCACCATTCCCTTTCTAATAATTCCCAACATTCTGTTTGCTTTTTTGACTGCCGCAGCAGATTGATCCGATGATTTCAATGTGTTATCCACTATGATGCCTAGATCTTTCTTGGGTGGTAGCTCCTAATATGGAACCTAACATTGTGTAACAATAGCATGGGTTATTTTCCCCTATATGCATCACCTTGCACTTAATCCACATTAAACTTCATTTGCCATTTCAATGGCCAATTTTCCAGTCTCACAAGGTCTTCCTGCAATTTATCACCGTTCTTCTCCAATCAGTTGGCACCACTCCCATTTCTAGGGATCTGTTGGTCATGCAGTGGACCCGCCAGCACATCTGAGCTCCTTCAGTATTCTGGGATGAACTTCATCAGGCCCCATGGCTTTGTCCACTTTGTTTTCCTTGCTCTTCCCATACATTCTCTTCTGTAAACTGAGTTTCTTCTACTCCACTCCCCTCCAGTTTCTTGTTAACAAGTGACTGTCCTTCTCCAGGGTCTTCTTTAGTGAATACCGAACTGAAGTATTCGTTTAATATTTCTGCCATTTCTTTGTGTCTCTCCACACATTGATCCTTTTCCCCTTTCAATTTCACTATACCACTTTGGACTTTTCTCCTTTCTCTGTATCTGAAAAATGTTTTGTCACCTCGCTTTACGTTTTCAGCAATCCTTTCTTCCACGTGACTTTTTTTGCTTTCTTGATTACTTTCTTCGTCTCCCTCTGTTCCACCAGATGATATTCCTTGTGATCCTCCCTTTTGGGATCCTTTATATTTCTTAAACACTTCTTTTAGCTTTTATTTTATCAGCTACCTCCTTTGAGAACCAGATAGGTTTCATTTTTCTCTTGCTTTTCTTTACTTTTCTAACATATGGGCCGATACAATAAAGTGCGCTCCAGCGGAGCGCACTGTTAGCACGTCGAAAACACGCAGCCAGCGCGGGCTATTACCCCGCACATTTTACTTTCAGAAATTAACACCTGCCCAAAGTCCAGCGTTAATTTCGGCTGGCACCGGGAAAGTGCACAGAAGAGCAGAAAAAACTTTTTCTGTACACCCCTGACTTAATCAAAGAGATATTAAGTCAGAGGCCCCAAAAGTAAAAAGAAAAAAAGAAAAATCTGCCCGCAGGTTGGAAGACACACGCTCAATTTAGCTGGCGTCCGTTTTCTGAGCCCATGGCTGTCAGCGGGTTTGAGAACAGATGCCGGTAAAATTGAGTGTTGGCTGTCAAACCCGCTGACAGCCACCGCTTCTGTCAAAGGAGGCGCTAGTGTCCCTAGCGCCTCTTTTTACTGCAGGCCCTAATTAGCATACCTGGGCTTCCTGAATCGCACGCCTGGGAGAGTGGCCTGTGTGTGCATCGGGAGAGAAGGCGCTCGCCGCCTCTCCCGCACGGTTTCTGTATTGGCCCGACCTAGATTAGTTGCCATGGTAACTGCTGCTTTTAGTTTGGCCCACTGTTCCATATCTCTCATTTTCTCCCTGCCTTCTAGTTTTCTCCAGGTACTTCCCCATTTCAACAAAGTCAGTGTTCTTGAACTGCAAAACCCGGGTCTTCGTGCGACTTCTCCGTATCCTATTTGTGATATAAAAGCATACTGTTTGATCACTGGTGCTGAGGTGGGCTCCCACCCAGTCATTAGAGACATTATCTCCATTAGTGAACACTAAATCAGGTATGGGTTCCATAACCATTTTGTTTGAACAGAGCCCCTTGCATGGCATTCACTATCTCTCTACTACGGTTAGATTCTGTGGAAGGGATTCTCCAGTCTACATCCAGCAGATTCAAATCTCCAATGATCACCCCTTCTCCCTTCTTTCCCATCTTTTGGATGTCTTCAACCAGATCTCTAAGTTCTTCCATTTGATTTGGAGGCCTGTAAACCACTCCAATAAAAATGGATGCCCTGTCTTTTTGTTAGGACGGCCCATAATGTTTCTTCTTTGCCCCATCTTCCTTGCAGCTCAGATGCTTGGATATTGTTTTTGAAATAGAGCCACTCCTCCCCCTTTTCTGTCCTCTGTTCTTCCTTAAGTTGTCGCCCGGTATGGTCTTATCCCAGTCATGAGATTTTGTGAATCATGTCTCCGTGACAACAATGTCCAAGTACGCCTCTACCATTAGAGCTTGCAGATCTGGGATTTTATTGCCCAAACTATGAGCGTTTGTGCTCATAGCTTTCCAGCTTTTCTCGTTCAGGTTACTGCTTTTCTTGGACTCCTTCTGTGACTTATTTAGCTGACTTTTATCCACTTCATCCTTTTCCTTTGTATTTGGGGGGGTGACATTCTAAATTTTCTGCCACCTCCCTCAGATGAAGGCAGAGAAAAGCCCCGACTGTGGATGGTGGTGGTTCTTTTCCACAGGGAGGAGTTGTGGCCCTTGATCCCATATGTTCTGAAGGAGCAGGAGATCAAAGAACCATAAGACAATTCTGATCATGAAGAGATGTATCCAGTCATGGAGGTCTTGTGAGGTCCCATTAAGGCACTCCCTTTCCATAAGTTTGTAAAGAAGCTTGTGTTCCGGGAGTGGGAGATCCGGTTACCCGTCTGAAGGTTAGCAGAACTATGGATAAGCTGTATCCATTGCCAGAGGACACAAAGTTGTGGCTGCCGAAGGTGGATGCCTCAGTGTCAGTTGTTACAAAGAACACTATTTCAGTGGCTGGTTCTTCTGCGCTGAAGGATATGCAGGACAGAAAGCTGGAGGTCTTTCTCAAAAAGATATTTGAGATGTCTGCTCTGGGCTGTGGTATGCAGCAGTTTATGCTTCGGGCTGGTCTATGCAGGCTTCAGTAGTTGCAATCTAAGACGCTGTCAACATCAGAAGCCAAACAGGCCGAGCGGCTGGAAGCTGTGGTGGCCTATGGGGTGGATGCTTTCTATGACCTCATTAGGACCTCCTCCAGGAATGTCTGTTTTCTCAGCCAGGCAGCTCCTTTGGTTGCAGAACTAGTCAGCTGATGTTTGGTCTAAATCGCAGCTAGGAGCATTACCTTTTAAAGATAAAATGCTTTTTGGCAAAGGTTTGGAGCTTGGGAAACTCCTGGGTGACAGCAAAAGGCATAGGTTCCTGGAGGACAAGTTGAAAAGTGGCAAAGGGTCCTTTTCCACGCATCTTCATTTTAGGGGGACTCTGTGGTTTCGGCAGAACTGGGCTTCGTGAGGGGCCCAGAGGCAAGGTGCTGGGAGGCAGCATTCCTGGTACCAGTCCTTTCAAGGCCAAAAGCCAGCCAGAGATGGTTCTGGTCTCTGAGCATCCGGTTCCAAGTTCATCCAATGAAGTTTTCTTTGAGGTGGGCCAAGATTACTTTGGATCAGTGGGTCCTAAGTATGATAAAACAAGGCTACACTTTAGAGTTTGCTCGTCTGCTAAAAAATTTGTTCATGGTTTCTTCTTGTGCATATGCAAACAAAAGGTGGGTAGTTCAGGAAACCATTGACAATCTACGGATGCTGGGAGCCATTGTTCTCGTCCCCATGGGGGAGTGGTGAACGGTAAGATACTCCACTTATTTTGTGGTTCCAAAGAAAGGAGGGACCTTCTGCCCTATTCTGGATCTAAAAAATGTGAACGTGGCTCTCAAAGTCCCTCGCTTTCGAATGGAGACTTTGTTCAGTGATTGCAGTGGTGTGCAAAAGTTTTTTGGCTTCTCTAGACTTGACCGAAGCTTACTTGCACATAGCAATCCAGCCAGATCATCAGAGGTTTTTGATGTTCATGATTCTCGGGACTCATTTTCATTTGTACCCTACCCTTCGGGTTGGCAACAGCCCAGAGAACCTTTACCAAGGTGATGATTGTGGTGGCTGCTCTCAGGAAGCAGGGTGTCTTAGTTCACTCATATCTGGACGACTGGCTTATCCGGGTGCAGACAGATGGTGATGCTGCAATATTTACAATCCCTGGGCTGGATTGTGAATCTGTCAGCTTGCCCCTTCTCAGGTGTTGGAGGTCTTGGGGGAGCATTTCGACACCAGGTTTGGGAGTTTTTCTCACCATGGAACAGATTGCCAAGATATAGGTTTGCAGCTTGTTAGAGATTGTGGTTCCCAGGGTTTGGGATTACTTGTAGGTTATTGGTTCCATGGGTGTTTGCTCATATGAGACTGCTACAGAGCATGTTGCTTTCTCAGTGGGACCTGTTATTGGAACAGTTTCATCTGCCATTGCTGCTTGGTCAATCATTTGAGTCAGGTATTCCCTTGGAAGTTCCGAACTGGATGGTAGTCATAACTGATGCCGGCCTTTCTTAATTGGGGGGGGGGGGGGGGGGGGGGGGGCTGTGTCACTGTAGGCACAGGGCCAGTGGTTGGCGGAGGAGGTGGCATGTCTATCAGTCACTTGGAGACGAGGGCAATACGCCTTGCGTTGAGTGACTTTCTACCTCTTACGCAGACAGCTAGTGAGAATTGTCAGATAATGTGACCACGGTAGCTTACATCAACCAACATGAAGGAACCAAGAGACGAGTGATAGCTCAAGAGGTCCAGGAATTTGCTGGGTGGAGCAGAATCTGGAGGAGTTAGTGGCCTCTCACATAGCTGGGATCGACAGTGTTCAAGAAACTTTGTCTTCAGCTGGATCCCGGGGTGTGGGAGGAGTTGGAAGAAATGATGAGGCTTATCCATCATAAGTGGGGCATCCCCTGTTTGGACTTGATGGCAGCTCATGCCATTGCCAAAGCTCCGTGCTTCAGTTGCAGGAGAGAATGCAGAGCGGAAGAAGTTAACACCTTAGTACTCCCATGGTAGACAGGGATTCTCCCCCAGATAACACCATTTGAGTCAGGTATTCCCTGGCAGGTCACACCACGTTCTTCTGCCATGTCTGCTAGTGGGCAAGATTCTCAGGCGAATAGAGGTTTATCTGGGGGAGGTGATTCTAGTGGCCTTTGACGCTGGTTTGCAGATTTGATCAATCTTGCGGTGGACAGGCTGCTGTGGCTCGCACATCTGCCCAATCTATTGCGTCAAGAGCCCATGTTTTCAGATCAGGCAGCTTGCTTCTGTCTCGCAGCTTGGCTTTTGAGAGGAAGTGTCTGAGGCTGTCATCTCCACTCTATTGCAAGCTAGGAAGACCTCAAAATCCTTGACCCTATGTGAGGGCGTGGTGTGTACATCAGGGAGTTGACCCTACTCAAGCGTCAGTTATGCATATTTTCTCCTTATTGGTAAAGGGGTTGGCCTTTAATGCCCTCAGAGTCCAAGTGGCTGCATTGGGATGCTTTAGGAGCAAGGTCCAGGGAGTGACCTTACCTGCTCATCCTGATGTGGTATGTTTTCTCTGGGGGGTGGGGGGTGCAAAGCTTTTGCGACCTCCAGTGTCTTTTGCGACCTCCAGTGTCTTTTGCGACCTCCAGTGTCTTTTGCGACCTCCAGTGTCTTTTGCGACCTCCAGTGTCTTTTGCGACCTCCAGTGTCTTAACTTGGTTCTCAGGGGGTTGTGCTCGACTTAAGTTTGAACCGATCTGGAGAGTAACTGTGAAGGATCTTTACCTTGAAGGTCATTTTCTTTGTGGCAGTTTATTCCGCTATGAGAATTTTGGCACTGCAGGGATCCCTTTCTTAGGATTATGGATGATGGGGTCTCTTTGTGTACAATCTGTTCCTTCCAAAGGTGGTATTGTCCTTTCATATGAATCAGAGCTTCTGGCTTTTCTGACTTTGGATGTAAAGACTCCTTTTGCGAGGTTGAGGCTTTTGGTTATGAAACTGGCATTGCTGCAGTATCTTAAGGTCACTAATAGCTTTTTGTCTGTCTGATTATCTTTGTTATAGAGCAGTACAAAGATGGGACATAAGGCTTCAAAGTCCAAATAGCACGGTTGCTGAAGGAAGCAATAGGTCTCATGTCAGGGTCACGTGGTCCCTGAGGGATTGAGAGCTCACTCATGAGTGGCATCCTGGGCTGAATGTCAGCAAGTGTCTCTACAAGAAATTTGTAGGGTGGCTACTTGGCAGTTATTGCATGGTTTCGCAAGGCATTATAGTTTGGATGTCCAGGCTCTGGATGTCATGGGCTTTGAAAGTGTGCTTCGAGTTGGACTCTCGCAGTCCCACCCTGTTTAAGGAAGTTTGGGTACATCCCAGGAGTCTGGACTGATCTGGATATATATACGGAAAGAAAATTTGGTTTTTACCTGCTAACTTTCTTTCCTGTAGTACCACAGATCATTCCAGAGGCCCACCCAGTTGGGGTGAAAAGTCTGCTCGATCTGTTGTAAACAGTCTGCAGAATGGCACAGGTTTCATTTTGCTTTTCTCCTGTTATGGTTGAAGTGGCTTGCTCCCATTATGGGGTTCCACATCCTACTGCTCGTTCAAGGGAATGTGTTTACCTTCAGTGTTATCTTGGCTTGGGTACAGGTCAATACTGTGACTGAGGGTCACACCAGGTTATAAGCCAGTGTCAGTGAATCTTTCTCTGTCTCCATTTGCTGGAAGGGAGGCAAAACCCAGGAGTCTGGACTGGTCTGTAGTACTACAGGAACGAGAATTTGGTTCTTACTTGCTATTTTCCTTTATTTGTCCTTTACAGCCAGTGATCTAAATCACCTCCATTTTTCTACTTGGCGTCAGGGGCATATATAGGCCTGATGTATCACCAAATAGACCTTTTGTAAACCTAAAAATTAAAGAAGACTCAATTGTAGAGAAACCTGAAAAATTAAGCATTCATGAATTTGAGTTGTTTTCTGATGTCCTTAGCAGTAAGGCACTTCAGCATAGTGTTGAATATCTTTGGAAGTGAGGCTGAAGGCCAACTGACTCTTACCCTGCCTTATTTAGCATTAATTGGATTAATATGTATTATTTTGTTTGGATACTGGTGTGAGGTTGAAATTGACAGTCAATCATAAATTATGAATTCATCCTACTATAATATGCCTTCTAAATTGGAATTAGAGTTGTTGCGTAGGAGTGAGGTCAGTTTTTTTAAAACTAAGTGTAGCTGTCATGTATATAATAATGCACAGCTCTAACATGGGAATCTTAAGTGGTGTATCTGTAGAAAATGTCATTTAGCAATTTAAACTGCTTGTCGAGAGTTCAGACAAGACTCCTTTTGTTTTCTTTGCATACTTAGTGCCGGTACTTGTTTTATTACAGGCCAATCTTTTGTCCTCTCATCGAAGCCTAATACAGCGAGTAGAAACAATTGCACTTGGTGATGATCTTTGTGACAGAGGGGAACAGGTCACACTGTTTCTGTTTAATGACTGCCTAGAGGTAAGCTCATTCTCCATATTTGCTTTAGAAATACAGCGTAGTAGAACAGCTCCAGAGACTCGAGTGGAGGATGAATGACACAGCCTGAGTGAATTTGTCTGGAAGTAGCATTTGCAAATACCTCAGATTATATGCAAGGGAATTGAAATGGAATTGACTAAGTTTAATAGCCACTAACATTTTATTAGTTTAACTTGATAACAATTTAGAGCCATTGTACTGTGAATTTTTATGACTTCAAGAAGCATGTTTCCAAATCATGCTGAGAAATCAGCACACAGGTTTTATTTGAAACTACGTCTAAGATGGTTGTATAAGCTAATGCTGTATTGAGTCATAAAGAGCATCATGTAGGTCATGAGCCATGCAATGATTGTTCTGCTTTGTGCTTTCATGCAAAAAGCAATCTAACTGCTTGACACATTGAAGCTAGATTTTTGTATCAATTTGTTGCTTATTGTCTATACCATAGAACAGTGTGTTGCTGCAACCCTGTCCTGGAGGCACACCTATCTGGTCAGGTTTTCAGGATATCTGTAATTAAAATGCATGAGATAAATTTGCATACATTGAAGACCCCAGTGTATGCAAACTTCCCTCATGCATATTAATTAGTCCTGAAAACCCAACTGGATAGGTGTGCCAGGAAAGGGTTGAGAAACACTTCCCTAAAAACTATGGGAGTCAAACTTTTTTTTTTTTTTTCCCCCCCAATTATGAACGTACTGATCCTTCACCTCCCCTTTATTTAAAATTTTTTCTATACCGTCATTAAGTTAAATACCATCACAACGGTTTATAGAAGGGCACGATAAAGAGAAATATGGGTGGTATAGATTACAAATTACTCGTGTGCCATCATAGTACGGTAACAATGTAAAATAATAAACTGTGTGTAAGTTAAACCTGATTGTTAGGAACAAATTAGGCAGTTTGATTTTAACATTAATATGCTTATGTAGGTTACTAAAAACTTCTAGCTTTCCCATAAGTGTGTGGTGTGACTTTTTTTTTTTTTTGGTGGGGGGAGGGAAAGAGGGGCAGCAGAAGTAAATAGGTGAATTTCTTTTCTGGCAAGTACCCTTCCCCACACTCCTAGTGCAGCTCAGTCTGTCCTATTGAATATGCAGCTACCTCCTGCCAGGGTTCTGATTGGGGCAAAAACTGTAGCTGCCTCACCTGTTACGATAAGTAGATTTTACAAACCCTTATCTTTACAATACAATCGCTGGTTTTGTAATTCTCTGTGGGGAAAATGGAGAAACCGGCTCTGCTGTTCTCTATCCGCTGGCTTCATACCCCTCCACTCTCACAGCCTCAGCGGAGGCAAGAGCACAGGTTGCCCCCCCCCTCTGCGTCGTCTCTGGGCTTGCCTCCCAACTGAGCATGCCCGAAGGGAGTTCCCGACGGCGTCTCAGCAGGCACAGTCAAGCAGTAGAGCTGCCTGAACCAGCGTTTTAGGGTCCGGAGGCGTAAGCGATAGTTCCCTGGGTGAGTACTGGGCTCCTTTCCCTGCCTCACCAATGGGGGTAGACGTCCTCGTTTCTGAAGTCGGGGTTGCATATTGATAGATCAACCGCTGCCCTTCGGTAAGGGAGGAAATATCCGGATTTTCCCCTTCCTCTTGTGTGGCATTGTAAAACGTCAAGGAAAAAGGACTTGCAGGAAAATTTTTGGGGACGAGGGCTCGGAGCTGCTCAATATGCGTCCACTCCCGCGGCCATCTTGGTTCCTCCCCAACATATCTATTTTATGTAACAAGTAGAGCTCTAGCCACATAAAAAAAAACAACAAAAAAAAAAACCCCCAAACCCTTAATGTACTTTAAGTTCTTATCTTGTGGCAAGTGAATTTGAGGAAAAAGGATTAACTTTACTTTTGGCATGGATTGTATCTAGTTTCTCAAATTTCTATAAACGTATTCTCACAGGACAAGCAGGATGGTAGTCCTCACATATGGGTGATGTCACAGGATGGAGCCCAATCACGGAAAACTTCTGTCAAAGTTTCCAGAACTTTGACTGGCCCTACTGGGCATGCCCAGCATGGCACTAACCCTGCAGCCAGCAGGGGTCCCCCTTCAGGCTTCTTTTTTCCGCGCAGCAGTAGCCTCGCAGTAAAGGAGCTCTGAAGAGATTCCTGACAGGAATTTTCCTCACGGAATTACTAAAAGTTAAGTTGCCCCACAGGGGTCCCACTTCTACCTTTTATAACTCCGCGGTACTCCGGTACGTTTTGACCCGTTTTCTGTCTATTACTGTCGAGTTTGGCCTTCGCGGCCTACTGGCCGTCGACCGTACCGCGGCTAAATTTTTTGCCATGTCATCAGGGTTTCATCGGTGCCCGGACTGTTACCCGCACCATGTCTATCACAGACCGCCATAAAGTATGTCTAATGTGTTTAGGACGCGAGCACGATGTCTTGACCTGCACCAAATTCAGTAAGTTAATTTATTTAAATTAGGGCCCGCAGTAAAAAGAGGCTCTAGGGACGCTAGCGCGTCCCTAGTGCCTCTTTTTGGACAGGAGCGGAGGCTGTCGGCGAGTTTGACAGCAGATGCTCAATTTTGCCGGCGTCTGTTCTCAAACCCGCTGACAGCCATGGGTTCGGTAACTGGACGTCGGCAAAATTGAGCGTCTGGTTGTCAACCCGCGCGCCGTGGACCCATTTTAACTTTTTAAACTTTTTTTTTTTTTTTTTTTTTACTTTTGGGACCTCCGACATATCGCCATGATATTAAGTCGGAGAGTGCACAGAAAAGCAGTTTTTACTGCTTTTCTGTGCACTTCCCCGGCGCCGGCAGAAATTAACGCCTACCTTTGGGTAGATGCTAATTTCTTAAAGTAAAATGTGCGGCTTGGCTGTACATTTTACTTACTGTTTCGCATGGGAATGACTAATAGGGCCTTCAACATGCATTTGCATGTTGCGGGCGCTATTAGACTCGGGGGTGGTTGGACGCGCATTTTTGACACACTATTACCCCTTACTAAATAAGGGGTAAAGCTAGCAAGTCAAACTGGTGGAATACATAGAGAATCATCAACTGCTTTTTCCATCCCAATTTGGATTTCGAAAGTCACATAGTACAGAGACCCTTCTTACTTCTCTCTCTGATACTATCCTGAGAGGGTTAGATCATGGAAATTCGTATCTCCTGATTCTATTGGATATATCCGCGGCTTTCGATACTATAAATCATGAGTCCATGATTTGTAGACTTAAAGAAATTGGTCTCAGAGATACTACTCTTGATTGGTTTACATCTTATTTAACAGAGAGATCATTTAAAGTCAAAATAAACACAGTAGAATCTAAAGTGATGAGATTGACTACAGGAGTGCCGCAGGGGTCATCTCTTTCTCCCACGTTGTTTAATATATACATGGCACCGCTATGTAGATTTTTAGCAGGTTTAGGATTGGTTTACTATATTTTTGCTGATGATGTCCAGATAATTCTTCCAATTAAAGATTCACTAAGGACTACTTTGAAATTATGGGATATTTATTATAATTCCATTAATCAACTTCTTACTCAGATGTCTCTCTCTTAATAATGCCAAAACAGAAATTTTATATATCTGTAATAAGGTTACAGAGAAAATTGAATTAGAAATCAATTCCATGCCGTCGGCCTTAAACATCAAGTATGACGTTAGGAGCTTGGGAGCTATACTAGATAGCAAATTTCATTTAAAGGCATTTGTAAAAACCATAATAAAAGATGGTTTTTACAAACTTCGAATTCTAAGAAAACTAAAGCCTTTGCTACATCATGATTTTCGAATAGTGCTTCAGGCATTATTGCTGACAAAATTGGATTACTGCAATGCCCTTTTTTTGGGCCTTCCCTTGGTAACTATTCGCCCACTGCAACTCTTGCAAAACGCGGCAGCGAGATTACTATCTAACTAATAAATTTGATCACATCACCCCAGTTCTAATGAATTTGCATTGGCTTCCTATCAGCTATCAAATAAAATACAAATGCTTAACGCTGATTCATAAAGCCATATATGGCAATAATAATGAATGGCTGAATGCAGCTTTGCATATCCATATACCTCCTCGTAATCTACGGTCCTTAGGCAAGGCACTTCTTTCTGTTCCTTCAGTAAAATCAGCTCACCTCAATGCAGGTAGGGAAAGGGCCCTCTCGATAGCTGGCCCTAAATTGTGGAATTCCCTCCCGCTTGAGCTACGATTAGAGGAAAATATTCAGTTTTTCAAGAAGCACCTAAAAACATGGCTGTACACGCAAGCTTTCACTATAACAGATTGATTCTAACAGATTTTTCTGGGAATTAAAATACTAAAATATAACTACTAGATTTTATTTTATTTTTTTTAACCCTATTACTAGTTTGAAGATTGAATGAATGTATGTATTTTATTATTTTTTAATTGATTATAGTATAATTTAATGTTACTATTTATAGGGCTTCATTTTAATTTCTAATTTTGCCTTATTTATAATATTTTATTTGTTTTAAGACATGTCGTTAAAGACAGTCAGTTTTATTGTAAACTGACTTGAAGTGTATACAATATGTTCGGTATACAAAAATGTTTAAATAAAAAAATAAATAAATAAAACACGCGTCCAAATGTCGGTTAACAATGTTAAAACTGTATTGGCCTGTTAATTGGTAAGGGGTAGTAACAGCCGCAATAAGCAAGCTACTCCCACTCTTATTTGTTTACCCAGCCTGTGCAATTCAGTCCTTGTTGGTTGTTTGAATATAAATCCTCTTTTCTTCATTCCCCCTGCCGTTGAAGCAGTGAGCTACGCTCGATATGTATTCTCCCTACTGGGGATTGCTTCATTTTGAAAAAAGAATTAAGGATATTACATTTGACTCACTCTCCTGCGGTGATACCAAAGGTCCCTCCCACAGCTGGGAATTCCTGAAGTGATTTATGTGGTCCCTCAGATGAGTGCCTTGGTCCAGTAGTTGTTTTTTCAGCCGGCATGGACTTAGCTGCTTAAGCAGCTGAATGGCAGCGGGTGCAGGAAGCCGAATGCGGCGGTGACGGTATATGCCCTCTCCCCTGCAGCCAGAGACACTCTTTACTCAGCCAGGTAAGATTGAGCCTCAGATAAATAAAAATATATATTTACAGAAGTAAGAAGAGGCTTTTGTAGCATAGGGCTTCCTCCTTCCCAGTCTCCATGATCAGCGTGTCACTCCGTGGGAGGTCAAGGGACATGGGCAGCTTGGCAGATTGAGCAGCCTCTGTAGGCTAGGCCCAGCTCTGAGGCTTTTTCACTGCGTGCCGCATGGTAGACCACAATTGCATTTCGCATGCTTTCCTAAGGCTTCCCTCTACAGGATTGTCCGTTCGGCGTGTCTAGTTGTGCATCCAGTTTTTGGACGCTTAGTTGGGCCTTGTATTTTGTGCGTCTAAGCAGCACCTTAAGTGGCTGCATGCTTAATAGTGCGCACAAGAGTTATTGTGTGCTTAAATTGTTTTACGGTGGTTATTTTTGGGATGCCTAGGCATTGGGATCCCTAGTATTTTTGGATGTACTTTATAAAAAAAAAAAAAAAAAAACCCACTCAGAACATTTTCCAAGATTATGGTGGTGGAGGTAGCAGCAGCAGGAGCCTCACAGAAAGAAGGAATCCTGGTTCACTTGTATTTGAATGATTGGCTGATTTGAGCCACGACTCAGGAAGAGAGCCGTCTGGTGACTTACAAGTTGATCTCCTTATTGCAGGAGCTCAATTGGGTGGAGAAACCTTACAAAGAGTAGTCTTTAACCATCCCAGTTGGAGTATCTGGGGGTCTGGTTTGACAAGGACAGCTTTTTGCTACTGGAAGTTCAGATCCAGAGATTGATGTCAGTTGATGAACACCATACACCAGTGTGCTCCTACCTACAGGTATGTGGCTTGATGGCAGCTATCTTGGAAGTGATGCCATAGGCAAGGGTGCATGTGTGTCCCCTTCAGTGTTCTCTATCTTGTTGGAACCTGCAGTCTCAATGTGCAGTTCGGCTCTACTTGTCAATGGAAATCTACTCCTGCCTCCAGTGGTGGTTGCAGGAGGATCATCTGAGAAAGGGATTTCCCTTGTCCTCTCCAGCCTGGTTGGAACTCATGACAGATGTGAGTCTCACTGTCTGGAGTTAACGGCCCTAGGCCATTGGAATGCCAAAACGTCCTGGCGGAACAGCAATCGCCTAGAGGCCCGGGTGGTACAGCTGGCATGCTTGCAGTTCAGCCGCAGGCTGCGGAATCAAGCAGTTAACGTGATGGACAATGCAATGAGTGTGGCCTATATCATTCACCAGGGAGGAACCAAGAGCCAGCAAGTTTTGCAGAAAATAGACCAGCTGATGGAATGGGCGGAAGGTTATCTGCAGATCTCAGCCTCTCCCATTTCAGGAAAAGACAACATAAGAGAGGACTTCTCAGCAGGGAGAGTCTGGACCCAGGAGAGTGGGTATTGACAGCAGAGGCATTTCATCTGATTGTGGATCGCTGGGACCTTCTGTTCCTAGACCTGCTGGTGACCTCTCAAAATGCGAAGGTTCCTCGCTTCTACAGTCGCAGGAGAGATCCGTGGTCCCTGGGAATAGACGCTCTTGTATGGGTCTGGCCGGAAGACAGATTGCTTTATGCCTTTCCTCCGTGGCCCTTGCTGGGCAGGATAATTTGCAAGATTTGAAGGCCACTCCTGGTGGTGCTGGACTCACCTTGTCTCATCCTGATAGCCCTTTTTTTGAAGGGAGTGAGGCACCTTAGGTCTCTCGATTTATTTTTATTTATTTTTTTTTTATATACTGACATTTGATCTGAGATATTACATCTGTTTACATTCAGGTATTGTAGGTATTTCCCTATCCCCTGAGGGCTTACAATCATACAGGTCGATACAGTAAAGTCCACGGGAGAGCGGGCGAACGCCCACTCGCCGGTGCACGCGATTCAGTATTTAAATCAGGCCCGGCTGTAAAAATGGGCAAAAGGAGGCACTAGGGACACTAGCGCGTCCCTAGCGCCTCCTTTTTGACTGGAGCGGTGGCTGTCAGTGGATTTGACAGCCGACGCTCAATTTTGCCAGAGTCTGTTCTCGAGCCCGCTGGCAAAATTGAGCGTCCGGTTTTTGGCCCGACAGCTGCGGGCCGAATTCAAATTTTTTTTTTAAAACTTTTTTTTACTCTTCGGGACCTCAAACTTAATTTCGCCATGATATTAAGTTGGAGGGTGTACAGAAAAGCAGTTTTTACTGCTTTTCTGTGCACTTTCCTGGTGCCGGCAGAAACTAGCGCCTACCTTTTGGATGGGCGCTAATTTCTGAAAGTAAAATGTGGCTTGGCTGCTCACTTTACTTTCTGTATCGCGCAGGCATACCAAATAGGGCCATCAATATGCATTTGCATGTTGAGGGTGCTATTAGGTGCTGCGGGTTGGACACGCGTTTTCGGTCCCTTACTGAATAAGGGGTAAGGGAAAACGCGCGTCCAAGGACAGGCCAGGTACTGTATCGGCCTGTAAGTTTGTACCTGAGGCAATGGGAGGGTAAAGTAACTTGCCCAAGGTCACAAGGAGCGACAGGTTGAGGTTACAGGTTCCATTGTGGAGTCTTAATTTGGTGCTGGACTTTTTGGAGGGCCCTACATTCCGACCACTGTATAGTCTCTCCTTACAGTTTGAGACTGTGTTCCTGATGGCTATATGTTCTGCGCATTGGATTTCTGAGCTGTAGGCCTTGTCTTGCTGGGAGCCATTCTTTCAGGTGACTCTGGGGGCGTTAATTGCATACTGTATCATCCTTCTTGCCCAAAGTAGTCTCAGACTTTCGTGTGAATCAGTCCAACTCCTTTCCATCCCTGGATAAGGTCAGGGATGTGAAGGAGTTTCACCTTTTGCTCTCCTTGGGTGTTCAGATACTGCGCAACAGGACGCTTGAGGCCTCTGAGTCTTTCGAAAAGACAGATTGCCTGTATTTTTTTTTTCTCCATGGTGGGAGTAAATGGGGTGCACTGGCTTTGCGGGCTACCATAGCTAATTGGATTAAGGAGGTGGTCATGGCTACATATGTGGATGCTGAAAAGCTGTTGCCTACTCAGGTTAGGCACATTCCACTAGGGCTCAGGGAGTGTCATGGGCAGAAGTTAGTCTGTCTCCTGTCTTTATCTGCCGAGCTGCGACGTGGCCCTCCTTACACACTTTTTCCAGGTTTTATCATCTGGGGGTGCAGGCCTGGGAAGATGCAGCCTTTGCACTTGCGGTGTTGATTGGACTGTGGGCAGCTTTCCACCCTTTTGGGGAGTAGTTTTAGTTCATCTCACTGGTCCTGAATCCATTTGTCTACATGCTAGGAAATGGAAAAAATTACTTACCTGATAATTTCATTTCCCTTAGTGTAGACAGATGGACATCCCACCCTCAGCTGCCACATAAGTGTGTCAATAGTCCTCCTGGGGGCTCTGGGTCCCAAGGGATTACTGGTAAGTGCTCATCCAGTCCCTAGCTTGGGGTACCTAGAATCTTAGGTGAGTTCAGTGTATGATTGGTTGAGTATGATTCTGGTTATCTGTTTTTAATAGTTTTTAATCAAAATTTTTGCTAGTCTGTCCACAGTTGCTTTTGAAGAATACTGGCAGGCTGGGTTCACTGCAGGGTTATAATACTGTGATGTAATCTTGCTCTGCTGACAGGTGACCAGTGGAGTGTTCCAAGGAGCTGTCCTGGGACTATTGCTTTTTAATATATTTATAAATGACCAGGAAATGGGTCAAGTGGGTTGATCAAATTTGCTGATAAAATACAATTATTCAAAGTTAAATCACAAGAGTATTGTGAGAAATTGCAAGAGGACCTTGCAAAACTGGGAGACTGGGCATTCAAATGGCAAATTAAATTTAATATGGACAAGTTAAAATGATGCACTTAGGAAGAGTAACCCAAATTAAGCTACACAATGGAAGGTTCTACATTAGGATTCATTGATAATACATTGACATCTTCTGCTCAGTGTGCAGCAGCAGCCAAAAAAGCAAATAGAATGCTAGAGATTATTAGGAAAAGCATGGAAAATAAAACAGGGAATATTATAATGCCTATGTATAGCTCCATGGTGCGACCAAATCTTGAGTATTGTGTTCAGTTCCAGTTACCACAGAATTAGAAAAGATACAAAGAAGGGGGTGACAAAGATGATTAAGGGGATGGAATGATTCTTCTATGAAGAGAGGCTATAGAGATTAGAATTCTGCAGCTTGGAGAAGAGATGGCTGAGGGGAGATATATTTTATAAACTGAGTGGAATGAAATGTTAATCAATTGACTTTCAAAAAGTACAAAGACTAGGGGATACAATGAAGTTACTAGGTAATATATTTAAAACTAATAAGACAATTTTTTTTTACTCAACATATAATTAAGCTTTGGAACTCTTTGCCAGAGGATGTGGTGAAAGATATTAGTATAGCTGGGATAAACAGCTTGAAATGTATCTAATCTTTGCATTAATATTTACGTTTATTAAATTTGTGAATCACCTAACTCAAAACAGGCCCAGGCAATGAACATGATAAAGCATACATATTAAAACTAGTAACAATTATAAAAGCAAACTAAAACCATAAAACTAAAAAGAATATGAATGCAAAAATAAAATAAATCATGATAAAACTGAAATAAAATACAGTAATAAAATAGTTATAGTTAAAATAAGGCATTAAGTTAATACATTTTAAACAAAAAAAGTATCCTTTTGGTTACTGCAAGGTACTTGTGACCTGGATTGGCCTCTGTTGGCAATAGGATACTGGGCTTGATGGACCCTTTGTCTGCCTCAGTTGGGAGTCTTATGTTCTTGTGTTGTAACAGGTTAAAGAATTCTTTTCTTAGATATGCAAATCAAATTTGTGACTTAAAGTTCTGCATATTTGCTTCTTAGTGTTCAGGTGGTGTTGCCAGCTTTCCGTAGCTACAACTCAAGTTAACTCTGATTCCATATTGTCAGGGCTACATTTGTGATGGATGATGTGCTTTTCCTTAGTTAATGAGCGTTTCAGATGGTTAGCTTAGCTAATGAGGTAAGTGATAGTTTAGTGCTAGCTCTATACTATTTCTTAGATTTAATGCAGTCTATGATGTAATTGAATAGGTGAGCTGTGAAGTTGCATTCAATGGGAAAGAATTTTTTTTTGCCATAAATGTATATTGATACTGGCATAAAGCTTTATTTTTAGATGCTCATTTTTGAAAAGTAAATAAATGCTTCACTTATCTATCTTGCCCTTGTTTTGGAAAGTTTTAATGTTTCGGTGGTTGGAAAAGAGGTAAGCAGTCATTTAAGCATGCAAATCTATTGCTGTTAAAATATGAAACAGGAACACTTTATGACATGATAGTTTGAAGAAAGAAATCTAGAGCAGTAGATTGTACTCTGCTTTTCATTTCAAAGAACTGAGATTTCTCACTGAGCAAGGTGTAATAAGGAGAATACCAGGAAGTACAGCTATCTTGCAGCCTGCAAAGTTAGTAAGCTAGGCTGGCACCAACAGCCTTTAACTGTCGAGAAACCAACCAGATTAGTGGTGGTGGCAGCTACCATCCAGCAATATCGCTAAAATAGGCAGGCAAATGTTCAGGTAAGAGCTTTGCTGGTTTTGGTAGCCATCCAAAGCTTGGTGATAAGACTGGGTATTGGCTTACATATGGAAACTTGTTTGCTTATCTGCTCAGGATGGTTTGGTTAAAGAGCAATATCTTACAAGCAATTAAGCTTTGATGACTGGCAGCTGTGATTTATAGTTCATCCTGCTACATCACTCCAGTCCTTACAGGTGGGTTATTTCTTCCTACCAGCAGATAGAGGCAGAACAAGGTCTTGTCTTATGGTGATATCGCCACTTGGAGGTGGTGCAGCACAGAAAGATCCAGTATTCTCTGCCTCGAACAGATGGTATGACTAACTGGTGGTGCAGCAGGATCTGGAAAGGCATTGATGCCAACTTCAGGTCTGGCCACTAGTGAGCCCAAACTAGGCGTTTCCCAGTCCCAGAAGGGGCTAGGTAGAACGCAGTTGGGGGGAAAGGGGTAAAACATTTTTTTTCTAGAATGTTTATCAAGATCTGAGAGAATCCATCTGCCTAATGTCCCCCCCTCCCTTCACTATTGCTGCATTGAGGCCTTTCAGCTTCAGGAAAAAAGCTTCATTCCCTGTACGTACCCGGATCAGTCCAGACTCCTGGGTTCTGTCCATTCACCAGCAGATGGAGGCAGAAAAAATTCCAATTGACTCCGCCCCTTCCGTGAGCAGCACCTACAGTATGACTATATTTTTCTGCCTCCAGCAGATGGTGGAGGTGCAAAACCTACAGTCAGGTTTTTAGTCAGTTTTTTAAAATTTAAAACATTTTTCTTGAAAAATTAATCTCTTCTTTTAGTATTCCTTATTTTACTTTACTTAAAAAAAAAAAAAAAAAAAAATTGTGGAAAAGGGTAAGCGGAGACTATCCTCCCAGGGAGTTGGCAGGTCCTGAGGGGACCATCCTCCCTGATATTTGAGGATCTTGGCTTTAGGGGTTGAGAACCCTTGGCCTCAGTTTGCTGCAGCTTTTGGGGTGATACCGGGGAGCCTGGTTCACTCACCCGCAGAGCAGAGGACCCAGCTTCTTTCAGGTCGTATATGAAGGGGCGGAGTCAGCTGGAACTTTTTCTGCCTCCATCTGCTGGTGAGTGGACAGAACCCAGGAGTCTGGACTGATCCAGGTATGTACAGGGAATGAAGCTTTTTTCCTGAAGCTGAAAGGCCTCAGGGCAGCAATAGTGAAGGGAGGGGGGACATTAGGCAGATGGATTCTCTCAGATCTTGAGAAACATTCTAGAAAGAAAAAAAAAAATAAAAAAAAAATATATATATATATATATTACTTAATTATAGCATTTTTACTTTGCCAGTCGGTCTCCCCGTTACCTTTTTTGCTGCTTTGGGCGGTCGGCAGGCTTTTTTCTTTCACTTTCATTTTCTCCTCAGCTGGCTCGTGTGTGGGTTTTTTTTTATTTTTATTTTTTTTTTAACACAAATGCCGTGTGGTCCAGCCTGCCGCGCATGTCTCTCGCGACGGCCTGTGCTCCTCCTGCCTCCCCAGGGGAGAGGGATCTTCAAGGGCAGCTGGGGGTGCTATTTCTTCCTCTCTCCGATGCTCTGCTAGACCGGGACGCCCGCGTCTTTCTGCTGCAGACTCCTTCCCATTTACTGCTTCATCTGAAGCTATTTCTGGCTCTGTTCGTGCTGCTCTGCTTGCAGCGGAGGGGGAGAGGGGTTTCTCCTCCTCTTTCTCCACAGCAATTAGCCTCCGATGGAGGTGATTTTTTTGCTAATTCAACTGCTGCTGCTGAGGAGAATCCTGAGGGGGACTTCAGACTCCTCTTCATTTTCTTCCGACTTTATTATGTTTTTACATAAAGTTATAAGGCCAGTAAGTCCTCAAAAAAGAATCCTGAGGGGATTTTATTTTCAGTACCGCTGTCACATAAAGCAGCTACCACCCATGAAAAAGATCTAGGCGTCATAGTGGATAATACTTTAAAATCGTCGGCTCAGTGTGCTGCAGCAGTCAAAAAAGCAAACAATGTTAGGAATTATTAGGAAGGGAATGGTTAATAAAACGGAAAATGTCATAATGCCTCTGTATCGCTCCATGGTGAGACCGCACCTTGAATACTGTGTACAATTCTGGTCGCCACGTCTCAAAAAAGATATAATTGTGATGGAGAAGGTACAGAGAAGGGCGACCAAAATGACAAAGGGGATGGAACAGCTCCTTTATGAGGAAAGGCTGAAGAGGTTAGGGCTGTTCAGCTTGGAGAAGAGACGACTGAGGGGGGGGATATGATAAAGGTCTTTAAGATCATGAGAGGTCTTGAATGGGTAGATGTGATTTGGTTATTTACACTTTCGAATAATAGGACTAGGGGGCATTCCATGAAGTTAGCAAGTAGCACATTTAAGACTAATCGGAGAAAAGTTTTTCACTCAACGCACAATAAAGCTCTGGAACTTGTTGCCAGAGGATGCGGTTAGTGTAGCTGGGTTCAAAAAAGGTTTGGATGAGTTCTTGGAAGAGAAGTCCATTAACGGCTATTAATCAAATTTACTATTGCATCAGTGGCATGGGATCTTCTTAGTGTTTGGGTACTTGCCAGGTTCTTGTGGCCTGGTTTGGCCTCTTTTGGAAACAGGATGCTGGGCTTCATGGACCCTTGGTCTGACCCAGCATGGCAATTTCTTATGTTCTGCATCTTTTGGTAGTAATTTTTTTTTCTGTATTACATTTTAAATTAGTTTATATTGGTCAAAAAATATACATGACAATCAATTTTGAAGAATTTCATTTTTGTAGACAGAATTCCCCAAGGAGTATTGTGCTGGATTCAGCAGCTCCTGGCAGATGAGGATGAGGTTAGGATGGAGTCAGCAGCAGTCTTTTTGGCTGATGCCTTATGATCTTAGGATTTCCTCATAGTCTGTCTTCTGCCATGGTGGCCAAAAGATTTCTCTGGCTTTGTAACTGGGCTGCAGATTCCTGGTCTGACTCATTTGGGCAAGCTTCTGTTTAAGGACAAGTTTGTTTGGTAAGCGTTTGGAGCAGTTAGGTAAGAATCTGGTTGATCCTATGTAGCAGAGCTCCCTTAGGTAAAGGCTCATTTGTTCTATAGGTCTTCCAGGGGTTGGGCTCAGTTTCAAGACTCCAGGAAGTTTAAGCTAGGCAGGCAGTCAGCTGCTTATACTGTCAGAGGAGTGCAATACTTCAAGGGGATGGTGGTCAGTTTTTTCATGGCTATCAAAAGCCCAGGCCTGACTTGGCCACCTCCATGGGATCCAGTTAGTACTCAAAAGGTGGTGGGTTCACTCTCCAGTTCCGATATGCAGGCATCTACAGCAGTTTTACCAAGAGTGGACCTGGATAATCAGATCAATGGGTGTTAGATGTAGTTTGTCATAGTTACACCTTAGAACTGGTCATGCCCATTCCTGATGCTTTTATGGTCTCTTGTGCTGCTGTGGAAAACAAAATGCAGTCTGATAGACTCTGAGGCTTCAGTTGTTGCAGGTAGTAGTCAGTCCCTTTTCCCAAGTAGTGGGAACCTCCAAGAGGATGTTCAGGCCTTTGAAAGAGTGGTCTTAGGTTGGGTGGTCAACTTTGCGAAAATCAAGCTTTGCCCATGTCAGTCTTGTCTAGGTCCGGAGAGTCTGCACATGTTTTTGTCAGGTTGCATATGTGTCTCCGTGTGGGCACAGGGTGAAAAGCTGATCTGGCAGGTACAGAGAGCATTCTAGCAGCCCTGAGAATTTGAGGTTATCTTAAAGTTCTCTATTGCATGGCAGCTGCGCTGGATCTAGTGCTGTGGGCCAGAGCTCATATAAGGCCTCTCCTATCTTGTCAGACCCAGAATTGAGGTTTGGATTCCTTTGTCGGTGTTGATTAAGAATGGTGGACAATCACTCAAAACTTTTGTTAGGGGTTGTTCTGTGGACTCCCTCCTGGGTTTTGGTCACAACTGATGCTAATCGGTCAGACTGGGCACCTCATCAGGATAAAGTGATCCAGGGCCTATGGACTCAGGAGGCCACTTGGTCCAACAGAGTGGAAACCAGGACAATCAGATTGGCGCTGTCGTTTTCTTCCCTTACTCTGGGGGGTGGGGGAGGGTAGCAGTCAGTGTTATCAGACAATGTTACCAGGTATCAAGAATGTTGGAGACGCCAAACCTTTCTTCCTTGGATGGAACAGAATCTGCAGCTCTTGTCAGCAGCTGACATTGCAGGACAGAAGAATATTTAAGTGGATTACCTGAAAAGGAATCTTTTGGATTCTTGCAAATGGGAGCTCAGCTAGGAGGTTTTTCAGCAGATAGTGTCCAAGTGGGATTTGCCCCTTATGGACCTAATGGGTTATGCAGGAATACGTCTTTTTTTTTTTTTTTTTCATTGCAGGGAGTACAGAACAGAGGGCATAGATGCTCTAGTTCAGCCTTAGCTAGTAGTGGAGCTTCATCTTCCCTCCTTGGTCTCTGATAGTTAAGATTCTGTGCAGAATCAAGTTGGAGAATAATCCTGTTCTAGTGGCTCCAGATTGGCCTCAGTGGTACACACTCTTTGGCTCCAGGCTGCCTGGAGGTTGTTGGTACAGGGTCCCATCATAATGGAGAACCCATCTCTGTTCTCTGATGGCTTGGCTCTTGAGAGGTCACATTCTGAGAGAAGGGTTATTTTTCCTCTAACTTCTACTTTTGCTTAATGCCCGTAAGATTTCTACTACTTTGGTATATATTCAGATCTGATGCATTTTTGAGGTGCTCTACAAAGATTGGTTAGTCTGTCCCTGGTGGTCGGATATTCCTTATAATTTGGCAATCCTTCAGAAAAGTTTTGATAAGTGTTTAGCCTTGAATTCTCTGAAGGCTATCATCTTACTGAGCTAGATCTGTGGTATTCGGTAGCAGCTCATCCTAATGTCTCGGTACCTTAAGGGTGTGAAGATGGTGGCTGCATTTAGACATTTGGTCCCTCAGTGGGACCTTAATCTTGTCCTTAAGGCATTGGTATTGCCTCCCTTTGAGCCTCTAAAAAGATTTCTCTTACGGATCTTTGAAAATATTGTTTCTAGTAGATATCTGTTCAGCTTGCTGTGTCTTGGAAATTCGGGCTTTGTTCTATAGAGACCCGTTTTTCATCATTGCGTCTGACACTTTCTAGCCTTTACCTTCCTTTTGAAGGTCGTCTGCCAATCTTTTCAAGGGAAGAGTATAGTTGCAGTAGCAAGTTTGCTGAGATAACAGATGAGCACCAAACATCCAGGTGTTTAGAAGTAACTAATTCCTTCTGTAAGATGGATAGACTTTGGGATTTTTGGAAGTCTGTGTAAGAGTGAGGTAGCCTCCAAAGCTACTTTGACTAAATGGATCCAGGCATATTTGTCAAGGACTTGCAGACCTCAGATTTGTGCTCATGCTCCTAGAGTGCAGTCAGCTTCATGGGCGGAAGTGGTTCCAGTGGCACCGAAGGATATTTGCAAAGGCAGCGAAACTGTCATTCCTGCATTCCTTTGTGAAACACTACAGACTGGATATTTTTGCTAAGGAGGATGCAGCTTTTGGAGCTGGAGTTCTTAGGGGTGGCCCTTGCATCCCTCCCTGCTTAGTGGGGCTTTGCTACTTCCCACCTGCAAGGACTAGATTGGTATAGCAGGATAAAGTGGAAGGAGAAATTACCTGTTAATTTTCTTTGCATGAATCCTGCTACACCAGTCTGGGATCCTCCCAGGAAGCTTGTCCTTCTGTTTCCTAGAAAGTGCATCAGTTGGGTCTATCATGTATAAAAAATATTGTGGGAAAGGTCCCTGCCATTTTGTTGCCTTCCTTCTGTCTTTTTACTTGTTACTCCTTATTCCTTATCTATTCCATTCCAGAACAGGTACCTAAAGAGGATTTTCTTCCTAAACTTGTTAGGGTTTGGTTTCTATTCTCAAGTTGATATAGTCTGGTTTTAGTACTTTATCAGGAGAATTCTGGATCTTTCTGAGTTGTACCACCTAAGTAGTGGTGATAATGTCGTGAGAAGACTGTACTCTGCCTCTTATCTGGTAGGAGGAAATTTCGTACCTGTAGGTTGAGACTGGTGAAGCAGGGTTTATGAAAATTAACAGGTAAAAATTTGTCCATATCCTTAGTGTAGGTCAGGACGACTAGGCTGACTGGATAAGTCAATTTGTGTTATCTGCTGTCATACACTATAATACTTTGTTGCTGTTACCACTGAAACTTTGATAATTGGGAAGTATGTATGTTGAGGTGGCTGGCAAAGTGATTGCAAGAATATTTTTTTTCACTCATTTATATAAACTCTTAGATCTCTTCTAAACTTTTGTAGGTTGCAAGGAAACGACACAAAGTGATCAGTGCCTTCAAAAGTCCCCATGGTCCTACTCGTCCTCCAGCATCTCTTAAACACATTAGCTTAATGCCTTTATCACAAATCAAGAAAGTGCTTGACATCAGAGAGACAGAAGGTTGGTGTTATGAAATGCTTCTGCAGGATACATATAGAAAATGTTAACTTCAAATAAGATTTGGTTTTTTGCTTGCTTTGTTTTCATTCTTTAATTGAGAATTCTGAGTAAGCAAAGGTTTGTGCTGTGAAATTGCCTAGCAACAATTCAAAAACCCTTAGAGATCAGTTAGCCTGACTTCAGCAGAACCAAACAAAAATCAGGAAATAAGGAAAATAACCACCTTTAGCAATGAAGGAGCTTTATAAAGACTGCTTTTGTTTTGCCAAGTGCACCTGGTCCTAGTTTGTATGCCATACTGCTGTGTTTATGAATACCCACCATGTAAAATATGAAGGCAGAAATCCTTATGGGGCAGTAATTCAAATAACCTAAACTACAATAGCTCACTTTATTGCAAACTTAAAATTTTCATAGATCACTTAAAACTGCTTTAATTTAGATAGAAAATAAGTATTTTTGCATAATATTTTAAATTTACTTATTTGGGAGTAAAATAGATTTTATTTCGGTGTGTATCAAGATGGTGATTGTTCTTTAAATTCAGAATGTTTTAATGTTTGGCCTTAAGTGGGACAGAACCTGGTCTCTTTTTTTTTTTTTTCTTTCCATTTGCAGATTGTCACAATGCTTTTGCCTTGGTGGTCCGACCTCCAACAGAACAGACAAACCAGTTATTTAGTTTTCAGCTAACAACTGAAGAAATTCCTAAGGTGGATTGGTTAAAGATGCTGTGCCGGCATGTAGCCAATACCATTTGTAAAGCAGATGCTGTAAGTCTCTTCCATTTGGCATATTGAAATCAATCATATAACAATGTTTTAAATCAGTGCTTCCCAGCTGTATCTTGGAGCTGCACCTAACTGATCTGTTTTGCAGGATATTTTTTAATGTGCATGAGAGGCAACAATAAGACCTGTAATGAAAAAAACCTACTTTAGATTTGATGGACCTTACTGGTTACCGTCCTGTTAGTAACTTACTGTTAGTAGCCAAACTACTGGAGAAAGTAGTTCTTATTCAATTCAAGAGTCTTTGGATTTCAATCGGATATTGGATGATTTTCAATATGGTTTTAGGCCAAATTTTATTATAGAAGCACTCTTACTGATTCGTTTTGACAAGGGTCAAGGTTTCTTTTTGGTATTTTTAGATCAGTGCAGCTTTTGACAGAATTGACCATTCTATTCTGATTCATCGTTTACATAGTATTGGGATTGGCAATACTTATCTGAATTGATTCGCTTTGTTCCTGAAAAATCTTCACAATGCTTGTGTGGCAAATGAATGCTCCAATAGATTTGAGCTTAATACTGGAGTCCCACAGGATTTGTCCCTGTCACCTGTTCTTTACAACATCTATATAGCCCCAGTGTGTAAAGTGTTGGCACAACTGGAAACTGGATATCGTCTATATGCAGAGATATCCAGTTTTACATACCTATTCAAGATTCGTTTTAATCTTCTTTGAAGAAGGTTACTTCATGTTTGAAAACTTTGAAGGAATGGTTCTTTTAGAACAGACTATTGCTAAATGTTTCTAAAACCAAAATGTTATATTTGGCAAGATCTGTGGACCCTAGTGTGCCACACTTTTTTTTTTTTATATTAGATCAAAAAATTTCAATTGTGAATGAAGCTAGAAATTTGGGAGGAGTTAAAATTGTATCCATATCAATGAAATACCAGATTAGGATGATTAAGACCTCTTATTTCAAACTGCATGTTATGGAGACTCCAACAGTTTCTAAATCGAGGAGACTTGAGAACCATCATACAGTCTATGGTCTTGTCTCCTCTCAACTATTGCAATTCCCTGTATTTAGGGCTGCCACAAAAGTAATTGAAAGCCCTACAGATGATACAAAATTCTGTGGCTAGGTTTTTCATTGGGGTGAGGATAAGGGAGCACATATCATTGAGTCTTCACTTTTACCAATAAAGTGGAAAATTACTTTTAAAGTTATTATGTTAGTGTTTAAATCCATTAATGAATTTACTTCCCCTAGCATGAATATAATAACGAAATCCTATCAAACATCCTGGTGTTTAAGGTCTTCATTCCAACGTCTTCTGGTTCTACCTTCACCTAGAAATATTAAACTCAATGAGATGCGAGAGGTTTTTGCTGGTTCAGGGGCCAGTGTTATGGAATGCGCTGCCTCTAAAACTAAAAAGAGATATCGATATTAAGATTTAGAAAGTATCTAAAGGCTCATTTTGTTTTTCC
Source organism: Rhinatrema bivittatum (assembly GCF_901001135.1). Taxonomy (NCBI): domain Eukaryota; kingdom Metazoa; phylum Chordata; class Amphibia; order Gymnophiona; family Rhinatrematidae; genus Rhinatrema; species Rhinatrema bivittatum. The sequence goes on along the minus strand of NC_042623.1, from coordinate 249,777,949 downwards.
AGGCATATGCTGATACATAGCTGTAGAAGAAACTGTCAAATTAAATGAATAAGTCTAGAGTACTGCGATGAGCTGGGTTTCAGGTTTGGGATCTAAGCTAAATTGCTGAGTAAATGTAAATTTAATGAATGCTATTATGTTTATACTTTTTTTTATTTTTGCTGGTTTTGTCTTTTTAAAGTTATTATGAATGTATTTGTTAAACCGCATAGAATTTTGGATATGTGGGATATAAATATTTTAAATAAAATATTCACTGCTCTCTTCGTGTATACAAATCTTTCACACACTGTGGTTCTTGAAAGCCTGATTGCTTAAGTGTGCCTTTCAGAACAGTTTCTTCTGTCATGTAGCAAACTATAACTTCCTGTTCATACCCAGATCTGTCCAGACTCCTGGTTTTTACTTCCCTTCCAGCAGATGGAGACATTTTTCCCTGATATTACCACATAAACTAGTGTGCTACCTGCAGTCCCTCAGTATTTCTCTGTCTCCAGCAGATGGCAGAGGTGTAAAATCTGCAGTTGGGGAAATTAAATTAAAAAAATAATAATAAAGAGAAAAGATTATTGGAACATTCCTCCCTGGAGGTTTAGGTCCTGGTGAGACCAACCATTCTGGTGCTGAGATGGAGGTGCAGAGGTTAGGGACTCTTATATAGCTCTGTCCTTTCACTGCTGTGGGTAGACAGCTGGTGGGGTCAATTGCCTCTCTTCCAGGAGGACTTGTGGAGCCTGCTGCCCTTCCTCTTAAAGGGAAGTAGCTTTTATTCTTTTAAAGTTAAAAAAAAAAAAAAAAGTGAGCTTTTTTTTTTTTTGTCAGTTGACCTGGGGTGGAAATGGGAGTGATAACCTTGCAGGGGCACAGCTGCAGCAGCTCTTGTGGCGTTGTCTGGAGTCCTTTTTGGTGGCTGACTGCAAATGCGGTCTGGGCAGGCTGAAGTCATGGCGCATGGCAGTAAGTGCACTGCGTGCCAACTTCTGTCCTGTGCCAGCTTCTCCCCGGGGGAATGGGCAGCTCTGGAACAACCGCAACAGTGTTGGGGGAAACAGCGAGAGCCTGGAGGGGCTCACAATGCATTGGGTGTAGCAACAACGGGCCCCTTCCTGGTTAATGTAGAAACGGCCATTTTGTCTTCGCTCGCAGCTGTCTGAAACAGCGGGAGGGAGGGGGATCTCTCTGCCACAGTCCCTGGCTGATTAGAGCCCCATAGAGGGCCAGGGGGCTCATTCAGGTGAGGATGAGGACCTCCTGGGGGAGTATTCTGATGATCCTACAACCTTCTCATTGGACTCTGTCCTTTTGATGCACAAAGCTTATCTGGCCAGGAAAGCCACAGGGCGGCATGTTTCCAGGCAAGAGGAATCTGTGGACTCGCAGGCTAGGAAGAGTTCCAGGGTTTCATGGGCTATCTGTGATAAGGGTTCGGCGAGTCCTTGGTATGTCCACACAAATGCTGCAGAAGATTCAGAAGATGGGGATTCTCCAGGAGGGACCCTCCTGAGGTAGATCCTTCTCCAGAAGGGCAGGATCCAGAAGAGGAGCTGGGACAAGCCCCGACAGAGGGGGATGATCCAAAGGTGGATCGTCTCTTCCACAGGGAAGAGCTGTGGCCCCTGATCCCTATGTCCTTAAAGAGCTGGGGATAATGGTTCCACGAGAAGAATCCAATCAGGAAGAGGTGGATCCAATCATGAATGGCTTAAGATGTCCAGCGAAAGTTTTCTCCTTCCATAAGTCAGTTAAGAAGTTAGTGGTCAGGAAGTGGGATACTCCAGAGATCAGTTTGAAGGTTGTTAGAGCAATGGATGTTATAACATTGCCAGAGGACACTCGAGCTGTTGAGACTTCCAAAAGTGGATGCCCTCATGTCTGCGATCACTAAGAAGGCCACCATTCTGGTGGCTGTTTCTGCAGTAGTGAAGGATATGCAGGACAAGAAACTGGAAGTCCATCTCAAGATTTTTGAGGTGTCTGCCTTAAGCATACGTTCTGCGGTGTACAGCAGCTTTATGCTTTGGGCTGGTCTGCATTGGGTATAATAGGTGCAGGCTGAAAGAGGCGAAGCAGGCAGAGCAGCTAAAGGCTATGGTCTATGGAGCAGATACATTATATGATCTCATTAGAACTTGTTCCAGTATTATGATGTTGGTGGTCTCAGCCAGACTCCTCCTTTGGTTATGGAACTGGTCGGCGGACGTTTGTTCCAAGTCTGTTAGGAGCATTGGCTTTTAAACGGAAACTGCTCTTTGGGGATGACTTGGAGGAGCTCATGAAACATCTGGGAGAGAATGAAGGGCATAGATTGCCTGAGGATTCTTGTTACCTCTGTCCCACTTCTCTCCTTCATTTAGTTTGTTCAGGTTTCGCTGTTTGTCCTCCCCCTCCCCCCCCCCCCCATTCCCTGTTAATTGTACTTTCCACCTTTTTGTTATGTAAACCGATATGTGTACTTTAATGTCGGTATAGAAAAGCTGTTAAATAAAATAAAGGGTAAGCCAAAAGGGGGGAAAAAGATCTTTTCCTACATGTTCTTGCTTGAGTGAATAGATGTTTGGCAGAACAGGGCTTTGGTGGGAGCCCAGAGGCAAGGAACTGGGAGACAGCAGTCCTGGAACTAATCCTTCCAAGGTCAAAAGCCGAACAAATGATTCCAGCTAGGGTGCTGGTGGAGCCAATTCTGCCCAATGAAGTGGGGTTGGTTTAACTTTTTTTTTTTTTTTTTTTTTTAAACTAGGAGTAGGCCAAGATCACGATGTACCAGTGTGTCTTAAGCGTGATAAGACAAGGTTACACTTTAGAATTTGCTCAACCGCTAAAGGACTTGTTCTTCTGCCTGATTTTGGACTTAAAGAAGGTGAACGTGGCTCTCAAAGTTCCTTGTTTTCAGATGGAGACTCTGTGCTCTGTCATTGCAGTGGTGATCAAGAGATATTGGCTTCCTTGGATTTGACGGAGGCATACTTGCATGTAGCGATCAGACCAGATCATCAGAGGTTCCTGATCCTCGGGACACATTTTCAATTTTCACTTTTCTGTTCAGGTTGGTGACTGTTTCAAGGACCTTCACCAAGGTGGTGGCGGCTCTCATGAAGTAGAGCATTCTAGTGCCCCCATATCTGGACAATTAGTTTATTCAAGCAAAGTCAGAGATCCTTTGCAGACAGGCAGCAGCATTGGTGCTACAGCGGTTGAGATCCCTGGGTTGGGTAGATCTGTCAGTCATCTTACGCCTACTCAGTTGTTGGAGATCCTGGGGACACGTTTCGACTACAGGATCGGGAAAGCTGCTCACCAGGGAACGCATTTGCAAATTGCAGAGGCAGATTCCCAGTTGATTAGAGAGAATGGTGCCCAGGGTCTGGTATTACGTGCAGGTTCCATGGCTTCCATTTTGGAGCTAGTTCCTTGGGCATTTGCTCATATGGGGCCATCCAGTTACGCAGAGTTCAGTCATTCCTCCCCAAAGTGGTGTGTCTCTTCCATCTCAACCAAACCATCTCGCTACCATCGCCAGAAGAGCATAAGAATTCGGAGGAGGCTCTAAGTCTACCCCATCTCAACGTCAGCAGGCTCCTAGTCCGATACCTGGAAAGGTCTGAATCCGTGCGAAAGACAGACCGTCTATTTGTCCTTCACAGCAAGAAGAAGCAAGGGGAAGCGGCCTCGCGAACAACCATCGCCCGCTGGATCAAAGAAATCATCAAGGCGGCCTACGTAGAAGCAGGCAAGCCACCGCCTTTACACGTCAAGGCCCAGGCAGTGTCCTGGGTGGAAACAAAGATGCTGTCACCCGTTGAGATCTGCAGGGCGGCGACATGGTCCTCCATCCACACCTTTTCCAGGTTTTACTGCCTGGATGTTCAGGCTCGAGAGGACACAGCATTTGTAAGGGCAGTACTAAGTGGGTCATGGGCAGCCTCCCACCTGGTTCGGGAGTAGTTTTTATACATCCCATTGGTCCTGAGTCCATCTGCTACATTAGGAAATGGAGAAATTACTTACCTGAATTTTTTTCCTTAGTGTAGACAGATGGACTCAGCATCCCACCCACGGCTGCCGTTACTCAAGGAATTCTCGGGGGACATCCCCAGGAGCGAGTGATTCACGGGTAAGCCATGCTTTCCTTCATCTAGGACACCCATCCTACTGGGTATCGACGTTTCTAGGTTCAGGGCACTGGCAGTCTCCAGCTATAGCCAATTCAACCAGTTCAAATTAAGTTAACCAAGTTATAAAGTTAATCAAGTTATCCAAATTATTCAGTCACACATATATCCACAATGCTTTTCGAGGAGAATACTGAAGAGCTGCACTTCCTGCAGGGGTATTTGTATTAGGGCTGACATCAGATTGAAATCTGATCAGTCTCCAACTGCTATCAGGAGTACACTATACCCATTGGTCCTGAGTCCATGTGTCTACACTAAGGAAAACGAAATTATCAGGTAAGTAATGTCTCCCATTCCCATTCTGCAGGAACATGAATGGTTCCTCTGATTTACCATCCTGGATCGTCATAGTTTCAGGCCTTGCCAGTTTGACTAGCTAGAGCTCCCAGGACCTTTTCCAAGGTCATGGTAGTGGTAGCTTCAGTCCTTCAAGGAGGGCATTCTAGTTCACCCCTAACTGGATAACTGGTTGATTTAAGCCAAGACATTGGAAGAGAGTGTTTACGTCTCCTGCAGGGTGGTTTCCTTGTTGCAGGAACTAGGTTGGGTAATGAATCTGGCCATGAGCAATTTACAGCAGTCTCAGAACCTGGAGTATCTCTGGGTTCAATTCGATACAAGGCAGGATAGAGTTTCTGCTAGTCTTGGGTCCACAAGATGCTGCAAGTCCAGTTCCTTCGGAACTATTCATCTGACCATGTGGTCGTCTCTTCAGGTCCTGGAGTTGATGGCTGCCACATTAGAAGTGGTTCCCTGGGTGAGGGTACATATGCACCCTTTTCAGAGCACATTGCTCTCCCGATGGAGTCTGCAGTCACAGAACTATACAGTGAAGTTTCTCCTTCTGCTAGAGGTGAAATCCTAGTTGGACTGGTGGGTACACACGAACCATTTCAGAAAGGGGATTTCTCCGATGTGAGTACCAACCAATACACTGTCGACATATGTGAGTCTTGGACTGGAGGGCTCACTGTTAGGAGTTGGTGGTGAAAGTGCTGGAATGCAGTAGAGCAGCAGTGGAACAGGTACGAGTGGTTCAATTGGATTGCCTGTGGTTCACCGGGCAGCTACAGGCTCAGGTTGTCTGGATAATGTCTGACAATGCGACAACGGTGGCTTAAGTCAATCCAGTGTAGAACCAAGGGTCAACAGGTGTTGGAGATAGATGCGCTCATAGCATAGGCAGAGCAGCATCTAAGCATATCTGCTTCCCACATTGCCGGAAAGGATATCTGAGCAGATTTCCTCAGCAGGAGAAACTTGGACCCAGGAGAATGGGAAGTGGTGGATGAGGCCTTTCAGCTTCTGGTGGACCGCTGGGGTCTGCTGGCTCTAGACCTGTTGGCGAACTTCAGCCTTTAACGTTTGGAGGGTCTTTGAGGCCTGGTGTTCTGAGTGAGGTACTCAACCGCTCTGGATAGATATTCCTTTGAATTTGGGATTTTTACAGGATGGCTTGCAGGTTCAAGTTGCGGCACTGGCTTGTTACAGGGAAAGAATCAATGGAGGGCTTCCGTCCCATCCGGCCATGTCCCGTTCCATGTGGCGGGGTTAACTTTCATCCCCTGTTGAGGCTTCTGATGTTTTTGTGGGATCTTCACTTGATCCTTGAGTTCTTGGCAGGCCCACCTTTTTGACTGCTGCATACTCTTTCCTTGCAGCTGTTTACATGGAAGACATTTTTTTTTCTGGTAGCAGTCTGTTCAGCTTGTCAGGTCTCTGAGCTGCAAGTGCTCTCCTTCCATGAGTCTTTTCTCCATGTGACTCTGGGTGCAGTTCAGCTTCAGACTGTACCTTCCCTTTTGCTCAAAGTGGTTTCGGACTTTAATTTGAATTAGTCCATTTCTCTGTCTGCCTTGGACAGGGACAGATGAGGCTGAGTACCACCTTTTGCACTCCTTGGACGTCAAGCGTCATTTGCTGCACTATTTGGAGGTGACTAAGACTGTTAAGAAGTCTGATCGCCTGTTTGCGCTGCATAGTGGATGCAAAAAGGGAGCACCAGCCTTGTGGGCAGTAATTGCCCGCTGGTTTAAGGAGATCATTACAGCAGCCTATTTGGCTGCTGAGGTAGCTTTACCAAAGCAGATGAGATCACATTCCACTAGGGCTTAGGTGGTATCATGGGAGGAGCTTCATTTGTTTGCTGCTGAAATTTGCCAAGCGGCAACATAGTCATCTTGGCACACTTGGATGTTGGGGCCAGGGAGCATGCCACATTTGTGGGGGCAGTTTTGCCTGGGCCACTGGCAGCCTCCTGCTCTTTTGGAGATTAGCTTTTGTACAGCCCACTCATTGGAATCGATTTACCTGAATGCTTAGGAAGGAGAAGTTGCTACTTACCAGATAATTTTCTTTTTTTTTAGTGACAGGTCTGTTAATCCCAGACCTGCCCCTCTGTTGCTGGATTTGGATTTTGCAGTTAGCTGTCTTAGGGTGAGCGATGCAGAGTATTTATTTAAAAACATTTCTATGCAGTCTTTCACAATGAGTATTGCTCTTAGTTGAAAACTGGTAAGTGACTTCTGTAGCTCTTAATTTGCTAGATATGTTCCTTCTTTTGGCTGAACTCCATGTTCTTGTTGGTTGAGAAACACGAATGGTTCTGTTGCTAATCAGGTTTGTCCACAGTTTGGCTTTTCCAGAGAATACTGGCAGGCTGATGTTGGAGCAGACTATATAGCAGTGACAGCTTTTACTGTGTCTCCATCTGCTGGCATAGGTGCATAACCCACTCATTGGGATTGACGTACCCTTTACTAAAGGAAATTATCAGGTAAGTAGTAATTTTTCCATTGTGTAAATACAGCATGGTTTTGTTTTGGGTTTTTTTTTTTTCCCTTTATGCAACTCCTTGCACTTATCTACATTAAATGTCTTCTGCCATTTGGACACTAATCTTTCAGTCTCGTAAGATCCTCCTGCAATTTATCTCTGGGCCTATGGTTTAACTACTCTGAATAATTTTGTATCATTTGCAAATTTGATACCCTCACATGTCATTCCCCTTTCAAGATCATTGATAAGTATATTAAAAAGCACGAGTCCAAGTACAGATCCCTGAGGCACTCCACTGTTTACCTCTCTCCACTGAGAACTGACCATTTAATCTTTGTTTCCTGTCTTTAAACCACTGTGCAATCCACAAGTACATTCCCTCTTAGCCCATGACTTTTTTATTTTTATTTTTTTTTCTTTAAGAAGTCTTTTCATGGGGGTACTTTGTCACACTGACAGAGTATTGTGAACAGTCTATGGGGCAAAAGCTTTCCTGCCAATGGACAGGCTACCAACATTGCCCCTTCCCTCCATGGTACTGCATGCAAACAAAAACATTCTCTTAAAGAATAAGACCAAGTTAAGAACTGTGATGTTAAACTTATAAATTCTTCCAAAATTTCCAATTTTTCCTCTTGATCATTAACAGAAAAAAGGAAAAAAAAAATTCAGATTTTTTTTTCCAATCCTGCACTCATTACTGCAGCCTCATTACAGCACACTGCCTGCCCCCTCACCAAATACAGAATAAATGGCCATAAACTAGAGAAATACTGAACTGGAAACCCCAAAAACCAGACTTCTAGCAGAATAACTTCACAGAAATAATATAGAAATATTCAGATGCACATTTCCCAAAAATAACAGAAAATCAAATTCTCCCACTCCCCATCTCAGAGAAACAGAAACAATAAGTCTGTCACCTACCCTCCCAGGCTTCAGCAGTCTTGCTCCCCAGGCCCCTCTCTTCCAGCCAAACTCATATGCAATATAATAATGCAAAAAATAAACATCACCATTCCTCATAAAACAAATATAAATCCGTTATAATAGAAATCATACTAATAAAAAAAACCTTTCAAAACCTACCTTAAACAATTCCAAAAAATCAATTAAATAATAAACAGCAGACATATCAAATAATACCAATAATTAAGACTAATAAGGATAAATGTTTCCTCCCCATACCTGGAAATTTTTATTTCCACTCGCCCTGAGATTGTCCTGGATTAATGACGGGGAGGTTGGATTGAGGGGGGAGCAGGAGAGGAGGGAACACAAATTTTCTCTTTTCATAAATACATTTGTTCACACACATGCACTCTTCTACACTCACCCTCTTCCACTTCCTCACTCCCCCTTTCCTTTCACTCCTCCACTCCTCAGTCATTCAGCCCCCTTTTCCTCACTCATCTCCCTTCTTTCCCAGTCACTCACCCCTCCCCTTCCTCCCTCATTCAACATTTTCCCTTCCCTTTGTCACAAACTGCCATTTGACTCACCTGACTCCCAGTGGTGCCAGTCATCTTCCTGTTGGCCAGGTGCAGGATGCCCGGTGGCAGCCATTTGGGCCACCGCAAGGCATCTAGTTTAGTTTATTGTTTTTTCTATACCGTCACATCGGCAATGCCATCACAACGGTTTACAATTACATTAAAATTGAGAAATACAATAATATCATGAGATAGCTAAAATTAATAGACATATATAAATTAGCTGCTAAAAAAAAATCATAAAACTACTATAAAACAGTGGTTCTCAACCTTTTTCCCATCGTGACACACTTGACAGGCCACGCTCACATTTGTGACACACTGCTCATTACAATTTACGGAGGAAATAAAAAGTAAAGGTCCGGTAATTATTTTTGTTTAAAATGACACGAGGAAAAGATACATATTCTGTCTGAACAGAAATTGCATAAATAGTAAACATCCCACACCAAAACGGCACCAATTTCCAGCACTTAAATAGTAACCACCTTACCTAAGAAAAGGCAACACTGAAATATTACACCAGGCCTTAAGACACCAATACATCTACTATTAGGAAAACGGACCAAGTCAGGCTGCTATAGAGTCCTACACAGAAACTACACGCCAGCAGAAAACCTCACCTGAGTCATATGTGCTGACCCTCACCTAACATAGAATAAAGAGACCAAAATGCATAACAAGAAGCATGCAGAAAAAACTGAATTGGAAACTGCAACAAGCCAGAGTCTCTGTATGCAGTGTAACAAAGGAAAAAAGAAACATCACCCATCCTTATAAAACCAATCAAGAAATATAAAATCAGTAGCAGTAAAACCAACAAAAAGAACAGATAATTTTGAAACAGCTGATGAGTGGAATATTCAATAATTAAAAACTCATATAAAAAATTTCTAGATACCAATAAAATATTTCACAATAGCAGACACAAAGACCCAGTAATGAAAAATAAGGATACAACATTTTTTTTGCTCTGCATACCTGGAAACATTTGATATCCAGGTGTCCTGAGATTGTTTTGAATTAGCAGGAGGGGAGGGGTGGTTTGCTTGGAACTTTCTCCTCTCTCAGTCACATACCAGCGCTCTCAATGACACACCTATACACACATGCTCTCAATACTCACATATACACATGCTTTTTCTCTCTCTTATATAGGCTCTTAATTACACATTTACACACATGCTGTCTATCTTTTCACGCTTACACACACACACAGGCTTTCAATCACATAAATACATGCTGTCTTTTTCTCTCACACACAGACTCTCATTCACATGCTTACAAACATGTCCTCTCTTTCTCTCATTTACACAAGGCTCTCAATCACATACTCACATGCTCCATCTAAACCATCTTTCAATCACACACACACATGCTCTCTCTTACTTATACACACAGGCTTTTAGTCATGCATACACATAATCTATCTCACACACAAAGGATCTCAATCATACACACATACTCTTTCACACAAACAGGTTTTCAATCACAAACTTACACATACAGGTTCCCAATCATAAACTTACATTAATGCTCTCTCACAGGCAGGCTTTCAATCAGACATACTCTTCTTTCACATATACAGGCTCTCACTCACACACACAGGATCTCAAACACACGTGCTTGCTTGCTCATTCACTTTCTCTCCCTCTCTCCCCCCCCCCCCCCCCCACCCCGCCCCGGAACTAGCGGCAGCAGCAGCCTCCTTCATTTTCAGCCCTTGTGGAGGAGGAGTCTCATTGGCCGCGGGGGTTGACACTCTTTTTCATTTTCCTCCGAGCCGCGCTGCACATTCTTCAGACCGCGCCTCTTCTGTTTCTCGGGCCGATTCTGACCACACTAGCATGGTCTCTTCTTCCCGTGCATGCACCCAATGCTCACCACTTCCTCTTACGGGGGGGGGGGGGGGGGGGGCGAAGAAGAGACCATGCCGATACCGATGACTCCAGCTGTCCTGCCGCGTTCCGCCCGGGCTGACAGCATTTTAAGCCCGGGCGGAGGAGGACCGAGGAGCAGCTGTGTCAGCGGGGAACTGGGAAGTGTGGCGACACACCTGCATGTTCTTGGCGAAACACTGGTGTGTTGCGACACACCTTCACTGCTATAAAATATGACAAAAACATGATACATTATCTAAGAATAAATATTTAAGAACTTAATAAGATATTCTAAAGTCAATTAATCTTTCCTAAAATGAAAGTTAAAATTTAAAAGAAGAATTAGAAAAGTTAAGACCAGAAATATAATAATGCTACTGCTCACTGCGATTGTTCCAACTCAGTGTAAGCACATTCAAACAACCATGTTTTTAAATCTGCTTTAAACTTTTTTTTGTCTGCTTGTAATCTCAGATAAGTAGGTAAAGAATTCCATACTTTAGTTCCCGCTATTGATATTACGCGCTCCCTTACTTGGCTGAGCTTTGTGGATTTAATCGTAGGAACTGTCAAAAGTCCTTGATTGGTTGATCTTAAATTTCTCTGTGGCACATGCAAGCGTATAGATGAATTCAGCCACTCTGTTCTTTCACCGTATATAATATTATGGACTGTGCAAGCTGTTTATACTGGATCTGATAGAAAATCGGAAGCCAGTGTAATGATATCAAAGTAGGTGTTATATGATCATATTTTTGTTTGCCTGCTAAAAGTTCTTGCGGCTGCATTCTGAAGGACCTGGAGAGGCTTTATAGTTGATACTGGTAACCCTAACAGTGAATTACAATAGTCAATGTTTGCAAAAATTAAGGCTTTTTTTTAGCATGTAGTAGCAGATGGATTCAGGACCAATGGGTGGGTATAGTGTGCTCCTGATAGCAGGTGGAGACAGAGCCAGATTTCAAACTGACATCAGCACCACTACATATACCCATGCAGGAAGCTCTGCTCTTCAGTATTTTCCGTCTCCATAGCAGTTCAGGACTCTCTAATGCTGAGCATGCGTGTATAGTATTCAAACCAAAGAGAGAAAATTCCAAACAAAAAATCTTAACTCTCCAGACTATCTCCGCTCTCCTGCAGTGATACCTAAGGGTCCATCCCCCAGTTGAGATTTGCTATGGGGATTTCTGAGATCCCTCAGAGGTAGGCCTCGGTCCGGTAGCCAGTTCCCAGAGTGGACTTAGCCCACGGCAACAGGAGAGCGGCTGAGATGCAGCGAGTGCAATACAGAGCATGGTGGTGAAGATACTTCCCTCTCCCTCCCCGCAGCCGGAGACCGCCCGGAACGAAACCGGGAAACGCAGAGACAAGGTAAGTTATAAACATTTTTTTTTTTAAGTCTCCGAGGCTCGGATAGCCGCACAGGTCATCAGTCGGTGTCTGTACTATCGGGTTGATCAGGCCGGGCTAGACCCCGATCGGATAAGAGGGTCCTTCCACGTGGAGACCCTCTGAGGTGGTAGCCATCTTGCTTGCGTGGTCACTGATGCCATTTCACCGCTCTGTCCGCCTAACTGAACTGTGCGCATGGGACAAGTCGGGCACACAAATTACTTGTGTGCGTGCATAGGTGCCGTACGCACAGCTAGGCGCACAAGTTAAGGCCATGCGCACAGTGGCGCGCGCATCCCGGCCTACATGCACATCTTGGGCACACCCGGAGCGCATAGCTAAGCCTCCTGGCGCCCACATTAAACGCACAGACCGGGGTTTCAACGACCTACTCGCACAAAACCAAGGCACAAGCCCTCTGCCCAGCCTGCCACGTAAGAGCTATGTAGCACGAGGAGGCCACGGCTCTGTCTATAGTGCGAGGAGTTCCCTGGGAGAACCTGGACAAGGCTCTCCCCAGCCAGAACAGGAATCCGGATCCACCGACAAATGGGGCGAATCTCCAGTAGCTTGGCTACCAGAACAAAAGAAGCCAACGCCCCTCTCCCCGACTACCTAAGGGCAGAGGATCACAGCGTTTTAGACCCTTCAAGAGTACATATTAAGCACCTCGCCCTGCAGCAAGGGCCAGTCCTTTCGGAAGAAACACAAGAGGGGAGCCGGCTCTGGCCCAGGCCCCACTCGCACCCCACAATGAGATTCAGCCGACCCATCCACAGGAAGAAGCCATAGGGGGCAGGCTTGCCCTATTCTATCAAAGATGGTTCGAGATAACAGCGGACAAGTGGGTCCTAACCATCATTCGAGAGGGATACTATCTGGACTTCCACAGTATCCCTCCAGACAAGTTCGTGAAATCTCCTTGCCAAGCGCCCTCCAAGAGGACGGCAGTGGAAACCACACTGGTCAAATTACTCGCCCTAAAGGCCAGTGCCTACGCAACAACAAAATACTGGGCACTATTCCATCTATTTTATCGTCCCCAAGAAAGAGGCAACGTTCCGGCTCATACTTGATCTCAAGTCAGTCAACCGCTACCTTAGGAAACCACACATCCGCATGGAAACCCTGCGCTCGGTCATAAGAGTGATACAGCCAAGAGAATTCCTTACATCCCTGGACCTGTTAGAAGCCTTCCTGCACATCCCAGTCCATCACGAGCATCAGCGCTTCCTGCGCTTCAAGATCTTGGACCACCACGACCAATTCCAGGTGCTACCCTTGCTAGCCTCGGTCCCCCGCATGTTCACCAAAATCATGGTGGTAGTGGCGGTGAAACTGAGGAAAGAAGGAATCCTCGTACATCCATATCTGGACGATTGGCTGATCAGGGCAAAATCTCCAGATGAGTCATCAGGCAACTACCAGAGTCAAGACTCTACTGGAGAGCCTCTGGTTGGGTCGTCAACACAAACAAGAGCTGTCTGCAGCCCTCCCAATCTCTAGAATACCTGGGAGTCCGGTTCGACACCAAACAAGACAAGGTCGTTCTTCCCCCTACAAGGAGAAGAAAACTGATGAACCAACTGCGAAACCTGTTAGGAGGTCCCCGCCCCAAAGTATGGGACTACCTCCAAGCCTTCGGCCTCATGACATCAACCCTGGAAGTGGTCCCGTGGGCAAGAGCCCACATGTGACCGCCACAGCACTCCCTACTGTCACGATGGAACCAGATGTCCCAGGACTACTCTTTTCGCCTCCAGCTCCTGGAGGATGTGTGGAACCAGCCCCAATGGTGGCTACAAGAAGACCATCTAAGCAAGGGATAAGGCTATCTCCACCAACCTAGGTCTTGCTCACCACGGTTGCGAGCCTACGAGGGTGGGGAGCCCACTGCCAGGGGCAATGGGACCAAGGAAGAGTCAGCGTGGAACATCAACCGACTGGAAGCCCTGGCGGTCAGACTAGCCTGTCTACAGTTCGTCACAGACTCCAGGGCAAATCTATTAGTCATGTCGGACAATGCCACAAAGTTGCCTACAGCAACCGCCAGGGAGGAACCAGAAGCCAACAGGTGTCCCTGGAAATAGATTCCCTAATGGCATGGGCGGAAGCAAACCTACAAGGGATCTCAGCCACCCACATCACGGGAAAAGACAACATTGCTGCGGACTACCTTAGCAGAGAGATTTTAAACCCAGGGGAATGAATGCTGTCGACCACAGCCTTCAAGTTGATAGTAAACTGCTGGGGAACCCCAGCCATGGATCTCCTGGCAACCCGGTCCAACTCCCGAATCCCCAACTTCAGTTGCAGATGAGAACCACAATCCTAAGGGATCGATGCCCTCGTCCAGACCTGGCCACAGGAAGACCTGCTATATACGCCTTTCCCCATGGCTCCTACTGGGCGGGATCATCCGCAAGATAGAACACCACAAGAGGGATAGTACTTCTGGTGGCCCCGGACTGGCCAAGAAGGCTGTGGTAAGCAGACATGTGAAGACTCAACGGGGAACCCTCTCACCCCTACCCCCACACAGGGATCTACTCCAGCAAGGGCCTGATCCTCCACGAAGACCTAACTTGATTCTCTCTTACGATCTGGCCATTGAGAAGACACGCCTGAAGAAGAGCGGATACTCGAGGGTGGTGATTGACACCTTGCTCCGAGCACGCAAGTTCTCCACATCACTAACCTACATACAAATATGGAGAATATTCGAAGCCTGGTGCGAAGACCACAACATCCTTCGGATAGCCAAAATTCCCACAATCCTGGAATTCCTGCAGGATGGCTTACAGAAGAGATTGTCCCTCAACTCCAAGGTTCAGGTGGCTGCATTGGCATGCTTCGCAACCAAAGTGGAAGGCATTAGCCTAACATCTCATCCGGACGTCTCCCGCTTCCGGTAAGGGGTCAAGCAGATCCGTCCACCCTTAAAGTGGCCGGTACCCCTATGGAACCTCAATCTAGTACTAGACTTCCTAGTGGGAGCCTCCTTCAGACCTATCCGTGGTCTGTCTCTACGACTACTAACCTTGAAGACTGCATTTCTAGTGGCAATATGTTCGGCCCATCGCATCTCCGAACTTCAAGCACTATCCTGTCTGAAACCTTTTCTCAGATTCACACCGGGATCCATACAGCTACGCACTGTCCCCTCCTTCCTTTCAAAGGTGGTTTCTCACTTCCATCTAAACCAAACCATCTCTCTGCCATCGCCAGACGAGCACAAGGGCTCGGAAGAATCTCGCCGTCTTCGCCACCTTAACATCAGCAAACTCCTAGTCTGATACCTGGAAAGGTCGGAATCCGTACGAAAGACTGACCACCTGTTCGTCCTTCACAGCGGGAAGAAACAAGGAGAAGCGGCCTCGTGGGCAACCATAGCAAGAAGTAATCAAGGCAGCCTACATAGAGGCAGGCAAGCCTCCACCGCTACAAGTTGAGGCCCATTCCACTAGAGCCCAGGCAGTGTCCTGGGCGGAAACCAAGATGCTGTCACCCACTGAGATCTGTCTGTCGGTGACATGGTCCTCCATCCACACCTTTGGGCTTTACTGCCTGGATGTTCAAGCTCTGGAGGACACAGCATTCGCAAGGGCAGTACTAAGTGGGCCACGGGCAGCCTCCCACCCGGTTCTGGAGTAGCTTTTGTACATCCCATTGGTCCTGAATCCATCTGCTACACCCTAGGAAATGGAGAAATTACTTACCTGATAATTTCATTTTCCTTAGTGTAGACAGAGGGATTCAGTATCCCGCCCACGGCTGCTGCTATGCATGAAAACCTCGGGTGTCAATTCCTGGGAGCAAGACAAACACGGGTAAGCCACGCTTACCTTCAGCTAGGACACTCATAGTTACCATGTGTCGGTGTTTCTCGGTTGAGGGCATTGGCGGTCTCCAGCTATAATCCACATCAACCAGTTCATAGATCACGTTCCTCAAGTTATTCAAGTTAAACAAAGTTAACCAAGTTAATCAAATTATCCAAGCACACATATATCCACCATTGCTTTGCGAGGTGTCAAGATCTTCTCCTGTTTCCATTTCTGCCCCAAGCATGGCCTGCTCAGCAGGTTCTAGGCTCCAGGGCAAGAGACTTGAATGAAGTACCTTGGGCACAGACTTATGTTCATCCCACTCAATCCTCACTCCTCTGTGTGAAATCCAGTATTGCAAGGCTATTTTTATTTTTGGGAGGTTAGAAGGAGCCTGAGCAGGTGGCTTTTCATAGTTCTCACGCAGGGAATGGCTTTGCGGTCTTGATGGTTATGATTTGGGACAAGTTTCCTAGTAGTCTAGGCCAAGGCCCAGAGCTAGCTGTCTACTGCTCCAGAAATCATGGCCTCTAGCTTGGGAGAAGGCAGCCCATGTGGTGGTGGTCAATGTAATTCCATTAGCTGATGAGGTAAAATGAAGTGACAAAACATTTTTAAGATTGTTAGTGAAAGGAGGAAGACCCAAAATGGTATAGTAAAACTGAAAGAAAACAAGCAAAATATGGAGAAAAATGAAGAAACAGCAGAAATATTAAATACTTCAGTTCAATGTTAAGTAAAGAAGATGCTGGACAAGGACTGTTGCTGATTGATAAGTTTGGATGGGAGTGGGGTAAACACAATCCCATTTATGGAAGAGATTATATAGGTAGAATTAGGAAAAGTAAAGTGGACGAGGCCATGGGGGCCAGATGGGGTATATCCCAGGTAATTAAGTGAGCTCAGATGTGCTGGTGGGTCCACTGAAAGACCTGTTCAATAGATCCCTGGAAATGGGAGTGGTGCTTCAAGATAAAAGAGCAGTTGTGGTCTTGCTTCACAAGAGTATAGCAGAGAAGAGACTGGAAATTATAGGCTAGTTGGCCTCACCTCTATGGTGGGAAAATTTAATGGATGCTCTGCTTAAGAAAGGATGGTGAACTATCTACAATCCGGTGGGTTGCTGGACCAGAAGCAGCATGGGTTCACCAGGGAAAGATCCTATCTGACAAATCTATTTTTTTGATTGGAAGACTAGAGAATTGGATCAAGGAAGAGCACTCGATGCAATTTATTTGAATTTCAGCAAAGCTTTTGACACAGTCCCTCAGGCGCATGAATAAACTGAAAAGCTTGAGTGGGTGCCAAGGTGGTGGAGTGGATTATAAACTGACTAACAAGGTGTAATGGCAAATGAAACCTGCTCTGAAGAGAGAACAGTGTTTAGAATACCTCTAGGATCAGTTTTGAGACATATTGAAATCTTTGAGTAACGTTGCAGAGGCTAGAAGGACATTTTTTTTTGTTTAAGATCTGTAACAGAATGGACATGCCTGAAGGATTAGAGAATGAAAAGCGATTTTAAGAAAACTTGAAGTGGTTGGAGATTTGGCAGCTGGGATTCAATGTCAAGAAGTTCAGTATCATGCATCTGGGATGCAGTAATCCGAAAGTTGTCTGGGTGAAAAACTAATGTGCACAGATGAGGAGAGGGACCTCAGTGATTTGTATCTGGTGATCTGAAGGCAAGAAAACAATGTAGCAAGGTGGTAGCTAAAGCCAGAAGGATGCTGGGCTGCATAGAGAGGAATAACCAACAGGAAAAAGGTGATGATGCCCTTGTACAGGTCCTTGGTGAGATTTCACCTGGAATACTATATTCAGTTCTGGAGATATCTCAAAAACGATAGGATGGAAGGTGGCCAAAATGGTGTGGGGACTTTCAGAATACCTATGAGGGAGAGGCTGAAGGATCTAAATGTATATCACTTAGAGGAGAGAAGGTACAGGGGAGATATGATACAGACTGTCCAATATCTGTAAGGTATTGATGCACAAACCTTTCTGTTGGAAAAGAAACTGTACAATTAGGGGTCATGATATGAAACTCTGGGGGAGATGAATCAGGACAAACATCAGGAAATATTTTTTCAGAGGGTGGTGAATGTCTGGAATGTCCTCCCAGAAGAGGTGTTAAGATGAAAAAGGTAACTGAATTTGAAAATGAGTGGGATAAACACTATAGATCCCTGAAGACTTAGGTAGGAAACAAAGGGTGTAACTCATGTTAATTTTTGTTTTAACATTTCTGCATGGGGTAACTTGCGAGGAGGGGCAGTTACTACTATAAGCAACTTGCTGGGCAGATTGGATGGGTCATTTTGATCTTTATCTGCTGTCCATTACTGTTACTATATGCCATTAGCTGATGTGAAAAAGCTGAAGGAATCTAGTATACTCAGGTACACTGGTAAGTGTCAGATTTGGTCTGGGATGGAATTCCCCCTGCAGGATCTAGCAGTAGCTCACATGGCTAACAGTCATTAAGACACATGTTTTGAGCTGATAATCTAGAGATGCTGAAGTGTTAAGGACTAACAGAAGCAGCGTCTACCCTCCTAAGGTCAGGTGGGGCACCTCTGCAAGTGAATTTCATGTCAACCTGGTGAAACTCCAACATGAGCAAGCTCTTTGGCCAAGAAAGGAAAGCAGAAGCCTGAAGCTTTGAATATCTTTGTAGAACCATGACGGCATCCAGTTTCCTGCATGTGTTCCTGCCAGGAGCCTGGACATTCCCTGGACCAAGTTCTAAAAGTACAAGCGGAAGTGCTCCTTCATTCTTCACACGATCAGAAGGCTCTTCCCTAAGGATCCCTTCCATTCTTTACAACCTTAGATGTTGAGAGAACCAGGCTACATAGTGAATGTCAGGGTTATAGCCTTCAGTGGCATGAAAGAGGGTCATGTAGAAGACTTGGATTAGAGGTTAGAGCCTCTGGGAGGTCAGATTACTAAGGGAAGCCGTTGCTCTTTGAGGGATCCAGTACTTTAATCTTGTCCTTCCACCAGAGGAGATTGGAATGAAGGCATAACCTACAAATCTCAGAAGGCTGATACCGGCTCTAGCTTGCTGCAAAGAACAGTCATGGAAGCTTTCTGAAAGGGGATACTTTCTTCCAGGGAGTCAAGGATGCAAGTCCTCTGCTGTGGGAACTTTCTTAGACTTGGAACCTGAGCTTAGTTTTGAAAGGATCTAGCTTTCCTTCCTCTCGGGTCTCAAAGTAATGTCTGTTGGTTGAAGTTCTTTGTCTTGGTGGCTTTTAGTAATTTAAAGGGGAAAATCTCTGCATCCAGTTTTCTCCCTCTAAGGGTAGCTACTCACTTCTGTAGGAAATCTGGCTTTTTCACTTATGCTGGTGAAAATGTCAGATGTACAAGAATGAACATTCTCAAGTGTGTAGGTCATGTTTTTAAATGTTTGTTCTTGGATAGATCCTTGTGTCCAATTAAAGTGCAGTGGTTTCTAAGGTATTGATTTTAGGAGGCATAAAGGATGAGTGCTTTGCCCTGCTTTTACAGGACTTATAGGGCCATCAAACCCTCTCGATGAGGGTGCAGAACTCATAGGTAGAATCAGAAATGTTCCAGAGGATATCAGGGCAATGCTTTTGTTCTCATTGCATCCCTGCTCTAAGTATCTCAATATGGGTGTGCAGGCTAGGAAAGCTGCATCCAAGGTGTAGGAGGCCTATTATGACTTCCTCCTGCCCTGTTTGCGTGGAGCGTAGATGTGACCACTTGTCTGAACTGATCTAGTTATGGGTAAGGAAGGTAAAATTTAAACTTACCTGTTTCATTTCCTTTCGTCCTTCCAGACCAGTCCAGAGCCCATCCAGGTTATCAAGGGCTTTCTGTCTTGACAAGTTGTGTAATATATAAGAAATGAAAACATCAGATTACAGGTCTGGCCAGAGCGGTTTACAATTAATGCATAATAAAATACATTCGAAATTAAAAAAAAAAAAAAAAATCAAAACATGAAAACTCCCAAATCTGTTTATACCATTCATAACACAAAATCTGCCCAAGCTATGATGGAAAAAGCCAGGCCTTTACCTTTTTTTTCCTGAAGCTGAGAATAGTTCTGTTCTGCCCTCACCTCTAAAGGTGCAGAGTTCCACAACTTGGGACCGCTAACTGAGAACATCATTTTCCTATTACACTTTACTGATATCATGTCTAGATGGAACCACCACGAACGCTGCTGATTTAGAGCATAACATCTGATCTTTTCTTGTTGATACCCTGCACCCCCCTATTTATTGCCTTAAACATCAGTCATTAGCTTAGTTTGCCGTCTCTTCGATAGATAACCAATGGAGGCACCTTAGTAAAGGTATCACACTCTACATGAAAGACCAAAAATCAAAAGTGCAATCATATCTTGTACAATCTGTAAGCATTTTATATATTCTTTTCTTTTGGGAGACCCAATTTTGGATGGACTAACACCTGAACCACCAACCTAAAAACTGGTGTTTTTTAAAGTCTTTTTTTAAAGTCTCCTCAACTGTCTAAACTGAAACCAAGCCCTCTGCACCACTGGTTAACTACCACATCCCTATCTGCAAATTAATAACTTCCTTCAAAATTTCCTCTCTCCCTATATACAACCATTCTGTTTTTTCCACATTTACTAAACGTTTTTGAGACAAACCATCCCAATATGTTGTCTAGCCCTCCATTTGTTCTAGACCATGATTCGGACACATCTTCCTTCACTGGGCAAATTAGTTGCACATCATCAGCATAAATAAATCCATCGAACCCCTGTTCCCAAATAAGAGCACCTAGAGGCTGCAAAAAAGATTAAAATGAGAAGACAAAGGGGATCCCTGTGGTACCACACAATCTAATATATATAATTTAGACAGGCCTCCTCTCATACATCCCACAGAGGACCATCCTGTCAGAAAATAACTAATCCCAAACTTTTCCTCCTAAGCCTAATTGTTTACTTTTTCTAAAAGTAACCCATGGTCTACCATATCAAAAGCATAGGTATTATAATATGTACCTTGTCTTAGTGTCAGTTCAAAAAATTGAGTATGTTGTCCACTCTGAAGGTAATTGGCCTAATCATGACATTGGTGAATGAATTATCTAATTTCTGGGTTATTGACCATGGTGTTAAGTTTCTTGGTTGTATCAGGTTTTAGTCGTGATTTGGAATCAAAACTGAGCCTGATTTGGAATCTAAACTGTCTAAGCTTTGACATAGGATTCTGAAGAGCTAAAAGCAGTATCAGATCCCGATAGGGGAAAGAAACCAGCTTTGAGGGTTTTTTCTGTATCTATCTGCTAGCTAGTGGTACATAATTCACTGGTTTAGCAGGACTAAAAGAAAGGAAATACACCGCTTCACTGTAAAAAGCCTTTCCCTGCAGATCCTGATAAGTCTCACTTATTTTCCAAAAAGTTCACTTCCATATCTAAAATTGCGTCTAGTTCTTAAGCTCCACTTTTATTTTTCATGTTTGTAAGCATAATTGAAGCTAAAGGCTTTAATTTGCAACCCTATTCCAGTGTACAGTAACAGAACAGTTGAATCACAAAAAGTGTTGAGTCCTCTGAATCTGACTGTGTTCTGCCACATTTCAGTATTAGTGAATAGTTTAACTTGTGGTATTCCATTCAGAATGCACAGTAAACTTTAAAAATCCATAGTTTAAAAATTGATATGGTTACTCCCAGCTAAAATTAGCAGAAGAGCTCAGACTTTATTCCATCTACAAATAAGCAAATGTGATCATACCATGTTAACGTGAATCACTTAAGCAATACCATCAATTACATATAACTGGATGTAAGCTGCTGCTTGATCAATTTTGTCAGTTTTAAATTGCTATTTGGTCTTATGTCCACATGATGTCAGGAGAGACTACAATTTTATAGTAGCTCACTAGTATTGACTTTCCCCATGAAATTTTATTAGCTTGAAGTTGGACTGTAAGATGGTTAAAATTGGCAAATGTATTCTGAAAATGAGCATACTTGTATAACCAGTTTATAATAGTAATTTCTAATGTCTTCTGTAGGAAAACCTGATTTATACTACTGATCCAGAGTCTATTGAAGTGAATACAAAAGATATAGACAGTACGTTGAGCCGGGCATCCCGGGCAATAAAGAAAACATCTAAAAAGGTAACACTATTTCTCTTTTTTCATGCACTTTTGAACAAGTTTGTCTAACCACTGGCAAAATCTTTTCTGGTTGACTAGGCACCTTTCTTACCTTAAATCAAGGCATCTGATTGTTTCATGTAAGGCTACATTTAAATCACAGCATCCATTAGTACATTATAGGTATTATGTACCTTGTCTTAGTGTTAGCATTTTGTGAAAATACATAGTATATAGCACTGATCGCATACTACTGGAACAAGTTCAGTTTTTCCCTTGCTGTGTGGAAATCTTATGCAGGAGCTATGATTATACATTGCCACCAGATGTTGGTTAAGGTTTGTGGTCAGGTTTATAGGAGTCTTAGTATAATCTTCCCATGCAAATACCTTGGACATCATGGCTTTTATAAGGAACATAATTCAGCATCTGCAAACATTAAAATGTTCACATCTAGTCATTCATGCAACATATCTTCCCATGAAAAAAGCCCAGTGGATAATGAAGTTGCATTGGGAGTCTAAAGGGATGCATTTGGCTAAAAACTACAGGATTCTTATTCCAGTTTACTTATTGGTATACCAGATCTGTCCAGATGCATGGATTTTGTCCTATCAACAGTTAGAGCTCGAGAACTGGAGCTCTGCCATGACCCTATATAGGGTCCCGTGCAGCCTCCAGTATTCTGTCTATGGCAGACGAATGATCCTATGCAACTGATTGCCTAGAACAATGGTTCCCAATCCTGTCCTGGGGACCCCCCCAGCCAGTTGGGTTTTCAGGATATCCACAATGAATTTGCATGAGAGAAAATTTGCATGCACTGCCTCTGTAACATGCAAATTTTCTCTCAGGCATATTCGTTGTGGATATCCTGAAAACCCAACTGGCTGGGGGGGTCCCCAGGACAGGATTGGGAACCATTGTTCTAGGCAATCAGTTGCATAGGATCATTCGTCTGCCATAGACAGAATACTGGAGGCTGCACGGGACCCTATATAGGGTCATGGCAGAGCTCCAGTTCTCGAGCTCTAACTGTTGATAGGACAAAATCCATGCATCTGGACAGATCTGGTATACCAATAAGTAAACTACTGGCCTAGAGGAAGAAGAGATTGCTCCTGGAGATTGATCCTAAGGGATCACCCCCCCCCCCCCCCCCCCCAAAAAAAAAAAACAACTCTCCTGCCGTTGAGCAGTGCCAAGCAGGGGGAGTTATTGGCCCCCCTAACCTATGCTGGATCTGAGGGGGATATAACAAGAGAACCTAGTTCTCTTACCAACTCCATCTTTTGATAGGCAGCAGCTAGACCCAGAGGTTAAGAAAGCAGCCTTGCTGGCAGGCTAACTCCTGTAGAGTCCTTCCCGCTGCAGCAAGAAAGTCAATTACAAAAAGATAAAAGGAATAGGTTGAAGATAATGACCATTCCTGTTCCTACCCAGTTCAGCCCAGACAAGTGGGTTTATGCATCCCTACCAGCAGATGGAGGCAGAGAACAAAAACGGAGGCACTGCTATGTAAGTGTGCCACCTGCAGTCCCTCAGTAATTCTGTCTCCAGTAGATGATAAAGGTGAAA
Organism: Rhinatrema bivittatum; assembly: GCF_901001135.1. Taxonomy (NCBI): domain Eukaryota; kingdom Metazoa; phylum Chordata; class Amphibia; order Gymnophiona; family Rhinatrematidae; genus Rhinatrema; species Rhinatrema bivittatum. The sequence continues at coordinate 249,754,701 of NC_042623.1, read as the reverse complement.
ACCTGCAGTCTGTTTAATAATAAAAAAAAAAGTTAGCATAGTGTAGGGAAAAAGATCCAGAGCTCCCAGAGGTGTTGGGTACCTTCGTGGGTCATCCCTTTGGATATCCCTGGGCCAGGCTTGACCCTTGATTACAGGGGGAGGGAAAGCCAGGGGTCCTGGTTCCCTTGCTCTCCCTGAGGGCCTCCCACTGAAGCCAGCCTGTGGAGGTTTCCTAGAGCCCCCAGAAGCAGGAGAGAAACCTTTTCTGTCCTTCCTTGAGGGGCTGGGGAGGCTGGGTGCCTTTCAGGGATGTCTGTGCTGCTATTTTTTCTCTTGCTGTCAGTTCAGTGGGGGGAGAGAGAGGCTCGTGCAGCTTTTGGGCTGTCCATTCAGTATCCAGAGCCAGGACAGCAGTGTGGCTGCAGTGGCTTTTTTTTCCACTTAGTTTATATTAACTCCTGAGCCTGCAGGGTGAGGTGTTGCCTCAACAATGCCCTTCTCTACCAGAACAGTCTCTCTAGAGGCGAGAGAGCCTCAACACAGACTCTCAGGGGCAGGTGCTGCACTTGGGTTGCAGGCTGTGTGTAGGAAGCCCAGTGGTGGTGGGGGGGGGGGGGGGGGGGGGAACACAGACGGTGGCCATTTTAGCTCCACATGAAAGGAGCCCAACCTTGGATGTGGAGAACAGGGATTCCCCTCCCCCACTTTCTCCTGTGGTTCAGGGATTGGATGGGGGTGGAGAGGTGCCAGTAAGCACAGGTAAAGACTGTGACCATGGAGCAGGTGACCTGCAGTGGCTTTATTGCAGATTTTATTTTGCTGATGCATGAGGCCTATCTCGCCAGGCAGGAGCTGGCAACTAAGCAGCCAGCCTCTCAGCCATTTCAGGTTGGCCTTAAGAGGCCTCTGGCTGAGGCAACTCCGGAAGGGGGGGCATTTTGTGCCTGTTGGGTCTCAAGTGTTCGCTTGGTGGTGATACTTCCGAGGATTCCAAGGGCGCTAATCCGACTGGCAATGAGCCATAAATGGACCAGGGTGTTGGTCAGGGCATGGAACCGGGGGCTGGGTTGCTGGGGACCCGGATATGGACGAGGTCCCTTTGACAGAAGGGGATGATCCTAGGGGGGTTAGGTTATTTTACAAGAATGAATTGCAACCACTTATCCCTCAGGTTCTGGAGGAACTGGGAATTAAGGTGACTCAGGAGGACTCCGACATGGAGGGGGGTAAACCTGGTGTTGAAGGGTCTGTGTGGACCACAGAGGACTTCCCTTGCCGAAGCAGGTGAAGTTGATTGACCGGGAGTGGGATTCCCTGGAAGCTGGTTTGAAGGTGGCCAGGGCTATGGCCAGGTTCTACCCCCCTGCCTGCGAGCATGTTGGAGATGTGGAAGCTCCCAAATGTGGATACGGCAGTGACGAAGACTATGACCATTCCTGTGGCAGGGTCGGCGGCTTTGAAGGATGTCCAGGATCGAAAGCTGGAGATCCTGTTGAAGGAGGTGGTTTGAGGTCTCTGCTCTTAGCCTGAGGGCCACAGTCTGTGCCAGCCTTATGCAGAGGGCTTGTTTTGTGCTGGGTGCAGAAGGCGCAGGAGACTGTGGCTGCTGGACAGGATGCTTTCCTGGAAGCGGGTGTGGCTTATGTGGTAGATGCCCTCTGATTTGCTTCGTCTAGGGGCATGGTGTCCGCGGTGGTCGTGTGAAGACTTCTGAGGCGACGTAACTGGTCGGCGGATATTTGGTCGAAGGCACAACTTGCTAATCTCCCTTTTAAGGGACAGTTATTGTTTGAGGACCTGGAGGAGTTGATGAAGTATATAGCAGACTCTAAGGGGAATAGGTTGCCCGAGGATAAAGGCACTAAAGACCTTTCTCTCTCTCTAGCTTTTGTGAGATGAGATTTTGTGCCAGTAGATGTTTGTCCAGTTCTTCATGGAAGCAGGATTCAGGACAGCAGCAGTCTGTCTGGCTAAGGTGAAAGGCTGACCACATGCCATGAGATCCCATCAGAAATCCGTAAAAAGGGCTCCCTGCACAATAAGGCTTGGAGCTCAGAAATCCTTGCCGAGCAAATCCCTACTAGAAACACCACCTTTAGCATAAGATCCTTCAAAGAAGTTCTGTGCAAAGGCTCAAAAGGAGGGCCACACAAGACTCGCAGAATCAAACTGAGATACCAGAATGAACAAAGTATATGAACTGAAGGGCGCAAATGCTTTGCTCCTTTCAAAAAAAACAAACAAAAAAAACCAAAACAAAACACCAAAACCACACTACATCCGAATGCGAAGCTAAAAGTCTTCCCTGCAATCTTCCTCTAAAACAACCTGAGGCTGCAACCTGGACTGAGAGAATTATAGACAAACCTTTCAATAGTCACTTCTACAAAAAGGCCAAAACCTGGGCCACATTTGCCTGCAAGGGATCAGTGTCATGGGCACCACACCAGGCCTCAAACACTCTCCAAACTCAGATATACACCAAAGAGGTGGAGGATCTCCTAGCCTGAAGCAGAGAAGAAATCACTGGCTCAGAATACCCCCTTCAGGCGGAAACGTTGCCTTTCAAAAGCCAAGCCGCTAGACAGAAGTGATCCACCTTTTCCGACAAGATGGGTCCCCGACCCAGCAGATCCTTCAAATGGCTTAAGCGAATGTGCCCGTCCACCGCCAGCTACAACAGGTCCACAAACCACAGACATCATGGCCACTCCAGTGCTACCAGGATCACTCGTCCCTGATGCTGCTTGATATGATGTAGTACCTGACCTAAAAGCAGCCACAGAGGAAAGGCATTCAGCAGTAGGCGCTCTGGCCATGGCTGAACCAGGGCATCTATCTCTACGGAGCCGAATTCCCTCCAGCAGCTGGGAAAAAAAAAAAAAAAAAACGTCGTTGCCTTGGCATTCTTCCTTGCCATGAGATCAAACTGTGGTTTGCCCCACTTGCGCTGAAGGAGCACAAAGGCCTCTGCCAAAAACTCCCATTTTCCTGGGTCTAGCTTTTGCCTAAGATAGCAAATGTGGACAATGTGCAGGAGGACTATGTGAGACTCTGCAAGAGTCACTAGATGAAACTCCGCCCAGGCAAAGAGCTCGTTAACCTCCTGAGCCAAACGACTCTTCGTTCCGCCCTGCCGATTGATATAGGCCACAGTCGTTGCATTGTCCGAGAACACACATGCTGCCCAGCCCTGAATCCGAGAGCGAAAGAACAGCGTCCTAATCTCTGCCCTTGTTTCCAGACAGTTGATCAACCAGGATGCTTCCCACCAGGATCACTGCCCTTGGGCTGCCAACCCTTGACACACTGCTCCCCAATCACTAGCATCCGTTGTCACTACCATCCAGTCCAGAGCCTCCAGATCCACTCCCTTCTCCAAATTGGATCACGATAGCCACCATGGGAGATTGGGCCTGGCCTCTTCCTGGAACAGCAACGGCACTCAAAACTCAGACATCAGATTTCAACGGGATAGGAGAACTTTCTGTAAGGGACGCAAGTGCACAAAAGCCCATGGCACCAGATCTAGCATAGAAGCCATGGACCCTATAACCTGCAAATAATCCCAGTCTTTAGGGACTGGCAGATCCCTCATATGAACCACTTGCGACTGCAACTTGAGACTTCTCTGGAGTGAGGAACACCTTGCCCACCAGGATGTTGAATCTCGCACCCAGATAGTCCAAGGACCAAGATGGGACCAACTGTCTCTTTGCCTGGTTTAGCCAGCCAGCTTAAGGACTCCAAGCGCTCCGTCACTCGCCAAAGGGAGACAAAGCACTCCACTTCAGACTTTGCCCAAAGGAGCCAGTAGACGAGATAAGGATGAACCAGTATCCTCTCTTCTGAGGGCCACCGCCACTACTACCATCACCTTTGTGAACGTTCTCGGTACCATAGACAGGGCTCGAAACTGAAAATGCTCTCCTAGCTCAGTGAATTGCAGAAATCCGATCTGCCCTGATGGGAATATGGATTTATGCCTCCGTCAGATCGAGAGATGCCAGGAACTCCCCCCTTGCACACCGCCACAATCACTGTTTACAACATCTCAATCCGAAAACATGGGAACTGCAATGTCTCATTGACCCTTTGCAGATCCAGAATGGGCCGAAACAAGCCTTCCTTGGGAACCACGAAGTACACTAAATACCTTCCATGACCAGCATCAGGAGAATGGCTTCAATCGCAGCAGGCATAGCAGAGTGTCCCGTATCACCGCTCGCTTGGCGGCGAAGCGCAACGGGACACTACGAAGACCTTCTTGAAGGGGGGGGGGTATGGTGGGGTGTTGAGAAAATTTGAACACAGCCATCTTATTACTTGCAGCACCCACTCATCCGAGGTAATTCTGGTCCACTAAAAAAAAAAAAAAAACCCAAAAAACAAACAGGACAACCTTCCTCAGATTCCTGATGGTGTGCAGGCAAATTCCACTAGGGCTCAGCCAGCCTCCTAGGTGGAGTGTGTGTTGGTGTTGCCACAGGAGATTTGTCGGCAGCAACGTGGTCCTCTTTTTGCACACTTTCACTAAACATTTACCATTTGGATGTTAGGGCCCCAGAAGAAGGCGCCTTTGGGGAAAGTGTGCTGTGTGCAGATCTTTTAGGAACCCATCCAGTGTAAAGGGGCTTACTCACATCCCACTTGTCTGGACTGATCTGGTTATGAACAGTAAAGGAAAATTGGTTACCTGCCAATTTTTGTTCCTGGAATACCACAGATTGTATTTATTTATTATTTTACATACAGACATTCGATCTGAGATATCACATCTGTTGTCATTCAGGTACTGTAGGTATTTCCCTATCCCCAGAGGGCTTACAATCTAAGTTTGTACCTGTGGCAATGGAGGGTAAAGTGAGACTCCTGGCCCATTCTGAGTATGATTCATTTTTAGAAAGACCTCTCCTGATTCTGGAGGCTGCTGGCAATGCAGAGTTTAATTTTGTTCTGCAGAAGATATATATAGTTCTCGCAGTTGTGAGACTTTTATTTTTTTTTTCTTGGCCATAGTTCAGGGGTCAGTTTGGTTGGGAGTTTCCAACTTGTTCCCCAGCTCTTTTAGAGGAAGAGATCTTGGTGGTTTGAAGTTGCATATCTTGGCATAGATACAGGTCAATACTGAGAAGACTGCAGGTGGCACTCTTGGTTATGTAGCACTGCCTCAAAGTTTTTGTTCTGTCTTTATCTGCTTGTGGGCATGCATAAACCCCCTTGTTAGACTGATCTGTGGTATTCCAGGAATGAAAATTAGCAGGTAAGAACCAATTTTCCTTTCATGGCTTTCAGGAGGAGTGTGTTAAGAGCTATTCTACCCATGCTTTGCCAATCCACACATGAGATAATGGTGGTTATGGCAGAATGCAGGAAGAATAGCCTTGCCTGTGGGTTATGCTCTGGCAATGCTCCCACTACAAATTGCTGTTCTCTTAGGACAAGCAGGATGGTAGTCCTCACATGTGGTTGACATCATATGAAGCTTGGCACAGTTTCTCTTCCACGACCAACTTTGTGGCCAGAGATGCCGGGTCCATCAACACCCTTTGTCTGCGGTGCTGCTGGTGCCCTTAGTGCCTTCGGGGCTCTCAGTGCACCCAGCCCAAGAATGCAGTTAGGGCTCCCCCCACCGGTATCTCCAGGCGATCTGAGTGATGAAGCCTCTTATGACCTGTGGGAGGACGAGGCTTCCATATCCTTCTTCGAAGATTCCAAGGACCTGTCCTCTGAGCCATCTCCTCTGGTGGAGAGACATCAAACCTTTCCAGAGGATCTGACATTTGCAGGCTTTGTCTGAGCCATGGCGGAATCTGTTCTCTTCCAGCTCCTGACTGTAGAAGACTCCAGGCACAAAATGCTAGATGTCCTCCAGCTCATTGATGTGCTTAAGGAAGTAGTTATAGTTCAGGTTCATGACATCTAAGGAATTGTTTGTCTGGCTTTGGGAACACCCATCTCAGTTCATCCGGAAAACTGAAGCAGTGAATTTACTGCAGCCAACCATAGGTTTTGAGCGGCGTCAGCTTCCACACCAGTCCGTGATGGTGGAGTCTGCCCTCAAAAAGGTGAAGAGATCTCGCACCCATGCCTCAGTTCCCCCAGGCCGTGAGCATAAGACCCTGGATGCCTTGGGGAGAAAAGTCTCTTCCAAGGCTCCATGTTGACGGCCCGCATTGCCTGTTACCAACTATATATGAGCCAGTATTCCAGGAACCTCTGGAAGCAGCTCAGGACCTGGTAAACCATCTCCCTCAACAGCTCCAAGAGGACTTCCTGAAGGTTGTTCAGCAGGGTCTGCAGTGCGACACACTAAGTTTGGTTCACATATGATTTTGAGATGGTGGTGAGAGTGGCCACAGCGGGCATCGGGGCTTGCCGCATGGTTTAGCTGCCAACCTCCGCCCAGAGGTACAAAACCGTATAGCGGACTTGCTCTGTACCAGGGGGGATCTCTTTGGTGATAAAATTGAGGTAGTGGCACAGCTGAAAGATCATCATTTATTTATTTATTTATTTAAAAACTTTTATATACCGGTATTAGTATGCATACATCATACCGGTTTACAATGTAACTTTAAAGGTAGAAATTACAATGAACAGGGAGGGCGAACAAGGAGGAGTATACAAAGAGCAGGAGGTGGAGGAATTAAAGCAATAAATAAAAACTGCAACGGACTATTTACAGGAATATACAAGGCGTAGGCAAGATACTTGCAGAAGTCGGTGTACTTAATCAGGGTAGGCTTGTCGGAAGAGCCATGTTTTAAGTTTTTTTCTGAACTTGGCGTAACATGGCTCTAGCCTGAGAGTGGTAGGGAGGGCGTTCCATTGTTTAGGGCCTGCAATGGATAGTGCACGGTCCCTAGTAGAGGAGAGGTGGGCTTTTTTCAAAGGGGGAATGGAGAGGGTGCCTTTGTTGACAGTGCGAGTGGGTCATTCAGTGCGTATAGGACGAAAGGGTTCATCCAACCAATTGGAATTGTGCGAGTGGATGGACTTGTGCACTATGGTTAGAATTTTGAAGAGAATTCGGGATGCGATGGGGAGCCAGTGGAGTTCTTTGAGTATTGGGGTAATGTGATCAGCTTTCCTTGAGTTGGTGATGACCCTGGCGATGGCATTCTGGAGCATTTGTAAGGGCTTGGTGGTGGAGGAGGGTAGGCCAAGGAAGAGGGCATTACAGTAGTCCAGCTTTGAGAAAAGGGTGGCTTGGACGACGGTGCGGAAGTCATGATAGTGGAGGAGGGGTCTGAGTTTCTTCAGGATGTGAAGCTTGAAGAAACCTTCTTTGAGGATGGAGTTGATCTGTGTTTTGAGATTGAGTTGTTGATCTATGATAACCCCAAGGTCTCTTACTGTGGGTTGGGGTGTTATGACGTTGAAAGCTGGATCGTTGGAGATCGGTGGTTTGGGAGGGAGGTGAGGAGAGATAAGGAGCAGCTCTGTTTTGGAGGAGTTTAGAGCGAGGTGGATGTTGGTGAGGAAATCATTGATGTTGGCAAGACATGTGTTCCAGAAGGCAAGGGCATCTGAGAGAGAGTTGTGAATGGGAATGACGATTTGAACGTCATCTGCATAGAGGTAGAATTTGAGGCCGAGGTCTGTGAGGAGCTGACATAGAGGTGTGAGATAAATGTTGAAAAGGGTGGAGGAGAGGGAGGAGCCTTGTGGGACACCTTGAGACAAGGGATAGAGTGTGGAGTTGGTGTTTCCTATCTTGACGGAGAACTTTCTGTTAGATAAGTAGGATTTAAACCATAGTAGGGCTAGGCCTGAGATGCCTATTTCGGATAGCCGGTTGATGAGGAGGTTATGGTTGATGGTATCAAAGGCAGCTGAGATGTCGAGTAGGGCGAGGAGGTAACAGTTGCCTCGGTCCATGCCTATGAGTAAGTGGTCCGTGAGGGAGAGCAGGAGGGTTTCTGTATTGAGGTATTTACGGAAGCCATATTGGGCTGGATGCAGAATGTTGTTGCTTTCTAAATATTCTGTAAGTTGGATGTTTACAATCTTTTCCATAATTTTGGATAGGAAGGGCAGGTTAGAGATAGGGCGGAAGTTAGCGGGGTCTTTAGGGTCTAGTGTTGGTTTTTTTAGGAGGGGCTTGACAATAGCTTGTTTAAGAGAGCCTGAAGAGAGGGAGGAGTTTATGATGTCTGCGATGGGTTTGGATATAGTGTTCGGGATGGAGAGGAGGGATTTTGTGGGAATGGTGTCTAAAGGGTGGGAAGCTGGTTTGAGTTTTCTGAGAATAGATTCCACTTCTTTAGCGGAAGTCAGGTCAAGGGTTTGGAGGGTGGGTGAAGTGGGGGAAGGTTGGAGGGAGGGGGAAGGGGAGGTGGATGGAGAAGGGTGTTGAAATCTGCGGAGGATGTTGGTGATTTTTGTGAGGAAATACTGGGCGATTTCTTCGCTCTTAGTGGAGGCATCATTCTCAGGGATAGTGGGCTGAGAGGATTTGGTGAGGTTGGCAACATAATTGAAAAGGGCTTTCGGGTTGTACATGTATTGGTGGATCTTAGCTGAAAAGTAGTCTCTTTTTGTTTTGAGGGTGGTTATTCTATATTGGTGAAGGGTAGTTTTGAAACTTGAGGCGAGTTGGGGTGAGGGGGCTTTACGCCAGTTTCTCTCACGCTGCCTGAGGGTATTTTTTAGGGATCTTAGTTCAGTCGTGTACCAGGGTTGATGATTTTTTGTGGGTTGGGTAATGTTACGTCTGGAGATGGGGCATAGTTTGTCAGCAATTTCAAGAGTCATGCTGAGCCAGGATTTGATGGCAGTCTCTGGACTGGAGCAGTCAAGGCTAGTGGATGTGTTGGAAATGGCAAGAGCCAGTTCATCTCCAGAGCAGGGTTTCCTGAAGGTGAAGGTGGTGTTTGAGGGAGTGGGGGTAGTAGGGAAGTTAAGGGGGAGGAGGGCTTTTATGAGGAAGTGGTCGGACCAAGGTACAGGGGAGCAGGTGGGGGGGTGGGATGGTAGGAAGCAGTGGTTGATGAATATAAGGTCAAGGGAGTGACCAGCTTGGTGCGTGGGGGAGGCAACAATTTGTCTAAGGCCTAGAGCTTGGAGTGCAGTAAGGAATGCCTCACAAGAAGGGGTAAGGGGGGTGGCATCGACATGGAGGTTGAAGTCTCCTAGTATGATGGAAGGGATTTCAATGTTTATGTTGGCAGATAAGAATTCAATTAAGGGGGAGGGGTCCCGTTCGATGGATCCAGGAGGGGCATAAATGAGACAGATTTGCAGTGAGGGGGCTTTGAAGAGGCCAATTTCTAGCTTGGAGGGTGATGTGGTGTGGGAGAGTTTGAGATTAAGGTGTTTCTTGAAGGCTAGGAGGATGCCACCTCCTCTTTTCTTGGGTCTTGGAATGGATAGGAATTCGTAGGATTGTGTAGGTAGCTGGTTCAGGAGGGCAATGTCTGTTTCTTTGAGCTAGGTTTCCGTGATGGCACAGATGTCTGGCTTGGTGTCAGTGAGGAGGTCATTTAGGATGGGGGTTTTTTTGGAGAGTGATTGGGCGTTGAACAGAATGATGGAGAGGGTAGTGAGTCCAAGGAATTGGTTGAGGGGGGTAGTGAGGATAGGGAGGAGGGATTTGTAGGGGGGGTGGGACGGGGGGATGGGAATGGGGGAGTCTGTTGTGGGGGAGGTGGATGCGGTTGATGTGTTGTGTGGTCATAGTGGGTGAGTAGGCAAAGGAGGAGGGAGGGAGAGGGGGTAGGTAAAAAGGAAAAAGGCGGGGATTAAGGTATCAAGGAGTTAAACTGAGAGAAGGGCACTGAGGGAAGGGCACAAAGCTGATTAGGTAGGGTAAGAGGTGTAAATAGTGTACCATGCAGGTTATACAATGCAGGTTATACAGCTTAGATAACATGCACAAATAACAGAATAGAGCAATTTAAGGTGTTAGGGGGAGTAGTCCAGTGGCTGGGAGGCAGGCTCATGAGCACCTGTGAGAGGTGAGATAGGCACTTTGAGGAGGTGCCCACTCACTCGGAGGTCCTGGAGCTGGATGGGTCTTGGCTGAGAGGCTGGCAAGTGAGCAGCGATACCTCAGGGTCAAAAGGGACTGCTGAGTGAGAAGGAGGTCCGTGTAGTACTTTAGGGTCTTCCAGGGTCCTTCAGGGCTGCCCGAAGGGGCGCTCAAAGGGGCAGGCCCCTTTGTCGCGCTCCTTCGGCGCGTGACGCTTGACCAGGTTAGATTTTTATAGATGACTCTTTTCTGTGTCGCTCAAAAGTGATGTCATCAATATGGGTCTTAGCATCCAGCACAGAGATTTAAAAGCGGAGTCGTTAGAAGCAGGGCAGTCTTCCAGCTGGGGGAGGGGTCAACAGCCACGAGGTGGAGGAGGAGGAGAGGGTCCAATGGAGGGCTGGGTGCAGGAAACAGCTCAATCCAAGCCCTGGATCCTGGCTTGCAGAGAAAAGAAAGGCAAGTACCTGTACGGAGATTTAAAAGCACATTCGTTAGAAGCAGGGCAGTCTTCCAGCTGGGGGAGGGGTCAACAGCCACGAGGTGGAGGAGGAGGAGAGGGTCCAATGGAGGGCTGGGTGCAGGAAACAGCTCAATCCAAGCCCTGGATCCTGGCTTGCAGAGCAGAGAAAAGAAAGGCAAGTACCTGTACGGAGATTTAAAAGCACATTCGTTAGAAGCAGGGAAGTCTTCCAGCTGGGGGAGGGGTCAACAGCCACGAGGTGGAGGAGGAGGAGAGGGTCCAATGGAGGGCTGGGTGCAGGAAACAGCTCAATCCAAGCCCTGGATCCTGGCTTGCAGAGCAGAGAAAAGAAAGGCAAGTACCTGTACGGAGATTTAAAAGCACATTCGTTAGAAGCAGGGCAGTCTTCCAGCTGGGGGAGGGGTCAACAGCCACGAGGTGGAGGAGGAGGAGAGGGTCCAATGGAGGGCTGGGTGCAGGAAACAGCTCAATCCAAGCCCTGGATCCTGGCTTGCAGAGCAGAGCATGAGACCCTCCAGTATCTTTCAGCCAACACCTCTGACCAACAGTCCTCTGGTATAAAAAAAAGAATCACTCGCCCTAGGCAGCTGTGTACCCCTAGGTCTCAACCAGCACCTCAGCAGTCCTGTCATGGGATTTTGACTGACTGTGAGGGAGCTTAAGCCAGCCACCCATACTATCGACAGTGGACCCTCTGCTCAGGCCAGCTTTGGTTCTTTGCAGACTATTGGCTAGCCGTCACCTCTGACTGGTAGGTCCGGTCCATCGTTCGAGAGTACAGGTTGAATTTCCAAGAGGTTCCTCCAGGCTCTCCCCCATACCCTTCTTGGGGTTCTTGGCAAATCAGGAAATATTGTTGAAGGAGCTCTCCGCCCTCCCAATGGCCTGGGCAATTGAACCTGTTGTGCCTAGACAGTGGGGAAGTGGCTTCTAATCCAGATATTTTCTCATTCCAAAGAGAACAGGAGCTTTTGTCAGATTCTGAACTTGAGGGCCTTGAACAAATTCCTCAAACAGGAAAAGTTCAAGATGGTCTTGCTGGATTCCCTGATTCTTCTCCTGCGGTGGGGAGACTGGCTTTGCTCCCCTGTTCTAAGACACCAACATTCACATCCAAACTTCCCATGTCCACCGAAAATACCTTTGGTTTGTGGTGGGCAAGGGCCATTTTCAATACCAGGTGCTGCCCTTCGGACTAGTATCTGCTCCCCGCATCTTCACAAACTGCCTGACAGTAGTGGGGGCTTATCTGAGGAGACTGCGAGTTGAGGTTTTTCCTCTACCTGAACTGGCTCATCAAGTGCACCTCCAGGCAGGGAGCACTGCAGTTCCTACAGTCCACTATTCAGGTCTTGGAGACCTTGGGCTTTCTGATCAATTACCCGAAGTTGCAGTTGGACTTCATTGGTGCCAAGTTCGACATGGCTCAGGCGTTCTTGCCTCTGGATCAAGCGCTTACCTTAGTACCCCTTGTAGGAGCAATGGGTTGCCAGGTCTCCGTGCACCACATGTTGCGCCTGTTGGGACACAAGTCTGTGACTGTCCATGTCACTGCCTTCGCTTGTCTACACATGTGCAGGGCACAGTGGACTCTGCGGTCCCAGTGACACCACAACCTTCAGGTGCACATCAGAGTCTCTCCTCCACTTCAGAACTCCTTGCCATGGTGGGAGACCCTATCCAGCTTGGAGGTAGGGGTACCTTTCCAGGTTTCCCCTGCTCAGGTTGTGCTTACCACAGATGCTTCCCACCTGGGCTGGGGGGCCCATGTTGGAGGTCTCAGCACCCAGGGTCAATGGTCACCACAGGAAGAACAGTGTCTGATAAACTTCCTGGAGGTTCGGGCAATCAAATACGCATTTTGAGATTGCCTGCCAACAAAGTAGTCTTCATCCAGACAATCTGGTGGCGATGATTGATTGTACCTAAACAAGCAAGGAGGCACAAGATCGTTCTTACTTTGTCAGGAAGCGGTCCAGATCTGGTCATGGGCTCTTTCCCAGGGCATCCTTCTCCATGCCATATATTTGCTGGCGCAAGAAAATGTGGTAGCAGATGACCTGAGTCTCGCATGAGTGGTCCCTGAAGCAGGAGGTTGTGAATCTGATCTTCTGTCTCTGGGGAACCCCAGACGTAGATCTCTTCGCTTCCCCCTACGGTAGGAAATGAGTTTTGCTCCCTATCCAGGGGGAACGGCAAGACTGCATCTGATGCCTTTGCCTGCTATTGGGGCACAGGCCTCTTCTATGCCTGCCCTCCACTTCCACTAGTTTTGAAAACTCTCTTGAAGCGCCAACAGGACTGGAGCACCATGATTCTCATTGTGCCTTATTGGCAGAGGTAGATCTGGTTCCTGCTCCTGCAGGATCTCTCCCTGCGAGAGCCGATCAGTCTGGGAAGCTCTCCAGACCTCATCACGCAGAATCTGAACAGATTGCACCATCCCACCCCCAGGCCTTCGCTCTCACGGCTTGGATTTTGAGAAGATTACTTTACAGCCCCTGGGACCTCTCGAGGGCGAGTCTTGGGTCCTGGTGAAGTCCAGGAAGCCCTCCACTAGGAAGTCTTACAGCCTAAAGTGGAAGGAATTCTCCGTTTGGTATGAGCATGGCTTGGACCTGTTCTCTTGCTCCATCTCTAAACTGTTGATTATCTGCTGCACCTCTCAGAGACTGGCCTGAAGACTAACTCTGTCAGAGTATATCTTAGTGCTATTGGGGCCTACCGCCATGGGGTGGATGGTTCGCCCATTACAGTGCAGCCTTTCGTGGGGTGCTTTTATGTGGGATCTGCTGCAGCTGAAGCCTCCCCTTAAAACCCCTGTGGTTACCTTGGGACCTCAGCGTGATCTTGGCCCATCTGATGAAGGCTTCCTTTGAGCCGTTGCACTTTTGTACCTGAAGTACTTGACCTGAAAGGTCATTTTCTTGATAGCAGTCACCTCTGTGCACAGAGTCAGCGAACTTCAGATCTTTGTCGTATCCACCCTACACAAAGTTCTTCCATGATCAGGTGGTTCTACGCACTTACCCTAAGTTCCTGCTGAAAATGGTGACTGATTTTCCACCTGCCCAGCTTTCCTAAGTGTCATTCGCACCAGGGTGAACACAGCCTAGATCGCAAGAGAACCGTAGCCACCTCCCTGGAACAAACAGCAGGCCACAGGCAAATCCATACAACTCTTCATTTTGTTTGACAAGAACCAATTGGGAGTTGCTGTGACCAAGCAGACTTTGTCAAATTAGCTAGTGAACTGTATTTCTTTCAGCTATATGCAAGAAGCAGGACTGCAGCTGGGGGACCATGTCGAGGCTCACTCTGAGCTATGGCACTTTTGGTGGCCCACTTGTGTGTGGTCCCCATGGACAAGATCTGCAAGGCTGCAACATGGAGTTCTTTCCACACCTTTGCCTCACACTACTCTGGACAGGGATGGATGACGCAACAGCAGTTTCAGCCAGTCTGTCCTCTGAAATCTTTCAGCTATAAAACAATTCTTTCTGCCTCAGGCCCATTGTTCGGGTTCAGGCTGTCTCCCTGTGTTACTGACAGCACCTCGGTTGTTGTGCCTGTTGGCACTTGGTTAGATGACTGTTAGTCCCTTTGTTTTGGGAGTAGCCTGTAGCTAGGGATTCACCCACATGTGAGGACTACCATCCTCCTTGTCCTAGGAGAATGCAGAGTTGCTTACCTGTAACAGGTGTTCTCATAGGACAGCAGGATGTTAGTCCTCACGAAACCCGCCCACCACCCCATAGAGTTTTTCTCCTGTGGTTTTATTTTTTCGTGAATTCTATGAGACTGAAAAGGGACCCTGTGTGGATAGTGGCATGCCCAGCATTATGTGCCTAGTCAAAGTTCTACAAACTTTGACAAACGTTTTCCATGCCAGGCTCCATCTGATGATGGCACCCACATGTGAGAACTAACATCCTGCTGTCCTAGGAGGGTGTCTCCTTCTTTGAAGGTAAGCTTGCGGGATTCTCAGCGTTGGCCTTGAATACTTCCACAAACATCAAAGCAGGACTCTCCAGGAATAGTTAGTGACTCCTGATACAGTGGGGTTGGTGGCCATTATAGGGTACTCTGCCTCATGAAGGAACTGTTCCCAGGCCCACCACTTTAATGCCTGTGGGTTTTGGACTAGCTCCAGCAAATACATGAGGGAGCCATTTTAGGTGGAAGGATTCCCTCCACCCTCCACTTCTCCCAACAATCTTCTTTGCCCTTTTTCTCCTAGGTTGCCTGTTCCTCTACCAAGCCTGCTGCCTCAGGCAGATGTTCCTTTCAACTCTCCTTCCGTTCACCCCACATGACACTCAGGGCAACCAGAAAGGACCCAGGTGGGAGACAGATGGGACCTAGACAAGTTGGCTGGAACCTCAGCTTTGGAGTTCTTCCAGGGGGGTCATCAAGATCCTGGAGGAGGAGGGGGGTGCTCTGGCTGGCCAAGAGTGTTGAAGCTTTGGTGCATCTCTTCAGAAGGACAGGGTGTAGGAGTAGTAGCAGTTCTGCATTCTCCTTTCATCTTTCTCTGAGACTTCCATGTCACAATGATCTACTTGTACTTTGGCGCAGACAATCCATTTCCACCTGGGAAGAGCTGCTGCCAATGTCCCAAGCTTTGGGGAGCGCTTGGCATTGCCAAGAAAGACAAGGTGGGCAATTTGCTTCCTAGGACCAAGTCCTGGAAGGGTTGGAGGCTTGCAAAGTCTTTCCATTTCTCCAGTTAGCTAGAGCAGTAAGCTGTGGCATGGCAAACCTTGGAGGTGGAGTTTTGAACAAGTTCTATCTGTTAACATGGAATGAGTCATATAGGGTGTCATAAGTCTTTCCCCTCCAAAGAAAAGGGCAGTGGGGTTTGCCTTAGATAGACTACTCTCCAGGTGGGGCTATGATCCAGGTCCTGAAAAGAGCAATAGCAAGTTAGATATTCTAGCTATCTTGTCATGCCTAAGAAGTACAGTTTCCAGCCCATTCTGGATCTTGAACAGGTCTATAGAACACTGTACATATCCAATTCCACATGGAAATCTCTATGGCTAGTAATGGGCCAAGAAGGCAGAAGGAAGAATTTCTAATATACCTGGATCTTGTGGCGGCATACTTTCACGTGCCTATCGAGACAGACCAGATTGAGATTCATGGTTCACGGAGGACACTTCCAATTTCAAGCACTTCCTTTTGGACTAGATATGTGTCCATCCCCCAGGACCCTTCTCTTAGGTGATGGTAGTCTCAACCAAAGTGCTTCGTAAGGAAGGCATCCTGGTATACAGGGGGAAAGTCTTCATGACAGCAAAAAGTCAAAAAGCTTTGAAATAAGATCTGAATACTTAGTGATGTGGGCACCTGGAGCCTGGGGCTGTCTACAGATTGAGATCATTAGGGGTGACTTGACGGTTGACTGGGCTACATATGGACAGGCGGCCTCTTTTTAGATGTCCCTCCTAGCTCATTGGAAGCCATGATCTCAGGATTACAGCGAGACAACTGCTTCAAAGGTAGACATGAGTCAGCCTATTAGAATATCCTGGTAAGGTGATTGGTGTGACAGTTGGCAACTTGAATAGCTGAGGGGTACATAGTACCATGGCTTGACAAATCAAGGGCACTAGAACTTCACAATCGGGATGATATATCAGCTGTTTAAAAATGAGGGCTATAAGAACAAAAATTGCCATATTGGGTCAGACCAAGGGTCCATCAAGCCCAGCATCTTGTTTCCAACAGTGGCCAATCCAGGCTACAAGTACCTGGCAATTACCCAAAAACTAAGTATATCCTATGCTACTGATTCTAGTAACAGTGGCTATTTTATAAGTCACCTTGATTAATAGCAGGTAATGGACTTATTTATTTAGAATTTTTATATACCGACATTCTCGATACACATATCAAATCAGGTCGGTTTCCATTGAACAAAACAGTCGCTGTTAAGGCGTTACATTGAACAGAGTTTTTAGAACATAAGAATGTAAATTTTAAACAGAGTTTCTGAACATAAGAACGTGACTATTAAATAGATGTCAATAACATTTCAAACAGTGTTCAAAAGCCGTAAAGAAAATATCTACAATAAATAGTGAAATAAATTGAGTGTAGCAGGTAACAGTGTACAAAGTTGAATGGTAAGTCCTGAGCATAACGAGAGCTAATGAACTAGAGCATCTACAGTAGTGACTTTCATAACCTGTGGACTGTCCGTTTAAGGCGTAATCAGGCGCAGTGGGGTTTGGGGGTGTTCAAGAGATTTGTAGTGTTCTATTTTGCCTTTTGACCGGTGTCTGAGTGTTCCTTCGATTCCGGGAAGGCTTGCCGGAAGAGCCATGTTTTTAGGTGTTTCTTAAAAGTTTGATGGCATGTTTCTAGGCGAAGTTCCGGAGGTAATGAGTTCCAGAGGGTGGGCCCTGCTGTAGAGAGTGCTTGTTTTCTTAATAGGGATTTGACAGGAGGAGCATATAATGATCCTTTGTAATTGTATCTGATGGGTCTTTGTGATGTGTGAGGGCGGAGTTGCGTGTTTAGATGAAGGTGGGCGATGCCCATAATGTCCTTGTGAATCATCATTAATGTCTTGAAGGTGATCCTGGATTTTATAGGAAGCCAGTGAAGGCCGTGTAGAATTGGTGTGATGTGTGCTCTTTTATTTGAGTTGGTGAGTAACCTCGCCGCAGCATTCTGCACCATTTGTAACTGTTTCGTGGATATGGCAGGGAGACCTAGTAGAAGGGAGTTGCAGTAGTCTAATTTTGACAGAATTATAGACTGAATTACTAATCGGAAGTCGCTGAAATGAAGGAGCGGTTTCAGATTTTTGAGCACTTGAAGTTTGAAAAAACATTCTTAGTGGTGTTGTGGACGAAGGATTTAAGGTTAAATTGATTGTCGAGTCGCACCCCTAAGTCCCTGACAGATGGGGAGTGGTTAATGTATGATTTTGCGAATTGTGTTGCGTTTTGGGAGTTGGTGAGAATATGGTTTTCATCCGGCGAGATGATGAGGATTTCAGTTTTGTTATGATTGAGTATGAGGTTCAAGCTGGATAGCAGAGTATTGATAGATTGTAAGCAGTTGTTCCAATGTGCCCAAGTTTTTTGCAGGGATTCTGTGATGGGAAGAAGTATCTGAATGTCATCAGCGAAAATATAATGCTTTAGATTAAGGCTGGAGAGTAGGTGGCAGAATGGTAGCAGATAAATGTTAAAAAGTGTTGGGGAAAGAGATGATCCTTGCGGGACTCCTCGGATTGATTTGATGGGAAGTGATTCTTCATTATTGATCTTGACTTTATAGAATCTATTCTCCAAGAATGATTGGAACCAGCTGTGAGCTTCTCCTTGAATTCCTATATCAGATAGCCGCTCGAGAAGGATGGAATGATTAACTGTGTCGAAGGCGGCAGATAGGTCAAGAAGGGCGAGGAGGTATGGTTGTTTTTTTTTCAAGATTGAGGAGGATAGTGTCAGATAATGATGCGAGTAGTGCTTCTGTGTTTTGCGATTTCCTAAACCCGAACTGGAAAGGGGAGAGTATGTTGTTCTCTAGGTACTCAGCCAGTTGTTTGTTAACAAATCTTTCTATCACTCTTGAGATCAGGGGGAGGTTAGCGATTGGACTTCTCCTGAAAGAACTTATCCAAACCTTTTTTTAAACCCAATTACACTAACCACATCCCCTGGCAACTAATTCCAGAGTTTAATTGTGCGTTGAGTGAAAAAGAACTTTCTCCGATTAATTTTAATTGTGCTACATGCTAACTTCATGGTATGCCCCCTAGTCCTTCTATTATCCAAAAGTGTAAATAACCAATTCACATCTACTCGTTCAAGACCTCTATCATATCCCCCCTCAGCTGTCTCTTCTCCAAGCTGAACAGCCCTAACCTCTTCAGTCTTTCCTCATAGGGGAGCTGTTCCATCCCCTTTATCATTTTGGTCGCCCTTCTCTGTACCTTCTCCATCGCAACTACCGTATTTTTCGCTCCATAAGACGCACCTGACCATAAGACGCACCTAGGATTCAGAGGGGGAAAATAAAAAAAAAAAAAAAATTTGTGCTAAACCGGCTCTGCGTCTGGGCGTCTTATGGAGCAAATTAGGGGAGTGCATAGCTTTTTTTTTCTCCCCATTTTGTTTTCGGGTCTGGGGAGGGCCATTTCGGTCCACTCCCCAGATCAGAAAATTTTTCTTTCTCTGGGAACCCCATCCCAACCCTTTAAATTAACCCCCCAAGACCTGCCGACTTAATTTACCATAACCCCCCCACCCTCCTGACCCCCCCCCAAGACCTGCCGACTTAATTTACCGCAACCCTCCTGACCCCCCCCCAAGACCTGCCGACTTAATTTACCGCAACCCTCCTGACCCCCCCACAAGACCTGCCGACTTAATTTACCGCAACCCTCCTGACCTCCCCCAAGACCTGCCGACTTAATTTACCGCAACCCCCCACCCTCCTGACCCCCCCCAAGACCTGCCAAACGTCCCTGGTGGTCCAGTGGGGGTCCAGGAGCGGTCCGGGAACGATCTCCTGGGTGTGGGGCCGTCGGCTGCCAGTAATCAAAATGGCGCCGACGGCCCTTTGCCCTCACTATGTCACTGGGACCGACCTTGGTCTCAGTGACATAGTGAGGGCAAAGGGCCGTCGGCGCCATTTTGATTACTGGCAGCCGACGGCCCCACACCCAGGAGATCGTTCCCGGACCGCTCCTGGACCCCCGCTGGACCACCAGGGACGTTTGGCAGGTCTTGGGGGGGTCAGGAGGGTGGGGGGTGGCGGTAAATTAAGTCGGCAGGTCTTGGGGGGGTCGGGGGGGGGGGGTGGTTAGATTTTTGTGGTTTTTTTTTATATTCGCTCCATAAGACGCACATACATTTTCCCCCCACTTTTGGGGGAAAAAAAGTGCGTCTTATGGAGCGAAAAATACGGTATATCTTTTTTGAGATGCAGCGACCAGAATTGAACACAGTATTCAAGGTGCGGTCTCACCATGGAGCGATAGAGGCATTATGACATTTTCCGTTTTATTCACTATTCCCTTTCTAATAATTCCTAACATTGTTTGTTTTTTTGACTGCCGCAGCACACAGAGCAGACTATTTCAATTTATTATCCATTATGACACCTAGATCTTTCCTGAGTGGTAGCTCCTAATATGGAACCTAACATTGTGTAACTACAGCAAGGGTTATTTTTCCCTATATGCATCACCTTGCACTTATTCACATTAAATTTCATCTGCCATTTGGATGCCCAATTTTCCAGTCTCAGAACGTTAGGAATTAAGAGAATGGAAAATAAAACTGGGTTTAAAAAAGGTTTGGTTAAGTTCCTATAGGAGAAATCCAAAAACTGCTATGATAGTAATTAATAAGCAATGGTAGCTTGTGATCTATCTAATGTTTGGGTACTTGTGATTTGGATTGGCCACTGTTGGAAACAGGGTACTGCACTTGATGGACCCTTGGTCTGACCTAGTATAGGCATATCTTATATTCTTATGGGAATGACAGGAAGCTGCTCTTGCTTCCTTCCCTTCCTGGCCAGTGGGAGGTTTTCCCCTCTTCCTATACCCATATCAGAGCACGATATCACCAACTCCTATTTATATGTGCCTTACAGGACACTAACTTCCTTGGCCTAGCAATGAGACTGTTGATGCTCTGTTCACCCCATGGGGCTTGGATGTGAAAACAAGAGCATAAGGGAGAAATGTGTGTGCGCTCTATAGATCCGCTGCTGCCTTCTCATCTTCCTCTCAATGCTTCTTGCCCTCATCTGCTGCTGATAGAGGAAGGGAGACTCTGGATTGGACTGAATTCTTTTCTGTTGGCTGGGAGCCAGGAGAAGGGGGGGAAATGTTCTGGGCAGGAAGGCATGAGAAGATCGGAAGTCAGGAGTCTGCTGGATAGGAAGGGGTGGGGAAAGGAGAATTAGGGTTGCTGGGTAGGGAGAGGTGGAAGAGGGGTTGGGAGCTGCTGGGCAGGGCAGAGAGATGGACATTTGAGGCTGTTGGGTTAGGGAGAGGGAAGCGGGGGATGCTGAGCAGGAAGGGGTAGGAAAGAGTCAGAATTCTGGGTAGGATGGGGAGAGAAAAGGGCAGAAAGAGTTGAACAGGGGAGAGGGAGCATGGGGATGTGGGGTGGGAGGTTGTCAAATGTTGGACAGGCATATGAGCATGTGAAGGAATGATTGAGTAGTTGGGAGAAGTAAGGGGTAATGGGGGCATGGAGGGGAGTGACTGGGGTACAAGGGCCATACTTTCTCAGTTTTGAGAATATGCATCTCTTCTTTGATCTTTGCTTAGTGTAGGAGGAAATATATTTTTGTTTCTAGTCTCCAGTTTTGCACTGCATGCAGAACGTGGTCTTGGTTTCCAGTCCAGGTTTTGTTTACCATTTGTAATTTGTGGTCTCTTATTCTATATTAGGTGAAGGTAGATCTGTCTGTTTTCTGTGTGTATGTGACTGAAATGAGGTACTTTACTAGCAAGCAGGGATTTGTATCAGCCTTATTTGTTGTATTTTATTATATTGCCCTGGTGGTGAACTGCATTTTCATTGGTAGGACTACTGCTGTTTCATTTCTTGGAGTTAGTGCTGCTGAGGTATGGCAGGTTTGATAGACATGTACAGAGTGGGGTTTGTTTGTATTATTTTACAATATACCTGGCAATAGAGGGAGTTTGTGATGCTGTTATTGAGATGACTCCAGAATCAGAATATCTTTTTTTTTTTTTTTTGTATGGTGAGCTGTATAGGGAAATGTCTTAGTTCTACTCTGCACCCATTGTTAGGAAGTGGGGGACTCCTGTGGATGCAGAGTATACACTTATATTTAGTCCCATGATGGTCATGTGTTCGTGAGCATCATCTCTCAGGTATGTCCTGATAGAAAAAAAAGGTTGAGAACCACTGCTTTAGGTAATTCAGTAAGATCATCTTATGTAGGTGCCTTTCTGCATTTTAAGCTCTGTTATAGAGAAACCCTTATTTCATTTCCATCCACATAAGAATTCTTAAAATAGAAGCTAGGTTCATATTTTTAAATATTGTAGCATCTAAACCATGGCTAAAGCTTTTCCTTTTCTTAGCAATAAGAGATCAGAAAGTGTTAGTCATGTGAATTAACTGCCCATTAGCTCATTCCAAAGATTAAATTATCGCTCTTTAGTCCTATCTGATTCTTATCCTGGGGCTATAGAAATGGAAGTGTTGAAATGTTTTCTTTGACAATCTTTAGGTTACCAGGGCATTTTCTTTCTCCAAAACACCAAAGAGAGCTTTACAAAGGGCTTTACTGGTGCACAGTACACCAGAAGGACGGAGTCCCAGCTCGAGTAGCGAGAATCTTCTCTGCAGCCGTGTGACAAGCACATCATCTTTAGCGGTAAGTAAACTGGCTATGAAACTGATTGATCCATAGTGAGTGCACAATAGATATTTAAAACAGGAATTTATATGAAGATCACTTAACTGCAAAAAATGATCATATGGATAACGTTATTGTTGGAGGATCATGACAGGATCATTTGGTGTCTTCCAAGTTTATTTATCTTACCCAATTTATCTGATCCCCCCCCACACACACACACACACACACACACACACACACACTTTCTGTACTTCAAAGCAGATTGCATTCGGCTGCTGTGCTGTGCAGCAATAATGGAAAAGCTTTTATATAAACCAAAACTCAGCATTCTGGATAAGATCTTGCAAAATACTATCTGAAGGCTTTCTGTTGCAGAATCTACAACCAAGACTACTTTTTTTTTTCAGGATCATTAATTTTCATATTCATAGCTAATATGCATATATGTAAAATGACTTTAATAAATTTCTCCTTTTTGACATGGTACCACTAAATTAACAGATCACTTATATTCATGCTTGTTAATTCAGCTTTGTCACACTTCATTGAAGGAACACTGTTTCATTTAATGAGTAGGTTTTTATTTTAATTCAGGTTTTGGTTTCTGTCTGATGTATTAATGCATGAACATAGATTGCAAATCTATGGCTAGCACTTTATTTTTAGGATTATAGGGCTTATGTGTTAAAACTGTACCTGAAGACTGGAGGACAGCTAATGTAATCCCAATATTTAAAAAAGGGCTCCGGGGCGATCTGGGAAAGTACAGATTGCTTAGCCTGACTTCAGTGCCAAGAAAAATAGTGGAAAGTGTTCTAAACATCAAAATCACAGAACATATAGAGAGATACATGGTTTAATGGAACAAAGTCAGCATTGTTTTAACCAAGGCAAGTCTTGCCTCACAAATCTGCTTCACCTTTTTGAAGGAGTTAATAAACATGTGGATAAAGGTGAACTGGTAGATGTAGTATACTTTGATTTTCAGAAGGCGTTTGACAAAGTTCCTCATGAGAGGCTTCTAGGAAAAGTAAAAAGTTATGGGATAGGTGGCGATGTCCTTTCGTGGATTACAAACTGGCTAAAAGACAAGAAACAGAGTAGGATTAAATGGACAACTTTCTCAGTGGAAGGGAGTGGACAGTGGAGTGCCTCAGGGATCTGTATTGGGACCCTTACTTTTCAATATATTTATAAATGATCTGGAAAGAAATACAAGTGAGGTAATCAAATTTACAGATACAAAATTGTTCAGAGTAGTTAAATCACAAGCAGATTGTGATAAATTGCAGGAAGACCTTGTAAGACTGGGAAATTGGGCATCGAAATGGCAGATGAAATTTAATGTGGATTAAGTGCATGGTGATGCATATAGGGAAAAATAACGCATGCTATAGTTACATAATGTTAGGTTCCATATTAGGAGCTACCACCCAAGAAAGAGATCTAGGCGTCATAGTGGATAACACATTGAAATCATCGGTTCAGTGTGCTGCAGCAGTCAAAAAAGCAATGTTGGGAATTATTAGAAAGGGAATGAATAAAACGGAAAATGTCATAATGTCTCTATCGTTCCATGGTGAGACCGCACCTTGAATACTGTGTACAATTCTGGTCGCCGCATCTCAAAAAAGGTCATAATTGCGATGGAGAAGGTACAGAGAAGGGCGACCAAAATAAGGGGAATGGAACATCTCCGCTATGAGGAAAGACTAAAGAGGTTAGGACTTTTCAGCTTGGAGAAGAGACGGCTGAGGGGGGATATGATGAGGTGTTTAAAATCATGAGAGGTCTAGAACAGGTAGTTGTGAATCGGATATTTACTCTTTCAGATAATAGACTAGGGGGCATTCCATGAAGTTAGCATGTGACACATTTTAAAACTAATCGGAGAAAGTTCTTTTTCACTCAACGCACAATTAAACTCTGGAATTTGTTGCCAGAGGATGTGGTTAGTGCAGTTAGTGTAGCTGGGTTTAAAAAAGGATTGGATAAGTTCTTGGAGAAGTCCATTACCTGCTATTAATTGACTTAGAAAATAGCCACTGCTATTACTAGCAACAGTAACATGGAATAGACTTAGTTTTTGGGTACTTGCCAGGTTCTTATGGCCTGGATTGGCCACTGTTGGAAACAGGATGCTGGGCTTGATGGACCCTTGGTCTAACCCAGTGTATGGTATGTTCTTATGTGGTACCATGGTTTAATGCAGTCCTGTGTATTAACCAGCTAGCCTGCACACTTAGATCTGCTAATAACCTTCTAGAAATTCCAACACCGAGGTTGTACATCTTTGTTCAATCAGAGAACCTTCTCTGTGGCTGGGCTGAATATTTGGAATGCTCTACCTGAGCAGTTCTGATCGACAAGTGTATAAAAACCTTCAAAAAAAAAAAAAAAGGCCTTAAAGACTTTCCCCAAAAGCTTGGGAAAAGAGGTAAGTGTTTTCAGAGTGGTGCAGACTGTTGGTGAGCAGGCTTACATACCCTATTATAAGTGGGTTTTTTTATTAACATGCCATTGTAATTTAACCATTGTATGTCCTGAATTATGTATATATATATATATATATTTTTTTTTTTTTTTTTATATTTTTTTTTTTATTTATTTATTTTTTTAAATGAACTGCCTTGAGTACAATCTGTATGAGCATAGGTTTATAAGTCTTACATAAACCTTAGAATTGATCCCCTGGGCGAGAGTGCACATGCAACCTCTTCAGAACTCCCTTCTATCGATGCGGTCCTAGTGTCAGAATTTTGAGTATCCTTACCAGTTCCGTAGCTGGTCAGAAAGTCTGTGGTGATGGCTTGGCAAGAACAATTTGAAGAAAGGGATAGGTCTGGAGATCCTTTGGAGATTTTTTTTAATTTTCTAAAGGCCCTGGTGATTCTCTCCATAATTTTAAAATAGACAAATGAATCTGTTGCAGTATAAATCTATCAGGTTTAATTGACATGTAATATTCACAAAAGAAAAATCACATGAGAACCACATTTCAAACAGGCTCTCAATGCGCAGTCTCGAAATCCAGTAATTATAATCAATCTTAAGTTTCTAAACACATCAGCATGATAAAGCAAAACATTAAGAATTCTATCTTACCAATTAGTTACATCTCCGCATTTTATTCATATTCCATACATTTAAGGTTCTGACTAATCAACAGGTTATCCTGACCTAGGTTATATTTGCAATTACCTACAAGCACAACATATATTATTACTGATAGGAAAAGGTCACACATCTATTTTCTACTAATTATAATTCTTATCTTGTACATGCAGCCCAAAAAATACTGATGTGCAACATTGTACAAATTTGTTTACATATTTTCTTATTAAAATCTAAATAGTAACTTCTGTCTTTGTTCATAGCAAGCATAGCATAAATCAGGAAAGAACATTAGCTTTATTGAACTATATTACACTTCATTGAACAGATACAGTACAGCTTTTTGACTTCCTCAATCCCAGCATAGTAATAACAAAAGATGCTAGCCCAAGACTTGGGGGGCTGATTGTCGCAACAAGAAAGTTCAGTCTGTGATGAAAACAGATCATAAGTTGGTCCATCAGTTGATTGGAAACCAGAGCTGTTTGCCTAATTGCCTTCCCACTGGTTCTGGAAAAGGCAGCCAATCTTATCTGCAAACGAAACAGCAGTGGTAATGTGAACCAAAGGGCTTAAAACGGGTGCAACAAGAGAAATATTTTGATGGAATGTGCAGAAAGACTTGGCAGCACTATCCACAACTTGCATAGCTTGGAAAGGGCAGACGTCCTCAGCTGGTGGTGTTTGGATCCAAGGGAATAAGAATTGAGCGAGATGGCTTTCCAGTTAGTGATTAACAGATGAAGAGCCCTGCTAGTGGATCTCATGGCAATAAGGCAGAATTTTAAATTGGGGAGGCTTTTCAATTGCAGAAAAAAAAGCTCTATGGACTCATCAGGGTCTTCTGGCCGTATTTCAACTGTGGCCTGAAAACACTGTTTCCTTCATGGCCACTTATAGGAAGTGTTAAGAACAGAGGGTCATCTTTGGTTTTAATGGTAGGTCTGGATTGGGCAAGAAGACCATGGAACCCAGATCTGATGTGGAGCAACCTCTAAGGCTGCTGATTGACAAGGGCCTGACTTTCACGGGAGACCCAGCTCAATTCTTGCTGCTTTGGTCACTGAAAGGGTTTGTTTTTGTAAGAGTAGTACATTGACCTCAGTAATGTTGAGTACTAGGAAATGGTCCATGTCTGAAGCAAAGGTACAAATTTGGAGGAGATTTTGATGCCTGGTTGTCAATGCCAAGTTGAACACCAGTGATCATCGGACAGTATAGTTCTAACATAGTGGCCAAGGCAGAGAGAAATAGCACAAAGATCAAAGCCCTGGATTTTAAAAATTCTAGTATTAGTAAAATAGGAAAGCACCTTAAATAGCAGCTGGCAGGGTGGGAGGAGAGGTGGAATAGAACAGTGGGCTAAACTAAAAAGAGCTATAGTAAGGGCAAAAGATCTGTCAGGACAGTAAATAAGAAAATAAACAAGACGGAGATCCAAGATGGCGTCCTAAGGAGAGGTCACAGTGAAGTGAGCTCCGTACTACTAGAAATTTTACAGCGTTTACCATGCCTCATACTAAGAGAAAGGGGCGAATACGTCAGGAAACCTCTGTACCTGAAGTAATGACCCCCTCTCAATCCAAGATATCGAGCTTCTTCACTCCGAATATTGTTTTGACTCCGGGAGAGAGGTCCGCGGGGGTGCTGGGCGAGGGACGCGCTGACTCACCCCAGGACACACAGACATCTTTGAGCCCCGAAGCGCCCGAGAAGCCTTCCCCTCCAGCCCACAGCCACAATCCAGATCCGGGTTGGGTTAACTCTCAGCGGGAAGCAGAGAGAGAGCCCGCCACAGAGGGGGAGAGAGGAATGGCGGCTGCGTGTGCATTGACGGACAGCAGCAGCGAGGTGGTAAGGAGCCGTCAAGATCAAAGGGCCAAAATGGAGTCGCTCGCCGACCTGGGATTGACTGCTGCCCATATAGATCTAATGGAGGAAGAGGACTCGACAAGCGAAACCCTCAGGGTTTCAGAAGTTTGCCGAGGGGATAAGGTAGGCACAATCCCCATTCAAAAACTGATTAAACCAAGAGAGATAACATTGGAAACGGTTTGGAGCGCTTTAATAACACTGGAAAAACCAATTGCAATGTTAACACAGGCATTAGTAAATCAAGAAGCTATTAAAAAGATAGAACCATGTGTAATTCAGCATGAAGTTAAAATAAAAGAAATGGATAAAAAAATTTCTGTTCTTCAAGAAACTCAGATAAACTTGGTTAAATCTGATTCAATAATGACTCGAAAGATAGAAAACATGGAAAATACCCAAAGATACTTAAATTTAAGAATTTTAAATTTTCCCCAAGTAAGATTGATCTCCCTGAGGGATCAATTTAAAAAGTATCTTACAGAGACTTTACTAGTGCCAGTTGAAGCTGCTCCCCCATTGCAAATATTTTCTACGTTGCCAATAAGAATCCGAATAATCCATCCTTGAATGATGGCGACAATCTAACAGCATTTCTTGAAACATCCTCGGAGGAGCAGGTCGAGTTCCGTGGAACTGTCTCTGTAACATTTGTTTTTCCAACAGAGAAATGGTGTTAAAGTTATTTCTGAGAAACAGGGAGAAAGAGTTCTACGGACAAAAGATTTGGATCTTCCCGGACATTACCAAGGCGACGCAAATCAGGAGGGAAAAAATGTTAGAGATGCGCCAGGAAGCAAAGTCTATGGGGGCCAGAGTTACGATCAGATATCCTTGCAAATGTATTCTAATATGGAATAATGCTCGCTATGTCTTTTTTGAACCAGATCCAATGCGTGTGTTCCTTGACAGTCATAAGACGGAGGGAGTGCCGCCTGAAAACATCTCGAGCCAGAGTAGTAACATAATGCCTCCTTAATTACTTATATTCCTTAATATTGCTTGTTTATGTCCCATAAATCTTGGATCTTCCAGTATTCCGCTTAATATTTAAATATGATAGAGGAATTAAGATAGGAACAAATGCTGTATAATTTGTTTCCTAAATGTTTTCTTTTCTTTTCTTAATGATTGTCTTAGGAGAATTGATAATTTAAATGCTAATTTGTTTCTGTATATCATATGGAAAAATTAATAAAGAATTAAAAAAAAAAGAAAATAAACAAGTATGGTTGATTTTTAGAGGTAGCTGAAAAAGTAAAGACAAAGATTAACATCTAAAAAGTGAAAAGGATCTCTCCATTTTCATCTTAGATATACTTCCCTGTGTTTTAAGAAGTTAGGATGGCAAAAGTGCAAGTAGAGCCAATACAACTTTTCTCAAGTATGTAAAAGGAGAGAGACAAGAAGTGGAATTATAAGGCTGCAGATGAGACAGTATGGAAATGGTAAAGGAAAAGCAGAAATATTAAATGCATGTATGTTCAGTGAACACTGGATGAGGACTGCTAATGGATAACAATGGAACATGTAGGTGTGGAGTAGATACTTTCCTCTAAATAGTTTAGTATTTGTGCCAAGAGCTTCTGACAGGTCTGCTGAAGGATCTATTCCACAGGACTACACCCATCACCAATGATTGGGCTGTATTGGCGAAGGTTATGTTTGGTGTCTCCTTCATAAAAGTGGTAATAGAGGTTAGAAACTACAGACTGGGTTACCTGAGCTCAGTAGTGGGAAAACTTAATGGAAATCTAGTGAAGGAAAAAGGAAGGTATCTAGAATCAAGCACATTGCAGTATCCAAGGCAGCATGGTTTTATCAGCGGGTCAACAAATCTGATTTCTTTGGGTGACTAGAGAATTAGATCATGTGCATGACTGGATGTAGTTTGCTTGATTTCTACTATTCAGTATCTGAGGCTCATTAAACCAAATATCCTAGGGATTTGTCCCAAGTTGATGGGCTGAATTTAACTGATTGGCGATAGAACGCAGATGGTAGTGATAAACTGAATTCACGCAAAGGTGAGAAGTAAATAATGGAGCACCTTGGACCAGTCTTTGAGCAGGTTCTATTAAACATTTTTGCACTAATTGTGTAGAGGTTAGAAGGAAATGTTAGCCTCTCTTTGGATACCACAATAAGTGGATCGGTGCGCAGAACACGCTTCAAAAATGAAAATACGATAACTGTGTGCTGCATTAACATAGTTGCACATAATCAATGGGTTTTCAGTCACTTAAAGAACCATATTTTAATTAAAAAAAAATCTTTGAGCATTCTGATTAAATCAGTGGTCCAGAAATGAACTGGTGGACTCAGTTCTCAAAATAAGTTTACATGTGAAATTTCAGTCCCCCTTCTCTTTTTGGATGAGACACAGATGTGCAAAAGAGTGGACCTTTCTGAGGGAATAGATAGAATGAGAAGTGATCTAAATTTGAGAAGTAGATGATTGCTTGGTAGTAAAGATTCAATTCACAAGTGCAGTGTCTTGTATTTGGGGGAACAAAAATCCAAGGGAGCAGTCTACAGGAGGTGAGGCTGATCATGGATGAGGAGAGAGCCCAAATCTCAGGGTATAGATAAGTTAACAGCCATCCAGAGAGGATACTAAAATGGAGGGTCTGCACCAAAAGCCATGTGAGATGTGTTAAGAACCCAAATATGTATACCCTAGAAGAAAAGGGGAAGCATGTTGACCTTATTTAAATATCTGAAAGTATTGGTGCACAAGAAGTGAATACTTTTCACTGGAATAAGTTATAGAACCTAGAGTCATGATATAAAGCCTCCAAGGAGATAGACTGAGAAGTAATGTATAAAAACCCTTTTTTCACAAGAAGGGTGGTGAATGCCCTCCTGGAGGAAGTTAGACTAAAAAGGTAACTGAATTAATAAAAGTGAGAAATACACACAGAGATCTCTGGTAGCAAAACAATGGAAACGAAGTGATGGGCACAACCCAAAACATTGTGCTTCTAATAAGGCAGTTACAGCCCAAAAGCAGCATTGGCAATACCTTGTACTTCCTAGAAGGCATGCGGGTAACCTGTATAGAGCAGCATTTACAATCTTAAATGGCAAAGAAGTAATTAAACTGAGTCTTTAGAAAAGCTGATGGACCTGTATGGCGACGACATGAATAAGCCCAGATTTTGAGCATGGGGGAGGTTGAATTTAAATATTGAGTACCTCCTAGCAGAGATGGAAGCCATCACTGTAGCAGATACTTAGCCTACTTGGGAAGATAGGGAGTGGTAGGAAGAGGGGGAAAGCCATTAAAAGATGTGGAATGATGGCGGGAGTATTGGCTTGCATATTGGAATGTATATGTGCATCTGTCCAAGTGCATGAAAATCAAATTTGCAGACTAGATGGGCCATTTTGATCTTTATCTGACGTGTAGCTCCTTTTGCACAGGCTCTCAAATTTTTATCGGATCTATGAATGTCATTCCTTTTTATATAATCTCTTATCATTGAGGGATTTACATGTTTATCTTGGATTATCCCATGTCATTTTGGGTTTTGCCCCAGCCATATTTGTCAAGACCTTGATAACTAGTTTAGATGAAAGCATTGGTTTTTTACCCTAATGTACAGAGGCTCTCCACATTTGAGTGGAGCATCTTTAATGTTCTGTGTTTAACCAATACTTCTTTTTTCATTGTTACTCTTGTTCTTGAACCAGGGTTTTTCTTAAAACCTAATCTGAGCCTGATTGCTAGAGTATTGGCTCATGCTTTAAAAAAGAGAAAAAAGTCCACCAATGGAATCTTGCACAACCTTTAGATCCTGTTTTTATAAGAATCCCTGCTTTAATTGCTGGCAATGTCTCTCGTGATTTTCTTCAGTCTTGGTAATTGCTAATCTTTAATTGTTCCAACTGTAATCATTGATTTTTTGCAATCCACTTGCCTTGCTTTTTGCCAGCTGCACGTTTTCTCCAAACCTAGCTCAAAAAGAGGTTTGCAGCAAACCAAGCACATGGTTTAAAACAGTTCTACATCAGAACATTCTGGAAGCTTCAGTGGTTAAGGACTTCCATTTTCAGTTTATCTGCACCCCTGAGATTAGCTTGGAGTGGGGGTACAATAAAATACAATCAGGCCGGTACAGTACGCTCCAACAGAGCGCACTGTTAGCCGGCATTTGGATGCGCGTTTTTGACGTGCTAGCTTTACCCCTTATTCAGAAATGGGTAATAGCGCGTCCAAAATGTGCATCCAACCCCTCCCCCTCCCCGAACCTAATAGCGCCTGCAACATGCAGATGCATGTTGATGGCCCTATTAGGTATTCTCGCACGATTCAGTAAGTAAAATGTGCAGCCAAGCCGCACATTTTACTTTCAGAAATTAGCGCCTACCAAAGGTAGGCGCTAATTTCTCCGGGCACCAGGAAAGTGCACAGAAAAGCAGTAAAAACTGCTTTTCTGTGCATCCTCTGACTTAATATCATGGCGATATTAAGTCGGAGGTCCCGAAAGTTTAAAAAAGTAAAAAAAAAAAATAAATTTGAAATAGGCCCGTGGCTCGCGGGTTGAAAACCGGACGCTCAATTTTGCCGGCGTCAGGTTTCTGAACCCATGGCTGTCAGCGGCTCGATAACCGATGCTGGCAAAATTGAGCGTCGGCTGTCAAACCCGCTGACAGCCGCCACTCCTGTCCAAAAAGAGGCGGTAGGGACATGCTAGTGTCCCTAACGTCTTTTTACCGCCGGGCCTAATTTAAATACATTTATTTACTGAATCGCGCACACAGGAGAGTGGCCTGTGCTTGCGCCGGGGAAGTGGGCACTAGCCCGCTATCCCGCGATTCTACTGTATCGGCCAGAATGTAAGTAACAGTCGGGCCGATACAGTAAAGTCCGCGGGAGAGCTCTCCCGGCACGCGCACAGGCCACTCTCCTGTGTGCGCGATTCAGTATGCAAATTAAGCCCGGCGGTAAAAACAGGTAGGAGGCGCTAGGGACACTAGCGCGTCCCTAGCGCCTCCTTTTGGACCGGAGCGGCGGCTGTCAGCGGGCTCGAGAACTGACACCGCCAAAATTGAGCGTCCGGTCATGTCTGACCTCTCTGGGGTGGGTCATCAACTTTCCCAAGAGCAAGCTTCAACCCTCGCAGACACTGGAATTCCTGGGGGTGCGATTCGACACTCGAGTAGGCAGGGTATTTCTTCCGGAGGACTGATTGCTCAAACTCACGGGCCAAGTGCGTAATTTTCTTTCTTGCCCTGCCAACAGCCTGGGATTATCTACAGATTCTGGGGTCCATGGCCTCCACTATCAATCTGATCCCCTAGGCTTTTGCGCATATGCGTCCATTACAGAAAGCCTTGCTATCCCGCTGAAACCGGTATCGGAATGGTTTCAGACGCCCCTGCCGCTCTGAGTCTACCGTCGCAGAACTACAGTGGTGGCTATCGCCTGCCCATCTTCAGAAGGGGATGTCTCTTCTGACATCGCAGTGGATCGTGGTAACAACGGACGCCAGCCTCTCCGGCTGGGGAGCTGTATGCCAGACCCAGTCTGCTCAGGGGTATTGGTCTCCAACCCAATCTCGCTGGCACATCAATAGACTGGAAGCTCGAGCGGTCCGACTGGCTCTCAAGGCCTTCCTTCCCCCTACTCCTCCACAAGGCGGTGCGGGTCCTGTCGGACAATTCCACCTCTGTAGCCTACATCAATCGACAAGGGGGCACCAGGAGTCGCCTAGTCGCTCTGGAAGCCAGCAGGCTCTTCTCTTGGGCGGACGTCACCTAGTGTGCTTAGCGGCATCCCATATTGCGGGGAAGGAGAACGTTTAAGCGGATTTCCTCAGTCGCCAGAGGTTAGACCCAGGCGAGTGGGAATTGTCAGATGCAGTGATGAACCTGATCATCCGCAGGTGGCGTCCCCCTCACTTGGATCTGATGGCCACCATGACCAATGCGAAAGCTCCTCTGTTCTTCAGCCGCAGATGGGAACAATCTAGCCACGGACGGTTCCCTACGTCTATCATCTTTCCCATCTTCTTCGGCAGGGTCCCGTATTTTTCAATCAGGCGGATCGCTTCTGTCTAGCGGCCTGGCTTTTGAATGGCGGAGATTGAGAAAAGGGATATAAGGAAGAAGTTATATCCACTCTATTGCGGACCAGGAAGCAGACTACCTCGCTTATGTCAGAGTATGGAAGGTTTTTGAAAATGTGTGTGTCGCCTCTGGTATCTCGGCTCGTAAGGCTCTAGTTTCCCATGTCCTTTCCTTTCTCCAGAACTGTCTCGTCAAGGGGTTGTCGTTCAGTTCTTTGTGAGTGCAGGTCTCCGCTCTCGGTTCCCTCTTAGGCACAATTGACTGTTATTCAGTGGTGGCTGACCCGGATGTCATCTGTTTCCTCAAGGGAGCCAAGCACTTGAATCCTCCGGACCGGGTTACTTATCCCTTGTGGAGTCTTCTTGGTTCACCGGGCTCTCTGTGAAGAGAGCCCGGGCTACACTCAAGGATTTGACTCTCAAAACAGTCTTCTTTGTGTCCATTTGTTCAGCCAGAAGAATCTCAGAGCTCCAAGCATTGTCATGCAGAGAGCCTTTTCTACGTTTCTCGGATTCAGGGGTATCCCTTAAGACGGTACCCTCTTTCTTGCCAAAGGTCTTGTCGTCTTTTCATGTCAATCAGTCCGTGGAACTTCCGGCTTTTTCTTAGTCAGTAGCAAATACAGCTGGGAGTGATCTGCAGCGCCTTGATGTGAAAAGGGTCTTGCTGCGTTACCTTCAGGTTACAAATGAGTTCTGGGTCTCTAACCACTTGTTTGTTCTGTGAAGTGGGCCAAATAAAGGTAACAAGGCTTCCAAGGCTACTATTGCGCGTTGGCTAAAGGAGGCCATTGCGTTGGCTTACATCTGTAAGGGTCGACCTGTGCCAGAAGGCTTAAAAGCTCATTCCTTACAGTCTCAGGCTACTTCTTGGGTGGAGAGTCAATCGGTCTCTCTGCAGGAAATAGGTAGGGCAGCTACTTGGAAATCCCTGCATACATTTGTTCGTCATTACCGTCTGGATGTGCAGGCTCCAGTTTTTGGCTCCTTCGGGCAACAGGTTCTTCGAACGGGACTATAAAAACATAAGAAAATGCCATACTGGGTCAGACCAAGGGTCAATCAAGCCCAGCATCCTGTTTCCAACAGTGGCCAATCCAGGCCATAAGAACCTGGCAAGGACCCAAAAACTAAGTCTATTCCATGTTACTGTTGCTAATGGCAGTGGCTATTCTCTAAGTGAACTTAATAGCAGGTAATGGACTTCTCCAAGAACTTATCCAATCCTTTTTTTAAACACAGCTATACTAACTGCACTAACCACTATCTTAGTCCCACCCTGTTTAGGGAAGCAGTCCACAGTCTGGACTGATCCGGGTACGTACAGGGAAAGGAAAATTGGTTCTTATCTGCTAATTTTCTTTCCTGTAGTACCACAAATCAGGCCAGACACCCGCCCGTACTAGATCTGATATGTCCACTCGAATGTTCTGTCTTTTTCTACAGGTTTTTTCAATTATCTGATTTGTTGTCTACTATTACTAAAGACCACTGGAAGCATCTAACAGATGAAAATAAAATTGTATGCAAGAGTGTTTTTATTCATACAGAATCCTTTCAATTCACTTATTCAATTTGTTAGTTTGAAGTACTTTATACTGAAGGGGTGTAGGGTAGGCTCTAACCTGATATATAGGATACCTTCACAGTTTTGGTCTGTCTCCACCTGCTGGACAGGAGGCTCAACCCACTGTCTGGACTGATCCGTGGTACTACAGGAATGAAAATTAGCAGGTAAGAACCAATTTTCCTATTCAAAATGCTAAAATATAATGTAAGTGTTTGGAAAAGTTGACAAGCCAGCAATAAAACTGCAAGAGGGAGAAAAAAGTTATAGGCAAGTTGATACTTTTGAGGAATGTTGATCCTGCTGTTTCAAGAGAATTCTTCAAACTGTAATTGAGCAGAAAACCTGGAAAGCTCCCATATGTTGAATCCACATCAATATTTGAAGGATCAGTAGAAGTATTGAGTGCTTAATGAGCCACATATTATGGCTTCTGTCTCTTATTACATCAATATAACAGGACATTTCATTCATATATTCTGTAGAAGACTACTTATTAAAGAAATGTTTTTTTTCTTCCCTTCCTTTTATAGATAACCCGTTCTAATTCTACCTTCAGCATTAGTGGACCTGCCAGACATGCTAGTGTTCAGCGCTCAAACTCCCTTGATGGGAGTTCCTCAAGCCCTAGGTCTCGGCCTACCCTTTGCCCAGGTTCCCCAAGTACTCCATCATTGCATCCTTTCAAAGGAATGCATATCCTTTCTAGCCCTAAAAAATTAACACCCAATAGCCAACTGCTGTCCAGACCACCTGCAATCTCTGTCACTGCTGCTTCTGAACACATGGGAGAAATTGAGCAGGGCACAGATAGCCCCGCCAGCAAGGAAAAGGAAACCTGTTCCTAATATCCTCATTGTCAGAAGTGAGATTTTCTTTTTGGTTTCACTTATAATATGGGCTGGACTAATAGATGTGGTGGCTTAAAAAAATTCACAACTGAAGTTTTTATTGCATGGTTACATACCTCACATTAATAGTTATATCTTAATGTCTTGTTTTAATTGTAGATCTTTCTTTCCAAGCTATCTGAGCAGATGACTTGTGTAATTATGTAGAACTGATAAGTATTGAGGGGTTTGAATTCTATAGTAGGTCTAGATATTTTTTTCAAACTTAGATTCATAAAAGCTGAAATGGTTTTTTCTTAGAAAAAAACACAGGCCACTTCTAAGTGCATCTGTACAGAAATGGTGGTAGTTGCCAGCAAGTCTTGGCTGATTTGAGAGAGCAATTCAAGTATTTTTTTTAAATTCTTTTGAGTAAGTACAAATCACTTTTGATTCTGGTTTTATTTTCTGTTCATTATTTTAGTCTCCAGCCATTCAACACTTCATGTTGCTGCTTTTTCTAGATGGCCTTAAATGGGATTCCCAAAGCACTTTGAAAAATGTTTTATTTGAACTTGCATTAACTTTTTTCTGTTTTTGTATTTGTCCTGTGCTTTTTACAGCCAGATAAATTGCAGTGCACTTTGACTTGCTTAGGTTAAGTAACAAGCAGATAATGTCTCTGGGTAGTGTAAATTCTTCCATTGGCTTGAATGGGAATAGAAGATAAGACTCCTTTTTAAGGAAGGGTTCATTTGAAACATATCCCAGAAGGGGATTGTTTGCGTTTAGTACCTATAGAGTAAAACAGCTTGATCTTGAGGGGGGAGAAAATGCCTACACATCTGAATTACATGGCATGGGTTTTAAAGGGGGTGTGTATCTGATTAGTCTTAATTTACAATTGGTTGAGCATTTCTCAAATTCAGACTTTGCACCTTTTTTCTTTTGGTCTGGCAATTGTATGTTGTACAAACTTGTGTAAAATGCAAAACTGATTTAGTTTGGAAACGGTGCAGTAGATAATCCATAGATTGAATTGTAGCACATGTAGTGGAAAATAAAATAACTTGTGTACATGGTGTCTACTTGTAAAATTACTGATCGGTATCAATGGGTATTTCTAACTTTTGCATGGTGATCACAAATATTAATGCCAATATGGAAAGACTGAACAATTGCCTAAAAGTGGTTAGTATGTAATGACATTAGGTATGCAAGCTGAATAGGAGTTAAGGATTTTATTTAAAAAATTGATAAGCTAGGGTCAGGTCAAAATATATGTAAATACAATGTACACTTGTGTAGCAATTTTTATTCAGATTATAGAAAAATATTGGTACAATTCACATAAGTATCTAAAATTCTAAAGAGAAAAAAAATAAATACCTGAACTTAAGACAAAACAGAGCAAAAAAAAAAGAAAAGCCAAGCAACGGGAGGAAGATAAAGAACACATTTTCTCCTGACTCTTAAATTGTTTGGTGTCCAAGTTTTCTAAACATATTTCCATCCGTGAGCAAAAAATGTTTTAAACACATCGATCTTCCTCAATTCCTATCCAGTTTATCCAAATAATTTTAAAGAGAAGCTTGGAAAGAATTGATCTATATGAGGTTACTATTGCACATGGGCATAAGAATACAAATATGAGAATATGCATGTTAAAAGGGTAAAGCACTGCAGTATAAGCTTAAATAAGAATTCAAATATGGCAGAGTTCATGGACTAGGTGTTAGAGGTGATGGTGATGGGAATGAATCGTTGTATCCAAAGGATAAAATTGAAGCGCAATCTACTTTTAGCAAATTATAGTCACCATAAAACAATTGGGCCCTGCAATTTTACAGCTTTTTTTTTTTTAGATAGGCCGATTAAGTTTTGAAAATCTTTTCTAGAAACTGGTATTTTAATAACCTTTTCGAAAGTTTGACTGATTTTTTTTTTTTGTTTGTTTTTGTTTCTTACAGGGTGTCCCATCTCCTTCGCTGGTCAGCCTTCCATCCATGTTTGAAAGGAAGTACCATACCTTCTGTCGATCTACAACCCACTTGATATGAAGATTGTTTTACTTCCAAAAGAAACTAAGATATTTGAAGGACAATTATTGAAAAGTGATGGTGCTTGGTACCCTAGATGGTACTCACTGGTTGCACTTAACTAAGAAGTTGAGGATTGATACCAAGCTCAAAGTGTTTAATCTTTTTCTAGTACTAATAGATTTTTCTAGTTCTACTAGAAAAGTGAAAGATTTAATTGGAAGTATTTTTTTGCAAAAGTCAGCTTTTCTGATTCCAACAGCATACTGTAAAATGTAATATTTCTCTAATGCTTACATTTTTTTTAACAGTGTTAAATTCTGACACAGTATCAGTTACAGGTTTAGCATGCTAAATGTAACCACTGCAGTCATTTAATCCTAATCATACAGTTTTGAGTATTATAAAAAATTAATTGGATCAGTGATCCTTTGATGTAAAGTCTATCTTTAATTTATGATCCATGTGATTTTTATTAACCAAGTTATTTTGTGCAACTCCTTCCAGGGGTTACATGCAACTTGCAGAAACAAAGGTTCATTTCTTTTGGCCTGTTTCTAAACAGTGTGTAATGCTCTTTGTGTACAAAATATCAACATATATTATACTGACCTGGGATCTGGAGAAAATACTCTGCATTGAATTTATTCAGGATTTTTTTTCTCTTGCATAATGCTGCTGTTTTATGTAGTTACCTGCAGGTGTGATCAAAATGCTGCAGTTCATCTTGTGAAAAACAATAAAACTGTTGGACAAATCACATTCTTGATATGGTAGAAAGTGATCACTGATCATGATATTTATGGCTTTCATTTTATGCAGGCAAGATGTCAAGGTTGCTTTTTTTTTTTTTTTTTTTTTTATAGAAGCAAAAATACAGCCTTTATTGCAGTTCAAGTAAGAACTTAATTGTGTATCTGATTACAATGTCCATTTATAATATTTGTGCGTGCTTACTTAGCATGCAGCTTCCCAATGTCTGCTGTATCTTTCAAACACTACGAATGTTCTTGGTTTATAGTTGACTTTTTTTCATGATTGTTTTCTACTTTTATTCTTTTTCAGTGTATTTGTGATGTTAGTCCACATCTTAATTTCTGCACTTTGTCATAGTTTACATTTTTTTTGTTGGATTATAGTTTTTAATTTGTCCCCTTCTACAAGATAATTGTTTTTGTAATGGAAAAATGCATTCTTTCAGAAAATATGTAAAATTGCTTTGTTTCTACATTTTTAAATGGTTTGTACTCCATAAATTTATGTAAATAAACTGTTAAAGTCAACTTTTTCCTCTTCCTGCCTAAAACAAGTTGCCTATCCAGTTCATTACTGCTTTTAATCAGGATAATTCAAGCAGTACATGTACAAAGCTACATAATTTAAAATCATTTCTATTCTGCCTTTATTCAGAATATTCAAGGTGGATTATAGTGCAGACATTCACAAAAATATAAACTGCAAATATTAAAATCAGATGGTGACAAATATTAAAACAATTCCATTTATAAAGTTTAAAAACTGAGAACTTTGTCAGGCATATAATACAAATAACATCAAACAATAGTTTAAAAAAATATCAACACTCTAGAGCAGAGCTTTCCAAAGTGTGTGTTGGGACACATTAGTGTGTCGCCTGTAGTGTGGAGGTGTGTCGCCCGGTCCACAGGGCCGGCGGAAGCAGGGAACTATAGCAGGAAGATCGGCGGGCAGTGGTGGAGCTTACATCACCACGGCCCGAAGAAAAGGGTCACGTTCACTCCTCTTCCTTCCTGCCTGTGCAGCCCTGGAAGAAAAACATTGCCGGAGCCGCGTGGGCAGGAAGGAGGAGGAGCATCTGCTGCGTACAGAAGAAGAGCAGCATTAATGGGCCGTTGCGGATCCCACGTCGCGACGGCCCGAGAAGAGGAGGAAACCCGATAGCAGGGCCGCTGTGGATCCTACGTCGCGGCAGCCCGAGAAGAGGAGGAAACCCGATAGCAGGGCCGCTGCAGATCCCATGTCACGGCCAGGGAAGATCAGGGCCTCTGAAGAGCCCATCCTTCGGCAACCCGTGCAGAGGGACAGCATGTGCCAGTGAGAGCCTGTGCTTGAGCAAGAGAGCATGTAGGAGTGAGAGAGCCTGTGTGTGTGAGAGTGAGACAGCATGTGCACGAGAGAGACAGTATGTATGTATGAGAGAGGCATGTGAGAGCTGTGGATGTGTGAGATTGCATGTGAGTGAGAGCCTGTGTGTGTGAGAATGTGTGAGATAGCGTGTGAGAATGAGAACCTGATTGTGTGTTTGAGGGAAGACAGATGGAGAGAAAAGAAATAGAAAAAAAGACCCTGTAAAAGGAATTGGCAAAGAAACAGGAAAGGTGGAAAAAAAGCCTGTGACCAACCGATTAGAAAACTAAGATCAGACAGCAAAGGTAAAAAAAAAAATTACTTTTTAGTGATTGGTACATGTAATCTTTGAGAATGTGCAAGAGTAGCACTTTCTCTATGCCGATCTCACAATGTACGAGATCAGCATGGAGGAAGTGGAAGCCTGCAAATATTTATTATGAGATAGGTTATGTTGTGAAACATTTTATTTATGTATATATTTAAGGAAACATACATAAATTGTTGAAATACATTTTGTTCGTTTAACCTTTAACTTCTGGTTTGCTGGTAGACTGAATTACTGTGCCACGAAATTGTTTGTCTAAAAAGTGTGTCACCAACATGAAAAGTTTGGAAAGCTCTGCTCTAGAGAGACGACACAAGAGCACAACTTGTGGCAGTTGGAAAGAGCAAATAAAAATAAAGCATGTAAGAAAGCAAGCCAGCCACACATTGTTTATAAACAGAACCAGAAAGACAACATTAGAGTCAACAGTCAAACGGCCTGACAAAATTCAGGAAAAAGGCAGATTCTTGGACATTTAAAGTACTTGGGTTCAGAGCAAATATTATTTTTTTATTTAAGGTTTTTTTTATACCGGCATTCATGAAAAAATTCACATCATGTCGGTTTACATAAACAGGGGTGCGATGAATACAACAACGAACATAAATAAACGTGATGAAGAGATGCAGTTACAATTAACAAGGGCTGTTGAACTGGGGTGGAGGAATTAAAGAGAGATAGAAGAGGTAAATTATATACAGATATATTCAGTGCATTCAACAGAACGGGGCTTTTATGACTCAAGGATGAGTAACCTGTCTCTTTTAATCTTATTGCAGTGGGAGGGGGAATAAATAACAGTTCTTGCTGAGAGAACAGTGCTGTCTGGGGAACAGGGAGCCAACAGTGGAGAGAGAGAGTGGGAGACCTCTCCAGATTAGCTTGAAAACCAGGCATAATATTTTGAATTACAGTACAAAGACTTGATGGTAGACTTCATCGCTGACCCCCCCCCCCCCCCCCAAGTTACTGTGAAGCTAGCAGGAGTCACCCTGCAGTAACATTCATCTTCCTTCTCTCTCCTTCCACCACCCCACCCTCACTCCAAAAGACAAAACAACATTTAAATGTCTTGTGGTAGGATGCTATATATAATCAAAATGCATCCTTGATGTACCTGACAAACCCCCCCCCC
Source organism: Rhinatrema bivittatum (assembly GCF_901001135.1). NCBI lineage: Eukaryota > Metazoa > Chordata > Amphibia > Gymnophiona > Rhinatrematidae > Rhinatrema > Rhinatrema bivittatum. Next base: position 249,713,818 of record NC_042623.1, on the reverse strand, counting down.
CCCCCCCCCGACAATAGATTTAACTATAAATATCCTGTAACAATTCAGCTAAGCCATGGGGCTGGCAATTCTTTTTGTGGTTTATTTGAACCTTTTGGTTCTGTATTCATATAAAGGTTTATTCTTTACTGCAAATCTACTATGAGAAATTTGGGATCCATAACATGGTTAGTAAGCCTAGACTATCTGTACTGGTATCTCGTTAAATAGTACTTAGACTTGTCTGCAATCATGTACTGTGAATGAAATAAGAATGAAAAAACCATATAATTTGCACTGTAACTAGCATGGTAGTATCCAGTTCAATACTTACTTTCTATTCTAAAGGTGAATGGTATTTGTTTTGAGAAGGGAGGGGTTTTTAACCTGCTAGTTCTTCCTTTCTACTCTTCTATCTCAATTGTAACCATTGCTGGGTTTCTGGCATCATGATTCATAATCCATTGAGGATTTTTGCCCTGTTTTAATTGGAGATGAGCTTCGTTGTTCTGGGTCGGGTTTCAGTTCGGGCGCTTCGTGGGAAAACTCGTTTTCCCACGGATCGTTTTTAGCCAAAAACGAAGCTGGAGCCCAACCCAAACCCGGAAAAACGAATAAAAAACCCCGAATCGGGGGAAAAACCCACCCCAACCCTTCAATTTAAGTTTCTTACAAACCCCCCCCCCCCAACCATCCCGATCCCTCCAAGACTTACTAAAAGCCCTGGTGGTCCAGCGGGGTCCTGCGAGCGATCTCTCCCTTCGGGCTGTCGGGCTTGCTACGAATCAAAATGGCGCCAATGGCCCTTTGCCCTTGTGCTCCTACCATGTGACAGGGGCTGACTAATGGCACCGGTAGCCCCTGTGACATATTAAGGGCAAAGGCTATCGGTGCCATTTTGAATACTGGCAGCCGATGGCCCGTGCAGGAGATCACTCCTAGACCTCCGCTGGACCACCAGGGACTTTTGGCAAGTCTTGGGGGGGGGTTCAGGACTTACTAAAAGCCCTGGTGGTCCAGTGGGGTCCTCCGTGCCGTCGGGCCTGCTACAAATTAGGCAATTTCGTTGACCACATCCTTCCAGTTGATAGTAAACTGCTGTCTCTAGCTTACATACGAATATGGAGACTATTCGAAGCCTGGTGTGAGGACCACGAGATCCTTCCACGGACAGTCAAAATCCCCATGATTCTGGAATTTCTGCAGGATGGCTTGAAGAAGAGGTTGTCTCATCTCTCTCAAGGTTCAGGTGACCGCGCTGGCCTGCTTCAGAGCCAAAGTGGACGGCATCAGTCTATCAACCCATCCAGATGTTTCCCGCTTCCTGAGAGGGGTGAAACAAATTTCACCACCCTTAAAGTGGCCAGTTCCCCTATGGAATTTCAATCTAGTACTACACTTCCTAGCGGGAGCTTCCTTCAGACCTACTCGCGGTCTGTCACTACGGCTACTGACCTTGAAGACTGCATTCCTAGTGGCAATATGTTCAGCCCGTCGCATGTCCGAGCTTCAAGCCCCATCCTCGAGAACCGTTCCTCAGGTTCACATCTGGATCCAAACTATGCACGGCCCCCTCTTTTCTTCCGAAGGTGGTTTCTCAATTTCATCTCAACCAGACCATATCTCTACCATCTCCAGGCTAACATAAGGACACGGAAGACTCACGCCATCTTCCCTACCTAAATGTCGGCAGACTCCTAGTCCGATACCTGGAAAGATCGAAATCCAGAGGAAAGACGGACCACCTATTCGTCCTTCACAGTGGGAATAAACAAGGGGAAGCGGCCTCGCAGGCAACCATAGCCTGCTGGATCAAAGAAGTAATCAAGGCGGCCTATGTAGAGGCAGGGAAACCTCCACTTCTACAACTCAAGGCCCATTCTACAAGGGCCCGGGCAGTGTCCTGGGCAGAAACAAAGATGCTGTCACCCGGCGAGGTCTGTCGAGCGGCGATGTGGTCCTCCATACATACCTTCTCAGGTTCTACCACCTGGATGTTCAGGCCCGAGAGGACACATCATTTGTAAGGGCAGTACTAAGTGGGCCATGGGCAGCCTCCCACCTGGTTCAGGAGTAGCTTTTGTACATTCCATTGGTCCTGAGTCCGTCTGCTACACGCTAGGAAATGGAGAAATTACTTACCTGATAACTTCATTTAATTTAGTGTAGACAGATGGACTCAGCATCCCGCCCATGGCTGCCCCAAATTCAGGAAACATCGGGTGACAATCCCCGAGAGCAAGACAAGCACCGGTAAACCAGGTATTCCCTAGTTCAAGACACCCATAGTTGCTGGGTGTCTGTGTTTTTCGTTTGAGTGCACAGGCGGTCTCCAATTTGGAAATCAGTTGAACCAGTCCTAGTTAATCAAGTTAGCCAAGTTATTCCTAACACACACGTATCCACAATTGCTTTTCGAGGATAATACAGAAGAGCTAATCTTCCTGTACGGGTATATATAGGCTGACGTCAGCTTGAAATCTGACTCAGTCTCCCAACTGCTATCAGGAGTACACTATACCCATTGGTCCTGAGTCCATCTGTCTACACTAAGGAAAACAAAATTATCAGGTAAGTAATTTCTCCGTTATGGGCTCTAAATCCAGTTGAAGTGTTGCTCTTGAGACTAGAGAAGTAGCTGTATTTCTGTTCCTTGACTTGTCTGATTTCCTTGATTGCAGAATAGATCATGCAACATTCTTTCCTATTTTTGTTCTTGGAAGTAGTGGGGTGTTAAAGTATATTTTCTGGGATGGGAGAGAGTATTTATTGGTTTTAGTTCTGATTTACATAATCTTCTAAACTTTGAGATGTATTGGTTGATAAAATGATTTCATGTTAACATACAGTTTTGTACATAAACTATATACTTGTGTCAAATTTTTGTTGTATTCTATTTTATGTAAGTTGAGTTGTTTCATTTTTGTTTCTAGTATTTCCTGCCTTTTGCTGATCAGTGACTTTTTAAGCATTTGACTCTTTCAGGTAGTACAGCTCTTATATTCAGGATACTAAAGATGATTTTATCCTTTGAATACATTTTACAGAAGAGAATGTATGGGAAGAGCTAGGAAAACAGTGGACAAGGCCATGGGGCTGGATGAGGTACATCCCAGGATACTATGGGAACTCAAAGTGCTTGGAAGGTCTACTGAAAGACCTATTCAATAAATCCGTGGAAACGGTAGTGGTGCCATGAGACTGGAGAAGAGCGGTTGTAGTCTTGTTTCATAAGAGTGGTAGCAGAGAGGAGGCTGGAAACTATAGGCCTCACCTCAGTGGTAGGAAAATTAATGGAGACTCTACTGAAAGCAAGCATACTGAACAGTCTATAAACTGGTAAGTTGCTGGACCCGAGGCAGCATGGATCCAGCAGGGGAAGGTCATGTCAGACAAATCTGATATATTGGGTTAACAGAGAACTGGATTGAGAGAGAGAACACTCAATGTGATCCACTTGGATTTCTGCAAGCTTTTGATTATGCTCCTGTGTTAGGAGGCTTGTGAATAAAATGAGAAACTTGGGATTGAATGCCAAGGTGGTGGTGTGGATTACAAACTGGTTGACTGAAAGCATGTAATAGGAAATGGAACCTGTTCTAAAACAAACATGCGAAGTGGAGTGCCACAGGGATTGGTATTGGGACTGTTCTGTTCAATATCTTTGTGAGTGACATTGTGGAAGGGATAGAAGGTAAAGTTTGTCTATATGCAGATGATATTACGGTCTGAAGCAGAGCAGACATGCCTGAAGGAGTAGAGAGAATGAAAAGTGATTTAAGAAAGCTGAGTGGTCAAAGATTTGGCAGCTGCAATTCAGTGCCAAGAAGTGCAGAGTCATGTATTTGGGATACAGTAATCCAAAAGAGCTGAATGTGTTGGGGGGGGGGGGGAGGGCAAAGACTGTTCATGGACCAAGAGAGGGATCTTGGGCTAATAGTGTCTAGTGATCCGAAGATGGCGAAGCAAAATAGCTAAAGCCAGAAGAATGCTGGGCTGCATTGAGAGAGGAGTAACCAGTAAGAAAAGATAATGCCCTTGTACAGGTCCTTGGTGAGGCCTCACCTGGAGTACTATGTTCAGTTCTGTAACCCTGATCTCAAACGAGATAAGATAGGATAGAGGTGATCCAGAGAAGGATGAAGGGTCTGTATCAGGAAAACTTTTGAGGAGAGGTGGAAGGATCTAAATATGTATATCCTGGAAGAGAGGAGGTGCAGGAGTGATATGATACGGACCTTCAGATATTTGAAAGGCTCTAATGATGCGAAAACATCAAACCTTTTCTGTTGGAAAGAAATCAGTAGAACCAGGGATCATGAAATGAAACTCCAGGGAGGACAGCTCAGAACCAAAGTCAGGAAATATTTCCCTATAGAGAAGGATGGGTAGATGCCTGGAATGGCCTTCTGGAGGAGTTGAGTGAAGACAAAACAGAATGAAAGGGGGGCATAGAATAAATACTGTGGATTCCTAAATGATAGAAATGAAGCAGAGTGCATGGGGGTAACTTGCTGGGCAACAGGGTAGTGACTGCTGTTGAAGCAGAGAGCAAAATTGGAGTTGTCTTGATGGAACTCCAGTTTTGCTCTCTGCTTCAATGGCAGGGGGGGAAAAGGGGAATTGGATTCAGATAGCAACTGAGGGCCCTGAATTTTATGGTCTGTGGAACAGATGAGGGTAGTAATTGCTACTCTGTGCATGTTAACCCCCATGCTTAACAGAAGGATTACTACCCTTAACCAATAAGCCATGATACTTTTGATGCAACTACAGTATCTCGCTCCTCTTTAGAGAGGGGAAGGTGGGAAAGAAGAATTGGATTGAGACAACCAACATGATTCTTGACTATTTTACAGTCTGGAGTACTGATGCACAGACATAAGGGGGAAAAAAACACAGGACTGCTTCTACAGCCAAGCCCATAAGCAAAGCACATCAAGCAGCACTGTTTGAATGTTCAAGAAGGCTCATCACCCACTAAAAATGTTGCTAGCAGTAAATTTTTATGGTTATCATAAGGCTTGGAGATAACTGCATGGAGCAGCAGTTGCTACCCTTAAGAGAAACAAGGAGGTAATCTGCATGGGGCGGCAGATGCTACCATAAGCTTGCTGAGTAACTGGATGGATCATTTGGTCCTTTTCTGCCATCATTTCTGTTACTATGTATTTTCTGAGGATTGTTGAGCACAGCAAAAGGCAGATATTGTTTCAAAACAAAGAGTAGCAGTCATCCAATGTTGCTAGTACCGTGTTTCCCCGAAAATAAGACAGTGGTAGCAAAAATTAATATAAGACAAAGATGCACTAGGCCTTATTTTCAGGGGATGTCTTATTTTTCCATGAAGAAGAATTCACATATATTGTTGAACAAAAAATGAACATTTATTAAATTCTGAATAGTTGTCTGGTTATGCTGGTTTGTGATGACAACTAACTGTGAATCCTGCAGGGTAAAACAATCACAGCTGCATGCTCTGGTGTTCTGTGCGACGGGCATGCTCCCAAATAAAAACTTGGCTAGGTCTTACTTTCGGGGGAGGTCTTATATTTAGCAATTCAGCAAAACCTCTACTAGGTCTTATTTTCGGGGAAACAGGGTAGTACAGAAAGCAGGGCTGCTTGATTAGTGTGCAGCATGAAAAGTTCTTCTGCCACAGTTCTGGCAGCCTCAGCATGATACTTTCCTGAGCCTTTCTGGATTCTGTTATACAATGCACCCAATCTCTGCAGCAACCAAGCAGAAATGCATGCACTGCCTCCATTATATACCAATGTCCTCGATCTTTTTTCATTTTAAATAAATTCATTATTTCTCCATAATCTATGATCAAACGTAATATGATGCAAAATACATAGACTCCACTTGCTGTATTTCCAAACTTTCAAAGTTCAAGGAGAAATGCTGTGAAATCACACAGTAGTAACTCAAGTGTGGTGACTCAGAGGTTACAACTGACAAGAGGGCTGATGGCACAATGACTAGATACCAGTGTTTGGTCATATTGCCTGCCTTATGGGTCACAATTATCAAGACTCTTTCAAGTGGACATCTAATGTTACAAGCCTTTTTCCCAGAGATTTAATAAATGTAAGAATTTAGATACTAGAAAGACATTTCAGGTGCCAATAGCTAAAAATTCAAAGACAATCAGTGTTAGAGAGTCTTAAAATGTTGCAAGACCTCCAGATAGATCAGGGTAACCAATATAGGCAAGTTAATGTCAAATGTACGCGGATTTCATGAGTACTTATGACTATCCTGAAAACAAGCCCTGTTTTATGGGGTTGAGGACCTGATTTGAGAACTACTGTTCAATGCCCAACAAGAAGTTAAAATTCTAGATGGTTTTGTACTTTTAACTCAAGATATGAGCTTTTTGGATCAGTGTTCATGTTGCGTGCCATATGAGTACTTGGCTAAGTAAAGTTGGATCTAGCTACTACCTGGATAGAGGAGTATCAATAGCTGGCCAGTTGGGGAAACTAATGATCCACAACTAACCAGTTTAAACTGCATATGCAAAATGATTGATGCATCCATTTGAATTTGATATTAAATATCTGATATTTCATTAATTGATCAGTACTTTAGCAGTTAATACAAATGTGCAATAACACACAGTCACATCTGCCAATCACCAGGCAGCTTTAATTCAGATGCTTGTACATTTGTTTCATAAAACAGCATAGTTACATAAAAGATGTCTTTCAAGTCATTTTTTCCTTGATTGTGACTAAATAGAAATAGATTTTTACTCTTGTGTTCTTATGGGGCGAAAAGGATTTCCCTTTATAAATATTTGCAAGTGGATTTTTGTAGGTATGCAAATTTTCAAGATACAGCATTAAGAATACAAATGTATTCATAAATATTCAAATATTGTATCTTACTTCAATAGCAAGTGATTTGACTGTATTGAATGAATTCTAACCTCTTACTTTCTGCTACACAGTGATGGTAAAGATAATATTTCGGTGGTCTCTGCTGTAGTTGAGCCTTCTGGGAATGTAAATATAAGCATAATTGATTTCCAAAGTGTGTCTTTTCTCTGTGTTTCAATGGTTTATGCGTTACAGTTGGCATGGCTGACAAATCAGCACTGATTGCTAATTAAAAAGCTGAATATATTAAGTCTTTTTTCCCCCTCAGACCAAGAACTCCAGAAATGGAAGCTTTAGCAAGGCTCTAATGGATTCAGTATAATTAGCTGTCATTTTGCTTTGACTCAACAGTTCATGAATTACAGTAGCTATGACTGACAGGTCAGTGCCAATTGCTAATTAAATGGTAGAATTCAGTTATATGCATCCCTGAATTCAGATACTGCACAAGGAAAGCTATGCCTTGTCTGTGTATGAATGTTTTGAAGGGTTAGTGGGCTTGGTATTAAGGGAGCCTGAAATCTTTTCCAACTAAAGTCAAGCTACAGTTGGACAACTATAGTAAACAGTCAATGACCTCAACCCTGCCTAGTATCCTATTCGCTAGTCCTCTCAGCCAGCTTGGCTGTTCAACAAATTACTACCTAAATCAAACTGTGATGGGATTTTATTGCATGAAATTGTGAACTCCTATTGATTAGAGACTGAACTGAGAATTCCAAACATTTTGTGGTGATCAGAGATGGCTTTTGGGGAGTGCGACTTGTGAATGCACAGGGTACCATGCATGAGGGGGCAATATGCTGGTACCCTCTTTCCAGTCATGTAGACAGAGGGGAAAAGAAAAGGGTGGGGGGAGGGGAGATGGGGATGCTGGGTAGCAGAAAGAGAAAGGTGGATGCTGTGTTGGAGGCACTACTGAAGGAGGGCGTGCTATGCTAGAGCTGCTATCCCGGGAGTGGAGGGACACAGCACAAATTTCAAGTTTTGTACAGGATGCCGATTAGCTTAGTCTGCCGTGGTGGTGATCCACGGTCAAGTGCAAAACCCCAGTGAACATCTATCCAATTCTGATCCATAATAAAATAAGAATTCCTTAATTCCATGGCTCAGTACGCTTTTTATTAAAAATTTAATTAGAATTATTTTCTCCCCCCAGAATTTGTACTAATTTAGCGCTATAGCCCTGAATAAAGAAAACTTTTGTTTCAATGGGGTGTATCCTTTTTTTTTTTTTTTTTTTTTAGGTGCAGATGTAGCCTAGTGGTTAGAGCACCTAAGGACCAGAGAAGCCAGGCTTCAAATCTTGTTGACACTATTTGTGTCCTTAGGCAAGTCACATCAACCTTATTGGCAAAGGAACAAACTTAGGGCCCTATTTATTAGGCATTTTTCCTATAGATACATAGTGGGAGAAAACCTTTAGTGAACAGGTTCCTTAGATTTGTAAGACCTCTGGGAACAGGGAAAATACAGTACCTGAATGTAATTAGTCTTGAGCTTCTAATGAAAAGTCACGATCTCTCGATCTCTCTCTCTCCCTCCCCCTTTCTTTTGTTCTGCTCCTATGGTTAAGGGATGTTGATATACCTACTTGTACAGAAGCTTGGAGCTTCAAAACTGACTTACTATCTAGGTTCATAGACTTCCTTTTTAAATGTCTCTCCATTTGAACTCCAAGCATCTACTAGAATTTGAGCAGGCTATTTATAGTTCTCGTCATAACGTAGTTTTCCTGTTCCCTTGTCTCTTTGTGATTGAATTACTAACACAATCTAAGTGGATTTTAGACCACTTCAATTAAACTTTTTATACTTTACATATTTTGCTCTGAACTCTCAAACTGTATAACTAGCAAATGCTGTGCACCAGAGATAAACTGTATCAAGCAAACCCTTGGAAGCTCATTAGGTTTGAGATTAAAGCAAATTTAAAAACCATCATGCCACTGGGCTGTAAGAATATTTCAAACTGCTGCAAGCCCAGGACCCAACAATTATTCAGTCTAACCATGTTCAAAATGGCATTTGTTTAAAAATGTGTCCTTTTTCAGGTTTAATCTTGTCCTTTCCTAATTGTCTTACATCAGGCCCCAGCGTAGGTAAGCAGGGTGGAGGTGTTGACATTATTTTTCATAAATACAAAACTATAGCACAGCAATTTTAAAGCTGTATCTTATTGTCAAAATGTGCTTCTTTTTACCCTATGGTACTTTTAATAGTATATAACCTCAATGCACCCTCATGTTCTAGAAAATTTGACTGAATTGACTTTGTCAAATTTATATCCAATTAGAAATTATTCTTATAGATAATCAGACATGAACCGCAGCATGGACGTATCTTAATATTGAACAATAGCTCCTAATCTCTTGAAGGCTCCATGCACTTAATGGTGCCTCATACGTCTTGTTTGTTAAGAGCGGAGACGGCACACATTGACAGACGGCACTAGACGTATGAGGCACCATTAAGTGCATGGAGCCTGATAAGCAGGGCGGGGGTGTAATGGGGAACTGGATTCAAACAACCAACAAGGGCCCTGACTTCTATGGTCTGGGAAACATGAGGTAACCTACACAGCACAGTACAAACTACCATAAGCTTACTGGATGGGCCATTTGGTCCTTTTCTGCCATCATTTCTATGTTTCCTAATGTTTTGTTAAGCTTTCTGACCACTGCTGCTGCACATTCTACCAATTTTTGTAGAAAGCCTTCCACAATGACTTCAGCACTATCCCATTAATGCTACACTTGTACTGTTGGGACTTTCTACTGTAGTGGCAGCCTCTTACCTGGGCTTTATTTCATCTCCCTAGTGGGCAGTGCTCAATTCCCACTAAAGAGAAGACTTGGACACAATTCTCCCATGCCATGGTATTAAAGCTTGCATATGGGCCTGGTACTCTACCTGCCCATTTATGGAGATTATCCTGCATGCCTTGAATCTTTAAAAAAAATAAAAAAAAATAAATAAAAAAAAAAAAAAATATATATATATATATATATATATATATATATATATATATATATATTTCCATCTATAACTTTAATTTGTCTGAGGCAGGATCTTTAATACTACTAAAAGTTTGCAGCTTTAGATATTAGTCTTAAACAGGTGTTTCTTAGCATCCAGTCAGATGAATCCAGAACAAGTGGGTTATGTACTCCTACCAGCAGATGAATTCTGAGCCCCTTTAACCATCTGTTCTGGAACTGTGTTCTACATATCACTGAGCTATGTGTATCATTAGGCTCTGTGCTTCTGCATGATATCCTAGGTACGTATCTGTTTGTTTTGTATTATATTCAAAGGTACTTGTGTAACACAATGCTTCGTAAATTTGCACTGTTTATATGATTTGTTTTTCACTGTACCTTTAGAGTAAGATTAATCTTGTTTTGTTTGATTTACATTGAGGTCCCTCCCGAAGAAGCCGACTGGCGAAACATAGCCATGTCGGACTTTAATGCTTAAAGGGGGACTTTAAGAATTCTATAATTGATAGTGATATCAGCATTAAACTAATAAAAATGTTACTTTGAAGTGATATTTTATAAATTTTGTGATTGTACCAAATCAGAAATATTACTTTTGGATTTAAATTATTTCCACATATTTTTGTTTACATTCAACTCCAGAATCACCATGAAACCTTCCAACAAGTCTCTGCAATACTCTGGACCTGTCATTCTCATCTAGGAGGCCATTGAGACAATGGCCAAGGAAGTCTTTTTTTTTTTTTTTTTTTCCAACCAAGGGAAGTATTATCATCTGCTTCCTCATTCCCATCAACACCATCAGCACTTCCATGGCTGTCAGCAGAGAGTTCCCAAGCCTCAGTCTGCTTTTCAGTTAACTCCAGGGAAGGGGTTTTGACTGGGCCACAGGGAGCATAGGCCAGATGCCCATACCTGAGGAGATGGACCCTCTGGTCGGGGACAGGCTACAGTTCTTTTTTTTTTTTTTTAATTTATGCATTTTCAAAATTTACATAGAAATTCAATAACATATGGATAGTTACAATATTTCTTTTAAACATAGTTATTAAACAAAACTTACTATCCAAATTTACATGTAATAAGTTCCAGAAAGGAGTATGAATCAAAAGCGATCATCTAGGAAAATTAAAGGGAACTAATTCCCTTTATTACAACAACTGAAAAGAATTTATACAACTGGTGTTTAATTTATTTTGCCTCAATATGCAGATCTACAGCCTCTTGGGATTTGGAATCTAGAAAGTTACGTAACTGTGATATCTCAAAAAATAAATGCTTTTCATTTTGCCACAGAATTTCACATTTACATGTAAATCTTAGTGTCATTTTACCTCCCTTCATTTCAATCTCAGATCTTAATGCCCCAAAATTCTTTCTTTTTACTTGTTATCCTGGAAAAATCTGGATAAATTCATACTTTTTCTCCGTGGAATAGAGATGATCAATTCCTCATAAAAAGATGGAAAACAGCATCACATTCTGTGGCAAAAGCAAATGTTACATATAACGTGGATCTAGTTGATATAACAGTATCTGATATAGCTTCAATTAATCCCAATAAATTCAATGAAGTTTCTACTGGTTTGCTATCTGATACACTTTTGCCTCTCATCGGTACACCACCTAAGCTGGTGATGGATTTCCATCTTAACCAGGCAATTGTCCTGCCAGTATTCTTTCCCAGGATGAAAGAAAAGAAATAGATGCCTGTAGTCTTAAAACAATCCTTTATTGCAGTGGAGACACAAGGGTAGCCCGACTCTGGCCGAGTTTCGCCGTTTCAAAACGGCTGCCTCAGGGGCTTACAATAATCTTCTTGAATTCATTAGTTATATATCGACTAAGAATATAATGTGATCATATAAAGAGCTGTATGATCTCTTATGTTGCGTCTTGAAGCATTCGCGATAGCAGAACTCCACTAGCAAAGATGTTTGCCTTTGCTAGTGGAGTTCTGCTATTGCGAATGCTTCAAGACGCAACATAAGAGATCATACAGCTCTTTATATGATCACATTATATTCTTAGTCGATATATAACTAATGAATTCAAGAAGATTATTGTAAGCCCCTGAGGCAGCCGTTTTGAAACGGCGAAACTCGGCCAGAGTCGGGCTACCCTTGTGTCTCCACTGCAATAAAGGATTGTTTTAAGACTACAGGCATCTATTTCTTTTCTTTCATCCTGACGGCTATTATAGATCGCCTTCCTTCGTGCTTTTTGAGTATTCTTTCCCAGGCCCCATTCGCACCAATACAAATGAGCACTGCACAGTTTGGACTGCAAGCGAGCCTTAGCCTTCTATCTGGAACAGACAGAAGCCCATAAACAGTCCAACCAACTTTTTGTTTCTTTTGGTGAGAATAGGTTGGGCATTGCCAGACAGACAATATCCAGTTGGCTAGCAGATTGCATCTTCTTTTATGCCCAGGTGGAACTGCATCTTGAGGGCCATGTTGAGGCTTATTCTGTGAGAGACATAGCAGTGTCGGTAGCCCACTTGTCAACTGTTCCCGAGAGAGAAATCTGCAAGACTGTGACATGGAGTTCTCTTCACACATTCAAATGCCATTGTCTGGATAGGGGTGGCAGACATGACAGTAAGTTCGGGCCATCTGTCCTTCAGAACCTGTTTGAGATGTAAAACCCAACTCTCCCAACCTAGGGCCCATTGTTTGGGTTCAGGCTGTCTCCCCCTCTGTTAACAGTGCTAGTGTTGTGTCCATTGGCACCTGGTTAGGTGTCTGTTGGTCCCATTTGTGTTGGGGAGCAGCCTGTAGCTAGGGATTCACCCATATGTGAAGCTACCATCCTTGTCCTTGGAGAAAGCAGAGTTGCTTATCTCAGAGGACACCCTGGCGAGTTTGATGTCTTCTTTTTTTTTTTTTTAAATTGTAAATCCATGTTACGAGACTGAAGAGGGACCCCGCTTGGAGGCATGGTGTAGGGCATGCTCAGTGTGCCTAGTTGAAGTTCTAGAAACTTTGACCTATTTTCTGGATCAGGGTTCCATCTGATGTCACCCATATGTGAGGATTAACATTCTGTTGTCCTTGGAGAACACCTGTTACAGGTAAAACTTTGTGTATTAATTTTACTGAAGATTGCATCCATTTGATAAGCAAGTTTGTTCATTCTAGAACAAAGTGTTGTGGTTACCATGCTAGTCCACTTGAATGTGTAGAAATAAGTCATCAAACATATTGTAAGTCAGTGGTGGCCAATTCTGGTCCTTGAGAGCCACAAACAAGCCAGGTTTTCAGGATGTTCACAATGAATTATGCATGATAATTCCACATACCCTGAAACGAATTGATCCTTTGTCCTTTGTTGTAATCCACCTTGAACAGATGTCTTGGCAATAGGTGGAATGTTACTGTAAACAAATATTCATATGAGTCTCATGCACTGCTACCATTGTATGCAAATCTCTCAGGCATACTGATTGTATATTCCCAGCTGTATTGCAATAATCCAATAAATAAGCTAACACTCACACCTAGGGACCATTGTTTGCATTTTATTTTTCCCAGGAATTTCAGTGTTTGATGAACAAAAATGGGAAAAAATCAGTGGAAAAAATAGATCCTTTATTTCCATTGGTTTTTCTCCCATTTTTGTTTTAAAAACACTGAAATTCCTGGGAAAAACAAGTGAAAATGAAGATCTCTATTCACACCCCTTGACCCTTACTAATTACAAAAAACTTCTGCAATTAATTTATATTTGACAAACTACTTCCTTATGACAAGTATTATGGAGTGCATACAGTTACCTTTAATTCCTATCTTTTTATTTCTTTTCCATGGAGTTAAGCAGCCAGGCTTGTTTTTATTTAAATATTTAATTGTATGTTATCAATGTCCTTCCTGTCTAACAATTACATTTTAATAATGGAATCCTAAACAGACATATATTAAAATAGCAAGTATGCTGCCTAACATGTTTAAATGAACTTTTTAACTCTGAAGGTGAATATTAAAATGGAAATAACTTCTTTGGAATAAACATTTTTTGTAATCAGACTATCAGAAAATTGTTCACTATTCATTCCTACAACTTTCATGGCTGTGGAGAGAGAGTTACAGAGAGGTTCATGGGTGGTATTCTCCATCTTCCTAGTCAAAGATAAAGGCCCAGCCAGAGATGCTCATAAGGCCTGCTAACCAGGGATGGGGTCCACCTGTCAAAGAAGGGATACAGCGTCTTCCAACAAACCTACTGAGGAAGGCTTTAAACTAGGTCTTTGGAGATAGCTGAACAAAACACTTAAGGTAAAAAAATTGTATAAAAATGGAGAAAAAGGCATCTGGAAAGCTATGTACACTAAAAGTGGAATATCAAACGTTCAAAAATAGTTATTCATCTATAGGCAGTCATGGAAGAAGCAGATTTGGATGTAGTGGCTGACAAATGAGGAGTATGCCTGAACAGCAAACCAATATGGAGAAGAAAAATACCCAGATGCCTCTGCTATTCCTTTGGCCTGTCAGAGCTGAATGAACTCTGAGTGACTTTCTGAGCATGACTTGCAGAAATGTCCCTGAGCAGATAGACAAGCTGGCACCAAAAGAGGTGAGCCTATTCAATGGGTCACAAAGAAGGAACCAACGCGGGAGCTTCAGGCACTATTCTGTTGATCTCACTGGACAAGATCATTAACAGAACAAAAGGATTATCTGGAGAGTGAGGGCAACTGGGCTACATCTGGGAAAACTGGTCAGGGCAGTTTAGGGATAGGTTGTCATGTCAACAGCATGATGTGACTCTGTAAATGAGTCTTTGGACAGTCACGTAAGTCTAGAAGTTTCGACAGTACTGTATGTTTAACTATAAAAGAAGGGTCACTTCCTGTATCCAAGGAGATGCTGGTCATTTTGTAAGACAGAGCACCCAGTATCCAGCATCTCCCAAGAACACTTATAATGCCAAATAAAATTTACTTTATATCTTTTACTGAGTCTAAGTGTTCTTGTGTCCCTGGCCCTAAGTACAGAATATTATGTACACAAAGTACATGGAAAACCATGACTGGGATATATATACCAGGCTGCATTCTATTCAGGAAGGACTGGGTAGAAAGGAAGGTGGTGTGTGTATTCAAAACAATGGTGGGGCTTATATTGTAAGGAGGCAGCACTGTGAGAATCTGGAAAAAGGGAATGGAACATCTATTTAAACTGATGTAATAGATAGAGCTTCCCAGAGAGAAGAAATAGATTTAAGGGAAGATATTCACAAAATTGGTCTGAAAGGGGAGGTGTTGCTGGAGGATTTTAATCTTCTGGATGTTGACTGGGCCATCCTGGATGCAATGTCTTCAAACAGGCAAGCTCCTGGATTCTTTGCAGGGAGAACTGGTCTAGCGCCTGGTAACAGAACCCACATGGGAGGGAGCAGTACTGAACCTGGTGCTATCCATCATGGACAGTATCTCTGTGGTGGACAGCCATCTGGGATCCAGTGGTCACCAGATGTGGGTCAGTAATTAGAGTGCAGGAAATTAAGGTTCATTCCAAGGTTGGGTCCTCGATGGGAAAATCTAGAGTAAGTAGAAGGGTAGTGGGCAAAACTAAAAGATATAAGGGCAACTAACCTTTTTGTTAGGAAAGTAAATAAAGGAAAGTGGGAAAACTAGGATGCTATGGTTTTCTAAAGAAGTAGCTGAAAAGGTGAGGGAGAAAAGGTTAGCATTCATAAACCACAAGAGATCGCAGAATGAGGAAGACGGGCGACAATATCTGGAAAAGCTAAAAAAAAAAAAAAAAGTCAAGAATGCAAAAATTCAAATGGAAGAAACATAGCAAATATGACAAAATGGGGGAACAAGATTTATTTTTAAGATTAGTGATAAGAATGCAAAAATGGCATTGAGCTTCAGCTGAGGGAGAGGAAAATGAACAAGATGAAGAAGCAAAATTTATTTAAGAAATATTTCTGTTTGGTGTTCAAAGTGGGTCAGGAGCATGACCACATAAAATGAACACAAGTCTGGAAGTGAGATAAAGCTCAATCAATTTTCAAGCAAGTGTTTTAAAAGGAGCTAACTAAACTTAACATAGATAAGGGAATGGGACTGGCTGGGATACCTCAGATGGTACTAAGGGAACTTAGTGAAGTCTGGCAGCTCTACTGGCTTGTTAATACTGCTTTAGATTCGAGAGTAGTTCCAGAGGACTGGAGATGGGCATATTTGATTACTTCTACTTTTATTAATAGGAAAGAGGAGACTAGGAATTACAGGCAGGTTAATCTGATTTCTGTGGTGAGCAAATTGATGGAGTCACTGCTAAAACAGAGGATAGTACAGTTTCTGGAAAACAATGGATTGCAGAATGCTTTTTACTAGGGTAGATCTTATCAGACAAATCCAATTTCTTTGACTGGGTGACCAGACAGTTGGACCAAGGGAGAGTGCTACATGTAGTGCACTTGGATTTCAGTAAAGCCTTTGTCATGGTTCCATCTGTCCCTTATAAATGAATTAAGGACCCTCTGTATCAGCCCTAAAGTGACTGACTGGATTAAAAACTAGTTGAGTGGGAGGTGACAAAGGATAGTGGTAAATGGAGTTCATTCTGAGGAGGTAATGTACGTCAGGGATTGGTCCTTGGACTGTTTGTCAACATTTTTGTGAATGACAATGCAGAAGGACTGTGGGGAAAGGTTTGTCGTTTTTGCTAATGATTCCAAAATCTACAATAGGGTAGACAGACATATGTGGAAAACAGGAGGTGGGATCTAAGGAAGCTCAAGGCATCATCTAGTATCTAGCAGCTAAGATCTAATGCTAAAAAATATAGTTAAAAATCTAAGGTGTAAAAACACAAGGAAGAGGACATTATTGGGGGTGAATTCTAAACATGAAAGAAGAGTGGGACCTGGGAGTGATCGTATCTGATGATCTTAAGGTGACCAAACAGGTTCATAAAGTGGCAAAAGCCAGAAAGATGCTTGGCTACAGAGGAAGAGGAATGGCCAGCAGAAAAAGGGAGCTGATATTGCCCATCTCTGGTGAGACCTCATTGGGAATACTAAGCACAATTCTAAGCCCACACCTTTAAAAGTATGTAAACCAGTTGGAGTCAGTCCAGAGGTTGTTTACTAAAATGGTCAATGGTCTTCATTCTAAAGCATATGATGAGACTTAAATATCTAAACTTGTATATCCTAGAGGAAAGGTAAGATAGGGAAAAAATGACACACATTTAAATATCTCCAAGATTTCCATACACGGGTAGCCAGCATTTTTCACTGGAAAGGAGGCTCTAGAACGAGGGCTCATGGGTTGAGGTGACAAGAGGTAGACTCAAGAATAATCTTAGGAATATTCCTTTACCGTGAGGGCAGTGGATGCATGGAAAAGCCGACCTGGTGGAGACAAAACTAGTATCTAAATTCAAGAAAGCATGGGATAAAGTCAGGGGATCTTGAAGATAGTGATGGAAGTTTGTAAAGCTAAATTGGATGGATGGGCAGACCAGATAGACCATATCTTTTTCTGCCATCATGTTTATATGTTGTAATGTCTCTGCCTACTGTTTAAAGTATCAAATGTTCCTTAATATGCAATGCTTTCTAAGGCTTTTGTTAGTCAATAACTTCCAGAAGAATAAATATCTGTACCCAATTTAGGAAGAGGATTTCTTTATTGCTCTGCAAATAGGCTATAGATAAAGTAATAAAAGGGTGAGGAGCATTAATGATTATTCTAGAGCACAGTGAGACAAACCAGATTTTGAGTGAACATCGAGCTGAATTTCCTCAGAACATTTATTTCTGCCAGCTAAGAGTAATGAAGTGCGGTAGCACCTCTGCTAACGAGGAGTGGCTGTGAGGAGACACCTCATTCATTTGAAGACAAGCCTTTGTTGTCCCAGCTGTCATATTTCCACTGTATTAATGTCCTTGCTGCCGCCTTCAGGGTGTCTCGGGGATGGCTGCGAGTTCTCCTGTGACTGGCAGAGATGCACACTTTGAAGCCTTTTCATTTTCATTCTCTGTCTACGAGCAGTTCGAAGCTTTTTAGTTTTTAAAAAGCTATCCTCTAATTGGTACAAATAGTCCTCAATCAGCCCAACCTAGAAAACAAAAGTCTGTATAAAATATCCTTTTTAAAAAAAAAAAAACAAAGTTCAAAATCTTTTTCTTCCCAAGTAATCAGTTTATTTCAAAAGCATATTTTCCGGTAACTCTGCCACTCTGATACAGTGTCACCAAAATTAAACATGAAAGCATTTTGGTCTCCTTCCTGTGGGGATCAATTATTTTGCACAGGTACAATACTGTCTCTTTTTAATCTAGCTCTGCAAAGTGGGAATAGAAATTTATCAAGCACCTCTCCCTTAATGGCAGTGAAAAACAGCCACTGTGAATGCATGATGAGGAAATTAATCTTTTGCTTTTACTTTATATAAGAAAAGAATACCAAAAGCAAATGTAGGCTGTGGCATTTATATGCCAAATGCCTGCAAGGGGAGAAAAATGAGCATTCCATACTGATATGGCAAGGGCCATTTTTCTATTGAATCAACATGTTCCTGAATAAATATTTCCTATGAATTATCAGCCGGCAGAGAATACAATAAAAGAATAATGAAAAAAGACAATTTCTTTAAAAGCAGAAAATCATAATTATAAATAACCAATCTTTATCTATATACAGTATATATTTTTCCTGGCAACAAAAATTTTTATATGTATAATGTTCAAGCAAAAATTTGTTGGTATATGAAGAGTAATCCTACCAGTTTGGTTTCAATTACTGCTATTTTTTAGTATTTAAAAGTCTGGAATGAGTGAATAACGCTATTCTCTATGGCATATGCTATTGAGTGAGATTATGGCCTAGTCAAGCCACATGCTGATTCATTTATAAGTATTTTATGCAGTGTTTTGAATTCATGCATATGGAAGTTACAACTCTGTGCTATTCATAAGTAATTTCTCGTGCACTCTGCATTTTTGTTAGTAATTCTGCCATCTTTGATTAATAAGGTCTATATGAGGGACACACATAAAATAGCTTGGTTTTGAAGAATTTTGTCAGACACATCATGGAGAACTTTGTAGAAACATGGACCCATAATTTTTAACACCCCTCTATACATCTACTTTTTTTTATTTTGTCCGCTCATAAATTAAAAAAGAAGAGTCTTGAACTGTGCAATCAATACTAGTGTGCTTTCAATAGTTTCCTGAGTCAGAAGAAATGATCTTTTACCAGTGCCTACCAGTTTTTTTTGAAAAAACAGAGCCCCTACCCCTAATATATTTTTTTTTTAAGGCTTCAGTCGGCTGCCACCCACTGTTTGCTCAGGCCCACCCAATGTTTTTTCAGGACCAATAGGAACCTGCCTCCCACAGCAGCAGCAGGGCGGCACCCAGCAGAAAATTAAGGAGTCTGTGGAAGCAGCAACAGAAGCGGGGGGACCTTACCAGCCTGGTGGAAGGGCACTGTAGGTTGGGAATCAACGGCTGATGGGACACTCTTAGTGTAGCTGCCCCCAGGTACAAGTTAGCAGTGGTGGCCAGAAATCAGTGGCAGGCTTTTGCGGCAAAGGCCCCCCTTCCCCCCCCCCCACTCCCACACACACACCCCTCATTCCCCACTACAAGTGGCAGCCTCCCCACACTCACTCCCTACCCTCCCTCTTGTGCCGCCCAAGAGGAGTCTGGGTGAAGGTGCAAGCCGTAGAATTACATGGGTACACTCTGTGCTAGGAGGAGGTCAAAGCATCACGTCTGGGAAGGGACTGCACTTTTGCGCACCATCTATTCGGCGATTCAGAGCCAGGAAGGTGCATGGAGTGGTGGTCTGGCGCTTCAGCAATTAATGCTGCCACTGAAGCGGTTGGTGTTGGTCCCAGCAGCCCCCGTCTCTGAGGAGCCACTGCAACCAACACCAGGTCCTGTAGCAGCATTTTTCTCCTGTTTGCATAAATATTTAACCCCTTCAGACTAGTACTACTTAGAACCACCTTTTGCTGCAATAACAGCTTTAAGTCTGGGGTAAGTTTCTACCAGCTTTGCATACTGTTCGAAAGTGGGTTTTGCTTATTTTCCTATCAAATTTGCTCCAGGTTGGTTAAATGATGTTTATGGACTGTAATTATCAAATAGTGCCACAGATTCTAGATTGGATTGCGATCTGGACATTGACTTGGCCATTGTAGAACAGTCATTGTCTTGTTCAACCACTCCTGTGGTGCATTGGCCTTGGGATCATTGTCCTGCTGAAAGGTGAACTTTCTCCCAAGTTTAATTTTTTTTAGCAGACTGAAGCAGGTTGTCTTGCAGTATCTCCCTGAATGTTGCACCATCCATCCATCCTTCAGTTTTAACAAGATGCCCGGTCCCCGCTGAGGAAAAGCATCCTCATAACACGATGCTGCCACCCCCATACTTTAGTGTTGGGATGGTGTTTGATGAGGAATGGGCAGTGCTAAGTTTGAGCCACACACAGCATTTTGAATTTTGGCCAAAAAGTTCCATTTTTGTCTCATCTGACAACAAACTTTATTCCACATTTTACCTAGGTGACGCTGCTTTCTGGCAAACTCCAGGCATGCTTTGATGTGGTTTTTCTTCAGTAATGGCTTCTTTCTAGTCACTCTTCCATGCAGGCCAGTTGTATGCATAGCTCTTGATATGGTTGACTGGTGCTCCTCCACTCAGCCACTGAATTCTGTGAAAGTGCTTGATTGCCTTTGGGGCTTCCCTTACAAGTCTCCTCCTTGCTCTGATGCTGAGTTTTGAGGGACGGCCTTGTCTAGGCAGCATCTGGATGGTATGATGCAGCTTCTATATCCTTACAGTTGATAAACAGTGCTCTCTGGGATATCCAAGCACTTAGGAAAAGGCTAGGGGTGTGCATTCGGATTGACCGCATTAGTGAAACGCAACTCATTTTTTTTTTTTACTTAAAAAATTGATTCGACATAAACGATCGGATTTCCCACATATCGAACATAGATATGTTCGATATGTGGGAAATCGCGATTGTTGAGCCAAAATAAAAATATAAACCCCCTCACCCTCCTTAATCCCCCCCCCCCCCCCCGACTTACCACAACTCCCTGGTGATGGAGCGGAGTGAGGACGCCATTTCTGCAATTCTTGGCGAGAAGCATGTGACGTCGGCGGCACGTCGAGTGACGCCGGCGTCACGTGATTCCCGGCTCGTTCGCGCCGGACGGCTCGTTCGGCCCAAAAAGAACTTTTGGCCAGCTTGGGGGGGTCAGGAGGCCCCCCCAAGCTGGCCAAAAGTTCTTTTTGGGCCGAACGAGCCGTCCGGCGCGAACGAGCCGGGAATCACGTGACGCCGACGTCACATGATTCCCGGCAAGTTCGCGCCGGACGGCTCGTTCGGCCCAAAAAGAACTTTTGGCCAGCTTGGGGGGGCCTCCTGACCCCCTCAAGCTGGCCAAAAGTTCTTTTTGGGCCGAACGAGCCGTCCGGCGCGAACTCGCCGGGAATCACGTGACGCCGCGTCACTCGACTTGCCACCGACGTCACATGCTTCTCGCCAAGGATTGCAGAAATGACGTCCTCACTCCTCGCTCGATCACCAGGGAGTTGTGGTAAGTCTGGGGTGGGGGGATTAAGGAGGGTGAGGGGGTTTAAATTTTTTTTTTGCACATATGTACATATACCCAACTCATTGGATTTTTTTTATGTCCATATTGGCCGCAAGTGGGACCCCCTTTCGGACATAAAAAATATGAACATAAAATTTTGCTCTGCACATCCCTAGAAAAGGCTACAAAATAATACCCATCTTGTGCATGTCTATAACTTTATCTTTAATGGCCTTAGAATGCTTTTTGGTCTTCATTTTCACAGCTTTCCTTCAGATTCAGAGTTGGACCAATGGTATTGCTATTATGGAGTTTTTTTATCTAGAAAAGCTGACTTTTTTTTTTTTTTTTTTTTTACAGATTCACAGGTAGAGGCTAATTGTAAGCCGATTCTTAGGGTAATATCTTTTATCTGTGTAAACTTGGAGCTTCCACAGTACAGAACATAAGAAATTGCCATGCTGGGTCAGACCAAGGGTCCATCAAGCCCAGCATCATGTTTCCAACAGTGGCCAAAACCAGGCCACAAGAACCTGGCAATTACCCAAACACTAAGAAGAACCCATGCTACTGATGCAATTAATAGCAGTGGCTATTCCCTAAGTACATTTGATTAATAGCCATTAATGGACTTCTCCTCCAAGAACTTATCCAAACCTTTTTTGAAGCCAGCTACACTAACTGCACTAACCACATCCTCTGGCAACAAATTCCAGAGCTTTATTGTGCGTTGAGTGAAAAAGAATTTTCTCCGATTAGTCTTAAATGTGCTACTTGCTAACTTCATGGAATGTCCCCTAGTCCTTATGCAAGCAGCATTTTTAATTTTATTTTACAAAAAAATGCATAGAAATAAAGTAAATTTTCAAAGTCACAATTCAGTAAGAATATTGGTTTTCAATAAACATACTGCCTGGAATAATCTGTCTCATTTGTAATCTACAGCAATCACTTTTTAGGGGGTTGAATACTGTTGCAAGCCACTGTACTTAGTACTCACCCATGATAACATTGGGCCCAGCCAAGAATTTAGTTCTGGCTATGCCACTGCTCATAGTGCTGTAGTCTACTGGAGGCTGGTCTTGATTGAGCTGGAAGCCCAAAGCCGCAGGCCCAAAAATCGACTTAGCGTGTATTTACTTATTTGAAAAATTTTCTAATCTGCACAATCCTGGGTTCTTGGCAAAGAACAGTAAAGCCATGCATAATAAGTTATACTATGACAAACTATGTACATACATGACAACCACCAGTGTATAACCTCCACAGGTCCAATTTGCCATAACAGTATAGCCTAGATAATTTATTCAGATAAGAAGATAAAGTAAACAATATCAAAGCTCATAGGCTCCTTACCCAAAGGCCTCCTTAAAGAAAAGTTTTCAATTTTTCTGAAAGTCTGAGTACACTCAATCACTTCATTCTTAACTCAAGTTGCTTTGATATAATAAAATGGGGCTTGACAATATTCAACAAAAATGAATTGCTTAATTTGCTTTCTCATCAGCCAGGGATCAGTTCACTGAAAATGTGAGAAAAACATGGGCAATTCCAGTAAAAGGCTGGAGATTTTTAAATCATAGAGGCACCAAACATAAGGTTGCCCTGTTGAAAATCCCCAAACCTGTATTACGCTACATGTTACACTAAATTGTGTAAGGGAATCGCATCAGCGATGGCCAACTCACATAGTCGAGCCACAAGCAGACCTGCTCAACAGGATATCCATAATAAATATGCATAAGAGATTTACATGCACTGACTTTATTGTATGCAAATCTATCTCATACATATTCATGCATATCCTGAAAACCAGACTTCTTTGTGGCTCTTGAGGACTGAAGGTGGCCACCCTTGATGTATGGAGTAGCCATCTACATCTTCACATAGCTGAAATAGTCTGTTTCTGATTATTATAAACTTAATTATACATAAATTTAAAAATCAGGTTTTCAAGAAATCCAGAATGAATGTGCATGAGACAGATTTACATGCATAGCCTTCATTGTATGCAGATCTGTTTCATGCACATTCATGGAGGATATCCTGAAAATTAAAATTAAAAGAAGAAACGCCACGCGGTAAGCCCGCCCACCCCCGGTGAAGCCGAGACCGCGGCGACATAAGCCCTTTAAAGGGCCTGACGGCCTCGAGGCAGCCATCTCCCTTCCTGCCCTCCTCCCTGCGCGGTCGGCGCTGACCCATCGGGGTCAGGGGAGGCTCGAGAGGCAGCGGTGGCGCGGGAGGCAACCGGCCCTCATCTCGGGCCTGCCCCGGATCCCGAGCCGCGCAGGAGCAGAAAACAAAAAATTAAAAGAAGAAATGCCGCGTGGTAAGCCCGCCCACCCCTGGTGACGCTGAGACCGCAGCGACATAAGCCCTTTAAAGGGCCCGACGGCCTCAGGCGTCGCGCGCCTAAGGAGCGCGACAAAGGGGCCAGCCCCTTTGTGCGCCCCTTACTGCAAACCGGTGCCAGAACCTCCACGGCGCCAGCCCTCCTTAATCTCGTGCACACTTCTCATCAAATCACTTTATACCCTTACCAAACTCTCAGAGCTCAAACTTTATACATCACTGAGATATAAAAGCTTCCCAGATTCATAATCTCCTCTAGCACGGGCTGCCCAGCTTCTCCTTTCCCACCATCCTTCTATGCACGGAGAAGAAAGATGCTAACCTACCCCATCCCAGTCTTATACCATCGCTACCATTCCTGCATATACTCCTCCCAACAAGGACATCCAGATCCCTCATCCCAATCATGACCTCCCCTTTGACCCAGCTCTTGGGGCTTACCCTATTCTCTTTAACGCTCTTTAATGCACAGTCTCTGACGAAGAAAACATACATTCTCAACGACTATCTCCTGGACACTAAGCCAGACATCTGTGCTATCACAGAATCCTGGCTAAAAAACTCAGACATAGCTCTAATCAATCAACTTCCCACACATTTATATGACTTTTTCTCAATCCCCAGGCACAAGAAACGAGGTGGCGGCCTTCTTTTAGCCTCCAAGAAAGAACTCAGACTTACCTCACATACTATCATGTCCGCTTCTAAACTGGAAATGGGCTTATTCAAATCGAAACAACTCCAAATCCTGCTAGTTTATGCTCCACCAGGGGTATTAGACGCAGACGCCTCACCCCTCTTAGAAGCTATAGTGAAACATATCAACATGGATCTTACCTCTAAAGAGATTAGGACTTTTCAGCTTGGAGAAGAGACGACTGAGGGGGGATATGATAGAGGTGTTTAAAATCATGAGAGGTCTAGAATGGGTAGATGTGAATTGGTTATTTACTCTTTCGGATAGTAGAAAGACTAGGGGGCACTCCATGAAGTTAGCATGGGGCACATTTAAAACTAATCGGAGAACTTTTTTACTCAACGCACAATTAAACTCTGGAATTTGTTGCCCAGAGGATGTGGTTAGTGCAGTTAGTATAGCTGTGTTTAAAAAAGGATTGGATAAGTTCTTGGAGAAGTCCATTACCTGCTATTAAGTTCACTTAGAGAATAGCCATTGCCATTAGCAATGGTAACATGGAATAGACTTAGTTTTTGGGTACTTGCCAGGTTCTTATGGCCTGGATTGGCCACTGTTGGAAACAGGATGCTGGGCTTGATAGACCCTTGGTCTGACCCAGTATGGCATTTTCTTATGTTCTTATGCTCTTATCTTCCAGCTATAATCATGGGTGACTTCAACCTCCACATCGATACCACACCTCTCTCTTCCAACTGCGAAGCGCTCCTCTCCTCTCTCAGGGCAATGGGCCTTAATCAAATCGTTAACAAACCCACCCACAAGGCAGGACATACGCTCGACCTCATCTTCCTTAACTCCAACATTTCTCTCGCCACTGCTCTAGTCTGCACTCCAGTCTCCTGGTCAGACCACGTATTGACATCCACCACCCTTACCACTAAAAAACAGCCTAACACCCCTCAGCACCAGCCTACCATACACTTTAGGAAACCATGCGCATCTGACTTACTCAGTGATCATCTGTCCAAGGAACTCACAAACCTGGATGTATCCAACCCCAACTTAGCCCTACTTTCCTGGCACAAGATAACTGAAGCAGTAGCAAACAAACTATGCCCCTCAGTTGTTAAAACTATTAACAGCGCAAAAAGGAAAACAACCCTGGTTCTCCCCTGAACTCAAACGGTTGAAGCAAGACCTCAGACACAAAGAAAGAAGATGGCGCAAAGACCCCAACACAGCAACACTATCAGCATACAAAGGAACCCTCCATCTATACAGGACCTCCATTCTACGGACAAAAAGAGAGTTCTACGCCAATAGAATCCACGACCTACAATTCGATGCCAAGGCTCTCTTCTCATACGTCTCACAGATCACAAAAACAGCCCCCCCCCCTACTATCTCAGACGAACAGGCACAAACTAAGGCTAGTGAGCTCGCTCTATTCTTTCAGAAGAAGATTTCTAATACCCTCGAACTCCTCCCCTCCAACACCCCCCCCCCCCCCCACTCTCCAATATCCCCAAACACACTGGAGCCACTCTTGACACTTTTGAATTAATCTCTTCCAGTGAGATTGAGTCCCTACTGAAGAGACAGAAACCAGCCAGCCACCCGGCAGACAATATCCCAACTAAACTTCTGCTACTTATCCCAGACACCATCTCCGGACCTTTGGCGAACATTATAAACTGCTCTCTAACACAAGGTATCTACCCAGACAGATTAAAAAACGCCTCTCTCAAACCCCTCCTCAAGAAACCTAATCTTGACCCTAATGAATTATCTAACTTCCGCCCCATCTCTAATCTTCCGTTTCTAGCCAAACTCACAGAGAAACTGGTCAATACACAACTTTCAGAATACTTGGAAGAACACGAAATCCTATATCCTTCCCAATATGGCTTTCGCAAATCTCGCAACACAGAAACCCTCCTCATCTCCCTAACAGACCGTATCATCATGGGACTAGGCGAAGGTCACTCTTTCCTATTGGTTCTTCTAGACATCTTGGCGGCGTTAGACACCGTCAACCACTCCATCCTTCTTAATCGACTCTCAGACATTGGTCTATCAGGATTGGTTCACAAATGGTTCATCTCCTTCCTCAGTAACAGAAGCTTCAAGGTAAAAATTAACAATAAAGAATCTTCCATCATAAAATCTTCGCTAGGTGTACCTCAAGGATCATCCTTATCACCTACCCTTTTCAATATTTACCTCCTCCCCCTCTGCCAGCTGCTAACGAACCTAAACTTAATACATTACCTCTACGCAGATGACGTGCAGATTCTGATTCCTATAACAGAATCTATCACAAAAACACTCTCTTTCTGGAACAACTGCCTACAATCCATCACCAGCCTCCTCACCAGTTTGAACCTGGTCCTTAATACCGCCAAGACTGAGCTCCTCCTTATCTCCTCCAACCAAGACAATTCCCCTCCACAGACCCACCCCAACATTCAGGTCACACATGCAAGAGACCTCTGTATTATCCTCGATAACCGTCTAAACCTAAAGAAAGCTATCAACAACACGACCAAAGATTGTTTCTATAAACTTCAGGTTTTAAAAAGACTCTAACCCCTATTGTACCTCCACGACTTCAGGACAGTCCTACAAACCATGCTCTTTGCCAAAATAGATTATTGCAATGCTCTCTTCCTCGGACTCCCCATCTCCACCACCAAACCTCTACAGATGCTTCAGAATGCCGCAGCAAGAATCTTGACCAACACCAACCGTGGAGAACACATCTTCCCCATCCTCCGGAACCTACACTGGCTGCCAGTAAACTTCAGAATCCTACACAAATCCCTCACCATAATACACAAAACGGTCCACAATCATCTACAGCGCGACCTTGAAATCCCTTTCAGACTCCACACCTCAATCAGATCAATTAGAGAAGCATACAAAGAAACTCTGCAAGCCCCCCCAACCAAAGCCGCACGTCTCACTATCACGAAAGACCGGGCATTCTCGATAGCAGGCCCTACTATCTGGAACAACATCCCCACAGATCTTAGATTGGAACCATGCCATCTAACATTCAGAAAAAAACTTAAGACATGGCTTTTCTGCCAAGCCTTCCCGCAACCTTCTGAAGCACACTAACGGCCCTTAGCCACAATTCATGAACTCTGGAATTAGGAACCCCTAAGCAGCCAATATATACAAACTACTAACTTGTATTGTTATTATGTTCTCGGCTATTTGCCTCCTTCTACTCTTTTTTCCAGCTACCTATGCTTCCAAGTTTATCCACCTTGTTGATTGTAACTTTGCTCCTTTTGTTAAATGATTGTTTATTGTTAAAGTTCCTCCCTGTTGTCATGAAGGTCGGTATAGAAAAATGTTAAATAAATAAATAAATAAACTCTGACTGGCTAGGTGTATTGTGAGGACTTGTTGAGAGCCCCTTAATAGAGGGTAATCATTGTAAATAGTTGTCAGAAAAAAGTTTTATATCCAATGAGGTCAGTGTTTCATGGAAGTCCTACACCAGGGATACTTTTGTCTAAAAGACAAAGGTAAAAAACAAAAAAACACCTCTATACTATGACATGAAGCCTACTAAATCCCTGATGCCTTACTTCTGTGAAATATTGGCCATGCCTGATATACAACTTGCTTTTTGCTGATGACTCTTTATTATTATTTATTACCCACCTTTTGGAAAAATAATTCACCAAAGCTGGAATAGCCACCCCAAAAGTGGGAGGGGACCAGAGGAAAGCTGATAACTGAATGACAGGATGGGTAGGGTGTCATGAGAATGGAGACATTTGGATACTGCGACCAACAATCCTAGTCCAGTCAGAAGCACTACTTGTTAAAGGCCTGGCGGAAGAGCAAGGCTTTCAGCTGCTTTCTGAACTGGTGCTAGTCCTGAGTTAGGCAAAGGACTTCTGGGAGGGGCGTTTCAGAGGGGGGTGCTGCTTTCCAGAAGGCCCGCTGATGGGGTATGATTGCCATTTGCTCCAGCAGAGCGTATTATATTGTATTTTCACAATTCAGATAATGACATTGTTCAGTTTCTGATTTAAGTGAGATTAAGTGTTGAATTCATGACTTTTCTCTACACAAGCCCAAACATTTTCGTAATAAAAATAAACTGGGACATGATTACACCTCTGTGAAAACAAAAGTGATAAAACCATACCTTATGAGGTTCCCTTACATATGAATCTAAGTCAATATATATTTCAGCAGGGATTGCATGTTTCTTGGACTTTTAAGGTAGAATATTAAAAAAAAAAAAATGCATGGTAAAGTAAATTTCCCTTTCTAAAAGCACTAATCCTCTGGGTAGATGCTTCATAGGCAGAGTAATTGCCTTTGTGTTCATTAGATGCCCTTGGCAGCATCATGGGACATCTAACTTAAGTCACAGGCAATAGAGCTTTCTACCAAAGGGGCCATCACTTCAATAAAAGGGGAGTACATTTTAAACACTTTAGGTTCCTGAGTATAACAAAAAAAAAAAAAAAGAATAATTCTCCAATTTAGGCCTTACCTGCAAATGGGAGATCCTTGACTAGATAATCTTATATAGTACAAAGCAGTTCCTTTGAATTTAAAGAAACACCACATCTTGCAAACCTTTTCAATAGCATGGTTACAATTGTTTCTTTGTGTGAGTGCTCTACTCAGATGTTTCAGGACGTCCATTTAAATGATCCAATTAGTAAATGTCCCAATGTAGTTCATGGTAGTGAACAATTGCTCGAAATGAAAGGTTTGTTTTTTTTTTTTTAAATGCATTTATCACTTTAAGCCATCAGTTCTTGTCTAATTACAAGAGCAAAAGAACTAAATTCATAATTGTAACATAAAGTGAAAAAAAAGTGTATATTGTTAATTCTGTTTCTCAAGTTATTTTTCTTCTAAGGTAATGAGATTTTGAAAGGCATTAAAAAAAAAAAAGTTTCATCTTACTATGGGACTCCTTGTATCTATAGAAAGCACCGCACCACCCTCTGGGAGGTGTCCTTTAAGTTTTTTTTGGCTTACGACCTTATCTTATGTGCAGGCAAAAACAGAAAGATGGAAGACCTCTGCTTTCTTTCAACTTAATGTTCACACAATGGCGCTTTATTTTCCCACTTCACGAACTGGATCGCAACATTAATGTATCGTTAATGCTTTGCATTCTGACTTAATAAGCTATAAGTTATTTTTAGTTTTCATGCTGAAGAAAAGATGTTTTTATGCATTATTAAGCTAAAAAGTAAAGTATTTATTTTGTAATGTGGTGAAGGAATTGTAAATATCTTAATGCAGGGAGGGAAAGCTCTGCTCCTCAAGAGCCACAAACAGGCTTAGTTTTCGATATATTCATAGCAAATATGCATGAGATTTGCATGTGATAGATTTGCATATACTGCCCCTATCTCGTGCTATTTATTATGGATATCCTGAAAACCAGACCTATTTGTAGTTCCTGAGGATCGGGGTTGGCCACCCCTGCTTTTATGTGTATATCATATTTTGGTATTTTACTGTAATTATCTGTAGATATTTATGCTATAACCATTGGCTCATTTCGTTTTGTCAGTACACCTAAATGTACACAGTTTAAACAACTGAAATACTATAACAATGTAAACATGAAATAAATTCAAATAGCTTGGTAACTGCTTGAGTGGACTGAGCAAGAGGAGCATATGTGGCATGATCATTATACATTTTAACGCAAATCCCATAGCAGAAAGTAGCAAAGGTAGGATGCTTAAATTTAACGTCTATTGCAGATGTCAACATTTTTCTTGGGGATAGATATAAACACATAATATTCACAAAATAAGGGAACATTTCTGACTTTCTGGGATCCGCTTTGTAGATCCGTGGGAAACTATGGCTGTGTACTGAGATCATTTAGGTCAATAGATACAGTGATGGATTTCGGATTTTGGTACCCCTAGGCACTGTGGGGCTGATGCAATATAGTGCACTCAGCCTAGCGCACAGTTTGATAAATGGTTGAAAAAGTGGTTTGGATGCGTTAGAATAACTCCTGATGCACTAATGGGATTAGCACGTCCAAAATGCTCATCCAAACGAGTGCGTAGGTAATAATGCTCATCACATGTAAATGCCATGTAAATGAGGCTATTAACCCATGCAAAAAATCACTGTGCACCCAATGCGCACTTTTTAACCCAGAGCTGGTGTTGAGCCTTTGACGCACGGCAAGACTTAACAAAAAAGTCAAAATACTGCTTTCTCTTTTGCTTTGTCTGCAGCTGTTTTCATCAGTGCGTTCAAGTTTGGTTTCTACCATCTTGCTTCGAATCCCTTGCTTCACCTAGCCGTTACACTGCTTTTTTGTTCTTTTTTTTTAGATTGGGCAGTGCACCTGTAAGTGAAATGGTTACAACATGCCCCAGAGGGAGTGAGCTAGCAGACAGGGCGCGTGGCTCGCAGCCTTCACTGGACGTGGTGGGGAAAAACGTCCGCTCGTATTGAGTCTATTTTCTTAACACATACAGAGCCATGGCTCCTGGGTGCCTGATGTTTTGGAGTGCTAGGGAGGCACAATTTCCTCTAGCGCATCCTTTGTAGCACATCAGCTCATTAGATTATTGCATTGGGCGCCCAGGAGAGGTGGTGTGTGTGCGTTGGGAAAACATGCACTCAATACCAGCGCCCGTTTTACCACATGTCGCATTGCATTGGCTCCTGTGTTGGATCTTTGCTTTGTAATGCACTCTCATTAGATCTAAGGTAGCTTCAGAATTATATGCTGTTTTGTAAGCGGGTCATAGCTGTTTTGTTTGAAACAGTTTAAGCTGGTATGCAGCTTTGAGTTTTGGTGCACAATTGTGACATTTGATTTCTGCGTTTTGTTTTTAACTTATGTGAT
Source organism: Rhinatrema bivittatum (assembly GCF_901001135.1). Classification (NCBI taxonomy): domain Eukaryota; kingdom Metazoa; phylum Chordata; class Amphibia; order Gymnophiona; family Rhinatrematidae; genus Rhinatrema; species Rhinatrema bivittatum. The sequence continues at coordinate 249,682,500 of NC_042623.1, read as the reverse complement.
TTGTTTTAAATTTGTGAGAGGTATGAATAAATAATGTGTGTGTAGCTGTATTTTATCTCTGTTTTTACTTTACCTTCTCGACCATCACCAGAAGGTAAATTTGATACTTATAAAGTTAGAATTATTTTAAACTGATAAATCCTGGACAGTATTGTATCACAAACCAATTATATCATTTAGAAATCTATGTACCGAACCATTATGGCACTTGTGTAAATTAATATATTTCAGCATCCTTATTTTATGTGCCCTATTGTAAACCGTTGTGACGATCCTTCTTAACGACGGTATAGAAAAGATTTAAATAAATAATAAATATATTTTAACTTTTTATTGTTTTATGGGATTGGTGTGTTATGGATATTTTATTGTAATCCACTCTGAACATAATGGATTCATGATATAAAAACATGTATAAATAATTTTGATTCCAGAATCTGCACTATCCTCTCCTCTGTTTTAGCAGCAATACCATCAATTTACTTAACACAGAGGTCAGACTAACCTGGCTGTAGTTCCCAGCTGCCTCCCTACTTCCACTTTTATGCATAGGAACAACCTCCGCCCATCTCCAGTCCTTTGGAATTACTCGCAACTCTAAAGCATTGAAAAGGTCAGCCAATGGAGCTGCCAGAATTTCTCTAAGTTCCTTTAGTACCCTCAGATGTATTCTGTCTGGCCCTATTGCCTAATCTACTTAAACTTAGTTAACCACTCACGAACACACTTGTTTGAAAATCGATTTCAGGTTTTCCTCACTTCCATTCTTATTTGTGTTTGTTCTTATGTGGTGCTGTTCCTTCCAGAGTGAACACCAAAAAAAATATTTAAGCAATATTGCTTTTCCTTCATCTTCTACATATTCCTCCCTTTCGCTTCTGAGTCTAACACTGCCACTTTTGCACTTCCTTCTATCACTAACATATCTTAAAAAAAAAAAATTCTTGTCCGTTCCCCCCCCCCCCCCCCCCCCGTTATACCGTCTTTTCTACTTTTTCTTCCATTTGAATTTTTGCATTCCTGACTGTTTTCCCAGCTTATTTTTGCTTTGCAGATATTGCCGCCTGTCTTCCTCTTCCTGTGATCTCTTGTAGTTTATAAATGCTATCCTTTTCTCCTTTACCTTTTCAGCTACTTTAGAAAACTATAGTGGCCTCTCTTTCCTCTTTCCTTTATTTACTTTCCTAGCAAATATGTCAGTTGCCCTTATCTCCTTTTAATTGGTTCAGTGCTCTTCTACTTCCTCTAGATTTTCCCATCCAGCTAAGGACTCCTTGAAGTACTCCCCCATTTTAACAGAGTTAATTTTCCTGAAGTCTAGGACCCTTGCCTTGGAATGAACCTTCATTTCCTGCACTCTAGATAGTTGCCCTCATTACTTGGCCACATGGTCAACCTCGGAGAATTACATTCCTTTCTGGGATTTAGTGGTTATAATAGTTTATGAAAAACTGTTCAAAGATTGTAAACCCTTTGACAGGTTTGTTGCATGGTTACCCACCCATGAACAAAAAGCAGCACCACAGGGTGGCTAACAAGAGGAAGTATTTCAGGGTATGAAAATCCCTTGGCATAAGATAGATTCAAGAATGTGAAGTTGCTTTTAAAAGAATGATAGTGTCTATCGGGCCGATACAGAAAACTTTGCGGGAGAGCCGGCAAGCGCCCACTCTCCTGGGCGCGCGATTCAGGAAGCCCAGGTATGCAAACTAGGGCCCGCGGTAAAAAGGAAGCATTAGGGACACTAGCGCCTCCTTTTTGACAGAAGCGGCTGTCAGCGGGTTTGACAGCTGACGCTTAATTTTACCGGCGTCGGTTGTCGAACCCGCTGACAGCCACAGGTTTGGAAAACGGACGCCAGCAAAATTGAGCATCCGTCTTAAGGGCCGTGAGCAAATTTTTATTTTTTTTTATTTTTTTTTTATTTTTGGGGCCTCAAACTTAATATTGCTATGATATTAAGTTGGAGTGTGTACAGAAAAAGTTTCTGCTTTTCTGTACACTTTCCCTGTGCCGGCCGAAATTAACTTCTGCCGCGCGGGCAGGCGTTACTTTCTGTATCGCGCGGGAATAACTAATAGGCCCATCGACATGCATTTGCATGTTGCAAGCGCTATTAGTTTCGGGGGGGTTGGCAGTGTGTTTTCCATGCGCTATTACCCCTTACTGTATATGGGGTAAAAATAGTGCGTCGAAAACGTGCAGCCAAACTGGAGCTAAAGGTGTGCTTGGCCGAGCGCACCATACTGAATCGGCCTGTATGTAATTCACCAAGTTCCCTTCAACTGTTACTATGGACATATACAGTCCCTACGTCCCACTTTGTTTCACTGTTAAACTGTTAACCTATGTTTCATTGTTAACCCATGTTTCTTTGTTAAAATGTTCCTACGCATGTTTTAATGTTTCAATGTAAAAATGGTACGACTTCCGTCATGCTATTATCCTGTTACAATGTGAACCGATGTGATGTACCCCAACGAATGTCGGTATATAAAAGCAAATAAATAAATAAATAAATACTGGCTTTTGTTGACCTAGGCAAGCCCTATGACCTACATATAGCTGCTTACCTGGATGGCCTAGGGGGCAGCTCTGTCAGGATTAAGTCCCATGGCCTATAACATTACACAATAGCTCATATAATCATTAAATGCAGACCATGTAAATCCTCCTGAATAAAATGTAATAAAAAAAGAAAAGAAAACTCATGAAAACGCCAAATTTATATGAAACTACTTGTAATCTGTAATTCTCCAAAGTAAAGATGGTAAGCTGCAACATAGTTCAAACTCCTCTTATTCACCTACAAAAGCCTTCAAACTGTAGCTCCTCACTACCTCTCCTTTACTTATCCTTACACCCCTCTTCTTGATCTCCACTCTTTAGGAAAATCACTTTTCTTAGAGGACAAGCAGGATGGTAGTCCTCTCGCATTGGTGACTTCTTCGGATGGAGCCCGGCATGGAAAACCTTCGTCAAATTTTCTAGAAATTTTGCCTGGCACACTGAGAATGCCCAGCATGCCACTATCTGTGCATCCACGTAGGGTCCTTCTACAGTCTTTTTTACGGAGAGCTTTCATCTCGTTATTGTCTCTTTTCATCGTGGTTTTTCATTATTTTCCTGGTTGATTAGAATTCCTACGCCGGTGTCCCTCTTCCTCCTGGTTGTTGCCTTGGTAGGGAAGCACAGTAAGATTTTCTTCCTTCCTCATGGTCGATTTCCAGCAGTGTCACTTGGTAGCTGCTGGTCATCGACCGCTTGCCAGCTCTTTTTTTATGGCATTGTCCAGTTTTTGCCAGTGCCTGCAGCCTATGTCTATCAAAAACCTACACAAGATCTGTATTCTCTGCCTGGGGGCATCACATGCCTTCCGAGGGTGTCATCTTTGCTATCAAATGACCCCAAAGGCCGTCGGGCTTATCTGGACAAGATGGAGAAACTTTTCAGGTCCAGAAAATCCGATCCATTGACTCCGGTGTTGGGGGCATCGACGCTGAAGGGCCATGGGGAACACATGGACATGGGACCTTCACAGTCGACTTCTCCACCGTGGCCCTCCTGGTAGAGAGGTGCCAGTGATAGGCCATCTGTGTCATCCCACTCCAGGACATCAGGATCACCATCTTCCTCGGCTCCGGGGAAAGACTGGGCGAGCACAGAGGGAAGTCCCAGAAGCATAGTCACCGGTCACCATAGTCACACAGCACTGGGCTCGGGTCGGCACTGGCAGCTGCCATGATGCCCCTGAAGTGACCATGCTGAGAGGAGGCAACGACTTTCATCAAACCCAGGAGTCCTAGGCGTTCCCCACCGATATCTATGCCAGGCACTGATCTCCTTCGTGGCTTTGAGGGAGATCCGGTGACGTCTTCTCTTCTTCCTCCTCCATCTGTTCTTTCAGTGGATTTTCAGGAGAAGCTGGACAGAAGAGTGCAGCTGGCAGTGATTGAAGCCTTGCAGGGTATTGAACCGCCGGCTCCACCTGTGCCAGAGGAAGCACTTGCGATGTTAGCACCACTGGTGGAGTGCCTCAATGTCCTCCTCAGTGTCTTACCAATGCAGCAGCTGCCAGTGCCTGGGGCTCCATCAATACCCCAGTAGCCACCGGTGCTTCCTCCATCTGGGATAATTCACATTGTAGGTTCCTTTGAGCAGGAGGAACTGTCGCAGCCTGCAGCACCATCAGGGTCCTTGGTGTCGCATCCAGTGTTTTCTGGTCTGGTTCCAAGTCCCGGGGGGGAGGGGGGGCACTTGGTTCCCCTGGTGTCATCGGTGCCCGTGGTGCCTTCGTTATCGGTGGCCAAGCTGAGGGTCTGGGCAAAGGCTCGTCGTGAGGGTCCCCAAGAGACTTTAGTGAGGAGGATGCCCCGTATGACCCATGGGGAGATGATTCCTCCAAGTCTTCCTCTGATGGTTCAGATGATCTCCCCTCGGACCCAGAACTGTCCCCTCCAGAGGAGAGGCGCCAGTCTCTGCTGGAAGGCATTTGCAGGCTTTGCCTGGCCCATGCCAGAAGCCATTCCCTTCTAGCTCCTGATGGAGGAGGTTGCCCAACATAAGATGCTGGAGGTCCTTCTTTTTGTCGATGCCACGAAGGAGGTGGTGGCTGTTCCCGTCCATGATATATTTAAGGAGCTACTCCTTCAGATCTGGGATCACCCCATATCTGTTCTCCAGTAAATCAGAAAGCAGATGCTGTCTATTTGGTACAGCAGGCCTTGGGTTTTGAGAGGCATCAGCCATGGTAGAATCAGCCTTCAAGAAGGCCAAGCATTCCTGCACCCATGCTTCTGTTCTCCAGGTTGGGAGCACAGGGCATTGGATGCCTTGGGTAAGAGTGTTCCAGGGCACAAGGTTGATCACCTATATTGCTTCCTACTAGCTGTACATGACCCAAGAGTTGTCAGTGCATCCCTCATAGCAGCAGGATGCCTTTTTTACAGTCACCCAGCAGGGCCTGGAGTGTGGTAAACATGAGTTGCAGTCTACCTACGATGTTTGAGATGGCTGAAAGGGTGGTGGCAGTGGGCATTGGCGCCCAAAGGATGGGGTGGCTTCGGGCTTCTGATCTCCAACCAGAGGTCCAGGAAAAGCTTGCGGACCTCCCCTGTACAGGTGAGACCCTATTTGAGGATAAGATGAGGGACACTGTGGCTCAGTTAAAAGATCACCATGAGAACCTTCAGCATCTCTCAGCTAGTTCGTCAGACCCACCATCTTCCACCAGAAGATCTTTGTGTCGGGGTCCCAGAAGGTTCTTCTATTGGCAAAAGAAATACTAGCCTCCTGCCTCATGTGCTCAAACTCCATGCATGGGTTCTCAGGGCTGCTCTAGGCAACAGTGGACCTCAAGACCTCAGCCGGCACCCCAGCACAGCCCCGCCACAGGGTTTTGACTGGATGCAGGGGAACATAAGCCAATTCACCGCATCCTTAACTCTGGACCCTCCAGTAGGAGGTCGGTTGGGTCCTTTATAGCCCGTTGGCCCTAGGTTACCTCGGACCAGTGGGTTCTAGCCATCATTCGTCGAGGGTATCAGCTAAACCTTCGGAATATCCCTGTGGACTCTCCTCCGCCATCTTAGGCTCAGTCCTTCCATCAGGAGATTCTCTTGATGGAGCTCTTCACCCTTGTAATGGCCAGAGCAGTTGAGCCTGTACCACTGCGGCAGCAAGGGTGGGGATTCCACTCCCACTATTTCCTGACTCCAAAGAGAACAGGGGGACTCCACCCCATTTTGGATCTGAGAGCCTTGAACAAATTTCTTCAAAAAGAAAAGTTCAAGATGGTCTCACTGGGCACCCTGTTTCCCCTCCTGCAAAGAGGAGACTAGCTTTGCTCCCTCGATCTCAGATGCATACACCCACATCAAGATCTTCCCCAGTCACAGGTAGTATCTGTAGTTCCTTGTGGGCGAGAGGCACTTCCAGTACAGGGTGTTACCGTTAGGTCTCACTTTGGCCCCGCATGTCTTCACCAAGTGTCTGACAGTGGTGGGTGTGCATCTCCAATGTTTGGGAGTACACGTGTTCCCTTACTTGAACGATTGGCTGGTTAGGAGCTCCCTGAGCTTGACCATTCAGGTGCTGGAGTCCCTTGGGTTTCTCATCTACTACCTTGGTTGAGCTTTATCGGTGCCCGGCTGGACATGGATGGCTTTGGCCCAGGCCCTATCTACCTTGAGATTGGGTGCTTGCTCTGGCGACTCTGGCAAGTCTGAACCACAGAAGCCAGCAGGTCTTGGCCTGCCTCTTGCTTCACCTTCTGGGCCACTTGGCCGTGTCGATCCATGTTTTACCCTTGGCCTGCTTGGATATGTGCAGGGCTCAGTGTACCCTGTGATCTCAATGGCAGCAAGCCTCCCAGGACCTCTGTGTGCGAATCCGCATCATGCCACCTCTCTGAATTTCCTTGTCCTGGTGGGAAAGTCTGCCCAATCTGGAGCAGGGGTTCCCTTTATCTCCCCCTACTCAGATTGTACTTACCACAGATGCATCCACCATGGGCTTGGGGTGTGCATGAGGACAGCCTCCGCACACAAGATCTGTGGTCTGCTCAGGAAACACAATGCCAAATCAACTTCTTGGAGCTGTGGGCAATCTGCTACACTCTTTAGGCGTTCCAGGATCACTTATCCAGCAAGGCAGTCCTGATTCAGACCAGCAATCAGGTAGCCATGTCATATCAACAAGCAGGGAGGCACAGGGTTGCTCCTCCTTTGTTGGGAAACTTTTCATATTTGGTCATGGGCACATTCCCAGGGCATTTTGCTCTAAGCCATGTGCCTGGCTGGGTTGTAAAATGTGGTGGCAGACTGGCTGAGTCGATCATTCCATCCCCACGAATGGTCCTAGTCCAAGCAGTGGCGAATCGCATCTTCCGTCTCTGTGGGAACCCAAACGTGGACCTTTTTGCCTCCCCCCCTGCAACAGCAAAGTGAGGCATTTCTGCTCCCCGTACAGGGGGGGACAGCAACCCAGTCTCAGGCGCCTTTGCCTGCCACTGAGGCAAGGGCCTTCTGTATGCATATCCTCTGCTTCCCCTGGAGATGAATGCTCTCCTGAAGCTCCGGCAAGATGGGAGGACCATGATTCTCATTGCCCTTCACTGGCCAAGATCTCTGTCAGAGAGCCAATTGTTCTACCCCGGCCTGATCACACAGGATCAGGACAGGCTGTGCCATCCAAACCTCAGGGCACTGTTGTTGACAGCCTGGATGTTGAAAGGCTAGTTTTGCAGCCCCTTGACATCTCTGACAGCATGTCTTGGGTCCTGGTAGCTTACAGGAAGCCTTTCACCAGGAAGTCTTATAGCCTGAAGTGGAAGAGGTTTTCCATTTGATGTGAGGGTCATAGCTTGGATCCATTCTCCTGTTGCACTCCGAAGTTGCTCAACCTACTTGCTGCACCTTTCGGAGGCTGGTTTAAAGACCAACTCAGAGTACACCTGCATGCCATCGGTGCTTACCACCAGGGTGTTGACGGTTTGCCCGTCTCTGTGCAGCCCATAGTGGGGCGGTTTATGTGGGGTTTGCTTCAACTGAAGCCTCCCCTATGGCCTCCTGTTATGTCCTGGGATCTCAATGTGGTATTGGCTCGGCTCATGCGAGATCCTTTCAAGCATCTGCGCTCCTGTAACCTGTAGTACCTGACCTGGGAGGTTATCTTCTTGGTTGTGGTCACTTCGGCATGCAGGGTCAGCAAGCTTCAGGCATTGGTAACATCCGCCCTATATAAAATTCTTTCATAATAGGTTGGTATTGTATAATCACCCTAAGTTCCTGCCTAAGGTGGTGACTGATTTTCATCTTAACCAGTCGATCATTCTGCCCACTTTTTTTCCTAGGCCTGACTCGCACCAGGGCTAACGGGCTCTGCACAACTTAGATTGCAAGAGGGCCTTAGCTTTCTACTTCAAATGAACAGGCCACAGGCAGTCTATGCAACTCTTCATCTCATTTAACAACAATAGATTAGGAGTTGCAGTTACCAAGCAAACGTTGTCAAACTGGCTGGTGGATTATATTTCCTTCTACTGTGCACAGGCGGGCCTTCAGCTTGGAGGCCATGTCAAGGCTCACTCAGTTACAGCTATGGTGGCTTTGGTGGTCCACTTGCGAGCAGTTCCTGTAGCTGAGATCTGCGAGGTGGAGTTCTCTCCACACTTTCGCCGCCCATTACTGCTTGGACAGGGATGGCCGACATGACAGCAGCTTCAGCCAGTCTGTCCTTCGGAATCCTTTTCAGCTGTAGAACCCAACTCTTCCTGCCTAGGACCCTTTTTTTCAGGTTCAGGCTGTCTCCCTCTGTTACCAACAGTACCTGTGTTGTGTCCGTTGGCACCTAGTTAGGTGCTTGTTGGTTTTACCTGTTCAGGAGCAACCTGTAGCTATGCATTCACCTAACTGTGAAGACTACCATCCTGCTTGTCCTAGGAGAAAGCAAAATTGCTTACCTGTAACAGGTGTTCTCCTAGGACAGCAGGATGTTAATCCTGTGTTTATTTTATTTTTCGTAATTCTATATTATGAGATTGAATAGGGACCCGGTGTGGACATGCGGATAGTGGCATGCTGGGCATGCTCACTGTGCCAGTCAAAGTTTCTAGAAACTTGGTTGAGCTTTATTGGTGCCCGATAAAGTTTCTAGAAACTTTGATGTAAGTTTTCCGTGCTGGGCTCCATCCGATGATGTCACCCATGTGTGAGGACTATCATCCTGCTGTCCTAGGAGAACACCTGTTATAGATAAGCAACTTTGCTTTATTTATGCCCTTCTCCACCCAGGGCTGGTGCAAGGGTGCCCTAGCTGAACCTTTGGTCATGTACCCACTTCCCCAACTTACCTCTAGCACAGCATGTCCTCCTATCAGCAGAAGTGGCTCCAGAACAGTGCATTTCTCGTTGGTGGTATTAGTGCTGGCACAGCTCCTCTCTGGGCCTCATGCCCCCAAAACTTTGGCGCTCTAGGCGATAACCTAGTTTGCCTAATGGAAGAACCAGCCTGGTCTCTACTGCCAATTCCCAACTCCATACTTTACCCTTTGCTGCACTGTATGTTGGTGCATTGTGCTCTCTCTAGTCTTATTCAAATCGAGTCTAAAAACCCACCTTTTTGAGACTACTTTTAAATCTTAACTCTTGATTTTCCTGCTCACAGCTCTATTGGTTTTACCTATTTTCTTAATAAATGAAATTCTCAATCTCGTCTTGTCTGTTTTTCTTAATTGGTCTGTAAGCTTTATGGAATAGAGACTGTTATGTGAATTTGTACAATTCTGCATACAACGAGTAGCACTACAGAAGTGATAAAATAGTAGTAGTAGTATGATGAAGGGAACAAAATTGTCAGTGACATGTGGGAGCTGTTTCATAACCAAATTGCATATGGCACCTCCATTTGCTGCAGAGGAGTATCCTCCCAATATTTTTTTCTGCCCCCTCCCCCCCCCCCTTTTTTTTTTTGCCTTTTCAGCGATAGACACCAGTGGGCCATATCTCAGAAAGATGCTTTAAACCAAAGGTCCACAGCCCTGGTCCTTCAAGGCCAAAGAAAAGGACTAGTTTTCTGGGTAAATGGATGGTGTTAATTAACCTGATTCGCAGACCAAATGTAGGCAGATATTCTTAAGGAACATTCATTGGGGATAATAGTATCTGGGACCTCGACGGACTTTTCCCGGAGACTCAGGAAATGTGGCTCAATTGCCAGGTCTCTAGGGAAACGCTGAAAAGCTCAGGGCCTGATTACTGTCTAGCCACTCCCTTTCAGAAAGGCTGCAGGTAGGGAAGATGTAAGCCTGGAGCACGCCCGCTGCAGGCAACACATGGGGTGGAACTGCAGCTGCGTGTTTGGGATTTGGGACTCAGCTGAGGGGTAGAGTAAGAGTGCATAATTTGGTGAGCTGTGCCTTATAGGAGGTAGGAGTAAAAAATGCTGGAGACGGGTAGAGAAGAAGAGAAATAATGTTGGGTCATCCTTGGAGGAGAGAAAAGTGGTGGTGGTGGTGGTAGCAGCAAAGAGAGAGTGTGTATTAGCAGGGAGGGGGTGGAACAGAGAAATATGATGGGATGAGGGTGAAAGGAATAGACTTCAGGAATAATGTAAAGAAATATTTTTTTTTACAGAGATGGTAGTAAATACATGGAACAGCCTTCCTGTGGAGATGATGGTGATAAGGCTGATATCTGAATTCAAGAAAACATGGGATAAAGAGAATATCTGAGAGTGGTAGGCATTATAAAGTTGAGCAGTTGTGTGGATGGGCAGACAAGATAGGATGTGCTGTTTCTTTGATACTATAATAAAACATTCTTTCGCAGCCCCCCCCCAGTAATCAACCTGTCAACAGCAATCTCAGAGTGATCACAACTCAAAAGTTCCCAGATATGTGGATAACGTGAAAATGAGGCCTGTTTGTGGCCCTAGAGATGTAGAACTGTATGCTTTTGCTATAAACAAAATCTAGCATCACATATTTTATCCCAGTAGATTCCATTCCAGTTTTACTTCTTTACAGGTGGGTTGTTTTTTTGGGTTTTTTTTTACAGTTCTGCATTATGTCATATTTTCCTAGCCACTGTAACAATTATTCATATATTAGCACCTGTAATTTTGGATTAGATACCATAGTATCTTTTTATTGTGGGCTAGTCAGAAGAGTTTATTGCTCTGACCTGTTCTTAGTGGAATTCTTGAGAAATTAGGATGGATGTACATTCAAAGGCATACAGATAGCAGAAATGCTCGGATGACAGGAAATCTATGTGGAGACTGATGAAAGGAATGTGGCTGCAGAGGGAATCTTATATGATATGGTTCTCTTAACAGCAGAATATTAGGAAGACCATGTATGGTCCATTTTTTTCTTTTCCTGGCCGCTTGCTATTTCAGCTTATGGATAGATGTACTAAACAAAAACAAAATGATGGTAGCCCCTTGGTGAATATGACCTGAATGTTCAGTCGGTAACTTTTTTTCCCCCTAATGAGATCAGCCTCACCAGTAGGGAAGGAATGATAGTTGCAAAGTCCTCTCATTAGAAGTAAGAATTGTCACATTAAGTTGCTTCAGATACAAATAAGAAGCAGGGAGAAATGTGACTAATGGGTATTTTAAAATGTGTGGTTGAACATAAAAGGCAATCTAGGTTATGTATGTGTGTTGTATTTCAATATGACACTGCCTACTGCTAGGGGCCAAATTCAGTGAAAACAGTTTCAATCCTCTGACAAGACTTTACACAGAAATAAGATAAAAGCAACTGACATTATGACAAAAGAGCTGAAATCCTAGAAAATGAAAATGAGAGTATTTTTCGGACAATCTTTATGCCGGTATTTCAGGAAAGGGTACTTAACTATCTATAGAATCCCATGAATATATATTTTGTTTCGGTTACCTGTATATGGACCAGCTAAGTTAAAGACAGCGTAGGCTTAAAATAGTTTCCCCACTAGCAAATAAGCAGGCCTGGCCCACACTGTATTTTCAATAACACATGGTGTGTCAGATACCTTCAGCAGAAATTTTTTTACCTTTTGAATTTTATTCCACACACGTTCTTTATTGCTCCTTTTTTCTTCAAGGCTGTCCATGGCATCTGCCATTAGTGACTGCAGCTGTGGTACCAAGATAAAAATTATCAGAGTGGAATTCACACGGAAATAACTTCTCTAAACACACAGATTAAAACCTAATTAAAAAATCATTTGTATGCTGATGATTTTATTACTTGTCTTTCACAGGAAGGAGCACTGCCATCTTGTCTTTACTAAAACCATGGCAAAAAAAATGCCATGCCAGTTATAAATGTATCGAACCACAAAAGAGATCTTTTAGAAAATGTGTACTGAAAATAGATTACATTTGTATTAGAGTATTTCATCATGTAAAACCGCCTGGATGTCCTTAACATGCTGTTGCATCAAGGTTTTCAGATTTTTCTCTAAATGCTAATGCATAATAAATTAGGCTACAATGTGAAGCAGAGGTGCATGACCATGGTCAGCCAGGGCCCTGGACAGGCCCTGATTTTCAAGGGAATTCTTCATGAATATTCGTTGGGTGTATTTGCATACGGTTGCTCTGGGGACCAGGTTCATTTGATTAACTTGGTGAGCTAGAAATCCGGACCTGTTTGCATCCCTCAAAGACCAGGGTCAGGTAGCTCGAATATAAAGACTCGACAGAGGAGAATTCAAATGCCGAAATGCTTCCAAAGGTTGCCCTGGGGACCCCATAGACAGCTGCATTTTCGGGATCTTCACCACAAATATGAATCCAAGCTATGCTCATATGTTGAGGCGCCAGTGTATGCAAAGTAATCTCATGCATGTTGATTGTGGGTATTCTGAAAACCTGCCTGGATAGGGTGGCCCCAGCACCGGTTTGGGAACCCTGACTAGCTTTTTCACTTCTTTCCTATGAAGGAATCTTCTCATAACTGAATATGACAAAGTCTTGTAGTGATATTGATCTTGCTGCTGCCTCTGTTCCAAATTGACTGCAACCCACAAAGTGAACACCAAAATGATGGCAATATTACTGATGTTCCTGAGCAACATAAATGTCTGAAAATTGGAAGAGATTAGCCTTATGACTTTTTTTTTTAACTCATTACTGCCTGGAGATTTTACTCCTGTACATCAGTTTTTGCACGCTTCTGAAGTTCACAGGATAGTAACCATTGTGTGCAACATAATCCCTCCACTGTACTGTAGGTGTGTCTCCCTCATTCTCTCTCTAGAGACTTTCAGAAATTTAAAATAAATCATTTCTGAAGATTTTATTTTATTCTTGTTACAATCACACAGATTGCAATATGGAAAATATTTAATACTTTCACGGAGACTACATAAACTTGCTTACATTTCCAGGAAACTTAGCAGCTACTATATGTCACCTTTGAAATAAAGATCAAATATCTACATTAAAATAACTCAATAATTCAAGAAACTAGAATATGCAACCATTTTGATTAAATTTCTTAAAATTTCTAATTTAGGGATCCTTTGTTTCAATCTAAAAGTATGGTATTAATGCCCTGAAGACTATAATAATTTCTTTGCAGGAAGATACTGGCCAACAGTTATCAGTTCAGTCCTTGGGACTACCACAGTTCAGAATGTTCTCAATGAATATGCTTGAAATATTTGCATATACTGGGTCACCACTGCCCAAGTGTACTGTATATTCACTGTGGTTATGCTGAAAACCAGACTGACTAGGGTGCGCTCAAGGACTGGACTGAGTCCCATTACCGTCGGCGATAACAAGCAGAGGAGTTTTGGAGCTGGAACGCTACAGGAATATTTCAGTTAGAGTGAATGTTTCACCCCTTCCAACAGCCGGTTACCACCTTATCCCGTCGACCAAACAGGCTGACCCACTCCTGGTTTTGCCCCATTGTTCTCATGGAGAGGCGGTTCTGATTTCCCTAAGTAGGATTCCACTTACATGCACTGCGATGAGACAGCACCAGGAATAGAACTTCAGCTTGACCTGAGTAAGGTGGCAACCCTGCCATAGCAGGCACCACACCTTTCCCCCATTTTCTATCTGAACCCCCGCTCTCTTTTTACAATCAATCAATTTTGTTTTTATTGGTACATATTCATTATTAATCAAAAAACACAATCTCACTCTAATCACAAACACCCAACTGGTTGTAAGTTATGATGTGCAAATGGCCCTCCGTTTGTAGTAGCTGGGGTTTAAAAGATCAAAAAAGTGATGTTTTCAATGTGTGGGCCTGTGCTTTGGAATTCAACACCATTGGACATCGGGCTGGAGATGAATTACTTGTCATTTAGAAAAAAAAAGTTAAGGCATGGTTTTTTCCAAGATTGGACTGGATCTGATTGCTCTGTTTAGTTTTTATGCCCTTTGGGACTGTGCTATGTGATTTTAAATTGTTTTGATTTTTGATATTTATTATGTTTAAAACCGTTCTGATCATTTTTTTCTGTATGTGCGATATAAAAATGTCTGGAAATAAATATGAAGAAGAGTGGCATTGAATGATTGATTTTCATACTTTTGCTCATACACCAAGACTGCATAATTTTATTGTATGACACATCTATTCAGGTGCTTATAGGTGTAATCATTGGTCATAGGTGTAGCGATGTTTAAGGATGTTGTTTACATTTTTTTTTCTTGTCAAAAACTGTACAGATAAACGTGTTTACATATCATGAATCTTCTGAAAAATACCCGGCACTGCAGTGTTTCGAATAATATATTCTGCTTCAGCAGAATACTCTTATGCTGGAGCCAGACAAGAGACAGATAATTCAGCGCATGCACTAAGACCAAAGTATAAGACAACAGCTCATGTTCAGCTTAGTGCATGCGCTGAATTATGTCTCCTATTGGGTTCCAGCACAGGAGTTATGCAAAACTCTGCAGTGTTGGGTATTTTCAGAAGTTTCATAGCAAAGAATGCTAAAGCAAAAGATCAATGAATTTGTGTGGGTGTAGTAAATGCACCAATTTTGCTTGCAATGAAAATTTCTGAGGACATTCTTGAACATCACACCTCTGACCAATGATTACAACTATAAGCACCTGAGCAGACACAAGTCCTGCAATAAAATTAGCAGTCTTGGTGCAAGAGCAAATGTATGAAGGTCATTCACCATCACTGTTCTTTAGATTTATACAATTAATTAATCATGCAATAAAAGCAAATTTTTAACATTTCTGTAGGTAAACTAACGGGGTTTTTGATTGCCAGCTCGCAAAGCTGGCAAACTTGCATGCACTGTTCTACAATGCAAGTGATTTTGCACGCATTAAGAAGTGGAACAGCATTGTGTGGTTTTGTATAAATCAAAACAACTTCTGGTGTGTCAGACAGAAAAATTACCCAAAGAGAAAGCAGGCACAATCCTCTGCAGGTAATTTATCAGGGGCCAGTAATGGAAGAAAAACTGTATATCCTTTGGCTTTCCTCTGTGGTAAACCCCCATGGGTTAAAATTGTGTGGGGTTTGCATTTATTCTTTTTCTCTATTAGCGTAGGAGCTGCGGCTACTGGAACATTAATACTCCGTATCATGGCAGCCCTTTTTCTTTCTTAATTAACAGCCTAACAATTCAAAATGTGTCCCCTTTCTCAACTGCTCTTTAATTCCCATTCCCTCAATCTCTTTCCTGGAGCAGTAAGCCATCGGGAAGCTGTCTACAAACTGTCCATCCCTCTCTTCCTCCATCCATCCCTCTCTTCCTCCATCCATCCCTCTCTTCCTCCATCTATCCCTTACGATTGCCTTCCTAATTTTGTAATAGCAAGAGATCTTCGAACTTGGATAAGGCTGTGTGCCTTTGTGTAGATACTTTGAAAAGTAATTTTTAAGATGATATCTTTCTGATCTACATGACTAATATTCCTTATTTTGCCATTGGTAAGTTTGTATTTACAGAGGCAGTGGCATTCTAGGAGAGTTGTAGGAAGCGTGTTGAACACTGATGCTTGCATTAATAATCCCACTGCAACCTGGCTTTCAGAGTTTCATCCTTTGCGCTCCTAGCACCTCCTCAACTGAAGCTGCAGCCAGCATTTTAAATCCTCTCTGAATTCTTCCATGCTTTAAGAATGACTTACTGCAGTATTGTTTAGAATGCATCTTATTTTCTTGGTTTGCTGCTTGTAAAAGGTCAAAACAAAGTATTTGAGAAGAGAAAAAAAAAAAGCCTACCAGTTCAGCATCCTGTTGACTGATATCCTGTAGATATGGAATCGTCGCTAGTTCAGCCATCGCTTGATTAATCACCTGGGACTCTTCTTTTCCTCGCTGCGACTGACTGAGAAAGCTGGCGTACTGCAGCTTCTCGATCACACCTGAACATGCAGAGAAACTCCCCTGTCCTCTCAGCAAAAGCAAACATGTTAGAGTGGTGTAGGAAAGAGATAGACTTGTCCCCCAGAGCCCTGTAGCAGGAGCCTAGCACTACTGCCTCAGACCTCCATCGCATTAGGACTGACAGAACACAGTAAGGGAACGCTTCTGGGAATGGTAGTTTAATATTCATCCACCAAGCTTTTCCTATGCTTATTGTTATTAGTCAAACTAGCCCACTGCAGCAAGACAAAAGTAAGACTGGTATTGCTACAGTAGGCCTTGAAGTTAGGAAAGTGATATTAGAGATAATGATTTTCATAAATCCTTTCAGTTTTTGTTTGACTGCTATCCCTAAATACAAGCTCCACTTCCACTGCAGAAGTCAGCATGTTAGCAGGTTTGGTTTTCATTAAATATCGCAAATGAATATGCATGGGAAAGTTTGCATAAACTAAATTAAATTTGTATATTTTTTTAGTTTGATATTGTAACTGGTGCCTGGCATGCCTGGAACTGGAATCATCTTTATCTACAACCAGTAGCATTTCAGAATTCTACAAAATTGCCCTGGTGTACCCTGCAGCCAGTCTGGGTTTCAGGATATTTGCAATTAATATGCATAAATTTGCATATATTTGAGATTCAGTATATGCAAATTTATCATATGCTTATTCATTGTGAATATCCCTGAAATCTAGCTGTGGGTTTGGGAAGCCCTATTCTATGTTGTGAACAGTAATATGTGTCCAACTTTATACTAAATAAACCAGCAGTTCCCAAACTTGTCCTAAAATTCATCACATGCATATTCATTGAAGACATCCAGAAAAACTTGACTGATGGTAGGGGTCAATAGGACAGACCTGGGAAACATTAAAATGAAGTTTATTTTGAGTTATTTATCAAAATTCTTTTAAACAAAATGATACAGAATTATCATGGTTGTACAAAAGGGTTCCCATATGGCTCCATGCCATAAGGGCAAGCTAATCTATCTCTGGTTGTATCCTATGATACATATGGCCTAATAACGCTGCTTTTCTTAACAACATCAAAACTCCAAATCCCTGCATGCAAAGAGGTAAAGACAGAACTGAATTGGTCTGTTCATTATGACAGATCCACTTGGCAACCCTACTGCACTATGACATAACCTGAAATTGGTCTAGTCCAGTGATTCTCAACTGGTCCTTGGAGGACCTTCCAGCCGGTCTAGCAGTCAAGATATATATATATAATGAATGTGTATGAAACCACTGCTCATTTGTACACTCAGTCATTAACAGTCTTGAAACATGCCCTTTGTAGATCCAAGGCCATGTTGTGAAAACACTACTGCTGAAAATCTTGAGGCCTATTGACTTCAATTATTGCTATGTGGAGCTGTAGTAAATTCAGCTAATAAATTGTACATTTGTAATTAGAGCCTATGGAAACAGCTCTAGAATACTATTTAACACTGTTAAGCAGCTTGTCAGACAATCTTCTAAATCCAATTTTCTTCCTGCAAGTTCCTCATGAGAACTTTGTGATTTATTTGCTAATTTCTTTATATCTAAAATTGCTAATCTTTGTGCTTCTTTCCCTGCAAACATCCTCATGCCTCTGAATAATGATAACACTGACCAACAATGTTGGGATGAATTTGAATATGTCTTACAATCCAAAATTTTGCAAAGTATTAGTAATTTAAGTTCATCAACATATCCTCTTAACCCTTGCTCGATTTCCCTCCTCAGAATTACTCGCAATGACATTGTACCCATTGCAAAAATTGTGAACCTATCACTCTCCACTGATAATCCTCCCTCTTCATTAAAGCATGCCTCAGTTTGACCCATCCTAAAGAAGCCATCTGACTTTTCAAATTTCCATCCCATATCATCCCTTCCATTTTTATAAAAAATTATCGAGTCTATGGTGCTGAAACAGCTTTCCCAATTCCTTCACAACAATTCCATCATTGGCCTGGATTGGCCACTGTTGGAAACAGGATGCTGGGCTTGATGGACCCTTGGTCTGACCCAGTATGGCATTTTCTTATGTTCTTATGTTCTTATGATCAATATCCATTTGGATTTAGATAATTCCATAACACAGAAATCTTACTTCTATCCAGAACCGACACTATAATCTGAGGCTTTGAATCGGGAATTTCTTACATGCTAATTCTATTAGACATTACAACTTCATTCAATACCATTAACACTAATATTCTTTTCATGTGCTTAGCTGACTGATATCTCTGGTTCAGTACTTCCATGGTTTAAATCATATCTCATCTGACTGAATACAACAGTTTCAAATAGCCTCATCTACCTCCTACTGGTACCACATCTCCACTTGGGTACCTTAAGTCTTGGCTTTGTCAGTAGCACTATTTAATGTCTATCTCATACCACTTTTTCTATTCTATGCTAGGTCTATCATACAGGTTGTGTGCTGAAGACATCGGGTTCTATTTCCTGTTAAAAATCCACCTGGTCTACCATATCTCATTTTGCCTCTCTATATATTTCCATCATCAGAAGTTGACTTTCCCAAAATATATTGTCTGTCAATCTCAATAAAACTGAAATCATAATTCTAGGTAGCCCATCAGTCTATTAATTCCCTGAAAATTTCTCCCTGCAATGTTTGATAACACTGTTGTGGCGTCTCAGTTTAGTGGACCCTTGGGCCGACCTGTCAGAGACTGGGAGAAGGTGTTCAGTGTCTCTAGTAATCCACAGGTCAGGAGGCAGATGTCAGGCAGGACGTGGATGGTGCTCTTCACCCTGGAAGCTGGTGCTCCCCCGGGAGGAGCCCGTAGGAGCCCAGCCGCTGGGACTTAGGTGAGGTTTCACCCCTGGAAGCTGAAGCCCCCCCCGGAGGAGCCCGTAGAGGCCCAGCCTCTGGGACTTAGGCGAGTAGACAGGAGAACTGGACGGGAACTGGAACCAGACAAGAACAGCGGACAACGCTGTAGCAAAGGACGGGAACTGGAACCAGGCAGGAACTGTAGCAAGACTCGGGTACTGGAACCAGGCAGGAACTGTAGCAAGCAAGCAGGATCCAGGCAGGTACTGTAGCAAGCAGGCAGGAACGGAGCGAGTTCCAAAGTGACCCACTCCGGGGCACGGAGCAA
Source organism: Rhinatrema bivittatum (assembly GCF_901001135.1). NCBI lineage: Eukaryota > Metazoa > Chordata > Amphibia > Gymnophiona > Rhinatrematidae > Rhinatrema > Rhinatrema bivittatum. The sequence continues at coordinate 249,663,520 of NC_042623.1, read as the reverse complement.
CTGGGAACCGGATGGTAACCCCGTTGCAAGGCAAGGACTGAAGGTCTGCAGCTGGCTTATCAAGGCCGCGGCATCTGATGTCAGGAATTGGGCGGAGTCACCACTAGCGGGAAAAGGCCGAGATAAGCGCCCAAGTAGCGCGTGCGCGCGCGCCTAGAGGCAGGGCATCCACAGGAGGCTTCCTGATGGCATGGTCCCCGCGGGGACGCTGCCAAACAGGCCGCAAACAACGCCAGCAAAAGCGGGAACAGGTCCAGGAACACGGAGGTAAGGGTCTTGTCGCAGTGCTCACGGCCAGAACCGTAACAGTACCCCCCCCCCCCTTATGCCCCCTCTTAGCAGGTCCAGGCTTACTTGGGTGATCCAGATGAAATTGCCGTAACAAGTCCTTGTCGAGGATATTACGGGCAGGTTCCCATGAGTTATCCTCGGGTTCACAGCCCTCCCAGGCTGGATCCAATGGTTCGGGAGCCTGGGAGTGATATCTGGACAGAACAAGAGGCTTCAACAATGACACGTGGAAAGCATTATGTATGTGCATGGAGGAGGGAAGGTGTAACCGGTAAGAGACTGCTCCCACTCGTTCGGCGACTCGGAATGGCCCACAGAATCTCGGGCCTAGTCTTCGAGATGGGATCCGTAGCTGTAGATTCTTAGTACTAAGCTAGACGCGGTCTCCAGGCAGGAAGATAGCGCTGGCTGATGATGTCAATCTGCCCATTTCTTGGCAGACTGGGCGGCTTTATGTAACTTCCCCTGGATAGAAGTCCATAAGGATAAGAGCTGGCGGGCTGAGAGTTGCACTGCTGGGAGTGCACTGGGTTCAAGTGAAGGCAAGGGTGGTCGCTTTCCATAGACAATGAGGAAAGGCGAACTTCCAGTAGCGGTATGCGTATGGTTATTATACGAGAACTCCACCCACGGGAGTAACTTGGCCCAATTATCTTGTCGTTCATTTACAAAAGAGCGGAGAAAAGTCTTTAAGGTTCGATTAGTTTGTTCCATTTGCCCATTACTCTGAGGGTGGAACGCAGACGAGAGACTAAGTTGCACGCTGAAACGTTTGCAAAGTGCCTTCCAATATCGAGCGGTAAACTGTGGACCTTGGTCTGAGACTATATCCTGCGGAAGGCCGTGAAGTCTAAAGATATGCTGCACGAAGAGATTGGCTAGGTCTGGTGCTGAAGGCAACTTTGGCAGGGGGACGAAGTGCGCCATCTTGGAGAATCGGCCTACGGTCACCCAAATGACCGAATTCCCATCTGAAGCTGGGAGATCCACAATGAAGTCGGTGGAGATGTGAGTTCACGGCTCCACTGGAATGGGCAATGGCTGTAACAGGCCTCTGGGCTTCCCGGTGAGTGACTTCTGTATGGCGCAGGTTGGGCAAGAGCCCACAAAAGCTTGGACATCCTGTCTCACCGTCAGCCACCAATAAAATCGATTTAGCAGGTCCAAAGTCCCCTTACGGCCGGAATGGCCACCTGTAAGGGAGACATTTATTTATTTTATTTCTTTTATATACCGACATTCGATCGAGATATCACATCGGTTTCCAGGTAACAGAGAGAATAGGGCCCAGGAGAGGTAACAGAGAGAATAGAGCCCAGGAGAGGACTGCTCTGCGGGAGCGGGGTCCGACGAAGGTCTTCCCTTGGGAGGACACCTCTGTTGCCGCGAGGCTCACCTTTACGGGGTCCAGGATATACTGCGGAGTGTCCGGGGTCTCTTCAACTTCAGAAGAGCATGAAAGCGCATCGGCTCGAACATTCTTGAAACCGGGTCGGTAACGTAACGTAAAATTAAACCGATCAAAGAACAGCGACCACCGGGCTTGCCTTGGGTTCAGGCGCTGGGCCTGCTTCAGAAATGCTAAGTTCTTGTGGTCGGTGTAGATTGTAACCGGGAGGTTGGCCCCCTCCAACCACTGTCTCTACTCCTCCAAGGCTAGTTTCACGGCTAGCAACTTTTTATCGCCAATACAGTAGTTGCTTTCAGCCACTTTCTCGGGATCCATTTGGAAGCCAGCTGCCGAGACAATGTAACCTAGGAAAAGCAGGGACGTCTTCTCGAAACTGCACTTTTCCAGTTTCGCGTACAGGCCATGCTCCCTAAGAATCTGGAGCACTTGACGGACATGCTGACGATGTGTAGGCAGGTCCTGGGAGAAGATTAGAACGTTGTTGAGGTAGACAATTACGCAGGTGTTCAGAAGATCCCGTAACTACTCATTCATAAGGTGCTGGAACACCGCTGGAGCATTACATAAGCCAAAAGGCATCACAAGATATTCGTAATGCCCGTCTCTGGTATTAAAAGCGGTTTTCCACTCGTCTCCGGGACAAATTCTGACAAGGTTGTAAGCACCTCGTAAGTCCAACTTTGTAAAAATCTTCACTCCCTGGAGCCTATCAAAGAGCTCCGGAATTAGCAGAAGTGGGTAACTGTCCCGTTTGGTAATGGAGTTAAGGCCTCGATAGTCCATACATGGCCTCAGAGAGCCGTCCTTCTTGCTGACAAAGAAGAAGCCTGCCCCTGCAGACAACTTGGACGGGCGAATAAACCCCCTCGGCCAGGTTTTCTGAAATATACTCGGACGTGGCCTGGGTTTCAGGCAGTGACAAGGGGTATACCCTTCCACGTGGAGGCATAGATCCAGGTAGCAGGTCAATAGCACAGTCGTATGGACGGTGCTGCGGAAGGATCTCCGCCTTGGTTTTAGAAAAAACATCCGTGAAGTCCTCATAAGGTGCCGGAGGGCTGAGGGCAGAGTGCATCAACAGGAGTCCGGGAGTCTTCGGCACCTTTATGCAATTAGCAAGACAGAAGGGGCTCCACTTAACGATTTGTAGAGTATCCCACTGGATCATGGGCGAGTGCTTCTGTAGCCACGGCAACACTAGCACCACGGGGTGGACAGCCTTCTCCAACACTAAGAAGGCTATCTCCTCCGTATGGATCGCCCCGGTGCGGACAGTAATGGGTGTCATGCACTTCACTATAGGTCCGGGAAGGAGTGTCCCCTGGATGGAGGTAATTCGCAGCGGGACCTCCCGTCTATGCGTAGGAATTTGCAACTGGGAGACCAAGTCTTGTAAGATAAAATTACCCCCTGCTCCGGAATCCAGGAACGCGATCGTCTCAATGGATCCTCCAGGGTACTCCAAGGTAACAGGCACGGAACATTGAGGAGCTGTCGCACAGCCTAGGAGGAGCTCCTCCCGATCTCCCAGGCTTTGGCGTTTTCCGCACGCTCCTGGCAGTGTGCCAAGAAGTGGCCCTTCTGGCCACAATACAAGCACAACTTCAAGGAACGGCGTCGTTGTCTCCTTTCAGGAGAGAGAGGAGCACGTCCCAGCTGCATTGGCTCGCAGGAGGGAACGTCTGGGTGAGAAGTCTTAGGAGAAGACACAGGTCTCGCGGAGGCTGAAGCGGGACTGTGGCGGGAGGAGTGCTGCTTCTTGGCCCTTTGTTGTAGGCGGCAATCAATGCGGGCAGCCATCTCTATCAAGGCATTGAGGTCCTCCGGCAAATCTCGAGCAGCAATTTTGTCTTTAATACGCCCGGAAAGACCCTCCAGGAAGATGGCCTTAAGACTTCCATCTTGCCAACCTACTTCTTGGGCTAAAGTCCGAATCTCCATAGCATAATCTGCCAAGGAGCGAGCCCCCTGATGGAGCTGTAACAATTCGGATGTAGCCGTAGCTACTCTGCAGGCTCATCAAAAGCCTGTCTAAATTTTGAGAAGAACTGTTGTAAGTCCACCAGCGAGGAATCATTATGTTCCCAGAGAGGGGAGGCCCAAATCAAGGCCTTCCTATCAAGCAGGGAGAGGATATAGGCTACCTTCACCGCATCCGTAGGGAACTGCCGGGGCAGCAGGGAGAACCGTATGAAACATTGGTTCAAGAAGCCGCGGCAGGTCCAATTATCCCTAGCGTAGTGAGAGGGTGCTGGCAGCTGCATCACTGAGGAATCTGGGGCCTCAGGTGCTGGTTCAGAGGCGGACGGGGCCCTAGCATCCAAGTGGGCTGTTAACTCCCCTACAGAACCAGTAAGGGCCTCAAGGTACTGTTGTTGATACTGCAGCTGCTGGGCCAACCCTGGGAGATCCAAGGGGGCAGACGCATCCGCCGAGTCCATGGCCTTGCAATCTGTTGTGGCGTCTCAGTTTAGTGGACCCTTGGGCCGAGCTGTCAGAGACTGGGAGAAGGTGTTCAGTGTCTCTAGTAATCCACAGGATGGGAGGCAGATGTCAGGCAGGATGTGGATGGTGCTCTTCACCCTGGAAGTTGGTGCTCCCCCAGGAGGAGCCCGTAGGAGCCCAGCCACTGGGACTTAGGCGAGTAGTCGGGAGAACTGGACGGGAACTGGAACCAGACAAGAACAGCGGACAACACTGTAGCAAAGGATGGGAACTGGAACCAGGCAGGAACTGTAGCAAGACTCGGGTACTGGAACCAGGCAGGAACTGTAGCAAGCAAGCAGGATCCAGGCAGGTACTGTAGCAAGCAGGCAGGAATGGAGCGAGTTCCAAAGTGACCCACTCCGGGGCATGGAGCAACTGGGAACCAGATGGTAACCCCGTTGCAAGGCAAGGACTGAAGGTCTGCAGCCGGCTTATCAAGGCCACGGCGTCTGATGTCAGGAATTGGGCAGAGTCACCACTGGCGGAAACGGCCTAGATAAGCGCCCAAATAGCGTGCGCCTAGAGGCAGGGCATCCACGGGAGGCTTCCCGGCGGCACGGTCCCCGCGGGGACGCCACCGAACAGGCCGCAAACCACGCCAGCAAAAGTGGGAACAGGTCCAGGAACACGGAGGTAAGGGTCTGGTCGCGGTGCTCACGGCCAGAACCGTAACAAACACGTTACATATAGTACAGAATGTCTAAAACTTAGATGTCATTATCTATCCTTTTTTGTGTATGCAAGCACACATTAAATCAGTTCAAATCTCATTCACTAAATTAAGACTTCTTAGGCACCTTAAAGCAGATCTTGAACCCTCTGATTTCAGAATAGTTTTTCAATCCTTGGTTCTTTCTAGTATCACCTTCTGTAACTCTCTTTATTGAAGTCTCTCATAGAACACAATTAGACCCTTACAACTAAATCAAAATGCTGTTGCTTATCTACTTATTGGCTTGAATATTCACAATCACATATCCCCAGGTCACTTCATTGGTTGCCTATTCATGGCACAAACAATACAAACTGACTGTAATAATAACTAATCTCCTTAATAAGATTACCTCTTCATGGATTAGCTTGACATTAAGGATTTATGTTCCTACCACAACCCAACAAAACACAAAAGGTGGAATCGGTATAAAATGGACTTTATTGAATCTTCCACCTTTTGTGTTTTGTTGCTATCAGCCATCTTGGATCGGTTACCGGTTTGTTTTCTTGGACCTACCACAACCCTACAGGCCTATGGTCAAAATCTTAAGAACATAAGAAATTGCCATGCTGGGTCAGACCAAGGGTCCATCAAGCCCAGCATCCTGTTTCCAACAGAGGCCAAACCAGGCCACAAGAACCTGGCGAATACACAAACACCAAGAAGATCCCATGCTACTGATGCAATTAATAGGAGTGGCTATTCCCTAAGTAAACTTGATTAATAGCAGTTAATGAACTTCTCCTCCAAGAACCTATCCAAACCTTTTTTGAACCCAGCTACACTATTTATGTTTGTTTTTATATACCGGTGTTCAATCTGGAATATCACATAGGTTTACATTGTAACTGTGTTCTAAGAAGTCGAGGTCTTCTTATTTTACATTATAACTTCAAGTTAATTCTTATTTAACATTATAACTTCAAAATGAATTCTTACAGAGGAGATTAAAACTGAAATGGTAACGACAATATGTTCTACAGAGTATTTTGTCATATAACATTATATATAACATCATATAACATTATATATTTAACACTATAACTTTAATTCTGATAGAGGAAGTTAAACTGAAATGGTATCAACAATATGTTCTACAGCATATCTTGTCATATAACAAGCTGAATATTGTATTTTATATGTCCTACCGAGTGTCTTCTAGAATGACCACAAACATAATGTATCTTACAATAAATAGGATGTAGCTTTGATGGAGTAAACGGGAGCAGGAGTAGAGTTGTTTTCAGTGTTTCATCTGGAGTAGCGTGTAGAGTATTGATTGACACTGATTAGTATAAGAGTCAGAAGTATGCCATCGTGTAATCTGTAAAATGTAGGTATGATCGGGAGCTAATAATTGCAGGCATTCATGTGGAGAAGAGGTAGATGCTTGAGTGTGGGAGTGGGATTGCTGTGAATGAGAGTGTGTTATAATGGAGGAGGGGTTTTGGGGATGGAGAGGCGTGTGTTGTTGCGGTGGAGTAGGGGGGAGGGATATTAAGATGTCTAAGCGGAAGGGAGGGTCATCACTTGCAGCAGGTGGATGGGCACTAACTGACTAACCACATCCTCTGGCAACAAATTCCAGTGCTTAATTGTGCTTTGAGTGAAAAAGAATTTTCTCCGATTAGTCTTCTTAATGTACCCTCTATACCTCTTTCCCAACTGTCAACAACATGTAAAAGGGCCTTGTCTGTTGCCAGGCCAGTCCTCTGGAACTCCCTGCCCTTTTCCATGCGTCTATTGGCAGACTCTTAAGAAGTCTAAAAAAGCTCTGAAAATGTATCTATTTCAGAAGGCTTTTTCACTCCCTGCTCAGCACCCAGCTCTTATCCGATATTCTCATTACAAGGGCTACTTTAAGTGCCATTTATGGCTTACAGTAGTATATTTTTCTTGTTAAGATATATTGACCAGTAGATTGTTGCCACACATTATTCCTCTGTTGTATGTTAATTACAGTAGTATATTACATCAGAAGCAGCATGTTCATGTCTTATCTGTGTAAAATGAGTTTTGTTCTATTTTAAATTATGTATGTAATTTTATGTACCCGCCCAAACCTTGGAGAGCACAGGAAATAATTTAAAATAAATATTTAAGAAATTTCTAGACTGTCAATCACCATTTTTTGGTGGTTTACAATAATGTTTATAATCATCAAAACCAGACATATATATATATAAACTTTTATGTTTATAGTTATTTATATATATATATATATATATATATATAGTTTATAGTCTGTAAATCAATCATATTTCTTCCCCTCCCGTGTATTGTTTTCCCTGGTTTTGTTAAGGGCTACGCCCCAAAGTTAATTGTATATATCTGTTCTTTGTAAGGGCTCCGCCCAAAAGTTCTTGTTATCTGTGAACCGATGCGATGTGCGAACGGACATCGGTATAGAAGAGACGTTAAATAAATAAATAAATATATATATATATTGTAATGAGAAGTACATCCTATTGCTTAGACTAAAGGGGTGTTGAGGGAAAGAGGAAGCCAGTATAGGCAGAGCTAGGGGTGGAGGAGAGGACAACTATGGCTCCCAGAAAGCCAGGGAGAGGAAAGGAGGAGCTGAATCCGGTAGGCCCAAATAGCTGAGAAAATTCCCCAAATGGTAGCAATGGGAGGAATAGGAAAAGGTTGAAATCCTAATGAGAGTTTGTGCACACCTCTTATCCCTGACTAATCCATGACAATCTCAGGGTGACTGGAGTCTAAAGTTTCCAGGAATGGGGAGCAGGGGATAATTTTTTAACCTTAGTTATTTGGAAGTGTTTGATGTGCCTGCTGTTTTGAAATATTTTATTGAAGTTTGGAAAATTTACAAAACAATATTGTACTTGTTTAATCATTGGATATTCTATTCACCAGCTGCTTTAAAATATTTATTCTTTTTATGAGTCTGGTTTTACTATTATGATTGATGGTTTATATATCTTGATTTTATTGTTTGATGTTTAATGAGGAATGGGGATGTTTCTGTTTTTTTCCATTGTTGCACTGCATACAGAGTCTCTTGTTACAGTTTCAAATTCAGTTTTTTTCTGCATGTTTCTAGTTATTTATTGTCTCTTTTCTCTGTATTTGGTGAGGGTCTGTATATTCTGCATTTATGACTCAGGTGAGGCATTCTGCTAGCATGTAGTTTCTGTGTAGGGATCTATAACAGCTTGGCCTGTTCTGTTTTCCTAATATCAAGAGTATTGGTATTTTAGTCCTGGTGTAATATTTGCAGTGTTGCCTTTTCATAGTTAGGGTTTTTTCTGTTTGAGTGCTAGCAGTTAGTGCTGTTTTCATATGGGAGATTTACTATGTTGTAATTCAATTTACTTTAAGCTTTCTGAAGGCTGACATTCTTTACAATATTTCTAATACCATATGACTGCAGGTATCTTTTTTTGCAAAGTTTTCTGATTGGTACCAGAGCAATGCATGTAAATAATATACATGTTGTAAGTGATATTTTTACCTTAGAACACTGAATGTTTTTTCATGTAAAATCTGTTACTAAAAATGCATATTTTTTAATTATTTGTGGGAAGGGTGGGGCCAGGAGTGACACCTAATACCTTTGCACCAGCCATGGCTCCACAAGGAAAAGCAGGATTCCATCTGGAACTGTGCTGTTTTGGGTTAGTGGCTCTCCTCAGTCTTGGTCAGGGCTTAATTTTCTCTTTTTATAAACCCAAAGAACAGTATGGGTCACTTCAGGTCTGTCTCTCCCCCCCCCCCCCCCCGGAGTCGGTAGGCAGAGCAGAGCCTGGGAAATCATAAAAGCACAGTGTATAGCCTGCAGTCAATGGGAATGCACTAGAGTGGTGGGAGGGTTGCAGAGAAGCTGCAGGCACAGGAAGGAAGGGGGCAAGCCAGGAGGAAGTGCCTGTGCAGTGTTGGGGAGGCTTCTGTCTGAGGTGACTGTACTGAGCTCTGAGAGAAGCAGCCGACTCTGGAACCAGCGAGTCTCCTAGAGAATGGAATTGGGAAAGGGAGGGGGGCTGCTGCAGAATGGGGAAGAGTTAGCAGCAAGCAAAACTTTACACTATAATGCAGTAGTGCTGGACTAAGGTCAATCACTATATGTGAATACATAAGCAGCAGCACAACAGTAGCATGTCAGAGAGCATGTTTGTATGTCTCTGTCAAAGAGATTGAGAGAGAGAGAGAGAGAGAGAGAGAGATTCACACCCAGGCACACTTTGTCTGTGAGAGAGTGTGTGTGGGTATCTTTGTCTCCAACAGACACACACACTGTGTGTGGGTGTATCTTTGTCGAAGGGAGAATATTTGTCTTTGTGTCAGTGTGTATGTGCCAATAAACTTTCTGCAATCTAAAACTCTGTTTGTGACTGAGCGAGTGTGTGTGTGTCTGACTGCCAGTGTCATTTCTTGCAACTGGTTCAGGAACCAGACCGGGAATCCCAGGATAAATGTCTATAAGAGATATAAGCAGATGTGTAGGGGGCCCAACCAATTTGCATGGATGTGACGGGGGCTGCAGTGCTGCTCAACTTCTTAGTTATTTAGGAGGTATTTTGTTTATTCTGGAGATATTTTGGCTCAACTCTGCCAGGTTCCAGGGTTAACGTGGCTTTTGGGAGCTGTTGACACACGGGCTGCAGGAAAAGTGCATGAGGGCGTCAGATACCCCATGGGCTGGTTTTGAAAAAAATCCTCCAGGCAGATATTTTCCTGCAATCTGTCCCTGTACCCAGATCTTAACTTCTGCTGGAATGACCTACAACAGTGTTCTGCTCCCTTTTCACTGGGACCTTGTAGCGTTTTCTTTGGGCTGGCTGCGGCATCTGGAACAGCCTGCCTATGTCAGGGACACTTGTCTTGACGGAAAGTCAGCATTGAAGTTCTCCTTCCCAGCCCTATGCTGAATTTTATGATGGAAGGGCTGCAGGCCTAGGACTCTAGCTCATTACCCTGGAGTTATTCTCCTTGTTCCAGTTTATCCGTATATCTGGTTGATGGTCCATCACCAGGGTGAACTTCTGTCCCAAGAGGCAGGGGGCGGCTCAAGGCAATCTGCTGCCAGAGGTGAGGAATGAGACGGCATCGCCCGCCCGCCCCCCCCCCCCCCACAAGGCACGGCAAGCACAGGTCCAATCAGTGAAAGAGCAAAAAGGGAGGGGGGGTCCCTTGAAGTCGGACATTTTGGGTGATTTGAAATCCTGGGGAAGGGGGGAGGCAGGGTTCCCAGAAGAGTGGCAGAGATAATGATAATATTTCTAAGAAGCTGGCAACCCTGTCACACTCCCGGTAACCTGAACCACCTGCCTCCTATCCTTCCCCAGCATCTGCCCTGGGGAAGCAGGAGATGGGTGAATGGTGAGGGGCTGGGCGTGGTTCACGCTCTCAGGGCCAGTGCAAGGGAATTAGGAGCCCTAGACAAACCGTACAGCTTTGTTCCCTGCCCCCAGTCCTCAGCCCTTCCCACACACACAATTAAAAATTATGCATAAATAGGGACAAAGGACATTCAAAGTAGAATCTTATGAGATAAAAAAACATCACTTATAACATTTGTAATATATTTATATGCCCTGTTATGATGCCAACCACAAAACTATGAAAAAAAGAAATGTGGAACCCATATGGTACTAGGCCCATTTTAACAAGTGTTGGGTGTGGACTTGGCCCTCCGAAAACCATGATTAAACTGAACTACAATTACAATATAGTAAACCTCCCATACCAAGTCAGCACTAACTGCCCCTTACTCAATAGCAACCCTACCTATGAAAAGGCAACACTGCAAATATCACATCAGACCCTAAAACACCAATACACCTATTAGGAAATGAACAAGCCAAGCTGATATAAATCCCTACACAGAAACAACAAGCCAGCAGAATATCTCGCCTTGGTCGCCCATGCAGAACACAGACAGATTTTCACTAAATACAGAATAAAGAGCCATAAAATATAAACAGAGCATGTAAACAAAAACTGAATTGGAAACCGTAACAAGTCAGACTCTGTATGCAGTGCAACAATGGAAAAACTGAACTATTACTACTCCTCATAAAACATCAAATAAAATAAAAAAAATATAAAACAATCATAACAGGAAATCCATACTAACAAAAAGAAAAACTATTTTAAAACAGGTGACATATAGAACATCAAATAATTAAGAACTCATAAAATTTTGGTTTTTTTAAATTCCCAAACACCAATAAAACATTTCAAAACAGCAGACACATCAAACACCACCCAATAATTAAAACTAATAAAGATAAAAAATATTCTCCATACCTGGGAACCTTTGGTTTCTGTTCACCTCGAGATTGTTGTGGATTTGTGAGAGGGTGTGGGGATGCACAAACTCATATTCAAACCCTCTCTAACAAATACACAAACACACATGCTCCCTCTTTCTCATATGTTTTCTCACACATCCCCTCTTTCTCTTTTTTGCACACATGCTCTTGCACACATGCTCTTGCACACTCACACACACACACACACACTCTCACACACACACACTCTCTCACACACACACACACACACACACACACACACACACTTCCTCATGCCACGGCCTCTTTCCAGTTTTCTTTTCTTCTGACACCAGCAGCTCTACCAAGGCCTCTCTCTTGCCTTTTATTTTTTCAGCTGCTGGTCCTCTCTCTCTTTCCTTCCTTTCTTTCTTCGGCTGCAGTGGCTCCCTCTTGAGTCTTGCCCTTTCTCCCACTGCTGCCTCCACCCTCCAGGTATGAGACCCCCATCCCTTCCCTCTCATTCAGCCTTCTCCCCTCCTTTCCCTCCCCACTCTGCACCCTTTCCTTTGCTCCATCCATCTTTAATTCCCCCTTTCAAACTGCCTTTCATTCACTCTTTTTCCCTGCTGTCCACCTCATTCACCCCTTTCTTCCTTTCCCTCTCATTTCTTGCCTCTACTCTCTCATCCCTACCTTTCCCCTCCCCTTCCCTTCTTCGCTTGCTTGGTCCAGTTAGGTCTTCTTTCTTTTGGCCTTGCCTCCCAGTCAGTGGCTATGCTCCTGCAGTGCTCCATTGTTCTTTTTCTAAGGTGAAGCTTGGCCTCCCCATTGCACACCTGGTAGTGGTTTGCCTGATCCCACTTTCCCTTCCCATTTTTTCCCTCATTAATCCACCGCTTCTTACCCTTCCCACTTGCTCACTCACATCTTCTTCACTTTTCCTTCCATCCCCTCTCACCTCATCCACAACCCCTTCCCTCTCCCTCAGCCCTACTCCACTAGCTTTTCCTCTTGACTATCTTTTGCTCTGCAGGCAGAGGGTGGAAACCCAGCCAGCGTGCCATTTTTCTTTTTGCCAGTGGGATCTGGGAGCCCCCACTGGTATGTCATCATATGGCGCTGCTGCACCCACGGGCAGTCAACAGATTATGCCGTCCTCGTCCTGCCGGTAGGAGTGGGAACCTCATTTGCACATCGCTAAACCGCGTTGTCCTCTTCTTGATGGTGGGGGTGGGAGCCTCACCAGCAAATTGATAAACTGCATCATCCTCTTACTGCCGGTGGGAGTGGGAACCTCAACAGCACTTCCATAAACCGCATCGCTTGCTTTCTGCTGAGAGCGGAGGTTTGGGAGCTCCACTGATTTCTCTACTCGAGTCGCTGTGTAGGACTTTTACGTATTTTAGACTCGGAAATGAGGCAGTCACTGCAGAGCTTTTTTTGGGTGGGCCACTTACTGCTGCTCCAAAATGTTGCCACCTGAGGCAACTGCCTCACCCTGCCTCATGGTAGAACTGCCCTTGCCAAGAGGTAATACTGTAAGGCTTCTAGAGGCTATTTTACCACTAAGGTCACCTCCTCAAATGTAGAGTACTTCTTCTCCCTTGGTAGGAGCTTCCGACTTATATAGGCCACTGGATGCTCTTGGCCATCCATCATTTGGCTGAAAACCACCCTCAGTCCTACCTCTGAGGGGCCCAGCTGAACAATGAATGGTTCTGTAAAGTCTGGACTTATTAGGACCAGGTTGGAGCAGATTGCTTCTTTCAACTTCTGGAAGGCTTTTTCTGTCAGTCGACCTCTGGACTTTTTATGGTGATTTCTTCAGTAAGAGCCTCATGAGTGGCTCTGCCTTCTCAGAGTAAGTATAAACCTTCTAGAGTAGCCTGTCAGGCCTAGGAACACTCTTACTTTCTGGTTTATGGGACCAGTACCTTGATAATTGCCTCAGTCTTCTTGGACTGCGGGTGGACTTGACCCTTCTCCAAAGTATAGCCTAGATATTGCACTTCTTGTCCTCCCAACAGGCACTTCTTTGTGTTCACCTTTAGCCCAGCCTTCCTCAGACTGTATAGTACAGCTTATAGTTGGCTCGGGTGTTTCCTGCAATCTGAGCTGTATATCACTGTCCAGATATGTGGCAGCATAGCCCTGGTGTGGGTGAAGCATACGGTCAACCAAGTGCTGGAATGTTGCAGGGGTGCCATGGAGGCCAAACAGGAGGACCATAAGCTGTAAGAGCCCCACCGATGTCAACAAGGCCATCTTCTCCTTCCCTGTTGGTGTGAAGGGTATTTGCCAATATCCTGTAGTGAGATTCAGGGTTGAGATGAACTGAGCCGATCCCAGGTGCTCGATCAGCTCATCCACCCTAGGCATTGAGTATGTGTCCAGTTTGGAAACTCTGACTTTTTAAAAAAGTCTATACAAAATCTTATGCCTTCATCTAGTTTCGGTACCAGGACTATAGGCAAAGACATTAGATTCTTCTACAACTCCAAGCTGGAGCATTTCCTTCACTTCCGTTTTGATAATGTGACACCTGGCTTCTGGAATCTGGTATGGCATTGATGTACGATCACCTCAGGGATGTACCCCACTGGTTCAATACACAGATTTATTGAACCAGTGGGGTACATCCCTATTCTGCTCGAGCAGCTGCTTTAAGTCCACTAACTGGGAAGTTGACAGCTCCTCCCTAAATGCACCTGGGTCTAAGCTCTGGGCCAAATTCCTGTGGAACCCATTTCTTTAGTAGGTTGACATGGTAAATCTGAGTTTTCTTCCTTTTATCCAGCTGAGCTATTTTATAATCTACTGGGCCATTTTTTTTCCAAGACCTCATATGGCCCTTGCCAACAAGCAAGCAACTTGCTTTTTGAAGAGGGCAGGAGAACAAGAACTCAGTCTCTTGGATGTAAGATTCTCGACTGTGAGATGTTTATATGCCTGAGTCTGAGTGGTCTGAGCTTTCTCTAAGAAGTGGGCTGCCTTCCTGGCTTTCTTAAGGCGCTCTTGTAGCTATATGACATAGTCCACAAGATTCTGTCAGGGGTTTCCTTCATCCTTCCATATCTCTTTAGACATATCTAATATGCTTCTTGGTCTTTTACCATATAATAACTTGAAAGGCGAAAAGCCCATTGAGCTCTGGGGCACATCGCGGATTCTGAATAGTACATAGGGCAGTAGGAAGTCCCAATTTTTGCCATCTTCACCTATGAACTTTTACAACATTTGTTTAAGTGTCTGACTGAAGCGCTCCAGGAGGCTGTCGGTCTGTGGATGGTACACTAATAGATGTAGAGTTTTCACCTTAAGCAGGCTACAGAGTTACTTCATTACTGTAGAAATGTACAGGGTTTCTTGATCTGTCAGGATCTCTTTAGGGAGCTCAAAGAAAAGAGAGAACTTTTATTGGGGTGGTCGCCACCGTCAGAATTTTCACATTTCTCAGGGTATCTTGTAGCATAATCTAGAATCATGAGAATATACTTATTACTTCAAGTTGGTTTTTTTTTCTAATAGCCCCATGAGGTCCATGGCCACCCTCTCAAAAGGGGTTTCTATTATGGGCATAGAAATGGGAAGGGCAGCCCTAACACCGGCAGGCTTAGTGAGTTGACAGTAGGGCAGGGTAAGCAAAACCAATGGACCTGTTTATATAACCCTGGCCAATAAAATTGGACCAATATTTTTTCTGGTCTTCTACTCTCCCAAATTAATCCCTAGCAGGTGACTATGCACTAGTTGTGTGACCTTTTGACAGTAGGCCTTGGGGACTAGTGGTTTTATCAGCTCCCCCCCACCACAGTCCACTTGATGACTTGGTATAGAAAGTCTCTTTTTCATTATGAAACATGGGGAGAGGCAGGGTTGCTGGAGCTCCAAGAACTGGCTTACCGTCCAGCCTCAGTTGGAGCTTCCATGCACACTTAAAAGGACTCATCCTCTCTCTGGGCATGCTTGAAGCCCTCTGATTTACCCTCACTTTCCCAGTTAAAGGGGTTGGGCATAAGATTCAAGCTGGGAGGTGGTTCTTCCTCTGTCTTGAAAGTAGTCTTCCCCTCTGTCTCTTGGTCAGCTGAAAAACTATACTTGTCCTGTCTCCAGGATTTTTCCATTTTTGAGACTTTAGGAAAAAGTCCATGTCTTCTTTGGGGAAGAGTTCGGGGAATGGTAACGCCTCATTATTGGTGGTGGGTGTCCCCTATCATGAGCTGGGTCCAGAGATTGTTAAAGTTCGGACAGTCTCACCCAATTACTACTCCTATTTTGTCTTGGCTGATGGGTGTCTTTAACTCTGTTGGCAAGTTAAATTTTTGTCTGTGGTTGCCATATATGCAGGTCAACATCACCACATTATCATAGTTGATTTGGACCCATTTCACCAACTCACATCAAATGAGGGTCTTCACACTCCCTGAATCTACCAGGGCCTGTGTTGGAACGTAATCTATTTCTACTGAAATTATGAAGGAGCCAACCTCTTACATGGGAACTTCCACGCAATGACAATAATGCAGTATCACAACATTAATGTCCATAGCTGCTGCTTCACGGTGGGGACAGTCTTTGGCAAAATGGCCACTTTCCCCACAAATGAAGCATGGGGGTCTTGCTATGTTGGGCAATGTGATTAAGAGTCACATTTGAGCCAGTTCTTTCAGCAACTGGAGCTTCTGAGTCTTAGGTTCCTGTCGGCCTCTAAGCCCATCCCATAACTTCTCCGGGCAGTGCAGAGTCTCTTGTATAGAGTGAGACTGGTAGTAGACCTCGGCCACTTCTAAGGCATAAGAACATAAGAACATGCCCTGCTGGGTCAGACCAAGGGTCCATCAAGCCCAGCATCCTGTTTCCAACAGTGGCCAATCCAGGCCATAAGAACCTGGCAAGGCCTTCTCTAATGTCAGATTCGGTTGTCAGCAGATCCACTGCTGCATGGGCATCCAGGGCTATCTAGGAATTGCTCCAAGAGAATTGTCTTGGCGACCTCTTTGCCAGTCTTCCCCTCTGGACGGAGCCATTTCCAGGCGACATCTCCCCAGGCTGCAGCAACCTGCACCGGAAGCGTTATCAATAGGTCTCTGGGTGAGCCCCGCTCTCTGAGGAATGGCAGTCTTCACTTCCTGGTATGTGGCAGTGCCATTGGGGTTCATGGTCTGGAAAACAGTTTGAGAGACTTCAATTAATAAGTTACCTAGATAGGCAGTCCACCTGTCCTCCAGCCAGCCAGTCAGGCTAGCAGTTTTCTCAAAATTCTTTAAGAAGCTGACGGAGTCCTTTCCAGGAGTCATCTTCAGTAAAGCCATGGCCAAGGGAAGTGGATGTCACCGCGGTTTGCACTGTCTGTGCCACTTGAGTCAGCGGAGTGTTCTGCTGAGCTATTTGCTTCCGCAGTGCCTGCTGCTGGTCGAGCTGTACCTGTAAAACATTTTGCAGCTGTTGCTGCCCGGTAGCCAGTGCCTGTATTATTTGCTCCATATTTGCCTGCATTCTGAGGGAGGGGGAGTGCTAGACAGGTGACTCTCCGGGGAAAGGAGAGAGGGAAAAAGAAAAAAAATCCTGCTGGCCCATCCAGCCCTGCTTCATTTCTTGAACCCTATTTATTCAACAGGCTACCCCTTTAGCCTGTTTGTAGTGTCGTTGGGTGAAAAACTAGGGAGGCCCCTGGAAAACAGGAAAAAAACAAACTCTGGTGTTTTTTTTTTCTACTGTAGGTATGGGTTGATGCCTGTGGTTCCCTCTTTAGGCCACTGATCCCACTGCTATCACCATGTGTAGCATTTTGGCTGGCTGCAGCATCTGAAACAGCCAAGGAAGACAACAAGACTTGGCTCTTCTGGTCAGGAACAAATGTTTATTTACAGGACTTCAAAGAAACAGCAAAACAAAAACCGAAGCTCAACTCACTTTAAACATCCAAAGCAGTTACACATACTCCATATGGACATACCATGGGGTAGAAGCAGCTCCCTGGAGCCTTCCTAAACCTTTTGGGTCCTGATTCTTTATACTGTTAGGAAGGGATCATCCCAGGACCCAGAATCCTTTGCAGGTCTGCGCCTTAAGGCGGACTGGGGCAGACTGCGTTTTAAAGTGGCTTGAGAGAGTCTTTTGTATAAGCCCAAACAGACCTGAAGAAGTGGAGCAGAGCCGATAGTGTAAATCAGTTCTGGTGGGCAAAGGACAGCTAGGGGTTAATCACTGATGGAGGGTGACTTAGGTTAAGGAGGAGGAAAAGCATGAAGAGTGTATTCGGGTATATGTTTGGGGGAGAGGGAGCTCACACCCAGTCCTGGGCCCAACCCCTTGCACAGGACACACCTGACCCTGGCCCCGCTCTCTGATACCTCTCCCTCTTGCTCCTTGCAGTAGCTCCGTTTTCTTTTTGTCTACAAATTAAGCCCTAATTGCATGCAGATATCTCATGCATATTCATAGTGGAAATCCTGCATATTCATAGTGGAAATCCTGAATACCAGACTGCCCAGATGATCTCCACAGATATGGTTGATATCCACTGGTATAAACTATACTGGTGTTAGATACATATTATACCCTTAGTTAAATCACTTTGTCTCCCAGTGCCTCAGTTAAACCAGCTGTAAAGAGCCTAATAATAGTATTATTTGTTTCCTTTACCCCTTTGGATTCTTTACAATATTATTGGCTACAGACGTGCTCTACCGGACCCATCCACTCCAGAAATGGCTTCATGTATGATTATGAAGCATTAAAGTTTAAAGTGTGCTTAAATCCTATTGGCATGACAGGTACTATGTAAACAAACACAAATTACTAAATATATGTTTGTTATAGCATGAATGAATAATATAGCAAATATCTTTCTTAATAACAGCAAATAACTTTTAAAACTAAAGAGGTTGATATTCCAAAGCCATTTAGACAGATAACTGAAAAGGCATATTTAAAGACTTATCCGGCTAATGATAATGTTATCCATAAGTCAGGGGCATCTCAGGGTGGGTGGAAGACGATTCGAGGACGATCAGAATTAGCCACATGAGTAACTGGCTAACTCCGATATTTGGAGTTAGCCAGTTAACTTAGAGTATACGGCTAACTCTGGTTGTGCAGCTGACCTGTCGTAAAGTTAGTCTGATAAACATATCCGACTAACTAAGACAGCCGTGTAGATTCAGTGTCACGATCGTGCCGCTGAATATACCCTGTTAGATAGCCAGATATGTTTATATGGCTAACTAGCCAAGCCGCTCAGTGGCTGAATATTGCCCCCAGAGTAAATTTTCATTGTAACTTCAAGACTTGGTACATGCCAGTGACACTCTAACGTTGATATTAAAAGACTTTGACCAATTAACTTTTGGAATTAGCCAGACAAAAGCCAAAAATTGGATATTTCCCCTCTCCAAGTAGATACATTTCTTGAGCACAACTCGTGCATATAAAATGTATTCGGATACAATGAGGTGGCATTGGAGGTGTTTCGTGGGAGAGGCTAAACTTTCACGCAAATATTGAATGATGTCCTGCTCAAGTTATACTCGTTAGCTTGTTTGGAAAAACCCCTGTCCTACAATTACCCGGGTAAATGTATGTGGGTATAATCAGTGGCAGACTTATAGGGGTCAGTCTTTGGATGAAGTTACACACATAACTTTACTTGAATAAGTTAGCTGCTCGCCGGATCTCGGAATATCATCCTCTCTCTTCCCTCCTAAGAAGGCCCAGCTTGCTATAAGAACTGCAGAGAAAGCCTCTTAAATTGCAGAACAAATAATGTTTTAAAAGTTATTTGCTTCTTTGTTGAAGGATGTATAAAGCTGTAATAATCCTATAATTCCACAGTGTTGCATTTCCAGCCCCTGCGACTCTTTTGTCTGCTAGTCTGAAATGCTCCTTCGAATCGCATATGCACTGCTTAAGTCTAATGTTTATAGGTTTAAAATAACAAATTGCCAAAGCTTGAAGGCCAGGCATAAGCTTACAATGTTGTCAACTGCCAGCTCCAGAGGCTAGAATATAACTTTTGCATTTTGAGTCGGCTTTCCTTTGTTTTAGGGTAATATGGCATCTTTATGGAAAACCTGTAAAACAATGCTTTACAATTCGTTTTATAACATGAATACTGTTTGGAAAGAAAATAACCTGCGCCATGTGAAACTATTTGTCAGACCAGCATAAGTAGGTGAGCGAGACCTACTGAGGGAACATTTATTGGGAAACAGGCTCCTAACTGTGTGCACAGCCTGCAATCCAAACCATCAAAAAATAATAAACAGGCAATACACGTTCAAACTGGCCTTTTTCTTGCCAATTAAACACTATTCCACAAGAGTCCTGCTCGTAAAAACTGCAAGCCTACAAAACAAGAGTTGGAAAGTGCCAATCCACTTCTAGCAGTAGACAATCATAGCCAGGGGAATTTCTTCATTGCATCTGTCTCCTTGTTCCCTACCGTAGTAGTTTCTCTCACTATCTTCATGTCTCTGGCCTTCCTTTCTTTGATCTTTAAACTTTCACCTGCTCTTTTTACATTGTCACTTTACGTTTCTTATCACTTCACTTCTGGGTTGTTACCTGGCCAGAAGCCTCCCCTGATATGTAATGAAAGGCTTTTGGCCAGCCCATCCCTAGCAGATGCCTTGCAGTTATACTGTACCTGCATCTCTGAAGAGAGAATAAGCCGCAGTGCAATAAGGAAGATTAATTTTCAAACTGATATAATATATTCCCCATCTTTCAGCTTGGGGCGAACCTGGACTGCTGCGGGAATGGGTACAGCAGCACGGATGCAGAACTTTCTCCTAGGTTTAGCCAGCACTGGCAAGAGAGCAGGGAGAAAAAGATAGAGATATCAGGAGCCAGCCCCTCGGTGAGTATTCCAGACAGGGTTTTCATAGTGATGAATTAGAATAGCATAGGAAGTGAGACAAGCTGCTGAAGCCTGTGTGTTTTTGCTTTCATCTGGGGCCAATGCAATATTATTTGCAGAAAGTGGGCGCTGACTTTTCAGCGCCTGCTTTCTTAACGCATGCATGGCGCCCGCAAGGGGGGGGGGGCGCCATGCAATATGCAAATTAGGGGGGGGGTCACACTAGCAAGGAGGCGCTAGGGTCGCACATTTATTTTTTTGCATTTGGAGTGAATGAGTAATAGCTCATTCACTCCGCGTCGGACACGCGTTAAATAGGCGCTAATCCCCCTATTGCATTAGGGGTGGATTAGCGCCCATTTAACCCGCGTCCGACAGCGGGTTAAACAGTGCGCTCAGCTGAGCGCACTGTATTGCATCGGCCCCTCTAAGGCAGCTAAAGCAGTTATAGCGAGAGCACGTTTAAGGTGGATTTAGAAAGTTTCAGCCTGTGGTGTAGTACAAAGGGTCTGGAATGAATGAAAACTAAGGGGGTTGACTTAAGTCAGTCACTCAGCACCTCTGCATGGGCACACTGAGCTCTGCGGATAATCCGTCTGGAGAAGAAGGGTAAACTGGAAGCTACTGGTGCAGAAGTTACTGATTCCAGAAAGGAACTGGGCTTGTAGCTGTTAATGGTCCTGACCAGAGGACCTCCTGAGCAGAATCAGAGTCAGTTATTGCGTGCTACAAAAGGATTGTGCAAAGATTGAATTCTGAAGCATTTTTATTTGCTTTTTTTATTTTTATGTGTTGTTAATGTGAGTATACTATTTTAACATGTTGTACACTGCTAACAATGATTTTTCTTCAAGGGGGTAGTATAAAAATATTTTTAAATAGATAAATCACCTGTGTGCTAGAGAAGCAGTGATTCTTTTTTTTTTTTTTTAGACTATAGGACCGATAAACTAAAGAGTTGTTTCTATGTTGTGTCTATGGGAAATGTGTTTTTGTGTATCTGGTCCTATTTTTGCAGGAGTCACTAATTTACTTGAAGATTTTATCCAGACCCTATGGAACAAACACTACCCCTATTTGTATCTAGAGAAAAAGGAAGTTGCTAACTTGCCTAGGCCTCTGTTTGGATATCCACCGAGGAGCATCGCCATTTCTGTAGACCTGACAAATGGAGCAAGCCAATTTCTGTGACAGGTAAGAGGATTAAGATCAGAGGGAGAAAGAAACCATTAATAGATTGAAACCTTTATAACCAAACCCAGGGCTCCAAGAAGGCATGAATGGAAGAAATTATTTGACAATATTGTTTAGGGGGCTCTACCTTAGTCCAAGTCAAGATCTATGCATGCACGTATCTGAGCAGGAGAAGACTTTAAGCGTACCGACTATACATGTGTCTTTTAAAGTTTGTTTCAAGGTACAGTTACTTGTAAGCTTTGGGGCTGATATTTAAAAGACTGGAACTCATATTAAGAGTTAGGCAGTTATACTTTTGAGTTTAAAAATTTTCATGGGCTTGGTGCCCAAAATTAGGTCCCTTAAACCACAAGCCTTCTAAATTACAGTGAAAATTGGGTGGGGCTAGGGACAGGGTGGGGGAAAGAATTAAGGCTCTCAGGGGCCAATGCAATATGGTGCGCTGAGCTGAGCGCACTCTTAACGTGCTGTTGGACGCGGGTAGAATAGGCGCTAATCAATCCCCTAATGCAATAAGGGGATTAGCGCCTTTTCAACACGAGTCTAACGTGGAGTGAATGTAATAGCGCTCTTCACATGCAAATGCATGTGAATAAGGCTAATAGGCATTCACTCCCAATGCAAAAAGAAAAATGTGCGTCTCTGACGCACATTTAACTGTCAACTATTAACGCCTGCCAGGAGCAGGCATTAATAGATGTGTGCATCAAAAAAAGAATAAAAAGAAAAGAAATAAAAGAAAAAAAAATTGAGATCGGGCCAATCACAAAAACAGACGCCAAGTTTAATGGCATCTGTTTTCATTACCAGCGGACAGCCACGAAAACTGATGCCAATAAACCCGGCGTTGGTTTTCGTGATTAGGTCGCTGAAAACCAATGACGAATTTATCAGTGTCGGTTTTCATGGCTATCCACTACTAAGGAAAACCGATGCCGATAAACTCGGCATTGGTTTTCCTGCCGTATGCTGGTCACGAAAACTGACACCGATAAACACGGCATCGATTTTCGTGACTGCCGTACGGCGGTAAGGGAAACCGCCGTACGGCGGTCACGAAAATCGATGCCGTGTTTATCGGTGTCAGTTTTCGTGACCAGCATACGGCAGTCACGAAAACCTTTGGGTTCGCGTTAGCTAACGCAACCCCCTAATTTTGAATATTGCACGGCGCCCCCCCTTTGGGGGGCCATGCGCGCATTAAGAGAGTGGGTGCTGACTGTTCAGCGCCCGCTTTCTATGTGCCTTTATTGCATCGGCCCCTCAGTGCTGAGCTCCTAAAGAAGCTGCCTTCATTTAGATCATCCCAAGTGAAGTACCTAAAGTTACATTGAGGCGCCTATATCCAGTGCCTTACAGTGGTGAGCAGAGGCCCCTTCATTCGGCTCCTGATTAAGGTGTCTTAAATCCGATGCTGAGGCCTCTTTTGTCAATCAGGCTTTTTGACCTTAAATTTTTTTCTCAGTGGATTACAACTTGTTAAGCTGCAACACCTGCACAACATGTAAGACTTGTTTTAAAAAAATGTTTGTGTCCATTATTGGGCCATTGTGCACTGAAATTCCTAGAGAGCTGATAGTTCTGTATTTATTTTAGATTGTGCTTTGAGGAGATCATCTCTTGTGCATTGTGTGCAAGATGTCATGCTGGGTAGAGGCACTGACTTGCCAATCAGAACCCAAGATCATCCTCTTTAAGATCATCCCTGAAATTGTCATCTGTTGCGGATGTGGAACCTTGGGCCAAGGTGCAGTTGGTGCAGCCTGCAGAAAGGAGCCCTGCAGGTGCCCACCATTGGCTGGTGGAGCTGGCTGTGGCAGAGGCCCAACTGGAGCTTCACCAATACCAGCCCTCGTTCCCTTTAGGTTGAGCCCTTGGGTGCCAGAGCCGGCAGATTTTAGGCAGGGGCCTCTGCAGATGAGCTGGATGTCTGTGGAGAAGATTGTGTCACAGGCCAGGCTCCAGGGCAGGCTGGGTTCAGGTGTAGTCAGAGACAGACGGCAGTCAAGGCAGGCAGTGGTTGGTGGCAGGCGGAATTCAAGCATGGTCAAGAGTCAGGCAGTGGACAGTGGCAGGTGGAGATCAAGCATAGTTGCAGGTCACAGGCTGAAGTAAAAACCAGAGACCTGCAAGGCAGGGAAGCAGGCAGGGGAGCGAGAAGCAGCAGAGGCAGGCAGACACAGAAGAACTGAAGACTGACCTCAAGATGAAGACCTGAAGAAGAACTGAAGATGGATCACAGGCAGGGATCAAAGACCAGGAACAAACGCTGAGGCAACTTGCTCTACACAGGTAGTGGACCTATTGCAAAGGTGTGGATTGCAGGGAGGAAGGCCCTTTTATATAGCAACGGTTGTGATATCATCAGGGGGTGCCACGGGATTTCCCGCCGTGGGCCCTTTAAGTTTGCAGCAGTCCGGCATGTGCTTGCCTAGGAGTGGCCCTGGAGAGTCATGGCATCCTGCCGCGTGTTGTGTTGGGCCAATCCAAGCGTGGCGGCCTGCCGCACTACGGCCCAGGGGGTCTGTGGTGTCGGGAACCGGCAAGCATAGCTCAGGGCTGGAGATAAGAGTGGCGGTTCATGGAGCCAACCCGCAAATCGCCAAACATAACATCATTTCTACAGCTAACTTTGTAAACACATTGGGAATGGTGTGCTACAATAAATTCCCCTTGATGCAAATTTCCTGCAAAAGGAACAGGTCATAGTGGCCCCAGCAAGTGTCCAAAAGGACAGAGCTCCGTGTTTCTGAAAAGTGATTTGCTGTAGAAGAGTCCCTTCCATTATAATGATATTGGATAAAAAAGAATCCCAACACAACAAAAATTATAGCAGCGATTGATTCATGCACGTTGCACATGTTCATGAAATGCAAGGAGAAAAGTTACTGGATAATTCTTTGCTAAGGAGCTCATAGAATGTGTGAACATAGGCTATGAATGAATACAAACATGCCAGGAAGTAATTATCCAAAACAGGCTCTCATCTATGAATCCGGGCATCTTACTCTTGTGTACATGCTGCGAAAAGTCACTAGAGTGAAGCTAAAACCATTTAGGGACTATAAAAAGAGACCAAGTGGCAAACCCTGAAACACAAGGTGTCATGCGTAATATTTTATTTCCTTTTCTCAAAGCTGCTAATCCGAGAGTGGTTACAGTAAGGAAAAGACAGCCTGGGTATGATAGAAAATTATTGCCCTGGGGAAAATAGCAGTGAGACACCAGAGCAGAGCTTGAAAAAGAAATTTTGGAACTGTATTAAAAGGCGGGCATTGAGAAAGAGGCCAGAAGGCAGCTTTCTCTCTCAGACATTATCAATCAACTGCTGGAGCAGAATTCCTGCTAGGTTTGGGCAAGAAAACATAAGAGGAACCTGGAAGGTAGCAAGTAGAGCTAGCTGGTCTTAGGGCCAGCCACCGCCATTTTTAAAGGGACAGAAGAGAGGCAGAAAGTGAGCGAGCATCCCTCCTACCCCTCAAACTGATAGGATACTCAGGAGAGTGGAAGTGGGGGCTCAGATGATCTCTGGCCTCTTTTTCAGAAAGGAAGAGGAGGGGAGGGGGGACTGGAGAAGTACAGCCCCCAGCCAATATTTTTTGGGGTTTTGAAGGGGCCCAGAGAGGTCCTGGGCCCTAGCAGGTGTTTTTTTTTTGGGGGGGTGCCTTGGGGGGGGGGGCACTATAGATTCTCCAGGGAAGCCTCAGGAAGGCCCCGGGGGGAAGTGTTGAGCAGAAGAAGATTTTACAGGTGGCTGGAGAGGCTTGGTAAGTATTGCTTTGCTGGGTAATTTTGGGATTTAGTTTGGGGGAGAGATGAAATTGTGGGTAAATTAATCTTTAGTTTGTGTGCTTAATTAAAAAGGAAAGCTAGGTAATTTTGTGTGTCTGCCTGATTAAAAGTAAGGAAAGACAGATATATTTTACTGTGCCTCTCTTTTCCTCCGACTCCCCCAACTCCCACCCCTACTAAGCACAATCTTTGATTTATCCCTTATAAGAAGATGAGACATTTTCACATCAAAATCAATCAGGGATTTATCTAAAACAAGGGAATAACTAGCCCAATCCTTATCAACAGATGTATTATTGCCCTGTAAGTGTTTGTATTGCTTAATGTTTTATTATGGATGTCTATCAAGTTCTCCACATAGAACATTATAATGGAGTGGCCGTTTTCTCCTTTGTATATGCAGGACCAGACTAGAGGCCTGGTCCACCTTAAATCTTAGGTAACTCTCTGGGTGGGACGGTGCGGGGCAGGGGAGAGGACAGCACCAGCTGCTGAGCATGAATGTAAGCCCAGCTGGGTTCAGGAGGCCCCTACGTATCTAGGAGAGGCAGCTCCTGTAAATCTGTGCTGACCCAAAGCCCAGGGAGCAGGAAGTGTATTGCAAAGGTAGGCAGTCATGCTATCGCCTTGAAGTGCCTTCACTTAAATAAAGTTTTATTTGCCCACTTATCTTCAGTATCATCCTCAATATCGTGATCACTATTATGAATATTTTATCATAATCCTGATATGTAGCCAATTATTATTAATATTGTCACTATCATTATATTATATATCAAAGCTGTGAATGTGCGCTATACTGGTGGGCAGGGACATAGAGGGGCTGAGGGTGGGAAAATGGGGAGGGGACAGACTTTGGGACTAGGTGGTTCATTACACCGCTGGTTAGGAGAGGGGTTTCCAGCAACAGGATGTGGGGGGTTCAAATGCCCAGGTACAAGCACTGTATATGAGCGGTCAGGGGAAGACTTACTCATCTCATGCGACATTATCTATCATTTGTCTGTTGACTCTTACAAGATGTTGTCGTTGTACATGGCTGTTGAATTAATAAAAATATTCTAGCACAAATAAAATTTTATCTGCATTAGAAAAGGCTGGAGTCCATGTGGCTTTATGCCTCCAGCCTGGGAAACAATGCTCGTTTTCCCACATGTAGGGGCCGATGCAAAATAGTCCAAAACGCGCGTCCAACCCCCGGTGAAACTAATTGCGAGCTCATCACGTGCAAATGCATGTTGATGAGGCTATTAGTTATTCTCCCCAGATCTAAAAAAACAAACGTGCCCCTGAGCCGCACATTTTTACGCTCAGAAATGAATGCCCAAGTGCTTATGTTCTATGGTCAGAAATTGTAGCTTTATCCTGATGCTACTAGAATGACCCAAATTTGTAGGAAAAGATTTCTCTCTATACGATCTGAGGTGTCATGGGGGCTCAATTTAGTTTTTACGATATCCCTGTAAGTGCCTAGTAAAACGCTTAAATGTAAATTATGCCTTTCCTTCACAACTCCGGATATTCCTAGATTCACACACCTAGAAGACACTCTTTTGCAGAAAAGGCTAATTAGATATAATGTGGCGTTTGACTTCTTACTATTCGTTTTTTCATTCTCATGATAATATTCGCTCTTTTTCTCCTTAGTCTCCCTCCTTTTTTTTCTTTCTTATATTTGAGGGATGTGCAGATTATTTTTTGTGCTTATTTCCTGATCGGAGTTAAGCAGCAACTGAATGGGTAAAAGAAAAAGCCCTGAAGAAGAACGGGGAGTTTGAAACACGGACCCGTGTCGGTGGTGTTTAGAGATATGTGGTTTCTGTCGATGAAGAGTTACATTAAGGGGAGAAGATTGGCTTACTGAAGAAGCTGCAGAAAGTAGGGATGTGAATCGTTTTAGGACGATTAAAATTATCGTCCGATAATTTTAATATCGTCTTAAACCGTTATGGAACACAATACAATACAGATTCTAACGATTTATCGTTATAAATCGTTAGAATCGTGAGCCGGCACACTAAAACCCCCTAAAACCCACCCCCGACCCTTTAAATTAAATCCCCCACCCTCCCGAACCCCCCCCCCCAATAACTTAAATAACCTGCGGGTCCAGCGGCGGTCCGGAACGGCAGCGGTCCGGAACGGGCTCCTGCTCCTGAATCTTGTCGTCTTCAGCCGGCGCCATTTTCCAAAATGGCGCCGAAAAATGGCGGCGGCCATAGACGAAAAAGATTGGACGGCAGGAGGTCCTTCCGGACCCCCGCTGGACTTTTGGCAAGTCTCGTGGGGGTCAGGAGGCCCCCCACAAGCTGGCCAAAAGTTCCTGGAGGTCCAGCGGGGGTCAGGGAGCGATTTCCCGCCGCGAATCGTTTTCGTACGGAAAATGGCGCCGGCAGGAGATCGACTGCAGGAGGTCGTTCAGCGAGGGTTCCGGCGCCTCGCTGAACGACCTCCTGCAGTCGATCTCCTGCCGGCGCCATTTTCCGTACGAAAACGATTCGGGGCGGGAAATCGCTCCCTGACCCCCGCTGGACCTCCAGGAACTTTTGGCCAGCTTGTGGGGGGCCTCCTGACCCCCACGAGACTTGCCAAAAGTCCAGCGGGGGTCCGGAAGGACCTCCTGCCGTCCAATCTTTTTCGTCTATGGCCGCCGCCATTTTTCGGCGCCATTTTGGAAAATGGCGCCGGCTGAAGACGACAAGATTCAGGAGCAGGAGCCCGTTCCGGACCGCTGCCGTTCCGGACCGCCGCTGGACCCGCAGGTTATTTAAGTTATTTGGGGGGGGGGTTCGGGAGGGTGGGGGATTTAATTTAAAGGGTCGGGGGTGGGTTTTAGGGGGTTTTAATGTGCCGGTTTTTCGATTTTTCCATTTTTAACGATTTTTCACGATATTTTACCCCCCCAAACGGCAACAATACGATTCCCTCCCCCTCCCAGCCGAAATCGATCGTTAAGACGATCGAGGACACGATTCACATCCCTAGCAGAAAGACCTAAGGGACTATTCACATATAAGATAAGTCGTTATGATGGTTGATTTTTGGTAACATTTGTTTACAAGCAAATAAAAAATTATATAAAAAAAATTTTTTTGGACAATCATAAAAAACCCCCCCTATGATTAAATATAAGGCTGAAGGCTATTAAGCTGTAAAATATGCTTTACTGATGAAGCCTATTATGATGGTCTCACTATATCCATTTGGAATTTTGTGGTTGAAGTGGTCAGTGTTTGGACTTATTTACATTTTTCTGTTTGTCTTTCACTTAATGTCTTGCATACCTCATATTTTCTGGTGCAAGGAATTCTTATGTTTATTTGAAAATGAATGCAAAATAAAATAAAAAAAAGAAATTAACTTCTGCCCACAGCAGGCATTAATTTCTTAGCAGCCCAAAAAAATTCACAGAAAAGGAGAAAATACTGCTTTTCTGTATATCCTCCGACTTAATATCATGGCAATATTAAGTCGGAGGAATGAAAAAGTAAAAAAAAACACAAAAAAAGTTCCGGCGGACAGGGTTGGGAAACGGATGCTCAATTAACGAGCATCCATTTTCCTTACCCGTGGCTGTGCACAGGTTAGGAAAACATAAGTTTGTAAAACTGAGCATCCATTTTCCTAACCCACTGACAACCACTTCTCCTGGGCACCCACTGCCAAGGAGGCACTAGGGGCGGACATTTGTCCCTAGCGCTTCCTTAGCAGGATGACTCCTCATTTAAATATGGAATCACACACCCAGTAGAGGTGGCTGGGTACGCATTAGGAAAGCGGGCGCCCAACACTGAGGTTGGGGATTTTTTATCTTTATGCTGGGCACAGAGAAAAACCCCAAGTCCCCATTCCAGGTATCACCGGTAAACAAGAAGCCTAAGCATCTTCCTATTTGTGTTGCCTGTCATATTAGGGCTTCTCAGCCTGACCTGACTTCTAACCTGTGGCAGTGCTGCTTAGACGCTCAGGGAGAGTTGTCTTCCTCGGATTTTGCTAAGCCTGACTCCTCCCATTCTGATGATGGGTTGGTCACAGCCTTGACTGGAGGGACGCCAGACCTTGGTTCTCCCTTGATTGGCTCCTCCACAGGCGAGAGCAGTTCTGTGGGACCAGCTCCAATTCCTTCTGGGCTTGGTCTGGATCTGGCTGCTTTTTCTTGGGTGGAATTTTTTCAAGGCTTACAAGCTTTTCTTCAGGCGCAGTCTTCCGCTTCACCCATTCCTGTCCAGTTGGACCCTTAGCCGGTGGCTCCTCCCTCTTCCAGTCCTATGCTTAAGCGCTGGAGCTCGCCTCGGCTTCCTGCAGGTGTTCCCGACAGGAATCCAGATTGTACTGATGATGAGGTTGATCTTGATTCCCTGGAAGATGGGGAAATTCCTCCTGGACTGGAACCGTATTGCACCATGTTGTGGTTCTTTCACAGAGATGACCTGCCGGCCCTGATTTCCCAGACACTCAGCTGGATGTCCCTGGTTTGGATGCCATGTCAGAGCCAAGGAAGAATCCCATTTTGGTTTCCTTATGTAAAGCCTCTTGTTTTTTCCCTGTGCTGGATGCCATTCAGGAATTGATTGATCTGGAATGGGACGCCTCAGAGGCAAATTTCAAAGGGGGTTGGACATTGGAATGCCTGTACCCCCCCGGATCTGGCTGTGAGAAAGCGTTTGCGTTTTCCCAAGGTGAATGCACTGGTATGTGTGCTGTCTCTAAGCAGCTGACTATCCCCATGGAAGGAGGCGCGGCCTTGAAGGATGTACATGATAGAAGGATTAAGGCTATTCTTAAGCAAGTCTCTGGGGCAGTGGCAATGAATTTACAGATTGCTTCTTTTTGTGCCCTAGTGACGCGATCTTGTCTGTTTCTCTCTCATGAGGTTGATGAGTCTGGAGGGAATTCCAGTGTAGTTATGGAGCCCACTGCCACCTTTTTAGCAGATTCAGGCTGTGATTTGGTCCGTACCTTGGCCAGAAGTGTGGCTTCGGTGATAGCGACCAGGCGTCAACGCTGGTTGCGAAACTGGTCACGTGACGCAGCCTCCAAAGCTAATCTTATCAAGATGCCCTTTAAAGACTTGCTCTTGTTTGGGAATGAGTTGGAGAAACTGGCCAGTAAGTGGGGCAAATCTCCATTTCCTTGATTGCAATTTCAACACTCCTTTGGTATGAGGGGTCATTTCCGGGGTTTCAAGCGATTTTGTCCCTACAAAAGGTCGACCTTTCAGCAGATTTGGCCTTTTGGTAGGTCTCACACCTTTCGTCTCCGACAGCCCAAGAGAGGAGCGGGCTCGGGTGGCTGACCTTCCCGAGCTTCCCAATGAAGGTTTGCTGACCCACCTTCGGGAACAAGAGATAGGGGGACATCTCTCTTTTATCAGAGGTAGGTCGAGATCATGTCAGACCAGTAGGTCATGGAGGATATACGAGAAGGATATGCGCTGGAATTTTGCAGTATTCCTTGGGACGTGTTCATGGTGTCCCCTTGCCACTCCCTGCAGAAGAAGCAGGCAGTGGAGTTCACGCTTCAAAGGATGCTCCGGCTGAGAGCTGTGATGCTGGTGCCCACATCTCAAGAAAGTATGAGGCAATATTCTATTTATTTTGTTCTGCCCAAGAAGGAGGGCACCTTTTGTCCCATCCTGGATCTCAAGAGGGTCAACCATCATTTGAAGGCAACTCATTTTTGCATGGAAACCTTATGCTCTGTGATAATGGTGGTGCAGTCGGGGGAATTTCTGACCTCCCTGGATCTGTCAGAGGCTTACCTTCATATTCCCATCCAATTGGAATACCAACACTTTCTATGCTTTGCGGTGTTAGGGTGCCATTATCAGTTTTGGGTGCTGCCCCTAGATCTAACCACTGCTCCCAGAACATTTTCCAAGGTTATGGTGGTCATAGTGGCAGCCTTGCAAATAGAAGGGATCCTGGAGCAACCGTATTTGGATGACTGGCAGATTCAAGCCAAGTATCAGGAAGAGAGCCACCTGGTGACACACACAATAAGTTGATCTCCTTATTGCAGGAGCTCAGTTGGGTGATGTACTTGCCCAAGAGCAATTGTCAGCCATCCCAATTGTTGGAGTATCTGGGGGTCCAGTTCGACATGGGGCAGAACAGAGTTTTCCTACCAGAAGTTCGGATTCAGAAAGTGATGTCTGAAGAACATTAGTTGGTGAACACCGTACGCCTGACAGTGTGGTCCTACCTATAGGTGCTCAGCTTGATGGTAGCAACTCTGGAAGTTGTGCCATGGGCAAGGGCGCATATGTTTCCTCTTCAGCACTCTCTGCTGTGTCATTGGAACCCACAGTCTCAGGACTATGCGATTCGGCTCCACTTGCAGATGGAAATCTGCTCCCACCTCCAGTAGTGGTGTTGCAGGAGGATCATCTGAGAAAGGGGGTTCCCTTGTCCTCTCCACCTGGTTGGTTCTCATGACAGATGCAATTCTCCGTGGTTGGGGGGGCTCACTGTCTGGAGTTAACAGCCCAAGGGCATTGCAATGCCAAAGAGTCCCGCTGGAACATCAATCGCCTGGAAGCTCGGGCGGTACAGCTGGCATGCTTGCAGTTCTGCCACAGGCTGCAGGATCAAGCATTCACATGATGTCGAACAACACGACGATGGTGGCCTACATCAATCACCAGGGAGGAACCAAGAGCCAGAAAGTGTCTTAGGAAATAGACCAGCTTATGGAATGGGCGGAAAGTCATCTGCATATGATCTCGGCCTCTCACATTGCAGGAAAAGACAACGTAAGACCGAACTTTCTAAGCAGGGAGAATCTGGACCCAGGAGAGTGGGAATTGTCAGCTGAGGCATTTCAGCTGATTGCGGATTGCTGAGGCCTTCCATTCCTAGACCTGCTGGTGACTTATTGCAATGCGAAGGTTTCTTGATTTTACAGTCGCAGGAGTGGTCCATGGTCCCTGGGAATAGACACTCTCATACAGGTCTGGCCAGAAGACAGATTGTTCTATGCCTTTCCTCCATGGCCCTTGCTGGGTAGGATAAGTTGCAAGATCAAAGGCCACAGGGGGTTAGTACTCCTGGTGGCACTGGACTGGCCCAGGTGTCCGTGGTAAGCGGATTTATGAAGACTCCTGGTGGAGACCCCCTTTCACTTTCTGCTGCACATGGATGTTACAGCAGGGACCGGTACGTCACGTGGATCCGACTTGGTTCTGTCTTACGATTTGGCCCTTGAGAGGGCTCGCCTTTTGAAGTGTATTTATTCCTCTTCGGTGATTGCCACCTTACTCCGCACTCACAAGTTCTCCACTTCCTTGGCTTTTGTGTGGGTTTGGAGAGTTTTTTGAGGCTTGGTATGAGGAGAGTTGTATTCTTCCTCATTCAGTTAAGATCCCACTGATTCTGGACTTTTTTCAGGATGGATTGAATAAAGGATTGGTCCTTAATTCCTTAAAGGTGCAGGTTGCAACTCTTACCTGTTTCAGGGGCCAGGTGAATAGTGGTTCGTTGTAGTCTCACCCTGATATGATCCAAATTTTTGAAGGGAGTGAAGCATCTTAGGCCTCCCCTGAGGCTACTGGTTCTCTTGTGGAGTCTTAACTTGGTGCTGGAGCTTTTGGTGGGCCCTTCATTCCAACTGCTGTGAAGTCTATCCTTGCGGTTGTTAACCTTGAAGACTGTGTTCTTGGTGGCTATATGTTTACTGCATCAAATTTCTGAGCTTCAGGCCTTGTCTTCCTGGGAGCCGTTCCTTCAGGTGACTCTGGGGGCATTACAGCTATGTACTGTTCCATCCTTCTTGCCCAAGTAGCCTCAGACTTTCATTTGAATCAGTCCATCTCCTTGCCATCCCTAAATTAACGTCAGGGATGCAGAGGAGTATCAGTTCTTGCACTCCTTGGATGTCAAGAGACTTGTCATGCAGTATCTGGAGATTTCTGAACCTTTCCAAAACACGGATCATCTTTGTTCTACATGGCGAGAGGAAGCAGGTCACTCCATAGCTCATTGGATTAAAGATGTAGTCATAGCCACTTATGTGGATGCTGAAAAGTCATTGCCTACTCAGGATAGGGCTCATTCTACTCGGGCTCAGGCAATGTCATGGGCGGAGGTTAGTTTGTTGTCTCCTGTTAATATATGCTGAGCTGCAATGTGGTCCTCCTTACACACTTTTTCCAGGTTTTATTGTCTTGGATGTACAGGCCCGGAAGGATGCAGCCTTTGCACGAGCAGTGTTGTCAGGACTATGGGCAGCCTCCCACCCTGTTGGCGAGTAGCTTTGGTATATCCCACTGGTCCTGAGTCCATCTGTCTACACACTAGGAAATGGAGAATTTACTTACCTGATAATTTTGTTTTCCTTAGTGTAGACAGATGGACTCAGCTTCCCACCCTCGACTGCCACATGAGTGTGTCAATAGTCCTCCTGTGGAGCTCTGGGTTCCCAGGGATTACTGGAAAGTGTTCATCCAGTCCCTAGCTTGGGGGTACCTAGAATCTTATGCGAGTTTAGTGTTTCTTGTTTGTTGAGTACAGTTATGGTTACCTGTTTTTAATCATGTTTTAATCAAGTTGTTTTGCTAGACTATCCACAGTTGCTTTTGAAGAGAAAGCGGGGAGGCTGGGATCATTGCAGGTCTGTATATACTGTAACATCAGCTTGCTCCATCTTCATCTGCTGGCAGGGGAACATGAACCCACTGGTCCTGAATTCCCAGAATTATCAGGTAAGTAATTTCTCAAACTGCCTTTAAACCAGAGAGGAGTTTGTGGGGCCTGCAGACAGATTAGGGTTTACTTTGCAGACTAAAGGGACAAGCCCCGTCTTAAGACAAAACTGTTATATTCAGTACAGTCAGTGTTGTGCACTGTGGCTGGAGGAGGGCATGGCCCAGACTAAAAGATAAATTGCTAGCAAGTGCAGAAGCCAGAGAGCTTAAAGGTCTGGGTAGTACTACTGAAAACCTGGTCTGGATCCAGTGGATGTAATGCAGTGCAGGTAAAAGAAGACCGAGAAGCCAATGTGCTTAAAAGAAGAGTTGCCATGTACTTCTGTTTAGTGGGAGTTCCCCGGTCCCAAGAGCAGGGTAAGAGGGAGAACATGAGGCTCAAGGGTTGGCAGCTGAAAGGCCAGCAAAGCCACTCCAACAGGCTGTAGATGCCCAGAGAGAGGAACACAGAATTAAATGGCTACAGCTAATCACTGAAGTACTGGAGGTTGCAGCAGAGGTGACACAAAAGGAGAGGGTGTTAAGGCAACTTGACAAAGAGATGTCCAGCGAACTGGCTGAGTTTTGGCAATGGCTGGAGGAGACCTTACAGAGAGCCAGGAATGCAGCAGGAAGAAGCTTGAGAGGGGCGCTGCAGGGAAGCCTGAGGTTGGTGCTATAGGAAGTCCTAAGGAAGACCCTGTAGAGTCTCCAAGAGCCCTGGAGAGAACAACATAGACTGCCTAGAATGGGACAGTATCGAGGGCCAGATAAAGGCGCTGCCCTGGAGAGCCCAGAAGGAAGGGCCATGGACAGTCATGTGAAAACCCAATCATGTGGAGACCCCAATGAGAGGGGCTGCTGGGGAGCCAATATGTGGCATAGTGATGGAGTCACTAGAGGATGCTAGTCATGACAGTGCATAGGAGGCACAAGTCACCATAGAGATGATTGAAGAGTACTCATCACACATCCCACAGCCAGTTCAAGGAGTCCCGCTAGGGTGGAAGTGAAAAGCAGAGCTACAGATGGACTCAGATAAAGGACTGTGGATGTACACTGGGTGAGGGCCACAGTGGGTGGTACTAATGTTGTCTGGGGTAAGCCTAAGGTATGGGAGTGAGTCTGACCCTAGAACCCTGACCCCAAGCCTAGCTGGTGAGAGTCCAGATGAAGGAGGGTGGTGTGTGTAGTACTCACATGGATGGGATCCCAGGGGAAGTAGTGACGCTCAGACCAACGGGTCCAAGGCAAAGTGGGGGGTATGTAATGGAGTGACCCCTGTTTTCTCCCTTGTTGTATTTGCAGGACCAGGCTAGAGGCCTGGTCAATCTTAAATCCCATAGAGGGAGAGAACTCTGTGGATGGGACCCTGCAGGGCAGGGGAGAGGCCTGAGGGCAGGTCTAGTTGGGGAGCATGAGCGTAAGCCCAGCTGGGTTCAGGAGGCCCCTATGTCTCCAGGAGAAGCAGCTCCTGTAAATCTATGCCGAACCAAAGCCCAAGGAGTGGGAAGTGTGCTGCAAAAATAGGCAGCCATTCTATTGTGTTGAAGTGCTGTAACTTGAATAAAGTTTTATCTGCATTAGAAAAGGCTGGAGTCCTTGTGGCTTTGTGCCTCCAGCCTGAGAAACATTGCTCGGTGTCTCGCAAACACATTGTGAAAGTTGTGGAACACAAGAAATGGTAAACAAACAAATATATAAACAAATAAATAAAGGCAGACAAGATGGGGAGAGGAGTTGTGAGAGTATTAGGGCCAATGGTGTTCTTGCAATAATCACCTTTTATTCTTTTTGCATTGGGGTGCTTTATCGGAACTTATTAGTTAAAACCTAAAAACAGAAATCCTAATTTATAATATGCTGTTGCTAATTTACAAATTATTTCATATAGGTAAGATTTCAAATCTAGGATGATGGCAGTATCTTTCTGATGCCTTCAATATGACCTATAAGCACACACATACTTGTGGTATAATTGAGAAACAAAAATACTGCATATCAAAGCTTTTTCATTTTAATTTTTTTTAGTAAATTCAGAACTTGTGGAAGTCCCTAAAGTCTTCTATTTACCCACAATAGTGTTTCAAGTTTCTCCATGCTGACCTGCCAGTGTGCCTCGGCTCTGCCCTGGAGGGACCACCTTCTGTGAGAAAGAAGTATTTCAGGCTCCAATGCCCATGCAGTCCTCAGCCACTCTGTGGAAAGTGCCCACTAGGATATTTTCAAACTGAACCATCTAGCCTCCCCTAACCAATAGCATTTTAAGTTTAGAGGGAAATAAAAATAAATCTAGAGAATCACCTATCTGATGTGACAGTTTTCTGATCAAACCCAAAAAAACCTCCTATAATTGCTTAATTATACATTGGGCTGGATGCTTTTATAACATGCGCGTGCAGCCACGCGCATGTTATAAAATCAGGGGTCGACGCACGCAAGGGGGTGCACACTTGTGTACCTTGCGCGCGCCGAGCCGCGCAGCCTTCCTCCGTTCCCTTCAAGGCCGCTCCGATTTCGGAGCAGCCTCGGAGGGAACTTTCCTTCCTCCCCCCCACCTTCCCCTCCCTTCCCCTACCTAACCCACCCCCCAGCCCAACCTAACCCTCCTTCTTACCTTTAACTTAGAAGTTGTGCCTGCCTCCGGGCAGGCGTAGGTTGTACACACCAGCCGACGGCTGGCCCGTGATCCCAGGCACAGCGGCAAATGGCCGCTGTGCTTGGAGGCTCTGGCCCTGCCCTTGCATCGCACCACCCACACCCCGCCCCCTTTTACAAGCCCCAGGACATATGCGAGTCCCGGGGCTTGTGTGCGTCGCCGGGCTTAGGCAAAATAGGCTCGGCGCGCCAGGAGGGGTTTTAAAGGGTTACGTGCGTATATTACGTGCGTAACCATAAAATCCGCCCCATAATGTTACACTTTTTTTTTTTAATACCAAGTTGAAAGGACGTCACCATTGAGAAGGACTGCCAAACGGCTGGATCTGTTGAAAAAGAGACTGTGCAACTAAAAAGATAAGTGAAATATCCTTTGAGGAGTTTTTAAAGTATTTGTGCAGGATAAGAGAGACTTTGGATATGCTCACGTATTTATATAAAAAATTGATTAAAAAGAAAAAAAAAACATAGAACAAGAGTAAAATAAGAGGTTTTCTGCACCCGTAACTAAATCTATTGAGTTCAGATCCAGCTGTTCGGTACTTCTTCTCAGTGCTGAGGTCCCTTCCTCTTGGAATAAAAAAAAAGTGTAACATTGTGTATAATTAAGCAATTACAGGAGCTTTTTTTGGATTTGTATAAATATTTACTCTTGTTTTCTCTCAGTTTTCTGAAACATCAACTGTCCATTTCTCAGGACCACCATGTTCTGTCTCACTTTTTAATTTCCCTTTTGTGGTTCCAAGTCCTGGCCATCAGTTCTCAAAATGCTGATGACAAGTTCAGTCCACTTTGCTTTTGACTTAGTCTGTCTTCAGTAGTAAGCAGGAAGACCTCATTGCGAGCCTCAAAATACCAAGTCCAACTTGTTCCTCAATAGCATGCCTTCTTAATACATCATTAATCATTTGTCTTTATGAAAATGTGCTAGCTTTCTATACATTAACAATCAGAGCACGCCTAAGTGCACACTCTTGATTCCTGTATGGACTTAGATCTCACTTACAAAACACTTTGACCCTCCTAGGTTTCATTTTCTGGCAACTATGCAATAAAGCCCATTGAGGATAACTGCTTAATCAATTTATGTTCTGTAACACTCTCAAATGTAAATTTTAAAAGCTGCCTGGATACACGCATATGTCCTGCAATGCGTACATCTCAAAAGTTTCCAAAAAGGGGCGTGGCTTGAGCATGGTCTGGGCAGGGAATGGGTATTTTGGGGCAAGAACCTGACATATTGCCATACTTACATGCCTGGGCATGTACCCAGATCCTAGGGATGTGCAGACAAAAAGTTTATGTTCATAAGTCCATAAGTCGAAAAGGGGGGTCAATTTCGGTCAATATGGACATATGGAGAATTCCATAAGTTGAGTCTATGTCCATACGTGCACCGGTTCCCTAAATAAAAATTTAAACCCCTCACCCTCCTTAATCCCCCCCCAAGACTTACCAAAATTCCCTGGTGGTCCAGCGGGGAGTCAGGAAGCCATTCCTCTATTCCTTTGCGAGGAGCACGTGACGTCCGCGTCACGTCGGAGTGACGCGGTCGTTACGTGGTCCACCGCGGTTCCGCTCCCGGACCCCTCGTTGGACACAAACGGAACTTTTGGCCAGCTTGGGGGGGCCTCCTGAGGTCTTCAGCATTAGCTTTGCAGTGTCTCTTAAGGGGTCCTGATGACATCATCGGTACCAGTTTCTCGCCTCATTGTGGCCAGCTTGGGGGGGGCCTCCTGAGGTCTTCAGCATTAGCTTTGCAGTGTCTCTTAAGGGGTCCTGATGACATCATCGGTACCAGCTTCTCGTCCATTGGTCTACAGGGCTGAACTGTACTGTGCTGCACTCCTCACAAACTTTGTTAATTTAAGTTTTCAGCTGTGAAAGTAAAACAAAAGAAAAGCAAAGAATAAAAGCAAACAGTTTCAGTGTATTTGTTTTGTTGCTTTCTGAGGGCATGGTGGTACAGTATGCACTGAAATTCAGGAACACTGAGGTGACATCTACTGCTCCTGAGATGGTAAGGGCCAGTGAGAAAACATTTTGTTTTATCATGGCTTAAAAAACCCAAAATGTTTCCTTGGGTGGCTCGTTCTGTTTTCCCTGAATGCAGCTAGGAGACTAGGATAATTCTCCTGTGATGGGATGTTCAAGGAGAATTTCTGAATTTAATCCCCAAAGCATGCTGGTCCCAAAGTCCATTAGGGAGCAGACATTAGCCATTGTTTGCAGATCATCCCTGGAAGAGGCAGCTACAAGCTATCTGACATTCAGGCCTATCCTGTAAAGTGCGGCCGCGTTTACCCTGCTCCTAAGCCACTTTTTACTCACGTTCCGGCCGCGTTAGCCCTTCCTGCGATCCCGAATCCCCTTTAACCTACTCCTACCGCGTCCTAAATTCCCCGGGCAACCCCTTCCGCCCGCGGCATGTATATTGCATGCAAACGAGCGAATTAGCTATTCCCTAGCATCCCGTAACCCGCGCCCCGACTATCGCTAGTTTTCCCTGCCGTTTTGTCGCGCGTTTAACCTGCAAACTTACCGCCTACCCTGACCCCTGCGGTAGAGGCAGGGGTAAGGGTAGATGGCAAGCTTTCCCCCAGCCCCCGCTCACCTGCCCCGGCCGCGATCATGGGTGCCGGTCTCCGTGGCAGCCCCAGTCCTCTCCCCTGCTCCCGAAGCCAAAAAAAAA
This sequence comes from Rhinatrema bivittatum, assembly GCF_901001135.1. Taxonomy (NCBI): domain Eukaryota; kingdom Metazoa; phylum Chordata; class Amphibia; order Gymnophiona; family Rhinatrematidae; genus Rhinatrema; species Rhinatrema bivittatum. The sequence goes on along the minus strand of NC_042623.1, from coordinate 249,624,495 downwards.
AAAGCGAAAAAAATGTTGCAGCCCCCCTCCGATGTCCGGACTGGGGCTGCCACGGAGACTGCAACGGCAAAGCGACTTTTCGTTTTTTTTTTGCTTCGCCGCTGTCAGTGTGCCCCCTCCTCTCGGAGCAGGGCGCAAAAAGCAGCCTTGCTCCAGGAGGAGGGGGGGGGGGGGCACTGACAGCGGCGAAGCAACATCGAAGGCAATGGCGAAGCGACTTTTCGGTTTTTTTTTTGCTTCGCCGCTATCAGTGTCCCCCCTCCTCTCGGAGCAGGGTGCGAAAAGCAGCCTTGCTCCGGGAGGAGGGGGGGCACTGACAGCGGCGAAGCAACGGCGAAGACAGCGGCGGACAGCGGCGAAGCAAAAAAAAAACCCAAAAGCAATTTTTTTTTTTTTTTTTCAAAAGCGACAATTTTTTTTTTTTTCCAAAAGCGACTTACTTTTGGGATCTTGACAGATCCCAAAAGTAAGTCGCTTTTGGACGCCTGCCAACTTACTTTTCTGAAGCCATCATCAGGAACCCATGCGATCGTAGCTCCTCCCGACGAAGACAAAGATGGCCGCCTGCATGGGGGAAGCGTACAATTGGCCGCTCAAGACGTCTTTGTCGGGAGGAGCTACGATCGCATGGGTTCCTGATGATGGCTTCAGAAAAGTAAGTTGGCAGACGTCCAAAAGCGAGAGAAGTTGGGAATGAAGTTCCTGTAATAATTGGCGAATCCCAAAAATCTCTGCAAGGCGCGAAGCCCTGAAGGTTGTGGCCAATCCAAAATACTTCGGATCTTGGGGTCCATGTTAAACCCCTGGCTAGACACTATGCATCCAAGAAAAGGAAGACTCTCCTGTTCAAAACTGCATTTCTCCAGTTTGGCGAACAGTCAGTTTTCCTGGAATCACTGAAGAACCAATCGAACATGATGATGAGAAGGGAGATATTTGGAGATGTCGTCCAAATAAATTATGACAAAATGATATAACAGATCTTGGAAGACGTCATTCATGAGATTTTAGAATACTGCAGGAGCGTTGCATAGCCCAAAGGGCATCACCAAAGACTCATAATGTCCTTTGCAAGTGTTAAAAGCAGTCTTCCATTCATCTCCGTGTCATATTCGTATTAGATTGTAAGCCCCACAGAGATCCAGCTTGGTAAAAATTCGGGGTCCTTGGAGTTGGTTGAATAGCTCCGTGATGAGGGGTAGAGGATAATGATCTCTTTTAGTTATGGCGTTTAGTCCACGATAATCTATGCAAGGCCTAAGAGAACTGTCTTTCTTGGAGACGAAGAAGAACTCCGCCCCTGTGGGAGAGGAAGAGGGTCTGATAAATCCTCGATCCAAGTTCTCCTTGATATACAAGTCCATGGCTTCCTTCTCAGGAGCAGACAAAGGATACGCCCAGCTGCGGGCTGGTGTAGTACCTGGTAGCAAGTTGATGACACAATCCTATGGTTGATGAGGAGAGAGCTCCTTTGCTTTGGCCTTGGAGAATACATCCGCGTAGTCTGCATAAGGTGGAGGAAGCCCTGAGAGGGCCGTAGTCGCTATACAGGTAGACAGAGGTTTCACTCTGCCAAGCATAAGTCCTGGCAGAACAGCCCCCATTTGACTAACTCCAATGTCTCCCAGTCAAAGTGCGGAGAATGCATTTTAGCCAGGGCAGTCCTAGGACCACTGGATGAATGGCTTTCTGGATCACGAGAAACGGAAGATCCTCTGTATGTATAGCTCCACTCCGAAGTCGGACAGGAACTGTGGTGGAAGTTATTCTGCCCGGTAATGGCTCTCCATGGATAGAGGAAATGATTAAGGGACTGTTTCGGGAAACCACTGGTATTCCCAAGAGGTGGACCTCTGTCTCAGTGATAACATTTCCTCCCGGAGCCAGAGTCAATGAGAGCTTGCATGGATTGAGCTTGCCCCTCCAATTCCAATGTGATGGGCAAGATGAGTTGGGGAGCGGGAGTGGTGAGACCCAGGAGCAACTCCCTGACAGCTCCTAGGTCCTCCCATTTCCCGGTTTATGTGGGCATCATGCTAGGATGTGGCCGGCTCCACCACAATAAAAGCACAACCATAGGTTCCACCGTTGGAGTTACTCCTCCGTCGAGAGTTGTGTTCTGCCCAATTGCATGGGTTCCTTGACTCAGGTGGTGCTCGAAGGACTGAGAGGTGCTGTATGGGGTTCCATTTGAGGATGAGAAAAGGTTGGGGTGAGAAATACCAGTTGGCGGGCTCTCAATTCCTGAAACCGTTGTTGAAGACGACGGTCGATCCGTCCAGCGAGATTGCTAAGTTCCTCCATGGAGTCAGGCAAGTCGCGAGCCGTCAATTCATCTTTTATTCTGGAAGACAATCCTTCCAAGAAGTTACAACGGAGGCTGTCCTCTCTTCAGTTAAGTTCAGTATCCTACGTTCTGAATTCTATAGCGTAATCCATAAGTGGGTGAGCACCCTGGCGGAGATGAAGCAGATCAGAACCTGCAATGGTGAGTCATCCTGGCTCATCAAAGACCTGCTTGAAAGTCTTTACAAATTCCTGCAGGATTTGAAGGAGGGGATCTCCATGCTCCTATAGAGGGGAGGCCCAAGCCAGGGCCCTCTCCACAAGGAGGGATAAGATGAAGGTGATCTTTACGGAGTCTGTAGAAAAATGTCCTGGCTGAAGAGTGAAGTGCATAAAGCACTGAGAAATTCTTGACACAAACCAGGATCTCCAGTATACCATGTCAGTATTGGCAAGCAGATGGTGGGTGCGGCAGTGGCCATATTGGATGTCTCAGGAGGAGGAGTAGGTGTCTGAGTAGCAGTGGCATTGAGTCGAGTACTGAGGCAATCCAAGGAATTGGCCAGGAGTTCTAGGCAGTGTTGCTGCTGTTGGATTCTCTGTGTTAATCAAGGTATGGCATGAAGTCCGGATAGGTCTGCTGAGACCATGGTCTCAGCTATCTGTTACTTACGTACACTCTTGGGCTACGACAGGGTGGAAGGCCCGATGAAAGGGTCCCCAGCTCTCTACCAAAGCAGGCGGACACTTGACGAAGGATGGGTCTAGGCACATGGCCTGACAGCTGTCCTCTGAGTGGCTCAAATGGTCAGCAAGAGGTGTCTTGAGTATAATTCAATCCGGGGCAGGCAGCAAGCAAGAGTAATCCAAGGTATAATCCAATCCGGGGCAGGCGGCCGGCAAGAGGAGTCCGAGGCAAAGTCTGAGTCAGGGCAGGCAGCAGGTAGCAAGCAAGTCAGCATGGCTTTACCCAAGGCAAGTCTTGCCTCACAAATCTGCTTCACTTTTTTGAAGGAGTTAATAAACATGTGGATAAAGATGAACCGGAAGATGTAGTGTACTTGGATTTTCAGAAGGCGTTTGATAAAGTTCCTCATGAGAGGCTTCTAGGAAAAGTAAAAAGTCATGGTATAGGTGGCGATGTCCTTTCATGGATTATAAACTGACTAAAAGACAGGAAACAGAGAGTAGGATTATATGGACAATTTTCTCAGTGGAAAGGAGTGGGCAGTGGAGTGCCTCAGGGATGTGTATTGGGACCCTTACTTTCAATATATTTATAAATGATCTGGAAAGAAATAAGACGAATGAGGTAATCAAATTTGCAGATGATACAAAATTGTTCAGAGTAGTTAAATCACAAGCAGATTGTGATAAATTGCAGGAAGACCTTGTGAGTGGAAAGTTGGGCATCGAAATGGCAGATAAAATTTAATGTGGATAAGTGCAAGGTGATGCATATGGGGAAAAATAATCCATGCTATAGTTACACAATGTTAGGTTCCATATTAGGTGCTACCACCCAAGAAGGAGATCTAGGCATCATAGTGGATATCACATTGAAATCGTAGGTTCAGTGTGCTGCGGCAGTCAAAAAGCAAACAGAATGTTGGGAATTATTAGGAAGGGAATGGTGAATAAACAGAAAATGTCATAATGCCTCTGTATCGCTCCATGGTGAGACCCCACCTTGAATACTGTGTACAATTCTGGTCGCCGCATCTCAAAAAAGATATAATTGCGATGGGGAAGGTACAGAGAAGGGCGACCACAATGATAAGAGGAATGGATTGGCCACTATTGGAAACAGGATGCTGGGCTTGATGGACCCTTGGTCTGACCCAGTATGGCATGTTCTTATGTTCTTATCCAAGGTACAATCCAATCTAAGGTAGACGGCAGGCAAGAGGAATCCGAGGCATACTCCGAGTCAGGGCAGGCAGCAAGCAAGAGTAATCCAGGCACAGTCCGAGATAACAGACAAACAGCAGGAAAATGCTTCAGACAGGGGACCTGTAGCTGAGGCCCTGAAGGTGAGTCAAGCTGCCCTTTAAATAGGGGCAGCTTGATGACGTCCATCACCTGTGCCACTGAGGTTTCAGGCTGCAGACCCTTTAAGAAAAGGGCTGCTGATCTGTGTGCATGCGCCTGGAGGGACCTGCGGCAGCATGTCTCTGGTGCGGAATTTCGGTGGTCGGGCGTGACACAGCGGTCCGTGAGTGGTAACAAAGGCAATACAGCAAAGACTAACTCAGCTGAAATTAACACTAAACATTAAAAAAAAACCCTGAAATTGTATGGTTGAGGAGAAATTCCATAATAATCAAACCGCCACTCCTAGACCTAGGAAACTTTAACATTACTCCCTCAGATCAGGTACGAGGTCTAGGAATACAGATTGATGAAAAATTTTCAATGAAAAAGCATATAAACCAACTAATTAAAACAGGATATTCCAAGCTTCAGTGGTGGGAAAATTGAGATTCTGCTGAAAGAAAGGATAGTGAACTATCTAAATTTGGTGGGTTGCTCGACCTGAGGCAGCATGGATTCACCAGGGGAAGCGAACATACCCAATCTTTCAAAGTTGTCTTTTATGAACCCAGTGGGCTAGCCATCTCAGGCTCTGATCTTCTCCGTGCCAGGGCACCTGTCCTCTCATGGACTACGCCGGTGAGTTCTGGACCCTAGCTACCAAGATCAATTGGAGAGAAGACTGCTTGTGAAGCATTTTCCTAGAAGGCTTGTCCCCCAGAATAGAAGACAAGCCAGCCAGCCATGAGCTTCCAGAGTCCCTGGAGGAGCTCATTGACCTGGAGAGGAGGAGTGACCGCCCCATTCAACCATGGGCCATGGAGCTCCGTCCTCCATGCAGGGCTATTATGTTGGCCTCGTGCTTCCATTGGCTGCATTCTCCACCAGTCACCGCTTCTCCACCCCCGACACATCTGGGTGAACCCATGCACCTAGATCAAGGGTGTCTGGCTCCCAAGGAGAGACTTCATTGACGTCAGTTAGGTCTGTGCCTCTACTGCACTGACTCAGGGTACCGACTTGCCCAGTGTCTGGTCAAACTGGGAAACTTCCAAGCCTAGGTTCCAGATGGGAGCTAATGCTAGGCTTCACAACACCTGCTCCCAATTATCTCTTCCAGTGACAATTTCCATGGGAAATCAAGGCTTCTCCACCTTCACTTTGGTAGACTCAGGTACCGGAGGTAACTTTTTGATGAAGGCTCTGGTTGACCATCTGCATTTGCCCACTGTTCCCAGGAAGAATCCCTTAATCATCTCATCTATTTATGGTGACTCCTTTCCAGGAGTGCAGTGGCCACCTTGAAGGCCAGTATGCATAGGCAAGAGTGCAGTGGCCACCTTGGCCACTGCACTCTTGCCTATGCATACTGGCCTTCTTCACAAAGAAAAAATTGTCTTCCATTTCATAGACCAAGCTGTCCGTCCTATAGTGCTGTGGCTTCCCTGGCTCCAGCTGAACTCCACAGTTGGGGCCTGCAGTTTTACTGTACATGCTTGGAGCAGGTGGAACCCCTGCTCTGCCTTCTCTTAACTGCTACTCTTCCAGATCTCCCACTATGCTACAGTGACTACGAGGATGTGTTTTTGAAAAAGAAAGCAGAGACATTGCCACCCCATATGGAGTTTGATTGTGGAATCAAGTTGCTCTGGGAACAATGCTTCCGAGAGGCAGAGTATACCCCATGTCTCTCCCTGAGACCAAGACTATGACTGAGTAATCTACGAGAATCTCAACCAGGGCTTCATACGATGGTCCATGTCTCCAACAGGCGCCAGTTTCTTCTTTGTGATAAAAAAAAAAGGATGGCTCCCTCAGGCCCTGTATCGATTACCATGGGCTAAATGTCATTACCAAAAGAGATCGGTACCCCTTATTGTAAATCTTGGAACACGTTGACCGTCTCAAAGGAACAAGCATCTTTACGAAGTTGGCCCTTCAGGGAGTTTACAATCTGATCCAAATAAAATCTGGAGATGAGTGTAAAATAGCATTCAACACTTGAGATGGCCATTATCAGTACCGGGTAATGCCTTTTGGACTATGCAATGCCCCAGTTGTCTTTCAAAAGTTGATGAATAGATTTTCTGAGATCTTCTCTAATTCTGATTGTCATATACCTTGATGACATCATCATTTTTTCACAGGATCTCAACTCCCATTGCCATGATGTATGCCTAGTTCGTCAGTGTTTGTGGGAGAAAAATCTATATGCAAAACTGGAAAACTGTCTACTTGAAAAAGATAGCCTTCCCTTCCTGGGGTACATTGTTTCCAGAAGATGGCTTCACATGGACCCAGAAAATGTCAAGATTATCCAGGACTGACCCTAGCCAGTGGGACTATGAGCCCTGCAATGATTTCTAGGCTTCGCCAACAATGTTTGCTACTTTATTGTGACCTACTCGAAGATTGCAGATCCTTTCACAGCCCTCACTCACAAGGGAGCTAACAAAGTCTTGGCCTCCTGAGGCCATTGTGGCTTTTCAAGAATTCAAGGAGCCCTTCCTGCAGAAATCCTGCCTTCACCACCCAGATCCTACATGTCTACAGTGGATGCCTCCACTGTGGGTGTGAGGGCCATATTAAGCCAATATTTTCCTAAGGAAGCCCTCCATCCTTGCTCGTTCTTTTCAAGGAAATTCTCCACAGCTGAGTGCAACTATGGCATCAGGGATAGAGAGCCTGCTTCCAAAATTCTGGATGCTAAAGGAATGTCATGCTCTCCATCCCAAGAAACAAAGACTCTCAGGGAGAGGGTTTAAGAGGGGGTACTATTGCGCTAGGCGGTTCATGGCCCTCATTCCCCAGACCCCCATGGCCTCTCTACAATGCCGGACTTCTCGTCCTCCCAATGTGGTGGGAAGTTATGCCACCTTGCAGCAGGACCCACTCCGAATGTGAAGCAGGACACTGGTGCACCGTTGGGCACAGCTGTCCTAGGTGTGTGTGCGAGCGCGATCTCATTCTATTTAAAGGGCCAGCGGCAAGAATCATCAGGAAGCGCCCTCTTCTGATATCATCCTTCTGGCTCCATAAAAGGCCGCAGCTGCTGTTCCTCCGGTGCCTTGGCAATACATTGACTATTGTTGGTAGTAGTGCTTTGCATCTCTGTGTCCAGCTGTTTCCTGTGCTTCAGTTCTTCGTGTTTTAGTCTGTTCCTGAGTTCCTGGTTTACTTTTCCTGTCTCCTTGGTTCCTGCTTGGCAATTCTGGTCTGTGTTCCTAAGTTTTTTGTCTTCGTCTTCCTTGTGGTCCGTCTTCAGTTCTTCATCATCCCTGTGGTTAATCTTCAATTTCTTGTCTTCAGTCTTCAGTGTCTCTTCCACCTGCCTGTGCTGATCCTCACTTTCTTGCATGCTCTCCATCCCTTGTCTTCCCTGAGGGATATTTGGGTTTGACTTCAGCTTGAACCTTGACTCCAATTGAACTTCACCTGCCACTGACTTCTGCTTGAAGCTCGACTCTGAACGCCGCCTGCCCTGACCGCTGCCTGACTGACTCCACTGGTATTCAGCCTGCCTTGGACCCTGGTCTTCGACTCGACGACTTCAATGGATCTTCATCTCTACAGCAGAGGCCTGCACCTAAGTCCTGCTGGCCCAGGCACCCGAGGGCTCAACCTAAAGGGAACAAGGGTTGGTACAGGTGAAGCACTAGTTAGGCCTCTGCCATAGCTAGCTCCGCCAGCCAACTGTGGGGACCTGCAGGGCTTCTCTCTGCACATTGTGTCAACTCCACCTTAGTGTACACCTGCGATATTTCCCAGTTTTTTTATTGTGTTATCATTTAAGTTGTATTTATGCTAGCATTTTTTGTTGCACAATATGTTGCACAATATTTTTCTTTTCGACTCTTCTATTGCCGCCTGCCTCGACCCCGGATCGTCTACTGGTTAGTTGTTCGCCTAAGTCCCAGCGGTCTGGGCTCCTCCCAGGGGAGCCTCGGACTTCCAGGGTGAAGTCACCATCGTCGGTCACCTAAGTCCCAGCGGCTCGAATCCTCAAGGGCTTCTCCCGGGGGGATTCCAGTTTCCAGGGTGAAGTTTGTCCTCCTCGCTCTGCTAGTATCTGCTTCCCGGCCTGTATTCCATCCACGGAGACCTCTCTTTTCACCTTCTACGCTCTCCGTCAGGCCGGCCCAAGGGTCCGCTGAAACCCGCACAACAACTATTGCGATCACTCGGGTAGCAAAACACTAATGTCTGACATGAGTCTACAAGTTTTTTTAAAAAAAATTTTATTCACAAATAACTGTTAAAAAAAATTCTAAAGAAAAAGGTATTGGTGCTTCTGCTAAAATATAAGGTGGAGGGTAGTGAGTTAATGATTAAAATTTACAAATAACCATTTAGCAACCAGACATCTGGTGCTTGAGAATGGTCAAAGTATGAAACAACCACCTTTCCACTTAAATATTATACACATTGTTTTGAATAAACTGAAAGCAGAATTTTCACCTTGTAGCAACGTAAGGGGGTTACAAGGGGTTTTTTTTTTTTGAGTTGAAGTTGGCAGAGTTAACCCTGGATAGCTGAATCGCTCTGACTTCTGCCCACTTGAGATGCTCACCGTTCCAAGTCCTGGAGGGGTGAGACTGATACTGAGGGACATTTTCACAGGTACAGAAGGTATTGGGAGAGCAACTTTGGAACATGGATTTGCACGGATGAAATGCCTATGCTGCCAAATGATTACTATGACTATCTGCAGGAGTAAAAATTAATTTGCAACATCCATCCAGAATGTCTATATTATTCATTTCAGCACCCAAATGCATCTATGCTCCACTGAGTAAGAGTAATACCCACAGAAGACATTCATGCCCTACAACCTGGGCCCAGGCAGTCTGTCTTGCTGCCCTTTGGAGAATCAATGCCCTGAGGCTCTTGAATTATACAAGGAGTGCCCACCCCTGCCTTCTGAGATAATACCTGGAAGGGCTACATATGTTTATTTTGTTTCAATTAAACAAAAAAAGAATAAAATAAACATCAAATGAAATTGGAAAAAAAAAAAAAGCAAAATGAAATGAAAATCTGTTTTCCCAATGCATTTTCCTAATTATAGAAGCACAATGATACTTTGTTATTTAGCCAATTCTGAATTTTGAGTACTTTTGTAGGAAAAGTACTTCTACTCTTCCCTCCCCATTCACTTTCCCTATCCTTGATGTCTGGATCAGAGAAAAGTTAGCTAACTTTTGTTATACCTTCTGACTAGGTAAAATGTGCCATGCAATGTCTCTGTTTTTCAAATTATAAAAACCACTGGAAATGGAATTTTTCTCCATCCGGTTTAAGCCTTTTTGATTGCATTTAGATCTGGCTGGCTCTTTGGAGGGGGAATGAATCAGGGAGCTCAGAGTTTAGCAGAGTGCATAGTTGCATGTCTTTCGCCTGGGGTAATAATGAAAATATGAAGTGGTTTCCCTCCAGTGCAACTCTGGGTTTCCAATATCCATTCAGTGAGTGTAAAGCCCTCTCATGCTCTTCTGTAAAGGGCATGACAGATTATTCATATGGCAATTGGTGTTCCCTCCCTACCATTTCGTTCGGTGTATTACAATTAGATTTTGTAATTTTCCTTTAGTTTTTGCTGTATCTTTTGACCAGACCTCAACTAATAAAAACTGCTGATATAACGATTAGAAGTAGCATTGCTGGCTCTACTGCACAAAGGCTTTGCTTCTGGGGATGTTACATTCATTTTAAATGAATAGAAATCACCACTGCAAAAAAAAAAAATGTAAGCTAGCCTCTCATGTTGTATGTACAATCCAAACAATTGCAAGGTGCGAAAATGATCAATCAGTGCAATAAAACTTTTAAAACCAATTATTATCATGGGCAAGTCACGGGCTTGTATCAAGTGTCTTGTGCAGGAAGAGGTATCAGAGAATTTAGGAGGTTTATGGAAATCTGCAGTCTTTTCCCCATAATAGGCTATAGATAGAATCGCCACGAGCACCACTTTTCACACCATTTACCTCTTCTTATCTCCAAACAGTAATCTCATATTTGTAAAATCCAATAACACACCATACATATCTTTTAGAAAACAAAGCAGAAGTAATTATGTGGCTCAAAAGCCTTCTTTGTTACTTCGTTCATATATTAATATAAAAGTCCATAACTATATGCTCCTGCTCCTAACCTGTCATGACCAGTGTTTCGGCAACTAATGCCTTCATCAACTGATCTCCTTCTCTTGGACAGACAAAAGAATACTGGCTTTACAGATTCCACCCCTAGTTTAAGTAATAGAAGTGATGTTATAAAAACAATTATCTTCTGCCTCCATTCCTTTTAAAAATGGTACTGGTGGCTCTGCGGTTGTACAGCTGGTGCCATTTTTTTTTTTTTTTTTTTTAAAGAACAGGATGGGGCAGGAGCAAATGGGCATCGATGCATCCCTTTTCTTCACCATTAACTCTCTGGAAGGTTATATGGTGGTTGGGGAGGTCTCTGGTCCCAACACGTTTTCTCCAGGGTGGTCATAGGGATCTGGGGAGTCCCCATCTGAGTCCAGCTCAGCTGGGTAGGCTTTGCCCATGGCTTGCTTTGCAGAGAAGGAGGGGGGTTGGATGGGTCCAGGGAGGTTCCAGGCTGGGCTTGGCTCAGTCCAACAGGTCATGGACAGGCCCTGAGACTTGCTTTGTCGGATGGGAAGGGAGGTTGGAGGGCCTCAGGCAGACCCATTTTTTTTTGTTTTGTTTAATATTTATTTCAGTTCAGGAAACAGAAATAAACAGAAATAAACACTAAACAAACCGAAAAACAAATAAAAAACCCAACAAACAAAATGAAGCAACGAACCGAATGGAAATTATTAGACCCGCATATTCCTATTTACTACATATGAACCAATTTTCAAAACAAAAGTAAGCAAGGATTTTCACTTTGAAACTTGCCAAGGGTGCAAAGTAGATGTGATTGCTTGCCCCTGCATTTCTGCTGGTGGATTTTTGTTAAAAAGTGCATGCAAAGATCTGAAAATGCCATCTACAGGAGTACTTTTCCTCTGCTTACCTACATACACCCTTGGGAATGCCTCTTGCCGATGTGGCAAAAAGCTTGCACGTTCTAGAACAGCAAACAAATTTTCAACCACATCAAGGGAAGGCAATTTTCAGAACAGCTGATGAATGCGGGTAACATTATTTATCCATGTAAATCACTTTGAAAATTCTTTTCTATGGTTTTACTCTCACCGAATTAACTCTTTTTCTTAAATCTGGCAAGAATATGCATTATAGCTGATTTCCTAATTTTCTTACCACTGAGGTGGGAAGCTGTGATGCTGCTGATGTCACTGACAGCCTTAAAGAGACAGTGCAAAGCTAATGCTGGAGGACCCATTGGTCACTCAGTTGGTGATGGTACACCACTCACCGTGTGAGATTAAAATCCTGATTTTTACTTTTTCAAGACCGCCTTATAAAACATCTGGAATTTGTGCACAGGTCTGGAGTGGTAATTATGTTTTAACTATGTAATAATAATGAGGAGCTTGTCACTAAGCATACTATTTACCAAGAAATAGATACATTCAGACAGTTTTGCAGGTTAGTACCAAGAAGCACAACATCTCTCAATTTTCACAGATAAAACTCCATCCTGGGATATACTGTACATATAAACAATAGATGTATATACACACAGGCAGTTTAGTGCATCGGATAAAATCCAGAATTGGCAAAACTCTCTTCCCCAAGCGTTCCAGGTGTCTCTCTGCTTCTTCTTTAGTAAAGGGTCTGAAGAGGGTCTTGTGTTCTATGAGATATTAACAGTAAGCACAATTATGGATTAATTGATGTTAACTTCTATGTAACTTCATTACAAGGTCAATTGAAATCTCTGTTAAGTGCTATTGATATTTTAATGCATTCTATTTGGATTAAAATACTTCTTTATAGTATCAACATTGATTTTCAGAGGGACACACACACACACACACAAAATAAATATATAAAAATTATGAGTTGGTCAATCAGTCATGTTGGTCACATTGTTGTCTGAGGCCACCAGGTGATACCTGGGACAGTGGCAGGTGCCATGTGCAAAGACAATATGCTCTGTTTGCAAAGCACTGTCACAAACACACACATACAGGCACACACACACTCATGCACACAAACAAGCAAAGGCACCCATACACTAGCAAATGGAGGCACCCATACACTAGCAAATGGAGGCAGGCACACCCCCCACACACATACTCAGGAAGAGGCACCCACACTCACAGGCACATACATAGGCACACACACACACACAAGTACATACACACAGATGCACACACATAAAGGTACACATACACAGAGGCTATTATTGACCAGACAACCCGAGCAAGCCCGTAATTTTGCTAATATGCTTTGTCTGTGAAGCCCTGTCCCTCACGTTCCTACACATAGGACAGGCAGGCATAGGGACACTCATATAGGAGCACACAGCTTGCACAAGCATGCACGCAAGCTAACACAATTACACACACAGGCTTGAGCTAGCATGGAAAAGCACACACGAGCTCGTGCATGTACACAGAAGCACAAACAAGCTCACACAAGAACATAGAAGGGCACACAGACTCGTGCATGCACACACAAGCTCGTAAAAGCGCCCACAGGCTCCCAGAAGCACACGCACTAGCTCACACATGCACACAGACTCCCCCCCACACACAGCCACCCAGATCCACCTCTTATCCCATCCTTGCCTCTCCACGGGGCAAGAGTTATCCCCAGTCACTCCTGCCCTGTCAGCTGACACAAAGTCGCAAGCCAGTGCCATTTTGGAATAAGGCCTGCACACAACAGTGGTCCTGGCTTCAGGCTGGCCAGCACCATTATGGCATACAGAACTGGCGAGAGGCTTTTTTCCATGTTTAGTCATTTTCAAAGCAAACGAAAATGAAACAATGAAAAGAATAAGTCCCAAAATGAAACCCTCTCCCCAATGAAATGAAAGGAAAAAAAAAAACAAATTCCAATCCCAACCCCGCATGCCACTAGTATTTTGTGCCTTTGCTTAGATGAATAATATCATTTACTGAATTTTAAAATGGCCATTTGGTTGCACCTAACCATTGCACTGTACCTATAAATGTTGGTAGCTTTCTGTTTGAGATCTTTTCCAAGAAGTTTCCATCGTCTTTGCTTTTAAAGCCTAAGATCAGTAAGTATTGCTGTGGTGTACCAGATGACCAGTCAATAGTTTGAGGCAGAATGTGAACCACCTGTGAATCTGAAATAATCCGAAGGGAGAAGTGTTTCTTTTAAACAACGGGGCTGAGGACGTTGGCACATTTTTCCAACGCAAACTATTTTTCTAGTTGTTGATATAAAAATAAATATCCAAAGATGGCTTCAGCAGTGGTGGCTTTAGGGTTGCCTGGACACTGGGCAAGAGAGTCGTTTGGGACTCCGCTTAGACTGAGGATTAATTTTGATGACTTTTAAGCAAGTTGGACTTTTTCGATTTCACTTTCACTTTGCTGTATCCATGAAACTACAATGAAAGTTGTATAGCATGTATCTTTTTAATATTCGTTGGGGACATGAGAGTGTTAAACGTCAAATGGAGCCAATTCCTTGCAAAACTTCACCCCCCCCCCAATGTATTGAAAAATTTAGGAGCCCTCTAAAGTAAGGGTCCCCAGGCAGTCACCCAGTTTACACCCACCCCCCTTAGGACACCTCTGGCCTCAGATTCATGCTGTCCTTTTTATCAGCAACTGAGCAGAAAACATCTTTTTGGTGCTGCCCTCAAATAGCTACGTTCAGTCTTTTCTCTTTGCCAAACTCCCAGGCCTTTGAGCTTCAAATCCAGCTGAAACCTACATCTTTTACCAAGCCTTTCCTAAAAAGCCCAGGCCACATCTCCCCTTTTCACTTGATCCACTGAAAATGTTGCTTAGTGAAGCACCTCCTACTTTCGGTTCTATGTCTTGTCCATTTAGAATGTAAGCCCTTTTAGGGGAAGGAGGCTATACCATTCTATCTTCTTTTGTGTGGAGCATGTAGCAACCCCCTTCCTATGCTCTATATTTGAAAGTGGGGATTTTTTTTGTTTGGGGAGGGGGAGTCAAGCTCCAAGGCTCTACTGGCATCTCTGTCATGAACTCTGGTAGCCAATCTCCAAACACCACACTGAACACTGAAATGTTCCAAAGGGAAAGAGGATTGAAAATAAACCTTGACTGAAATGATTTCATATACAACACATTTAGAGGGAGATGTTTGTTTGTCCCACCTACCCCTTGTCTCAAGTCTACATTTACAGACTATTGCCCAATTAGGCAGCTGGGGGGGGGGGGGGGATTTACATAATAGGAACCAACTATTGTTTTGGACAAATAAGTGCAAAATAAACCTTCACTCAGACTTGGTATACAGAGGATTTGGGAAAGTGTGCACAACAGGGGTCAATTAGTGGCCTCTCACAAATAAGTACTAAATTATCAAAAGAAACAGTAGGTCTATTACAGATCATTGGAATTGCTTGTTGTTAGCTGGAGAAAATAATATTGCCCTGCATTAGAAAGGGGAGAGTAAGTACGTGATTGAGATCAAATTTTGGTCATCAGCAAACAGAACAAAAATTAAGTATATTTCAGGAGAAGCATGCTTGATATTATCTCTAAAGCTGGCTCATTGGCTAATTATTTTAGTTGGTCTAACATAGTAACATAATAATAGACTTTGGTAGGCCTTTCTCATTTCTTTCAACAAGGAGGTGGCAAGGCTGAGAAGCATCAATGAAATGCTTATTGAGGCATCAAATTTGGAAGACTTAAGCAGCGGGGAAGGTGAAACTGGACCACAAGATGACCCAACCACTAGACCTACACACTGACTCCAATTTTCCTTGAGCTGAAGTACCAGTATACAGTTCTAGAAGTGAAGAGGGAAAATCTGAGAAGGAGGAGGAACCAGAACTTGTAAACCCCAAAGCTGCAGGCTTAGCAACCTCTGTACCTAGGAAGAGAAGAGTAGTAGTGACATGAATGATACTGTTAGGGACTACACAGAATGTATGAAAAATGACTTTGTGGCACTGGGAGAAAGGGTAAAGCAGATAGCTTTATCCCAGTCAGGGATAAAGGTACAGGCAGGAAGGTAGAGGCAGGAAGGTACAGGCAGGAAATGAATGAATGGCTGTGAGGATGGAATTGATGTGTATTTTGATTTCCTGGACATGGAATGATGTTCCAAGGTCTGCAGAGCAGAGCTAGGGTGCACCTGACGAACAAGAGGCACAGCCTTTTCCAGAACAGACTGAGAGTCTTACTGAGGAGACATGAAGGGACTATAAAGCTAAGCAAGAGTTGTGGCAGGGCAGATCGGACTGACCAAATGCCAAATGGTCTTTATCTATGTTTCTGTGAATCCAAATATTCCAGTTTGGATTCACAGAAACATAGGATTCTTGACCCAGTTACTTTCTGTTAAGGACCCAGAGATGCGGCTGGGAATATGGGCTTCCTGCTAGTCCCTGCTGGCTATTTCTTTGATAGGCAATTCCTTCTCTAGTATGTCTTCTTCCAATGGATCCCAATAGCTTGAGATCCTGGCTTATGAATAGGTTTATTAATTTATTTGGTTCTCATGCCACAGGCTTCAGGCAAGATTTTTCTCCTCACTAATTGTACTGGATGGGTAAACTGAAAGTATGGCACAGGCTTATCACACTACCTTTCTCCTTTTTGTTTGGGGATTCCAAAAAAACCTGCGGAGTAGTAAACCACTCTGTTGACAATTAGAGGATTCTCCCCTTGTTTCCTTCCTTGGAACTAAAAATGTCTATATTTCAAGGAGGAGAGCTCTTGCTCTAACCTCCTTCCTAAATTTCTCTCACTAGGGGGGTCATTATTTCCCCTCTAGGATTACTCCATTCCAGGATCACACAGCCACCTTGGCTGTTGGCCTGGAAAATACCATTACAGTCCCTTTACCAGGGATATTATTTATTTATTTAAAAATTATTTATTAATCGGACTTCCGGCAATGACGTCTTCCTGAGCAGAGGTCTATGCTCGATGCTCCTCGGGGGTCCATGGCCTTTCAAATGAGATCTTATACAAATTCCATTGGACTCATCAGAATTTTCTACACAGGATTCTTGCGGACCCTTGCTGCTTCTCTCCCTATTATCACCCTGCACCATGTTGAGTCAGGAGAGGAGGACGACCGTAGATAAAGCCTCTAGTTCAGAAGACAAAATGGTGACTGAGCTCAACACATCATCAGACGACGTCTCGGAGATCCTGCTCATAGAAATTACCAAAGCGGTGTCGGCTGCACTAAACGACAAATTGCAGAAATTGCAATCGTCTCTTGATGAGTTGCATGATAAATGGACGAGCGAGCAACCCTGCATCGCCGCGATAGATGCACACATCATGCGCCAGGAAGAGTGGCAAGAGAAGGCCAAGGCTAATATGGCGACTCTACGTGCAAAAAATCTAGAGCTGGAAGAAAAGCTTGATGAACTGGAATATCACTCAAGGAGAAATAACATCCGAGCTGTGGGTTTGCCAGAATCACTGCAAGCAGATGCACTACATCACTGGTTTGAAGTATGGTTACCCAACACCTGGGAGTCAGCATCAATGCGAGATCCATAATGGTGGAACGGGCATACCGATTGGGTCCCTTGGTAGACTTGAATCGCAGACCATAACAATCTACACTATATGGACAAAAATAATATCCTACAAGCATATTCTTCAAGCATATTGAATCGCAGACTGTAACAATCTACACTATATGGACAAAAATAATATTCTTCAAGCATATCGAAAAAAAGAGCTACAGTATGAAGGCCACAAAATCCTTCTCTTTCCTGATTTCTCCGCCAGAGTGTTGGCCGCTCGCAAAGAGATGATGCCATACTGCAACCAGCAATATGATAAAGGGATCCGGTTCGCCCTCTAATTCCCCATTTGACTGAGAGTGCATTATCCTGGAGAAGCCAAAGTTTTCACGACGAAGGATGAGGCGTGCTTGTTTTTGGAAGGTTTGCAATAGACCTATTCGCGCCACCTTAACTCACAATCCTGCATAATTAAGTATTTGTCTCAATGAACATGCTGCTAAGGCCGAACAGGCCACTTCAAGGGGCCAAACCCATGCACTTCAGTTGGGCGCGGACCCCTGGAGCACATGAGTTCCTGGCCAGTGCGTACTACCTCGTGGGAGACTGGAGCTGCCAGCAGAGGATTGTGAACATCGCAGGGCCTGGACCAGGGTTCAGTGTTTAGGGCTGTGGGGAATATTGTTGCTGTGGATATTCAGGGTGTATGAATGTTATATCAAGTGTGAATAGGTCTGTTTGAGTGTGTGTGTGTGTGTGTGTGTGTAGAACATAGAGGGATTGATGATGTTTATGGTCTTTTCTGTAAAAAAGTGATAGGGATCTTTCATAGGATATCAAAGGCAGCGTATAGGAGGAGTCTCTGCTGGGAACTTCTCCTGTTGCCATGGGAGATCTATTCTGCAGAAAGGTGGAAAACTAAACAATTTAATGTCTAACCTTACTATAGGATCCCTTAACATAGTGGGCCTTAACTCTCCTGTCAAAAGAAAGAAAATGCTACAATGTTTTAAAAGCAAAAGCATAGCAGTAGCTTTTTACAGGAAATGCACTTATCAGCTGCTGAGCATCAGAAGCTCAAGAGAGAGTGGGTTGGTCATTCTTTTTTACTCCTTCTAATCTAGCCAACAGGGGGTTGCTATCCGGAAGGTAGATACATAATTGTGAGGGGAGTCCTGCAGGGGCTCAAAATCCTACTAGTAAACATTTATGCCCCCAATTCTTATTCACACTGGTTTTTTTCTCATTTGACCTCTCAAGTAGCCCCGTGATCTGAGTATACTTTACTAATGGGGGTAGATTTTAATACTATCAATAATCCCACCATAGATTGCAAACCCTCTAAAACTAAAAAAAAAAAAAAATCAAGCAAATTTAGGTATCAGCTATCTATTGGGCTGATGCAGTAAAGTGCGCTCAGGCTGAGCACGCTGTTAGCCCCGGTTGGACGAGCGTTTTCGACACGCTATTTTTACCCCTTATACAGTAAGGGGTAATAGCGCGTGGAAACCGCGTGGCCAACCCCCCCCAAAACTAATAGCGCCCGCAACATGCAAATGCATGTTGATGGGCCTATTAGTCATTCCCGCGCAATACAGAAAATAAAATGAGCAGCCAAGCCGCACATTTTAATTTCGGCCGGCACTGGGAAAGTGTACAGAAAAGCAGAAAAAACTGCTTTTCTGTAATCCTCTGACTTAATATCATAGCGATATTAAGTCGGAGGCCCCAAAAATAAAAAAAAAATAAAAATCTGCCCGCGGCCCATGGGTTGGAAGACGGATGTTCAATTTTGCCAGGGTCCGTTTTCTGAACCCGTGGCTGTCAGTGGGTTCGAGAACCGACTCCGATAAAATTGAGCATCAACTGTCAAACCCGCTGACAGCCGCCACGTCTGTCAAAAAGGAGGTGCTAGGGACGTGCTAGTGTCCCTAGTGTCTCCTTTAACCGCATTCCTTCATTTGCATATTTTTTGTTTCTGAATCGCGTGCCCAGGAGAGTGGCCTCGGTGCGCGCCGGCTCTCCCATGGGTTTTTCTGTATCGGCTCTTATGTAAGGATTCGCATGATGTGTGGTGGGCAGTTCACTTGGAGAAGGCGAGCTTCACGCATTTCTCTCACTCCCACCGGGTATATGCCAGATTGGATTATTTACTATTGACGGAAACTCTATATTCTAGGGTGGAAGGCTGTAATATTGACTCTGTAGTCTTCTCAGACCATGACGCAGTGCTGTGCTGCCTGGAATTTGCTCCATATGCCCAACCCTCCAGGCAATGGAGAATATCCCCCTGATTGCATGATGATCCCCAATTTGTTTTATTTCTTAAGGAGAAATGGGAAGATTATAAGTGTCTTAATGATATGGAAGATGAGGACAATATTACCTTTTGGAATGCCGCAAAGGCAGTGTTGTATGGCCATATTCTGGCTTACCCTGCATATAAAAATACAAATACCAACAAGACCTTCTAGACCTTACAAAAAAAATACTATCTTTAAAACAATTACATGCCCAAACATTAGCTGATTCCACCAAAAAGGAATTAATGCAAGCCAGACAGGAGATGAATGCCCTTCTCATAGCAAAAGCACAGCGCAACTTACTGTATTATAAGTTTAAATTTTACCAGTGGGGAAATAAATCCCGGAAGTTACTTGCAAGACAAGTTAAGGGTAGTAGGGGCCCATGCGGGATTTAATCCAGCATCTTCAGGTGAAGTCCAGGTACACCATTCATACTTCGGAAATTTTATCCAGTTTTGTTGACTATTTTCAGCAAATATACACTTCTGTACCTTCTTCCAATTCGAATAGGGATGAATTTTTCAAAGAGCTGACGGTCCCGCACTTCTCCAAAGATACCAATCAATATCTGGCGACCCCTGTTCAGTTGAAAGAAGTGCTTGAAGTTATTCGGAAGCTACCCGTAGCCAAGTCCCAGGGACCAGATGGATTCGGCCCTGTTTTATAAATTACTAGTACCCCCAAGTAGCACCATATATGATCCGCATGTTTCATGCAGCGCACACGTGGGGCTTCTTTGGGGGAGAACAAAATGTTGCCACCATAGTATTAATTCCCAAACTAGGGAAAAATGCGGAATCACCTGACGGCTATAGGCCAATATCATTATTGAACCAAGACATAAAAATATTAGTGGCTGTATTGGCAGCATGCTTGAACTGGGTAATACAACAGGTTGTACATAGAGATCAAACCAGATTTATGAAAGGCTGCCTCTCAGTGATCAATTTAATTAAGGCTATTTTGGCCCTGCAGGCTCCCACTCAAAACAATCCGGATGGCATGTTGCTTAGCCTGGATGTGGCTAAAGCGTTTGATTGTGTGGATTGGCCTTATCTTTTTTGATTCCTGGACTGATTTGGTGTTGGGGTAGATTTCATTGCCTGGGTTTGGCTTCTGTATCGTCAACCACAGACCAAAATCCTGGTGAACGGGGTGCTTTCAGATTTTTTTCCCGTTATGTAGAGGTACCCAACAAGGATGCCCCCTCGCCCCCCTATTCTTTGTACTCTCTTTGGAACCATTGGCTATCAGGCTGCACAACTTAGACTAGAATCAAGGTATCCTATTGCAACACCAACAGGTGAAGATGGGATTATTTGCTGATGATATGATGCTTTTTATTAGGAACCCAAGGGAAGCACTAAGTGATATACTGCATATCATATCCATATTCGGCTCTTTTGAAGGCCTCCACTTGAACCTTGACAAATCTGAAGCCTTGCTCCTTGATGCATCCCTGCCACAATGGTGGCAGAGTCCCTTCCCCTTGAGCTGGGCACAATTTTCTATATGCAATTTGGGAATTCACCTGGATGCCAACTACAAAAAATTATATGAGGTGAATATTACACCCATAATCGAAAGATCAAGGCTTCAGCTTCGTCGTTGGAAAGACCTTCCACTAGCTTTTCTGGGGCTATGTGCTCTCATCAAGATGGTGGTCCTTCCAAAGTTTCTCTATTGTCTTCAGATGCTCCCTATTTGGTTAAAGGAGAGGGATATTAGAGCTTTTCAATCTATGGTTGGCTCATTTCTCTGGGGGAAAAGCAGGCCAGGGTCAAATTTGATGTACTCAGGCTTGAGATTGGGCGGAGTAACACTACCTGACCCATGTTTATACAACATTGCTTGCCTTATGTGTCAAATCCATGATTGGGCTGCGCGACACACCAAATTCGATGTTGAAGGTTTGTTCCAAGATTGGGTCGCCCCTTTCTCACCCCTCAACCGTCTACACTTACTCCCTACTAGTATAGCTTCTGTGCTCCCCGTCTCGTTTTGGCTGAGAGCCTAAGGCAAGGCGTGGCGATGGTGGCACCAGTTGATTGGGTGCAGCTGGCATGTTTCTCCCTTCATATCTCTAGTGGGTAATGATTTGATACCAGGTCGGAGAAGTGGGGACTTCAGGTCATGGACCAACAAAAGCTTCCGCCTCCTCTCCCAATGGGTAGATGAGGAAACAAATGCCTTTTATTATTTTCAACAACTTCACAGTGGGAGATCCCCCAAACGCAGTTCTTCGCGTATTTGCAAGAATGCCACTATAATTATCAAATGTGTAAGGGAGATTTTAGTCTATGACTGATGAGGAAGATTCTTTCTTTGCTACGCCCCCCAAATTTACTAAAATTGCATTGGATCATGCAATTGAAGCCCACTCTTCCAGACCTGCATCTAACTCATTTGGCTGGGGGGTAGAAGGTTGATCTAGGGGGACCTGTCACAGTTGAAATTGTGAAAAAGGCTTTCTTGGGTCTTTGGCGGCAGTTACTGTCTGCTACCCTGCAAGAGATTCAATTCAAATTGTTGCATTGGGTTTACTTATCGAGAACGCAGGGGATCAAAATGCACCTTTGGGATTCTGACCACTGCCTTAAATGCAATGCTCAAGCAGGGACTCTCTGCCACATGTTCACTGGATGTCCTAAATTGAATGGATACTGGTCACAAATTCAGGGATTAGTGGAACAAGTACTTGGCAGACCGGTGCCCTGGTGAGGAGCTCTATTCTATCTACATATGTCCAGCGATGGAGCCTCCCTTCCAAGAGGGGGTAGCCAGTTTCTTTCTATTGCATTGGTCCTGGCTATAAAGCACATTCTGCTCCAATGTAACTCAGACTCTTTGCCTTCAGTATACGATTGGCAAATCTCAATGCAACAACAAGCTCAGCTGGAACTGCTACGGAAAAAGTCGATCTATCAACCCAAGCACTTGCTCCTGTTAAAGGACTATTTCTTCTTGTGGAAGAAAGCAGCCACACTACTTTAAAAAGTGCTACCATCTCAACCCTAAGTATGTGAGTGTGTGTGTATGGTGGGGGGAGGCGGAGGGGGAAGGAAACTGTTTATTGGAAAAAAGGAAAATGAAACACAAGAGATGATTTTCACCATTGATATCGGTTGTGTCTGTAAAAACCATTACTGGTACTTACTGTGTTAACTATTTGTTATTGTTTTCAGCCCAAATTTCTCTTTGGTTTCAATAAAAGAGATATATTAAAAAAAAATAATTATTTATTAATCGCCTGACTGATAATCTTTCTAGGTGAGCCCAGGGGTCCCTACATTTGTTTGTTGCTTTATACATTTCGTTTACATTACATAATTCCCATGTGTTTTTCCAGTTTCCTATAGGATGTGAATCGTGTGCCCGATCCTTTTAATGATCGGGTTCGGCTGTGGGGGGGGGGGGGGGGGGGAATCTGATCATTAGAGATGTGAATTGAAATCGGTTCCGATTCCAATTCACATCACTAATTTTTTTTAGTGAGGCCCGCGCCGATAAAAAAAAAAACCCACCCCGACCTTTTAAAATTACCCCCTTAGCCTCCCCCACTCTCCTGACCCCCCCCAAACTTTTTACACATACCTGGTGGTCCAGGGGGGCCGTGGGGAACGATCTCCCATTCCTGGTCCATCAGCTGCGTTAATAAAAATGGCGCCGAGGCCCTTTGCCCTTACCATGTGACAGGGCAAAGGTAGTGCTGGCGCCATTTTGAATATTGGCAATACGGCCTGAGTGCAGGAGATCGCTGCCAGAGCCCCACTGGACCCCCAGGGACTTTTGGCCAGCTTGGGGGGCCTCCTGACCCCACAAGACTTGCCAAAAGTCCAGCGAAGGTCCGGGAGCGACCTCCTGCACTCGCGTCGTATTGCCAATATTCAAAATGGCGCCGGCGCTACCTTTGCCCTCACTATGTCACAGGGGCCGACCGTCGGCCCCTATGACATAGTGAGGGCAAAGGTAGCGCCGGCGCCATTTTGAATATTGGCAATACGGCCATCCAGTGCTCCTACCATGTGACAGGGGCCGGCCAAATGCACGGATACCCTGTCACATGGTAAGGGCAAAGGGCCATCGGTGCCATCTTTATGAGTGGCAACCGATGGCCCGAGAGTGGGAGATCGCTCCCCACGCCCCCCCTGGACCACCAGGTAATTTTAAAAGGTTTTGGGGGGGGGGGGTCGGGAGGGTGGGAGAGGCTAAGGGGGTCGGTTTAAAGGGTTGGGTGGTTTTTTTTATCGAGCCATCGGCGCCATTTATATTAGTGGCAGCCAAAATGGCGCCGATGGCCCGAGAGCGGGAGATCGTGCCGGGACCCCCCCTGGACCACCAGGTATTTTAACATTTTGGGGGGGTTCGGGAGGGTGGGGGAGGGTAAGGGATTGGTTTTAAAGGGTCGGGGTGGGTTTAGGGGTTGTTTTGGTGTGCCGGTTTTCCCACCCTCCCCCCAAATAATTCCCGTGCCCGATTTAACGATTTTTGACGATACATCGGGGGAATTTGTATTGTATCGCAACTCTAACGATTTTTGATGATTTAAAAAAATCTGACGATTTTTTTAAATCGTCAAAAAACGATTCACATCCCTAGTTTCCTATGTATGTACACAGCTTTGTACACAGATGGTGTGTTAGGCTGAAAACCAAGCTATTTTGGGCCCCAGACCTGCCAGCAAACTGCATTCTGTCAGTTATGCAAAGAGCAAGTTTTTTTTTTTAATACTCTCAGCAGAGTTTGCTTCATTGATATGTAAAGGTACTATATTGGGGTTATGTGCACAAAATCTGCTGATCTGTAATCTGGAGAATCCAATTAAATACCACTTAACAGCTATTAAATAGCCAAACCATCTGCTGTAATGCTGCATCTATTGAAAGGCTAATTGCTTTCAATTTGCTGCTCAGAAGTGCACATTTGCTTTCAGGTTCCAGAGTTACTGCAAAGTTAAATCCAAATAAATGACACAAAATACATTGACACTATTAATTAACAGTTTCTAAGAAGGATGCAGATTAAGGGATGCATGTTTTCCCAAGCTCTTGTACCAAGACACAATTTATTATTTTGAAAATATAATAAATGTCATTACCAGAGTGAAAGGTGATTCTTAAACCCATCCTTTTCTCTCTTTTGGGCCAGTGGTTCTGGCTTGCTTACCTGTAACCTTAGCCCTTGCTCCTTGGGTTCCCAACACCATGCTACTCAAATTGTTGGTTGATCGAGGCCAGTCAGAACAGGCCTTTGGTATATTTCTCCAAGTCTTCTCTTTTCCCTTTCATACTCGCAGTCTTCCCCTTCTTTAGGGAAGATATTAATTCATCTCCGACCTCCCTCCTTTCTTGCTACTTTCAGCTTCTTTATGTGTCAGAATCTTGGTGTATCTAGGGGCATGGAGCTTGATTCCTCTCTTTCCCAAAGTTCTACACAGAGCTCTCCCTATGTTTTCTCTTTCCTGCCTTTTCATACCAGTCTGTTCTCAGCTCTGGGTTTTGCCTTTCTATTTGTGTTGCTTGTATACTCCACTACCACCAATATTAGCTGCAAAATCTACGGTTGATTATCACTAGACCTTGCAAGGAGGAGTGGTTTAAACAAAATTGCTTTTTTAAAAATACAATTGAATGTGGGGGCGGAGTTAAGATGGCTGACAGTGAGGAACGCTGAGAAGAGCTCCTCTGCCGCGTTATTTTTCCTTTTTTTTTCTATATTGACCAACTGCTCCAGATGTTGCATACAAAGCGTAAGGCCAAGTTGCGGGGGGTCAGCACAAACTCCCCGACATTGGGAGGCTTACAGACACAAATAGAGGGCTTTTTCTCCCCCATCCCCACAAGAGCTCTGGAAGTGATCGCTAGTGGGAATGACGCTGAGCAAACACTGTCCCCTCAGATCGAGGAAATATCATTGACCCCTAGAGCGCCTAAAATGCCTTCTCCTCCTGGAAATGAATCCTCCAACCTTCTGTTCATGAAGGAGGGGAACCGAGCTGATGTGATGGCGGGGCCTATGGAGGGCATAAATGCCGAAGAGCCAGGATCCATCTTGGGATCTATAGGAGGAGTAAGTCCCGATGAAAAAGTCGTGGAAGGGGCCATTCCTATTCCTGTAAGTAGAGCTTCGACACTGCTAGCCCAGCTTGAGGGCAGAATATGGAGTGGAGATGGTGCAGATTGGATGGCAGCACTCTCCAATTTGGGTTTAGTTAAACCCCAAGCAATAACACTTGAAGTACTCTGCCAAGCTATTAAATCCTTAGAGTCTTCAATTTCCAACCTCACAAAAGTTTTTTTGGATACAAATGCTAAGGTTAAGGCTAATTTGAACTCTATCTCTCAGCTTGGGTCCAAGTTAGAAGTTTTGGAATCATGATTTACCGTAGTAGAGCAAGCTCAATCTACTATGGTTCAATCTGACTTAATTACAACTAAGAGGTTGGAAAATATTGAAAATACCTTGAGGAGCTGTAAGAGTAGTAAATTTTCCGGTTATAAAGTCTTTGCCTATTATTGATCTGTTTAAAAACTATCTTTATCAGGTTTTGAAAATGCCTGAATCTACTATGCCGGTGATTACTAAAATATATTTCCTCTCTAAATCTGACGGATTAGCATCGACTGAACCTCCTGAAGAGGCCTCATCAAATTTAACTCAAATTCTGGAACAGTCGCATGAGATGGCAGTTTCTAGACAAGGAACTTTACTGGTTTCATGTGCTTTTCTTGCTGATCAGAATACTATTCTATTCTTTTTCCACAACTGAGAATCTATGTTCTACGAACAGAAACTTTTTTCCAGATGTGACAAGGCAAACACAGTTTCGGAGGAAAAAATTTCTATCAATGCGTGAAGAGGTTATCTCAAAAGGTGCTTATTTTTTATTACAATATCTGTGTAAGTGTAATATTAAATTGGGGAATGTTAAATATCTTTTTTTTGACCCTTCACAATTACGGGTTTTTCTAGATACGCACACCTAATATGCTCTGAATGTTTAGGCAATATATGAATATTGGGGTGTTTTTTTTTATTTTCCTCACCTATTTATTTTTACATATTTCAATGTATATTGCTCTTTATAATGTCCCCCCCTGCCTTTTTCCTTATTTGGCATAGATGATAATCTTTATATATTTTTCCTGGATATTATCTTTTGTGAGATGTTTATCTGAAAGAAAATTGTAGATGCCTATTTCCTGATATCATCATTAAGATGTAACTATGGATATCTTATTGTAAATGCAATTAAAAAAAAAAGTACAATTGAATGATGCTTATTTTAAAGCAGCTATTTCCTTGGTAGTTGACTCCATTAGGCTAATTGCTCCTAACTCTCATTAGGTGCCATGCCAGTGACTTGGCACATCTAGCTTTAGTTGTGATGATTATCTGATTGTAGCAACAGTATGGGACTAGGGTTGCCAACTGTCCTGGGGTTTTTTCTGGACTGTACAGCTTTTTGGGGCACTGTACTGAAAAAAAGGTGCTAAAATGTCCTGATTCTAGCCCTTCAGCTTTAGGTTAATATCCCTTTCAATTATACAATATAGTTGTGCTTTGTTTGTTACTCTATATTCAATATGTGTTGGATACATTTATTTTGTGTCACTTGCAAAGATTTCAATCCACAATTTAATCAGATGCCTAAAAAATATTACAAAACAGTAGTTTGTTCTCTGTACTGGTAAAAACTAATTTATTTCAGAGTAAAGAAGTTCAAGAGCTTGTGGTGAAGATATGAGGCTCCAAAGGGGTAGACAGGACTAACATCAGAACATATTTTTTCACAGAAAGGGTTAGGACTGGATTTAGGCATAGGCAACATAGGCATATGCCTAAGGGTTCCCAGAAATCCTACTTCTCTTTGATATCTGAAGGTGTTTGTGAAATCACAGAATAAGAAAATAATAATAAAATCATTATTAAAATTTCTGGACTTCTGAAGGTTGAGAATTTGTACAGAGGTTCCATATTAGGTGCTACCACCCAAGAAAGAGACCTAGACGTCATAGTGGATAACACCTTGAAATCGTCATAGTGGATATCACATTGAAATCGTCGGTTCAGTGTGCTGCGGCAGTCAAGAAAGCAAACAGAATGTTGGGAATTATTAGAAAGGGAATGTGAATAAAACGGAAAATGTCATAATGCCTCTGTATCGCTCCATGGTGAGACCACACCTTGAATACTGTGTACAATTCTGGACGCCGCATCTCAAAAAAGATATAATTGCGATGGAAAAGGTACAGAGAAGGGCGACCAAAATGATAAGGGGAATGGAACAGCTCCCCTATGAGGAAAGACTAAATAGGTTAGGACTTTTCAGCTTTGGGAAGAGACGGCTGAGGGGGGGATATGATAGAGGTGTTTAAAATCATGAGAGGTCTAGAACGGGTAGATGTGAATCGGTTATTTACTCTTTCGGATAATAGAAAGACTAGGGGGCACTCCATGAAGTTAGCATGTGGCACATTTAAAACTAATCGGAGAAAGTTCTTTTTCACTCAACGCACAATTAAACTCTGGAATTTGTTGCCAGAGGATGTGGTTAGTGCAGTTAGTATAGCTGTGTTTAAAAAAAGATTGGATAAGTTATTGGAGGAGAAGTCCATTACCTGCTATTAATTGAGTTGACTTAGAAAATAGCCACTGCTATTACTAGCAACGGTAACATGGAATAGACTTAGGGGCGTATTTTAAAAGCCCTGCTCGCGTAAATCCGCCCGGATTTACGTGAGCAGGGCCTTGTGCGCCGGCGCACCTATTTTGCATAGGCCGCCGGCGCGCGCAGAGCCCCAGGACGTGTGTAAGTCCTGGGGTTTTTTTAAGGGGGCGTGTCGGGGGGCGGGACCGGATGACGCGGCGTTTCGGGGGCGGGATGCGGCGTTTCGGGGGCGGGACCGGGGGCATGGCGCCGGCTTGGGGGCGTGGTCCAGGCCTCCAGACCAGCCCCTGGGTCGGAAGACGGTGCGCCAGCAGTCCGCTGGCGCATGTAGATTTACGTCTGCTTCTCGCAGGCGTAAATCTAGGGACAAAGGTAAGGGGGGGGGGGTTTAGATAGGGCCGGGGGGGTGGGTTAGGTAGGGGAAGGTGAGGGGAGGGTGAAAGAAAGTTCCCTCCGAGGCCGCTCCGATTTCGGAGCGGCCTCGGAGGGAACGGAGGCAGGCTGCACGGCTCGGCGCGCGCAGGCTGCCCAAAATCGGCAGCCTTGCGCGCACCGATCCAGGATTTTAGAGGATACGCGCGGCTATGCGCGTATCCTCTAAAATCCAGTGCCTGCTGCGCAAACAAAAGTACGCGATCGCGCTTTTTAAAAAATCTACCCCTTAGTTTTTAGATACTTGCCAGGTTCTTATGGCCTGGATTGGCCACTGTTGGAAACAGGATGCTGGGCTTGATGGACCCTTGGTCTGACCCAGTATGGCATG
This sequence comes from Rhinatrema bivittatum, assembly GCF_901001135.1. Lineage (NCBI taxonomy): Eukaryota > Metazoa > Chordata > Amphibia > Gymnophiona > Rhinatrematidae > Rhinatrema > Rhinatrema bivittatum. The sequence continues at coordinate 249,595,844 of NC_042623.1, read as the reverse complement.
TTCTTATGTTCTTATGAGGCTGGTAACTTCTAGCATTAATAGCCTGGTGCCTGAGAGTAGGAGCACCTAATAATATCCTGGACTGCAAACTGGAAAGTTTAAGATTTCCAAGGACTAGAACTGCTACTATGCTGGAATCCTTATGGAGAGGAGAGCTGCATTAAACAGATGGTCCTAAAGCAGGTGTTTGCCTATGGGTTTTAAACTGGTGGCATGTACCCTGTATCCCCCAGTAAGACCAGCACCGTAAAAAAAAGCACATAGCAAAGAGCAGCCTGAGCCCAGTCAGAGAAGGGCTATGAGTGCTAATCTGGGGGCTTAACCTGAAGAAGCCCTATGAATTGGCTCCTCTAAGCTGGAAAGGGGCACTGTAGCCATTAGAGGAAGCATGGTTGGTCAGGTGGCCTACCCCGGGAGGAGCAAACAGAGGTGTCAGGCGTCCTGAATGGAGGTAAGGTGAGACACTCAAACTGTTTATGAGAATCCTGATCTTTTATTTGTACTGGTAAAGGGCAGCCTACACCCAAGATATAGTCAGTACAACCATGCAGCCAGTGAATCAAGACATACCCTGAAGCCACCACCTTGTGTTACTTCACATGGCAAAATATTTCTGTCATTGTCTTTGTTGTTAAACACTTTAGCTGTTAACGGATTTAAAGATTTTAACTGCAAGAATATCCTTTGCCACTCCTAGAGGTCTCTATTTCTTAAATAAGGATTCTTCATTGACCTGATGAAGGAAATACAGGGAGTTAGTCCAATAAAAAGGTCTCACCTACAGCTTGTTTCTTACTCTTATTTCTACATATTCTTATAAGAGTAACATGGCAAGCACAATACTTTGCTCATGTAGGGAAGGTTTTTTAAGAGAATGGGGACCATAATCCTATAGTCTGTCACTGTGGACTTTGCGTAGCCATCCTGGGGTTTGCATTCTGTGCCAGTCTTTTTTTTTTTTCTTTTCACTGCGTGAGACTTAAAATCATTTTTTTTGTCAAAGTCAAATTTTAGGAATTAGTGAAACACATGGACTTGACTTTGCCAGGATATAGTGGAAAAATATTTAATGGCATAAGTGGGCCACATTTTCAGCACGTGGACCAATATAATATTTCCCTGTAATTTTTTATTCCAGTCTATTTCAGTATACCACACTTTAATATATAGTCAGATTTCTTACAATAAAGCCATTTTTTGTTTTACCTGAGTATATGTACTCTGCATAGGCAGGGTGCTTTTTTGTAAATATCTCCTTCACCTTTTCTGTTTTCTCAGCCCTTAACTTTTTTGCAAATGGCGTATACATCACTGAAAACGATTCGGCTCTTGTGATAGCTTCTTCAATCATAGCCTAAGAGAAAAGAGGTGCCATAAGTGACAAAAGCACAGCAGTACTTCCTTCAACCTAATGCAAAGATATCAAATCTGCTCCATAAAAGGCTGCCGCACCCTCCCACTCAGAACGGCAATGGTTAGGGTTTTTCCATTTCATCGGGAACAAAATCTTTCAAGAAACTATCTCCCCAAAAGGGAAATGAACTAGATATGTGTTTTTATTCACAAGCAGCTGGCAATTTGCAGAAAGCAGTAAAACATGTCAGGAGGAGGGGAAGCATGAGCAGACAGGCAGAAGAAGGGAGAAGCAACAACATTGTTGGGCCGGTACGTCTATACGGTGGCCATTCTGAATTTGGCCTAGTGTGCTGCTCGTTTCTTTTGATTTACTGTTATAACATTCACGCCATTAACACAAGTGTTTCCCGTGTTTCTGATCCTGTGTCGCTGCCCACTAAGTGATGCTTCACACTGTACTGATTTCCCCTCGACCTCCGTCACTGCCCTCCAGCAGGATCATTTTCTAACTGTGTGCGGTTGGGTAAAGTCTGTGCGAACCTTTTTACGTGTAGATTTTACCCCGAGTTTTTTTAAGTGAACCTTACGTGCATGAGTTGCCTTTGAAGATCTGCGGTTAATTGGCCTGGAGGCCTGGACCTGACTTATTCTGTTTTGAAAACGGTCTGAAACAAAATGGGAAATTGAATCTCATTTCCTATCTCGTTTCTCCCCAATGCTGTTTCCTGATTCCAAATACAGACTTGGATAGAAACTATTGACAATTATTTTGCTGTATGATAGTTTGAATCCCAAGTTAACTTATTACTGACTCTAGAGGAGGTAGGATCCATTTGCACGTGCGGGTCCCCTTTTTCACTGGAAGAAAAGGGAAAGAATGCCCCTGGGAATGCTCAAAGTTATATTTATTTATTTATTTTTATATACCGAAATTCCTGTATGAGATACATATCAATCCAGTTTACATAGAACGGATAATCGGCCGGGGTTTACAAACTGCCCATGGCTTTACGAGAAATAGTTTTTTAAACAATTTAAGGGGGATGTTTACTGAAGGTTCTCTCTCATTTTGAGTCTAAAATGCTTAGTAAATATGGTCCTAACTTTGCCATAATATTTTGCCTTCTGCTATGGGCTTCCAGATCAAGTGAAAACTTCCCAAATTGAGGCTTCATCCCCATGTCCCCAGGGATGTGCAGCCATTTTTATAATATTTACTACCTCTTCTCCTTTTGCAAGCCAACTATCGCAGTGACATTCCACAGTGGGTGAGCCAGAGCATGGAGCTAAGCACCCAGAATCTTATCTGTAGATGTTACTGATGTGCGGGGGTGAATCCCTGTTCCTGGGGGCTGTGATTCTGCCTTTGCAGTACTCCATCCCCTATAGTTCTGATAAGGTAAAGAAAGCCAGGTAGTAAACTGGCTTGCAGCAAACGTCAATAGATTAATGCTTCCTGGAGTTTGACATGTGGAGCAGAGAATGCATCTAAAATAGATACGGCACAATTAGAAAAGTTACTGAGAAAGGTGACCAAAATAATATAGATGACAGAGGTGGATGGCACCTTGTAGACGAACACATTTAATGAGACATGAGCTTTCGAGGACCAGCGTCCACTTCATCAGATGCATCTGTCCTTGAGAGCTCATGCCTCAATAAATTGGTTCGTCTACAAGGTGCCACCTGCCATTTTTGCTACAATAGTAACACAGCAATGTATTTTCACTAAAATAATAAAGGGGATGGAGTGATTCCCCTTCAGAGAAAGGCTAAAGAGGTTAGGACTTCAGCTTGGAGATGGATTAGTGGAGATATGATAGAAATCTATAAAATGAGTGAAGTGGAACGGGTATACACAAATTGGTTGTTTTCTCTTTTAAAAATTACAAAGACTAGGGGACATGCAATGAAGTTACCAGGTAATACATTTAAGACAAATAAGAGAAACCTTTTTACTCAATGCATAAGTAAACTCTATAATTTTTTTGCCAGAGGATGTGGTAAAAACTGTTAGTGAAGCTGGGTTTAAAAAAGGGTTGGACGGGGAGCCTAAGGAGGAGGTGAGAGGCCCAAGTTTACCTGCACTTGGCGTGGTTCCCCCGGAATATCTTGTTTGAATCCCCTAATCAGCCCGAGAGACCCGGCTGACCGCAGGACGGTGCAAGTGGGCGGAGCCGAGTGACGTGAGTGGCGGAAGGGTGGCCCTTGCCCTATAAAATCAAAAGGCAGGCGGCGCCCCGCCGTCGCGGCGCGCTGCCTAAGCCGCACGCTCCGTAAGGGGCGCGCCGACTTGGTCCGGCTTAGGCCGGCGAAGGCTGAGAGGCTGCCCAGATCGCTAGCTTGGACTTTGCTCAACCCTCCGAAAGGATTACAAAGAAAATACAGAATCGGGCGAAGTTACAGCGTTTGTTCCGGTCAAGATTTGGAGTGACAGTTTTCCTATGCCGCATACAAAGCGCAAGGGTAAAATCAGGCAGGATGCCTCAACCCCTGCCAGATCAAGCCCTAAGCAAACAACGCTGACCACTTTTTACCTGGTATCGGAGATAGCGGCCCCTGAGGTTCCTGCTACAGAAGGGGTAGGTGAGCAAACTTCTCTTCTGGAGGGAGATGTGACTCTCAGTCCCGGGGCCCCAATTACACCACCACCACCTGTGATCACTTCCACTGCCACAGCAACTGGCTCGTCAATGGAACGTATATCGTTCCTTCAGTCGAGCCCGATTGAGGAGAGCTGTGACTTTAAAGAAGTGTATGAAAGGGGAAGAAGAGATGAACTTCCCCTTGTCCAGGGAGAGTTAGCAGTTAAGGGGAAAATTTCTGGCCCTAACCGAAGTAATGAAACACCTGGTGCGAGTGCCACTCCCCCTATGGAGTCTGCCTCAAACCAGAAACAGGAAAGCCCTCAAGTTTTATTATTTACACCAATGCCTGATAAGAAATCTGTCACATTAGAAATGTTATGGCAAGCCATGTCTGCACTTCAAAATAATATAATGAAACTTAATGTAAATATTAAAGACATGCAAGAAGTCCTGTTGAATATAAACCCTATTGTTACAAACTACGGGGCAACTTTGAAAAAAGTTGAGGACGAGATAACCACTATTAAAGAAGTTCAATCTACTATTATCCAAGGTGAAAGTATAGTTCAAAAAAAAAGTGGAAAATTTGGAGAATTCCATTAGATATTTGAATTTGAGGATGGTAAACTTCCCAAAATGTAAAATGATATCTTTACAAGAACAATTAAAAAATTATTTTATTGAAATTTTACAAATACCCTTGGATAAGTTACCGGTGGTTGTAAATGTTTATTTTATAGATAAAGATCAGGGTATAAGTCCCCCCCCAGTAGTACAAGAAACATCTCTTAATGTAACCGAATTAATTGAGACCTCATTTAGTTCACAGGTGGAGAGAAGAGGCACTCTTTTAGTGAAATTTGCTCTATCAATAGATAGAGACAAAGTGTTAAAAAAGTTTATGTTAAATAGAGCCACTCTCTACCTGGGACAAAAAATATGGGTCTACCCCGATGTTTCTAAGGAAACACAGCAGAGACGGAAAAAGTTCATAATGTTAGCCAATTTGGCAAGGACATTTGGTATAAATATAATAATTAGATTTCCGTGCAAATGTGTTATGCATAGAGAAGGGAAAAGATTTGTTTATTACGATCCAGCACATTTAGAAAGTTTCTTGGATGAGTGCAAGAAACAGAAGGAGAGTAATAGCACTTAATCCTTGTTTATCTTGAACACCAGGTAAATTGGATAGTAGTAGAAGTACACTCCGTGTTCTGTATATTATTTAAAAATTATGATAATAATTTAATTGCTCAACTTAAGCTCCCCATTTGTTTAGTAACAGGAGTTTAGGTGAAAATATGTTATGCGTGAATATGTTTTCGAAATTAGATTGAAGTTACCCTGCTCCTAAGGATGTTCAAATGTAATTTTGAATATATGTATTAATTGCATGAAAATAGTTGTTGTGCAAAATATAAATAAAGAATTAAAAAAAAAAAAAAAAAGGGTTGGACAAGTTCCTGGAAGAAAAGTCCATAAACCCATTATTAAGGTGGACTTGGGGAAATCCACTGCTTATCTCTGAGATAAACAGCATGGAATCTATGAACCTTTTGGGATCCTGCCAGGTACTTGTGACCTGGATTGGTCACTGTTGGAAACAGGATTCTGGGCTTGATGGACCTTTGGCTGACCCAGTATGGCATGTTCTTATTTTCTAAGGCAATTTCCCCCTGAAAACAGTGAAAATATAGCCCGGGTCCCAAAATGAACTGAGATGCCCTAACCTAAGTGGCAGATTCTGATTAATGAATTTTAAACAGACCTACCTTAGGAAACTGAAGCAAATGTAAACAACTAATAATCATATTAAATATATACCATATATATATATATATATATATCTTTATTTTTTTTTTTTAATAGGGAAGGGATGGAGGTGCAGCGGGAGGGGGGCACTGGCACAAGAATCATACTTTTAAAATTCCAGCCTGGGTTATTTTTAATAGTTGCTCTCATTTAAGTATGCCAGAATAAGTTAACTGATAGCACAAAAATCAATACCTGACTTGAACGTAGAAGAGTTGAAGTTGAAATGTTTCTAAATCAGACAAAACTTCAAATCACCAGATTGCCCTGAGAACATGGCATGATTAACTTCCTATGGAAAACTAGTAGATAAGTCCTAGACTTTATGCTTTTATTTTTTTTAAATATATAGGGGCAGATTTTCAAAGACCTACGCGCACCGGGCCTATTTTCAAAAGGCCTGGCGGCTCGTAAAGCCCCAGGACGCATGTAAGTCCTGGGGCTTGAAAAAAGGGGTGGGGCGTGGGCAGTCCGAGGCGGGGTGTGGGCGGGGTCAGCGGCTCCTGGCACCGCGGCCGTTTGCCTCTGTGTCAGAGATCGTGCGCCGGCAACTGGCTGGTGCGCGCAACTTGCCTCTGTCTGGAGGAGGCACAAAAAGTAAAATAAAGATAGGGGGGTTAGAATAGGGCTGGGGGGGGGGAAGGTTAGAGGAAGGGGTGGGAAGGTCAGGCTAGGGGGAAGGGAACGGAGGAAGCCAGCGTGGCTCGGCGCATGCAAGGTGCACAATTGTGCACCCCCTTGTGCGCGCTGACCCCGGATTTTATAAAACCGGGCGTATATGCGCGCGCGCCAGGTAGCGAGTGCACATATAGGCTGCGTGCGCTCCTTTTAATATCTACCCCATAAGCTTTAGTTCACTTTGACAGGACACTATGATGTAAATTAGCTGTTGGAAGATGTTTGACATTTAAGAACAGTGTTTTTGCATTTTGGAAAGTTACTGGTGCTGTGGGAATTTTTTTTTTTTAAAGAAACAGAATGAATTATCCAATAATGGAGGTTTTGATTGACAGGTTTTAAATGCCAAAGTAAAAATGAATTTTGATTTATTAAAACCTGACTTCTCATTTCAAGTCTCAGGTTCATTATGTTTTTGTAGACTCTTTTTCTGTGTTTGCTCTTTCTGGGACTGACTTGCCTGAAGCAGTAACCATATTTTTAGTCCTGCAGTTTCATTTTTGTAGAAGTTTATCAGTTTTGATGAAGAGGATAAGACTTACTTTAAACTAGCAGAACCAGCTCTGCTTAGTTTTGACTGGACTGTAACTTAATGTAAACTTAACTGCCCCAACTACAGGCTGTTGGTAATAAATACAATGTCTATCTATCTATTGCAATGGGAAGTACATCCCTTTCCTGGTGCCCCTTCGGGGAAAGGACCTGAGAAAGTTAAAAGCAGGTCAAGAAACCATTGGGGATGGGGAAACTGGCAGCTCCCTGCAGTATGAATGGAACTGCAGGGCAGGAAGTGAAGGGGAGCAGAGCTCAGGTGCTGACCTGATTAAGGAGGAGGAGGAGGAGCCCCAAGGGGAAGAAAACCATTGGAACCAGAAAGGAGGAGACAGAGTGGCTGAATAGAGGTACCCAGCAGTAGGGATGTGCAATCTTTTTCCCCGAATTAGGCAATTTCAATGAAATTGCCTAATTCGGAATGGTTCGGGAGAACTGAAAAACGATTGAATTTTTTCCGAAATTTTCTAAAAAAAATTCATTTTTGGGTTAGTGGGCGCTAACTCTTCCATGTTAGCGTGCACTAATGGGAGTTAGCGCACACTAACTCCAGTTAGTGCACACTAATCCGAAAATTGGGGCCCCCGAAAAAACAACCCTGAACCGCGGGAAAAACGAAATTTCCGCTGGGGTCCCCGAAACGAAGCCCGACACGATATACCAACCCGAAGCACATCTCTTCCAGCAGTAGTCTGGATCTGGTGCCCATTGGGGATAAAGATTGCCTAGGGGAGGTGCAGGTTAAGACTACCACAAGCCACAGGAACTCGTGGCAAGCTGACGGTTTATGTACCCTGCAAGAGGGTAGGGGCAGTCCTCTCCCAGCTACATAGCAGTGCTGGGGAGAGGGACGGGAACTTCAGGGTGCCCAAGGCTGAGTTTAAACCCTGAAGTCAGTTGACTAGAGATGTTGGCGTATATGATGCTGGGAGAGTTGGGTCTTTTTTGGGTTTTGGCAAAACTGTAATATGGGCATCGTTAAAATCTTTTGAGAATTTCCCTGTTTGAAGGGCATCTTGATACAAGGCTTGTAGAGGAACTGAAACATACTCTTTTAATAGTTTATAGTAATCAAAGGGGATGCCATCTGGGCCGGGTGCTCTGCCTGCTTTGCTTTTAGAAATAACAGTATTTCATGAGTTTGAATAGGACTGTTTAGAAAATCTGATTGTGGCTTGGAGATACAAGGAAGGGACATGTTATGAAAAAAACCCTCCTCTTCCTCTTTGTTGCCGGGCCGGTCATCACTGTAAAGCTTAGTATAGAAATCTTTAAAAGAATTGCAAATATCCACTGGTAAAGTCGCCCAATTACCCTGAGGAGTTTTCAGTTTCTCTATGAAAGATTTCCCTTTGGTGATCCAGACTGCGTTTGCGAGCAGCTTGCCTGTTTTATTTTCATATCTAAAGAACTTGTTGTCTTGAGTTCTTAGGGCATATTGGGCTCTTTGATGCAGGTAAGTATTTAGAGAGGTGAGAATGGAAAGATATGTTGCTCTGGACTCTTCTGTTAAAGATTGGATCGTTTTGAGTTTAGCGGCCTGCATTTGAGATTCTAAATCGAGAATAGTTTTATTTAACTTGGCATGCCTAGTTTTGACAAGTGCAATAATTTCTCCTCTGAGCACAGCTTTGCTGGTGTGCCAAAAGAGAGAGGGATTGTGGGCGTGCTCTTTATTATGAAAAGAATAGGTTTCCCATTTCTCAATTAAGAATTTCTGCAGGGTTTTGTCATCACAAAGAAAGGCAGGGAATCTCCATAATCTTAATGATTTAGTCACGTTTGAGAGATAAAGATCAATCCAAATAAGAGAGTGGCCTGATATGGCCGTGGGACCTATGTCAGCTCTGGTGATGAGGGGGAAAAAGCGACAAGATGCAAACCTCAACCCAGGTCATTATGATAAATTAGTAACGTTCTTTTATTTCATTAAAAATCAAAAACCCTCTTGTGCCTCCTTTGCGAAGCACCTGTTGAGATACCCTCCCCCTCATTGCTTGCTGGTCTTGGTGGCCCAAATTATCTCTTACATTACCTGATATACAAACATATTTCTCCCAAATCCCAAAAACTTCTGAAAACACAGTATTATGTGAACTGCAATACAGATTTATTTGGCAATTACACATTTCACAAGCGTCGGCCTTTAAGTTTAAATGTTGCCCTTCTTCAATTTGTGAAAAGTGTAAAGAGACTACAAACGATTGTTTCCACAGTTTTTGGGCTTGCTCAATGGTCTACAGTTTTTGGGACTCCATCCGCCAGAAGTCCTCCAATATAGCCCAGGTTCCTCTCACACTGGATTTACATTTCTGTTTATTTGGGCGCACCACATCTCTTCCCCATCTCTTATCTAAAAGCACTAAACTGTTTTTAGATAGAGCCAGCCTTGCTGCCAAACAAACTATATTAACTTGCTGGATTGGTCCAAACCCCCCATCTCATTCAATTTGGGAAAGGAAAATGGTCAAAATGTATACTATGGAAGCCATCTCGGCATCATTGTATTCTGCTAAGAAGAAGGAATTGACCCACTCTCTCTGGCTGCCCTTTCTCCTACACCTTCCTACTGAGATCTCAGCAAGACTTCCCCAGGTCTAATCACCCCAATCCATCTTATCCGTCTCATTAGTGTTGGGAGCCTGGGACAAGGATATCCAGTCTGGCTATGCATCGAGCTGTAGGCCCCACTGTTTCCTATATGAATTTTAAGAGTCTGTACTGGAGTAGCTCCCACAGTGACTTACATTATTATAGGAACAGAGGTGTCCGTCTTCTGGCGTGACTCAAAAACTATTACTGTCTCTTTGTTGTCAGTTAACTACTGTTTATCCCCTTGCTTTGGTCAACAACAAAAAAGAACTTTAAACATATTTTAACTTGAGTTCAGACAGAGTAACATAAGAACATGCCATACTGGGTCAGACCAAGGGTCCATCAAGCCCAGCATCCTGTTTCCAACAGTGGAAAATCCAGGCCATAAGAACCTGGCAAGTACCCAAAAACTAAGTCTATTCCATGTTACCATTGCTAGTAATAGCTGTGGCTATTTTCCAAGTCAACTCAATTAATAGCAGCTAATGGACTTCTCCAAGAACTTATCCAATCCTTTTTTAAACACAGCTATACTAACTGCACTAACCACATCCTCTGGCAACAAATTCCAGAGTTTAATTGTGTGTTGAGTAAAAAAGAACTTTCTCCGATTAGTTTTAAATGTGCCACACGCTAACTTCATGGAGTGCCCCCTAGTCTTTCTATTATCTGAAAGAGTAAATAACCGATTCACATCTACCTGTTCTAGACCTCTCATGATTTTAAACACCTCTATCATATCCCCCCTCAGCTGTCTCTTCTCCAAGCTGAAAAGTCCTAACCTCTTTAGTCTTTCCTCATAGGGGAGCTGTTCTATTCCCCTTATCATTTTGGTAGCCCTTCTCTGTACCTTCTCCATAGCAATTATATCTTTTTTGAGATTCGGCGACCAGAATTGTACACAGTATTCAAGGTGCGGTCTCACCATGGAGTGATACAGAGGCATTATGACATTTTTTGTTTTATTCACCATTCCCTTTCTAATAATTCCCAACATTCTGTTTGCTTTTTTGACTGCCGCAGCACACTGCACCGACGATTTCAATGTGTTATCCACTATGACGCCTAGATCTCTTTCATGGGTTGTTGCACCTAAATAGCATGGGTTATTTTTCCCTATATGTATCACCTTGCACTTATCCACATTAAATTTCATCTGCCATTTTGATGCCCAATTTTCCAGTCTCACAAGGTCTTCCTGCAATTTATCACAATCTGCTTGTGATTTAACTAATCTGAACAATTTTGTATCTGCAAATTTGATTACCTCACTTGCCATATTTCTTTCCAGATCATTTATAAATATATTGAAAAGTAAGGGTCCCAATACAGATCCCTGAGGCACTCCACTGTCCACTCCCTTCCACTGAGAAAATTGTCCATTTAATCCTACTCTCTGTTTTCTGTCTTTTAGCCAGTTTGTAATCCACGAAAGGACATCGCCACCTATCCCCTCTCATGAGGGGTTGTCAAATAGGGTGGGGGGGGGGGGGGGGGGGGGGGGGAGTGAAGGGGATAGGAACTTGCCTACATAATGAGCCACGGATGTCGCGAAGCTCGGATTCTGTGTTGTAATACATAGGGTTTGTTTAAACACTACACTGTTATATGTTTTGTTATATTCTTCAGCTGATGTATGTGTGAAAATATCTTAATAAAAATGATAAAAAAAACCAAACAAACACACCCTGAAGTCAGACAGCAGGATTGGACTGCCTTTGGAGAAGCAGTGGTGCTGGGGAAGCTGAGCTTTGATTGAATGAACTGTGTTTGAGAGCCATATCCTTTCAAGTGCTGGGCTGGGGAAAACAGCAGCTGGAGGAACTGAGGAGGAAGCCCCATTGTTAGCCGGGTATTACCTGCAATCTCCAGGTCTATTGAACTCTGCTGGGTTTGATTGCTGGTGGCTTTATACTCCTTCCAGGGGTCCTGCAGAGGGGATCTGGCGAGGGAAGCTTGTGGAGGGGAGTGAAGCGGACAGAGTGCTGGGGACTGCCTAACTGGAGGAGGCCCTGTGACGGGAACCTTACCCTATAACTAAATTCTTTAGTACAAGTGGGAATGAGTGAATAATATCCACATGCATGCAGGCAAAAGAAACCCCTTTCCTCCTCATTGACACTTCTGTTAACTATGTGGGCATGGTTATGGTCCCAACAATTTTGTGGCTACAAAGGGGATCCTGAAACTGCTAAGCTCAATAGAAAAGCTCAAGGTCATATAAGCGTTGGATGAATTTTTTGACTGGCACGAGGATATGGAGCTGGTTTTAACTCTAGCGAGTCGATTCAATAAAGTCTGATCTGGTAACTCATGCAAAATGACTCGCCACTATTTATTTTATTTATTTATTTTGTTTAGTGAACATCCATTCACTAGCTGCTAGTGAATGGATGTTCACCATCACATTTGTATCTAATGGCGGTGCGCACAGAACCTTAGTCAAGAATCTCATCAGGACTGAATGGGTATAGAAACTGAATATATTTCTCAAAATTAGTTACACTCCTCCCAGAGATGAATGGATTTACCACTGCAGAAGTTAAGTCTGTCATTGCCATTGCCATATCTCTTTCATGGAAAAATGGAGCACTTCAAATTTCCAAAATGTTCACAAATGCCAAATTCGCCAGAAGTGAAATAATCCTTTTGTATGGGTTGTCCTCAATCTTAGACCATTTTAAGAACTCAAAATGTTTGTGTTGAACATTTCTCAAATTTGAAAGCAATATTTTCAACAAAAATATTGTAATGATTTCACATTGGAGGGCTGACTGCTTAAAGATTATGGGTGAATTTTCAAAACCTTTACACATGTAAAATAGTATAAGTAGTTTGTTCTCACATGCATGCTATGTTAAAAACATCAAAAGTGCGTACTTTTACGTGAGGGGGAAAAAGGAGCAATGATGGCATTTTGATGTGGGGCCAAGAGCTACGCACACAAGTTGCTATTTTATAAAACTTATGTGCATATATTTATCAACTTATTCATGTAATTTTACACCTGTTAATTTTCTTGCACTAATGATATCAGACTGGTTGGGTGAACTGGGAGGAGTTCAGAGTGAAGCACTAGGAGGGTCTCGTTGACCTGGAGAAGGATTGGGTGGACTGGTGGAGATTTCGGCAAATTGGGGATTTCAGTTATGCCTGCATGTTTTAAATATACTGACGTCCTTGCGTATGTTATTAAAATAGGAAGAAAAAGCATGCGCTTTCAATACATTGCAGATATTCGCACAAAATCATACATACTAGCATATACTGGGAAGTAAACGTGTATTTTATAATCTGCACATACCTCATGCTCGCAGATTATAAAATACTGTAGTAGACCTCTACGCCACTATATACATATGTATGGGTTAGGGCAGAGTTGTTTAAAAGTTATCCTAAAAGTGTGCAATTTTCAATCAGCCCAGGTAGTAGCAAAGTATGAAAAGTAGATAGCGAAATGTATGAACACCTCGTACCTATGAACACTATGTATCTATGAACACTATGCACCATTGCACTTACTATTTCCACAAGAGACCAAGTGTGTTTCTAAAGCATTCTCTTCTAATAGAATACAAACCCTTACTGTTCTCAACTACTTAAAACAATTCAGATCAGTAAAATGAAGGCTGACCACAGCATATAAAATCTAAAAGAAACTGCTAAAACAGTGAGCGCTTGATTTTAAAAATCATTTACATGCCTAAAACTGGGTTTGCACCTGTGTAAGTGGTCTTTTGAAAATTGCTACAATACATGGCTTTGAATTGATTTACCCACGTAAGTGTACTTGTGTAAATGGCTTTTGAAAATTGCTACAATAGTCTGCCAGAAAATAGCCCTCTGCTTCCTGATCCAGCCCCTCCCTTTCCAGGCAACATGCAGGGAACAAAATGGGAAGAGGGTGAGCCTGGAACACAGAAAGCACGTGGGAATCATTTTGGTAAGATTAGGAGGAGCCGAATGAGGATCATTAGGGGTGAGAAGAGAGACGGGGATGAGAGTGGATCAGATGGAGGGAAGGGGAAGTATTTGTGTGAGAGAGAGAGAGGAGAGATTGCTGATGTGTGTGTGCCAGATTGAGAGGACAGAAAACAGTTGTAAGAGAGAACAGGACCAGAGCACAGTTAGGATACCTCCCTCCTCTCCTCCCCCCTCCTCCACCCACTGCAATTCAATTCTCTCTCTCTCTTGGTCTCAGATTCTATCCCCCAGATCCTGGATCCTCCCTTCTTTCCTCTTCCTTCGCTGCAGATTGTGGAACCCATCCCCCAAAATGTCCTACTCCCTTTCCCCTTTCTCAATCCCTGACACCCCCTCCCTCTCCCTCTTTTCCTCCCATCCCAGATTCCTGATTTTCCCCCCTTTCCTTGATCTTCCCCAACCCGAGTGCTTTCTACCTCCCCTCCCCCATCCCCTTTCCTTCTTATTCTCCTCCCTCCTATCCCCAGTCCTTTCACCTTCTCCTCACCCCATTCCCAGACCTCCTCCTTTCCTCTCCCCATCCCTGGTCCTAAACCCTCCCCTTCTCTTCTGCTCATCCCTGAAATCTCCTTCTTGTACTGATACTTAAGATCCCTTTTCCTCATCCAATACAAAAAATATATATATATATATACAGACACAAACAAGTTTGGAAAATGACTTAATTTTTATAATATGAAAGATGGCAATGTTTGCCAAGGTGCTTCAGATTTTTCCACTTTTTACAACCATCTTTTCCTTGAGCTGCTGCAGCAAACTGTGGGATTGTGCCTTACATCTCTTGACCTTACCGGTGGGAGGGGGTGCAACGTTAGCAACAGTGCCTAGGGGGTGTCAAACTCCTAAATCTGTCTCTGCCATTATGCTGTTCCCTTGGGTTTCTAGGGATGAGACCTGATTTTAGTACAGTGGAAAGGGCACCTTTGCCTAATCTTAATGGGAACCTCTTCCTTTCTCTGTTTTTTGGTTTCCCTTTTGCTAAGGTTTTTCTGCCTGCGTGTCCTATGGCCCGGGGTCTCAGTGTGGTTCAAGGAGATCATGGAGGAATGGATCTGGGTTCATTCCCGGAGAGAAGAAAGAGAAGATCATTTGGGGCACCCAACTGGTGTTAACCACCTCTCCATCATCGTGATGTTGAAGAGAGGAGCACAGGAGGTGTCCTCCAGGTACCAACAGGGAAGTAAAGAGAATGAATGAATGAACAACTGGACAAAGGTATGAAATATGGGATTTCGACTTCCAATTTAGGTGTTCTACCTGCTAAATTCTGAGAAGCTTCAAAACTACCCATAACTCTGTAACTGAACAGTTTTATCAGCTTTCCGTCATTAATCAGTAAAAGTTAAGTTGAAAACCAAATCAGCTTCCAGCATGATTATTACTGTTTACAGCAATGTGCTTATTACTGTTTTGTTTTTTTTAACAAAGACTTTAATAAGGGATTGAGTGTTGAACAACAATCAGGGCCTGGGAAGTAATCTTCTCCCTCCTCCCCCAGCAGGGAATCCTGGACATCTGATTTGACTTAACATCAGGTGAACACTAACAGCCTAAACTTGTGTTTGAAGTGTGGCCTTTGGGGGTCCTATGCGGGGACACTAGGTACATCCAGCTAAGACAGGTCAATAAGCAAATCATTCACCCAAAAGCTTGAGCAGAAACCAGGCCTTTCCTTTCTTTTTTTTTCTTTTTGGAAAGTCAGGTAGTTTAAGCCCTGCAGTAACTCGAGGGATTTCATTCCAAATTACAGGCAGCTAATACGAGAAAACCTTCTGCCTAGCAGGAATCGAGTTAAAATCTGCCAAGCCTGGGACTACCAAAAGTGATTACTGTGAAAATCACAGATCCCTAATAGGGATGTAAAATGTCAAATGATCTTGAAAATATTTTGAAGTGTTCTGATACAGAGATCAAAATATAAGTTTTAAATTCGATTCTGTATTCAACTGGTAACCAATAAAGTATCTGTAGCAAAGAGGTATCCTGATCATTCCCCTTTCTTGCCAAGCCCCATTTTATTTTCTGTAATAGTTGTTAACATCTAAAGACTTGTTTTGGCAATCCCTGATACAAAATTATTATAATAAACAATCCTTGTAGTAACCATGGAATGGAAATCTGAAGCAAGATAAGTTTTAGGTAGCAAAAGACAAAGTCATGCGAAAGCTCCACAAACCACAGAAAAAAATGTGTTGCTTCATGGATACTCTGAATCCAGGAAAACCACTCTTAACCACCCCACCTTCTGCTTAATCATAGCAATTCAGACTTCTCAGGGTTTAATTTAAACATATGGGTTTCCAACAATCAGCAGTACCTTCCAAACTATAGTTTATTTATGTAAAAGTGGTATATAAACCCTTTTAAAACTTGATAGGTTGTTCAAAACAGTTTACATGTAAAAATGTACATAGTTAAAATTGAAACATAAAAGCATAACAATAAAATCTTAATAAAAGAGAGAGCTTAAAATTGGCAACCGCACCAATTTAATCCTGACCAACCAATACACATAACTGATTAGCACCGGCAAAAACGTAACATCTAACCCTGAATGCTTCAATAATGGGATTTACTGGACCGAGGAAAAACAATAAAAAGAAGAGGTAAGTGTAGAGAGATCCCTGCAGAAGTCCACAATCCAGCCTAACGGGGGCAGGCTGTGTACCCTTTCATAGCCCAGACTGCATCCTATCAGGCACAAAGGAACAAAGCCAGATCCAGGCTGCACCAGTGACATCCATGTGTACTTTTCCTGATGGGCAAGTCTTCAATGGCTGTAGAGTGGGATACTCTTAAGGCCAGTCTTGGTATTCCAACAACACAATTATGACACATTGTAGTATCTACAGCAGGAATTTCTATGGACTTAAAAATACAGAATACACTGGGATGTAAACTGAAAATCATAAATGGTCACAAAGTCTCTCTCCTGGAGTTTGCTCCCTTGGCAGCTTGTCTTTGCCTCCTAGCAGACAAGCAAGAGGCAGGTCCTCATGGTGTCCAAAACTACTCTTTCCCCATAACAAAGCATTTACTGGTTTGATGTGCATGCATCATATGGCAGATGGTCCTTTAGAGCCTAAGTAGCTCCTAGCATACTATGCATAGTTTCCTGAAGGCTATAAAAGGTGGGAACCAAGAGCTTATCCGCTGTGGGGAAGGTGTGATGCCAGAAAAAGTACATTCTGACCTAGAGACGTTCCTTGAGCCATGAGTCTGTGTCAACCATCCTCTCCTTCTCCTGGCCTGATGCTTAGGCCCTGCATAATATATGAACTCATAGCTGTCTGCCATCTAAAATGAATGCTGTATAGCAATTAGATAGTAATATATTCCTCTACTTGCAGGAGAGGGACGTGATGTCTCTGCTGAGCACTCGTGCTGCTGCCATGCTGTTGTGCAACAGGAGGGGAAAAGGCCTGAGGTGTCATCTCTGAAATAGGCAAAAAGGAAGAGATGGCCAGAATGAAGATTTAGGCTGAGGAGAACCAGCAGAAGAGGGACTAGGAGGAGGAGCTGATGCCTGAAGAGAAGCCCCTTGATGAGCTTTGAAGAACCACATTCTCCCCAGATGTACAGAAAAAGGGCATCATCCGCCCCGCCACTGAAGAATCCGTGCACTATCCTGTAGCCACCACATAGGTGTCCTTCATCTCCTGCTAAAAAAAGAAAAAGAAAAAAAAAGCTCAGAGCTGCTAGCGAGAGTTCAAGGAGAACTGCACAGAACTGGGGATATTTTGTAGCTCATCCTGGAGCAGATGGTATCAGGGCAAGGTCACAGATCTCCTCCTTCTCCTCCTGTTCCTTATCTTACCACTTCTCCACCTGTGCTCTCAAGAGCACTAACCCATGATGCATTATTCTCCTAATTATCCAAGCCCTCCTTAGTTAGCTTTTGATGAGCTTGTTTTCCTCTCAGATGCTAGTGTGATCTCAAACCCAGCCCCTGTGCTGGAGCTGTAGAAAGCATTGGCCACAATTTCATATTCATACTACTCTATAGATCACAAAAATAATAACAGAATCTAATAAGAAATCCCAGGAGCCAGGAATAATAAAGGAAAACTAAAGTTAAACACACAACATCTAGATTAAGTCTAGCAATGCCTTACATCCTATAAAACTGGCGTAACCAGAAGTGATTTTTTTTGGGTGGACACAAGTTTAACATGGCTGGGCTGTAGGCATACAGGCCTGAAACCTTCTAGTTGTATTCCTATTGATAAATAATGCCAGAGTTTGCAACAGCTATTATGCATCAATTATTTCAAGCTCTTACCAGTATTAAAAAGTCCTTACTAATTTGTATTAATTTATTTTATATTTATTGTAGTTTATAAATGCACAAGTATTTCATGTAAAAAGCAAAGAAAACAAATAGATCCAACTAATCATGTAATAAAAGAAAAATCAATGTATTCTTTCATGAATACTCTTTGTAGAAAGTCAGAAATCTTCATAACTACAATAAAATAGCATTAATCATCAGAACAGGTGCAGAGTAAAGCTAAGACAATTCACATTACAACCAACATGAAAAAAAAATTCAAATTCTAGCATCACCTCAGCAAAAAATATCCCTCCTGCTAAACATTTTGTGAAGTAACACAAACTCTTACAAAAAAAGAGACATCTAGAACCTTGCCATACCATACAGTAAGAGCACTGACTCTCAGGACTCAAATAACAGCAACCTTATGAAAAGCAGCAATGCAAATACTACACTGAGCCCTAGAATATTAATACATCACCTACTGGAATAACAGAACAAGCTGGACTCCTACTGAGAAACTACACACTAGCAGAAATACTACACTTCAGTCACATACACACAGGCAAAATAGAGCCTTACCCTTACCTAACAGAGAAATAAGAGACTACAAATTAGAAACAGAAACATTTTATTTATTTATTTAACAGTTTTATATACCGACCTTCATAGTAAATAACCATATCGGATCGGTTTACATTTAACAAGGGGAATAACTGGAGTAACAATTCAAGTGAACGAGGATAACAATAGGTAGGAATAAGTCAAAGTTACAATCAACAGGGGAGGAGAACTTGGAAGCTTGCAACAAGCTGGAAGGAAGAGTAAACAAAACCAAAATAGAAAGCCTGAGAAACTGGACTCTGAACAGTGGAATATTGAAGAAAGAGAAAAATACAAAAATATAAGAAATGCACATTCCCAAAGATGGCATATTCAAATTGTTAAAATCCCAAACTAATTTTTTTAACCTTTGTTGTCTGATCTTTATATTTTGCTAATCATTTGGCTATAGTCTCTTTTTTCCACTTTTCATTTGTCAGTCAATTCCTGATTCCTTTTTAGGGTCTCTCTTCTTGTTCTGTTTAAATTTTTTTTTCAGTTTTTCAAATAAACCAAACCAAAAATAAAATTAAATGAACCAAACCCAGATACGCCTACTCCAAAATGAAAAAAATGAACATAACAAGATTTTGGATCTTCATACCCCTAAAGTGCACTGTTTTCTGTGCCTCAGCATAAAAAACTTTGTGACTGTCACAACCTTAGGAAATCTGTAATTAATAATTAACAGTATCTAAGAAATCAAGACTGCTACTGTAGCTTACAATGAATTTTTTAATTATTCGGAACTAGAACATAAGAACATGCCATACTGGGTCAGACCAAGGGTCCATGAAGCCCAGCATCCTGTTTCCAACAGTGGCCAATCCAGGCCATAAGAACCTGGCAAGTACCCAAAAACTAAGTCTATTCCATGTTACCGTTGCTAGTAATAGCAGTGGCTATTTTCTAAGTCAACTCAATTAATAGCAGGGAATGGACTTTTCCTCCAAGAACTTATCCAATCCTTTTTTAAACACAGCTATACTAACTGCACTAACCACATCCTCTGGCAACAAATTCCAGAGTTGAATTGTGCGTTGAGTAAAAAAGAACTTTCTCCGATTAGTTTTAAATGTGCCCCATGCTAACTTCATGGAGTGCCCCCTAGTCTTTCTACTATCCGAAAGAGTAAATAACCGATTCACATCTACCCGTTCTAGACCTCTCATGATTTGAAACACCTCTATCATATCCCCCCTCAGCCATCTCTTCTCCAAGCTGAACAGCCCTAACCTCTTTAGTCTTTCCTCATAGGGGAGCTGTTCCATCCCCTTTATCATTTTGGTCGCCCTTCTCTGTATCTTCTCCATCGCAATTATATCTTTTTTGAGATGCGGTAACCAGAATTGTACACAGTATTCAAGGTGCTGTCTCACCATGGAGTGATACAGAGGCATTATGATATTTTCCGTTTTATTCACCATTCCCTTTCTAATAATTCCCAACATTCTGTTTGCTTTTTTGACTGCCGTAGCACACTGAACCGACAATTTCAATGTGTTATCCACTATGACGCCCCGCAGAACCCAGGTTCTGTGGGGGTAAAGCTGTGGGGGGTCATAAAATACATGTGAATTACCATCGTGCTTAACTAAGCACTTACATGGAAACTTCAGGAAAAATGCCCCTCCAAGCTGCAATACCTGCGGTCTCATGAGGAGAAAAGCCTTTCTCCTCTTTTGTGTCTCCGTGCCACGTCCGGAAACACCCTTACATTACACCCTAAGAATATCATATTCCTACACCCAAGCAACGCTTCAATAACCACTCTCTATCAATCTCTAAAGATAGACTAACTATCAAAGTTGCTGGTATGTATAATATTTCTTTTGTGAACATGGTGTACCTTTCTTTGTATTACTTATCAAGAGAATTTATCTTGTTTGTTTTTTTGTAAAATTGCATAAAGAAAACAAACAAAAAAAAATAACCCCTTTGTGAAGCATCAAGAAACAAGCCTCTTCTGCTTGATGAAACCTGTGCCAGATTTCTACAATAGTGGACTAAACTATGCTTATGTTTGCGTGCATTAAAATTGCTGTTAACACACATTGTATCATTAATGCAAGTTATAGGTGGTTTTAACGCATGCTACTTCGTTATCGCAAGCAGCACAAAATCTCTACAAAATAGCTAATGAGCTGTGCCATCATGCAAATCAGCTCATTACCTAAGAATGCATAGTAAATATGTGTTAAAATGTCTGAATGTTAATGCAGTCTCACCCATTATGATGAGAATCTTAGCTACACCTATGGGAGACATAGCTAAGATTTATTGCGCTGTCAGTGTGAATGCGCTCACTTTAATGCAAAAACTTTACCTACAAACTGATTTGTTTGTCATTTATGTGAGAAATTAACACACGGTAATTAATATACATTAATGGCCCACATTATCGCACTTTAGTACATTGGCATTATGGTAAGAGAAAAAAAAATGCACTCTGAGATTACACTACCTTCATAATTAGGACTGCACCACAGAGTTTACTATAATTCAGCATCTCCAAAACTTAATCTTCTACCTATGAATAGATTGAGTAGGTCTCATTATCTTGGCCTCTAATTTTAGCTTTTAAACATTCTCCTGCCTGCTTCTTGAGCTCAGCCACTGCACATTAGAGCAGACACTGAAGTATTTATTGATGATTTAATTACTTTTAACAGCATCAGTCACGGAAAAGCTGTTGCTTTCTTGATGGCTTTTTGCTTTTACAATGCTGAGGTGTTGCACTGATTTTCAGAAGAGAAATGGAAAAAGAATGAGAGCGTTTTTGGTAATTCTGCAGATCAAACCCCACGCCGAGTTGTGCAGTCTTGTAACTGAAGGCGGTGTATGGCACATCTGTCGTTACGTTCTGCCAGCCGAATGATATAAAGGTTATAAATATTGTTTTGTTTTTTTTTTTTGCTGTTGTAATTTTCAATGTTATTTTTACTTTCTGTAAAGGTACAGAACATCTGAACTTTTCTAATCTGTTTAAGCTGTGCATAAATCATATTATTCAGAGCCTTTGTCTGATCTACAGTGTAATACCTCCCCATTGATAAAGGTCATGTTTCACTTTATCTTATTTGAATATAACTGGACTCTGTGTATGTGTGTGCACGTACAGTATGCCAGATATTGCAAATTTGTGTCCTTTATAAAAATAAAATGTAGCATTGGAAGGCATTTAAAGAACGGCAGTCGGAAAGATTTATATTACACCTGTGTGAGCTAGATTTCCACAGAAGAGACAGTAAGAGGGGCAGATTGAGGGTTTGAGGTTTGGGGATGTGCAAAAGGTGCTGCCAGCGATTCCCTCGGTGACGCATCTCTCCAGACCCTGGTCAAGTGGAGTCACTCCTGATTGGGAAGGTGACAAAGGTGGAAAATGACCACTGCCGATTTTGCTTAACATTAAGTTGCTCTTTAGCTTTCTTCTATGGCAAATCTTCTTTGTTTGAGGGCTGTAAATGTTTTGCAATGTATATTTGTCTCTTTTTAATAAACAGATGTTGGGGGGTGGGGGGGTGGGGGAAGGAATGGTAACAATGGTATTCGGAATACAAAGGCTAGGGATGACCAGGCCAGTGTATCCTACATGGTAAGATAGTAGATGATGGCAGAAGATCAATCGGCCCATCCAGTCTGCCCGGTTATCTCTGCCCACACTGTCAAGAATATATCCCAGCGACCAGCCCTACAGTGTGTCCACTCGTAAGACATCACTCCCTACCCAGGACAATTTATCCTTTTCTTCCTTCATCCTGTAAACCAAGGCTTTGCAAAGCTAAATAATGACCGATACTAGCATGAATGTTGCCAGAGTATCTGTCCTAGGTCCCTGGTTTTTGTTTTTTTTTGGGGGAGGGTGGTTACAGCCATGGATCCCTTGTGCTAATCCCATGTCATCTGAAAGTCTTCTACTATTTTAGCCTCTGTCAACTACTCTGTGAGGGCATTTCACACATCCGCCACCCTTTCTGGGAAACAAATATTTCCTGATGCTGCTCCTGAGTCTCACCTTTGGAGCTGGATATGAAAACAAAAACACCTAGTTTGTGTTTTCCTCAAAACACAATAATTTTATTGTTTAGAACTTCTGATTGAAACTGCTATATTATAAAAACATGTTGATGACATTCTTTCCATTTAGGGGGTGATTTTGCTGAGGGATTGTTATTTTGGCACGTTTGGCAGATACTCAAATATCAAATACATAACAACAACAAAAAAAAACAAACCCCAGAATGGTTCACTGCCCTTAGCTTACAGTCCATGGGATGACTGGAGCTCATCTACTTAAGCCATCCTGGAATACACAGGGATAAAAGCTTTTCTGCCAGGTGTTAAATGGGTGATGCTACTGATAAGCAAGCTATATGCTCCTTGTCCAGCCCAAATTCATTGTTTAGTTATATGTCCAGTATCCTTATTCCATTATATCAATGCTATGAGTAGGGGTCAAGCTTCCTTGTATATACTGTATCCATTTACATGATGTCACTATAATGCTCTCTATATATCTATTTTATGTATGCTGATGTTATACTTTTGTGACTTGATAGACCTGTTCATTCTCATTCATTCTTTGCTGTAGTTTACCTTCCCTCTGTCCATTGTTAAGTACTTCTTATGTATTGTGCCCAGTTATACCCTAATGTAACATAATTAACATGGTAAATGGTTCATCTAGTCTGCCCAGCAAGGTGTATAGGGTTGTAGCTGCCACGCCATGTAGTTTTCTCCCATGCTTCTGGTTAGGATTGTAACCACCACTCTGTGAGTTACCCCCATGCAGAAATGTTACTCCCAAAATTACTGCAGGTTACCCAATGTCTTCATTTCCATCCTATTGCCATTTGGGATCCTCTGTGTTTATCCCATACCCTTTTGAATTCCATTACCATTCTCGTCTTCACTCTCTCTTTCGGAAGGGCATTCCAGGCATCCACTACCCTTTTCATGAAAAAATATTTCCTGATGTTGTTTGAGCCTACTCCCTTGAAGCTTCATATCATGACCCCTAGTTCTACAGCTTTCTTTCCATTGGAAAAGGTTTGATTCTTGCATATTATTAATATCCTTCAGGGATTGAAAAGTCTATATCATTTCTCCCTTATTGCTCCTCTCCTCTAGGGTGTACATATTTATTTCCTCAAATCCCATCTCATATCTTTTGGTACAAGCACTGCACCATTTTAGTTGCCTTTCTCTGGACGCTTCTATCCAATCCCTATCTTTTTTGCAATATGGTTTCCATCAATGACTTGTACAGGTGTATTATCACCTCCCTTTTCCCTGTTGGTTATGCCTCTCTCTGTGTAGTCCAGAATTCTTCGGGACCAAGTTCCATCACCTTGTTGTATTGCTTTGCGATCTTCAGATCATCAGACACTATCACCTTGCGGTATCTCTCCTAGTCCACAGGGTTCACCTCTATGAGTTTCCCTGTGTACTGATGGTTAGTCTAACTTGTTGTACACTGCCTTAGTTGAAGTTTTTTTCGAAAAAAGATGGATAATAAATCATCATAATACAATTTTCACACCAAATAATCATGAACCTATGTATTAATTTAATTTATAGATTTCTATTCCATGATTTACAAGGAGTGGCCTAAACAAAGCGTGTTTGAGAGGTTGCGAATCAATGTCTACTAGATTGATATATTCTATAGTTCCAATATTGATTGCATGATCTATTCGTCAGAAAGGTTAACTTACTTCTATCTTTTGGAAGACTTTGGGGTCTTGATTCTCCCCAACTCCTTACTAACTTCTCTAGCTCTTCTCCAAACATCTGACCTTTGAAAAGTAACTTGCAGAGGCGAGCTTTGACAAGGAATCGACTGCCCAATATCTTAAGCCATAGATGCTGCCTAGCCCTGTCAGATAGAGCTAGAGATCTTGAAGAAAGCCTTATAAGGTCATACAACCCATCTGCTAGATGACCTGTTACTGACTCTAACTTGCATTCTCTCCTCCTTCTGGAAGTTGCTGAATCCCATGTAAAAGGGCTCTAGAAACATAACAGACAACTGCCCCTGCTTCAATTGAAGCTCTTTTGTCCTGATGATGTTTTAATGAAGCCCCCACTTTCCACTGGAATGGTGGTTGTTCTTGATACTGCTGAGACCAATGTATGTACTTTAGGCCTATGAACATTGTGAACATCTGATGGCGGCGGGTGTAACTTAGAAAAATGTCTTATGCACTTTAACCCTGAATCTAGGGACTCTAATGCAGACATCAGGATGCTTTCAATTTCTAGATGAAAGGAAAATGAAGTAAAAGGCTTGCATGCATCCTTAATTATTGGGTTACAATACAGGATCTCTTCAAACTTATCTGATAGTCTTAAGGCTGAATTCATCTGTGAAATTTAATTGTAATTTCATCCTTAAAAAACAAGCATATCACTGAATCTTCTTTTCCTTCAGAAAACACTTCTACCTCTAAGGAATCATAATCACTCTATGTAATCTTCATTTGGTTGGTTCAAAAAATGAAAGGGTCCCTCAATCTCGGAGCTGCGTCTTGCTCTTTTAGCTTGCTTTGTTGAAAGGCGGGGCATGTATTGAGATTGAATCTGTGTAGCCATTAAAGAAGCATCCTCTATTTCACCTTGCTTTTGCCATGCACAAAAAGGATGATGGAGGAAATTGAAAGAAATCAAGTGAACATCTACTTGAAGGAGTGAAAAAGTATGAACAGAGCCTGCTGAATCCAGGGAAAACTGGAGCTGGGTCATTTCTTTCATTTAAAACTGGCTGCACTGCAGCAAAATCTGATTGAGTGCTTCTCAAAATGGCGGCTGCATCAACTGCCAATTTTTGAGCCTTCCTCTGTGCTGGAATTTGAAATTAGATTCTTAGTACCTGAGCATTTGTAAGTATATATATTCCGGGCGATATACGGGGGGGGGGGGGGGGGGGAGTAATAGGTTGAGGCAGTATTTTTTAAGTTTAAATTGTTTTTTTAGGAGGTCAAATGAATGTTGGTTCAATGGAAATTCAGGAGTTTATGGGATGTGGAATACAGGAGAGCTTTTGTGAACTTTTTTGCTTGGAGAGCATTTTTAAAGACGGCCGGCACCATCTTTAAAAATGGCGCAGGCCATCCAGTGCTCCTACCATGTGACAGGGGCCGGCCAATGGCATGGATACCCTGTCACATGCTAAGGGCAAAGGGCCATCGGCGCCATTTTGTTTACTGGCAGCCGACGGCCCGAGAGTGGGAGAACGCTCCCAGGACCCCCACTGGACCACCAGGTACTTAAACATTTTTTTGGGGGGTTGGAGGGGTCCAGAGGGTGGGGGGATACTAAAGAACTAATTTTAAAGGGTCGGGCTGTGTTTTTGTAAGTGTCCTTTCTTCCCGCCCCCCCCCCCCCCCATAATGATAAGAGAACCCATGAAATTAATCATGGGGTTTCCTATCGCTATCGGGGACCCCCCCGATATCTGATGAGATTGAAAATATCATCCGGTATTTTCAATCGTCAGATAAACGATTCACATCCCTAATGGATTGTGAAAGCTAATATTATCTAGTGTTTCTAAACATGTTTTCTTATTAGATACAGTTTATACTGAGATCGAAGTGTTCCGTGTGTAGCTGATGGTTTCGCTCAAAAATTAAAGTTCCCCTGAAGAAGCCGTATAGGCGAAACGAGGCCTTGTTGGGATAAGCAAAATAAGTGAACACGCCATCATTGGACACAGTGGGAGACGGATAGGGACAAACCAGTGATGAGTTATGCCATTTATACCACATAATGTGATACTAAGAGATGATAAGTTATGGTTAGGCATAACAGCTCTTTTTTCAATTCTGTATTGTAATACCAAGGATTAACAATTCATGAAGTGTAAATTTTATATTTATATATTCATAGATGAAAATGTGTTATACATGAACTGTTGTATTGTGCTCAAACATACAGGGTGATGTATTGTGTTGATATAAAGGCTGTAGATGTGGGCTTTGCTCAAGTATAGAGGGTGATCACATTTAGTGATAGCTAGAGATTAGTTAGAGTCGAGAGTGAACAGGGGTTTTTAGGAATTGTATATTCCGTATATTAAATTTTTGTATGAGGATTTTGTATTGTATGCAAACAAAACATTTTTATAAAAGATTTTCCCAATAAATATGAATTTTCATTTTAAATAATTGTGAATACAGGTGCTTTTTCCTTCTCCCCTTTTTTAAGGGTTTCTTGTGGCTTATATCAAGCACTAGTTAGGTAGACACTGCCGAATGACATCCCAGTGTGCAGGTCTAGCACGGGTGAGGCCATAAAGTTATTTTTACTCTTCGGGGCAGGAACCTTGACTAGCTCTTTACTTCCCAAGGTGTAGGTTGGTTGGCCTGGAGGAAGAAAGGAGTCATTTCAGCTCCCAATGTGACAGGGATGGTTTTCTTACACATTCCCTTGTATTTCCCCTGGGGAGGATACTGGTCTCCGTTGTGAAAGCAGTGAGTGCAGAAATAAAAACTCTGGAGCTACCTGGTTAATATCCAAACTAAAAGGCTTTACTGTTAAGCCCCGATGGTGAATGTCACAACTCAAACTGCAGCCCCACAGAAATCTCTCTCCAGTTCCTTTACAGACTCTTCCCTCCGTCTGTGCAGGACTCACTCGTATCAGGGCAAGGGAGACACCCACTCTTCTTGGATTAAGGAAAAGTGGAGCTCCCACAGGGGCAGGGTCTTTAGGATGGTCAAAACCCCTTCCAGGCTGATAAAAAGAAAAAAGGTAAAATCTGTGCCACAGAGGGTAACTCCTCTCTTTCTCTCCCCAGGGGGGGTGAACACCAGATGGGTGTCCCAGTGATGTTGTTTTCTTTACTCAGAGTTAGCAGATTTTCAGCATCTCCTTGATCTTACACAGTCTCGTTGGTGCTCTCTCTGGGCCCTTGATGTAAGGGACCCTCATTGAAACAAGCAGTTCTGTCAGGAATGAAGTGGCAGCCAAAACCTTCCTCCTAGATCTTCTAATAAGTGCCCTTTCCCGAGAAAGGAACAGAAACTAACAGCGGAGTCCCCTCCTCGCAGCGGGTCACCACCACTTCAGGAGTGTTTCTTCCCTATCCCTGGGTGGTTCACACAGAGGGCTCCCCAATCCCTGCGTGCAAGACAGGCCCAGGTATCCAGTGAGGCTCCTAATAAAAATCCTCAAAACTCTCAAAAGCAGCCCAGAGGGATATCCCAAGCAGCTATGGGCCGATACAGTAAAAATCACGGGAGAGCAGGCAAGTGCCCGCTCTCCCAGCGCACGCACAGGCCACTCTCCTGTGCACGCGATACAGTAAATTAATTTATTTAAATTAGCGTCCGCGGCAAAAAGAGGCGCTAGGGATGCTATTGCGTCCCTAGCGCCTCTTTTTGGACAGGAGCGGCGGCTGTCAGCGAGTTTGACAGCCGACGCTCAATTTTGCCAGCGTCGGTTCTCAAACCCGCTGACAGCCACGGGTTCGGAAACCGGACGCCGGCAAAATTGAGCGTCCGGTTTTCAACCCGCGAGCCGCGGGCCCATTTTAAATTTTTTTTTTTTTTTTACTTTTTTTTTAACTTTTTGGAGCCTCCGACTTAATATCGCCATGATATTAAGTCAGAGGGTGCACAGAAAAGCAGTTTTTACTGCTTTTCTGGGCACGTCCCCGGCGCCAGCAGAAATTATTTATTTATTTATTTATTTATAGATTCTTATATACCGCGATACGTAAAGTTATACATCACCTCGGTTTACAGTAAAACAATAAATTAGCAACAGGCTTTACATATAACAGGTTATACAGTAAGAAAAACATTTAACAGCTACAGACTTTACATAAATAACGGGTTTCAAGGGTAAAATACTAACTTCATTAACTATAATAACCAATATATATTCATTTTCAATAATTAAGCAGGAGCCATTAACTGTCTAAGGCAATGTCCAATGTCAAATTAAAGTCAAGAAATTAAGAAATTAGCGCCTACCTTTGGGTAGGCGCTAATTTCTTAAAGTAAAATGTGCGGCTTAGCTGCACATTTTACTTTCTGTATCCCGCGCGCATACCTAATAGGGCCATCAACATGCATTTGCATGTTGCGGGCGTTATTAGGTTTGGGGGGGTTGGACGCGCGTTTTCGACGTGCTATTACCCCTTACTGTATCGGCCTGCTAGTGAGTAGCCTGGAAGGAAGTCCCTCCCAACCCTGGCCAGGACAAACAGACTGGTTTAGCTTGCCCCTACTGACTGAGCCTGAAACCAATTCCTATCACCTCTGCACTCTGTGCTGCCTCTTGAGCTCACTGTGGAGAGCTTCTAAATAGACTTCCAGTGGGACGGCCATTCCAGACTCCACAGAAGGAGGAGCTGTATTTGAATGGTACCTCCCTCTAGTCTAACTTATTCTCTCTCTAGCTAAACAGGGACTCAACCATGTCTGAACTGGTGTAGTAGGGACTGGGTTGCCAACTGGCTAGGGTTGCCAACTGGCTCCAGATTTTCAGGACAGGTTGATCCACTCCTGGTTTTACTCCCCTGCATGCAGGTACTTATTCTGATTTCCCTAAAAAAAACCCCAATACTATAAGTCCCAGCATGCAATGGGGTAAAACCAGGACTGGATCAGCCTGTCATGAAAATCTGGAGCCAGTTGGCAACCCTGGTAGAGAGAGAGGAGGAATTTAATTTAACAGATTTCTATGCCATGTTTTACAAGTACCAGCCTGAACAGTACAGATCACAATACCGTAAAACTTCCAAAAATTAACAATTATCTGACCTTTTTATTGTGTCAAATAAAACACAATAAATGTGTTTATTTGCTTTAATATGCAAATATACTAATATTCATGCAAATAAGATCACAAATGCCTTGCTGGCTCAAACCAATGGTCCCTTGAGCCCAGAATTCTGATAGTGGCCAGTCCGGGTCACATGAAGGTATTCAACAGATCCATTCCCAGCTACTCAGAGAAGTGAGAGGGAGTGAGCCCCAGATCTACCTGGTAAATACAATTAATGGATATGTTCTTAAGGAATATGCCTGAGCCTCTTTAAAATCCAGCTATTTGACTAATCTAGACTAAATTCACTGGAAACAAACGGCACTGCTTTAATGGCGCATGGACTGAAATTATTTTCTGAAATTTGTTTTTCACTTTGCTACCTTCTAGTTTCATGGAGAGTGTCCTAAGTTCTAGTACTATTTGAAGGGGTAAATAACTTGTTCCACATCATTCATGATTTCATAATTAACTGATTATCCATTCCTGGAGAGTTTACAAAAGCGCAATAAGCATTTTGCCAATTTTATCCTGGACTTGGGCTTATCACTGAAAGGTGGGAGGGGAATTACTTCAGAAAATGCCGAAGGTGTGAGAGGCCAGATCTCAAATGCTTGCTTTCTTTTGCCAACTTGGAGGCAGCTAACATGTTGGAATTGCAATTCCTCACACAGCAGGCAGCTGGGAAGAAGGAAGTAAAGAGAGAATCAAACCAGTATAGGGAAAGGCATCAAAACAGACTTTGTCCTACCTTGGGCACACGTGAGCAGAGGATCTGGGACACAGAGGAAAGCCCAGTATTGTTGGTCTGGGAAAAACGCAGGCCTAAGTGTTAAGGCTCCTACTCACAAGCTCCCTCTGCAGTTGGAGCTGTAGTAAACCCTTGACCTGCTCTAAACGAGTGTTTCCCAACCCTCTCCTGGAGGCACACATGGCCAGTCAGGTTTTCCAGGATTACCATAATGAATATGCACGGGATAGAGTTGCATACATTGGAGACTTCGGGTATGCAACTCTGTTTCGTGCATATTCATTAGGGATATCCTGAAAACCAGATTGGTTAGGTGTGCCTTCAGGAGAGGGTTGAGGAACACTGCTCTAATGCCAGGACCTCAGGACATTCCTCGGCTGAGATGTGCCGTTCAATGTGGGAGACCTCCTCCTTCAGCTGAAACATGGGATCCTGGAAACTTTTCTTTATATGGTTGACTGACCTCTTAAATGCTCAATGGCTTGAGACACTGGCAATCTTTTTCCATACAGCATCTTTTAAGGCAGTGGACTTGTGTGTGCTATCATTTCCAATGCAGATATTTTAATGATCCCTAACCTTGTCTATGAGCATCTCCTTCTCCTCGTATGAGAACTTCACATTTTAAGAACAAGATCCCTGCAGTTCTAGACTCATGCTTGCTGCTTTCTCCCTCATCCCTCCTTATTTTTACTTTTCTTAGACCAAGCACTCTCCTATTCTCACTCACCCTCTGCCACTCTCTGTTCTCACCACTCTTCTAACAACATACAGACCTGAACGGAGAAAAATCCTCCATCTACCCTAGATATATACCAAGACTAATAGATAATACCAGTCACATCCACTTTCATTCCAGCAGGCAAGAAGTACAACAAAGAGATGGACACCAAGAACAAAAATGACAAAGGACAATATACAACACTCAACAATTGCAAGATAATGCTAAAAAACAGCCACATCTTCCAATGCCTAGGTTCAGAGTCACCACCCTCCTCACAGCACTGACAGCATTCGCTCCACAGAGAACAGCCTTGTTACACTTTTCAAGGCAGAGTGGATCAGATAAGCCCATTTTTTTTCATACTGGGCATGCTCAGATGAAGTCATGGTATTTATCATTCCTAAATGACAAATTATCATTTCTTCAGCACTATTAGATGTACCATATCTTATCTAGGGCATCACAATATTTACCACGCTGTATAGCTTTTGTAACACTGCTTTGCATGATAAATGACAACATTTTAGTGCAACTTATGTGTGCATATGCTAACTTTGTACATATTGCATGGATTCTCGGATGTGAAGGCATTGTGTAGATAGCTCCAATTGTGTGATACTTTTCTGCTGTTTAGTAAAATCTACTCTATAATATTTTACGGGGCTTTATTTTCAAAGGGCTTTTCCCCCATTCCTTGTCTACGGAGAAACTCCTTTGGAAAGGTGGCATAAACATTTAAAATAAATTAAAGAGGAAATACGGTCCTCAAGATTCACTTTTACCTACTGTTCCCATGGGAGGAAAGCCTCTGTCTCTTCTTAGACATTGCTCCTGCACACTAAAAGCTGTGTCACGGCAGATATACCAACTCTTCTAAAGTGACAGTTATTCAGGCTTTTAAAAAAAATCTGTGGCCCAGTGGAAGAATTAATTTTGGAACTTGGCTGCTGTCACATCAGCTATAATTATCTACTGATGAATGATGTATATCGTGCCCATACATTTCAAATGCAAGGCATCTCAAAAATGGTTTATTCAGAGAGGATGTTTCCTTAAAAATTAACGATCTGCCATGAAATGGTAATAACTTGGTGGAAGAAATGACTGTTTCCTTGCCTCCACCGAACTTTTCCTGATATTCCCTTTGGCTTCTAGTTCCAGACCTTTCTAGTACTAATCTCAATATATATTTTTTTTTTACTTTTTAAAAAAATAACTCCCAATCCAAAGTACATTATAACAGTGGTTAGTAGAGATTGTCTTTCAGACGTCTATGTGGAACTTTGTGCCAGAAATTCCTACCTGACCTTAAGCGGGCAATTTTCAAGCCTATGCAGATTGCTGCAACATCTACCAGTTCTTTTTCCCCTGTGGGGTTTTGCATGTTCTAGGGAAAAAATGTAACTGCAGAGATTTGCACCTCATTTTCTGTGGATATTTCCCCCCACCCCCCCTGAAAAAAAGCAAAACTAAGTATGACGTTTCCAACCCCCGCACCCCATCTCTGACTTCATCTACTTCTCCCACAGGCAAAAAGTAGGCACATTGTTGATTCCTGTGCTTATTTTGACCTGCATGCAGGTGTGGCGCCTCTGCCACAGAAAGTGCATAGAGGTTAAAGGTGCTGAAAGGTTTAATGGTAAAAATGCAGGTTTCTCTTTATGGGAGCCTTGAGGGGTTGTAAGCAGTGAGTCGATATTGGTTGGAAGGGCACAGGATGTGCATGGGGCAAGAGGTTAATCTGGAAGCAGCATAGGAATACTCCAGAGCCCTGGGTCAGCTATGTGTCAGGAGGTGTAATCTGCCTTCTTGACAGACAAGCCCTGACTCTATTGAGTCTGGGGCTGTTCCAGGTTGCAAGGAACGAGAATGGGATGGAGCTGTGCTCCTCACCCAGGATCTCAGAAGGGAGCAGCAGGAGGGCAGGGATTTTCCTCTAGAAATTCCCTCAGGCTTGAGGAGAAGAAGGAAAGAGTGCAATACAGCCTGAAGTTAAGAATAAAAGATAAAAGCTGTACTTAACTAAAGCAGGAACTCATCTGTGCCAGGAAGCCAATCTGTGCCAGAGGGAACTTGTTTTGGGGCTCGGAGGATCCTGAGGCTGTGCCAGAGGGATTTTTCCTTGAGCTGAGCAGGACATTTTGTGAGTAAATGTTTTACTAACTAAGGAGAATACCAAGCAAACGTGCAAGGACTAAGGAGAAGAGAAACAAAATAACCAGAGAACTTGAGTTGCTATAAGAGGAAACTGTTAAGGAGAGGAGTTAAGGTTTCTGGAACTGTGATTTTGGTTGATTTCTGCAGCTACCTGAACTGTCACTGCCATTCGGGCCGATACAGAGAGAAGCGCGGGAGAGCCGGCGAGCGCCCGCTCTCCCGACGCGCGCCCAGGCCAGTGTCTTGGGCGCGCGATTCAGTATCGGCCTGCATGCAAATGAGAGCCAGAAGCGGCGGCTGTCAGCGGGTTTGACAGCCGACGCTCAATTTTACCGGCATCGGTTCTCGAACCTGCTGACAGCCTCGGATTCGGAAAACAGATGCTGGCAAAATTGAGCGTCCGTCTTCCAACCCTGCGGGTCGCGGGCAGATTTTTAATTTTTTTTTTTTTTTTAATTTTTGATTTTTTTTAATTGTTGGGGCCTCTGACTTAATATTGCTATGATATTAAGTCGGAGGGTGTACAGAAAAGCAGTTTCCTGGTGCTGGCCAAAATTAAAATGTGCAGCTTTTTGCCTACTCGCAGCTCTCTCCCAACTCATCTTCCCCTTTCTATCCCCTCCTCAGTTCTCCCATTCTCCCTCTGTCCTCTATCCTTCCCTAGTCTCTGTTTCGCCCTATCTTTCACCCCCTCCCCAGCCCTAATCTTTCTTTTGCCTCTCATTCCCTCACAAGCTCACGCTTCTTCTATTATTCACCTTCTCCCTGGTTCTAGTCCTTTATTCTGTCTCTTATCCACTATCCAGTTTCCCATTCCTCCTCTCGTCCCCCAGCCCGGTTCCACCCTTTCTCACCCCATCCCTTTCCACTGCCTCTCACCAGATCCTTCGCACCATCTCTTGCTCTTTCTTTACCCCTCAGTCTCCACCTCACACCCCACTGCTAATTCCTCCTAGCCGCGTTATCCTATCCCCCCCATTCACAGTACCAGCTCCCTGTCCCACACATCCTCCCTCACAGTCTCAGTTCCCAGTCTTATATCTTCCTGACCAGTGTTTCCCAACTGACGTGTGCCGTGGCAAACTGGTGTGCCCTCAGCCCTGATCAGGTGTGCCACAAAACAGTCACCATTGCCTGATGGACAGATCCAGCCTAGCACCTGGGCTCTGCTCCCAGCACTTTGCAGGAGCACCAGCGGGGGCTTTTAAACATGTAGGAGCTCCTATCTAGGACCATTTGGATCATGTATTCCTCATCTTCCCAGCTACAGTGTGGGCCCTAGAGGGTGGTAATGAATGGGCAGTAGGAAGGGCATGGATAGCCGGGCCCTGCGTTCTTCACCATACATAGTGCACACGGCACTTCATCTGTCCCCTCTTGAGCTTCCAGCCTCTGTCTTATCCCCAGGTCGAGCGAGACAGAGGGAGTTTGCACTGAGCACCTTGTATTGGGAAGAGCAGCAGTGGAGGAGCTCTGGCAGACACATCCTGCAGCCGGGGTAACTATAACCGAGCTGGCCACCCACATCAAACTGACTTCTCTGTTCTCCTGCACTTGTACATAGAGAGAAGTGGCCCACTGTGACAAGTTCGGGTCTGGCTTTAGCCCCTCTCCCCCCCCCCCTCAATGTCCTAGATGCTGCACTCCCCACCAAATCTCCCAGTCCCCCATCCACCCATGCCCCAGTTTCCGCTCACACCGATCCACCCCCCACCGCGCAGTTCCCACTCTTTCCACTTCCAATCTCAGCCCTCACTCACCCAATTCCCCCCAGTTACCACTCAACCCCATCCCCCAATTGCTGCTTTCCCCCCCCCCCACAAACCACCCCCTAATTTCTCACTCCCTGTGCATTCCCTCCTACTGCCAATCTCCAGTCCCCCTGCTCCCCCCGCCCAAAACTCAAGGTGCTTCTCTTCCCTCTCCCAAGCCCCCGTCTCCACTATGCCCCCAGCTAGCCCAGGTGCCCCTCTTTCCCCTGCCCCTCAGTCCCTGCTCTCCCAAAATGCCCCAAGGGCTTCTCTCTCCCTCCCTTCTCAAGCCAGAGAAGCAGAGCAGTCATTGTTCCTTCTCTCCTGCACAGCTCACAGTCTAAGATGCTGTTTGCACCGTAGGGTGCAGCTTAGAATTTTAAGCAGTCCCACGAGATTCAAACAGCTCCTTGGAGAATGAGCCAAGCACGAGAGGGGGGAAAGGTGCCTGCACTCTTCTGACGTGCTGGGCCAATGGAAGGGACAGCGCTGATAGCCGAATAATTTTACATGAACCCATATGAGTGAGTATCAGGCTTGTTGTAATATGTATTGGGTGTGGGCTTGGTCCTCAAAAAGTAATGAGTAAACTGAATTAAAATTACAATATAGTAAACCTCCCATACCGAAATGACTTAACTGCTAGCACTCAAACAGTAACAAGTCTATCTATGAAAAAGCAACACTGCAAATAGTATACCAGGCCTCAAAACACCAATATACCTCCTATTAGAAAAATAGAACAAGACAGGCTGCTATAGATCCCTATGGAGAAAACCCTACACAATTTGGAAGTAATTTTAAAAGGATTTACACGAGCAAATGTAACATACTATTGTAGCAATTTTCAAAAGCCATTTATGCACATAAAGTGCACTTACGCGGGTAAATCCTATAGACAATTCAATGGCATGTATTGTAGCAATTTTCAAAAGCCCACTTACATGAATAAAGTGCATTTACACGCGTAAAACAAAGTTTTACGTGTGTAAATGCTTTTAAAAATCAGGCCCTAAAAGAATACCTCACCTCAGTCACACATGTAGAACACCGACAGAACCTGAACAAATGCAGAATAGGGAGACCATAAAGCACATAGAAACTTGCAGACAAAAACTGAACTGGAAACTGCAACAAGCCAGTCATAGTGGGGTAGATTTTCAAATACCGCGAATAGGCGTACTTTTGCTGGCGCATCAGGCGCCAGCAAAAGTACGCGGGATTTTAGTAGATACGCGCGTAGCCGCGCGTATCCGCTAAAATCCTGGATCGGCGCGCGCAAGGCTATCGATTTCGTATAGCCGGCGCGTGCCGAGCCGCGCAGCCTACCCCCGTTCCCTCCGAGGCCGCTCCAAAATCGGAGCGGCCTCGGAGGGAACTTTCTTTTGCCCTCCCCTCACCTTCCCCTCCCTTCCCCTACCTAACCCACCCACCCGGCCCTGTCTAAACCCCCCCTTACCTTTGTCGGGGGATTTACGCCTCCCGGAGGGAGACGTAAATCCCCGCGCGCCAGCGGGCCGCTAGCGCGCCGGGACGCGACCTGGGGGCGGGTCCGGAGGGCATGGCCACGCCCCCGGACCGCCCCGGGCCGTAACCACGCCCCCGGGCCTGCCCCCGGAACGCTCCGGACACGCCCCGAAAACGCCCGACACGCCCTCGACACGCCCCCCTCAGAAAACCCCGGGACTTACGCGAGTCCCGGGGCTCTGTGCGCGCCGGTGAGCCTATGTAAAATAGGCTCACCGGCGTGCAGGGCCCTGCTCGCCTAAATCCGCCCGGATTTTGGCGGATTTAGGCGAGCAGGGCTCTTAAAATCCGCCCCAGTATGCAGTGCAACAATAGAAAAACAGAATCATGACCATTTTTCAGAAAAAATAAAATAAAATCAAGAAATATAAAAAAGTTATAATAGTTAAACCATACTAATAAAAAAATAATACATTTTTTAAATTAGCTGATAACTAGAACATCCAGTAATTCAAAAACTTTTATAAAAATATTAAAAATGTTTTCAAATACCAGTAAAATATTAAAAAATCAGACACATCTAAAAACACCCAATAATTTAAACTAATAAGGATAAAAATATCCCCCACTCTCCATATCTGGGAATTTGATATCTGGCCACTCTGGGATTGTTATGGATTTGTGTGTGAGGAGGCAGGGGGAGAATAGGAGGTGCATGCATGAACTTTCTTCTCTCTCATACATACACTCTCCACATTCTCTCACATGCGCTTACTGTCTCTCATGCTCTCACACACACACATGCTCACTCTCACACATGCTAATATACACATACAGTCGCTTACTCTCTCATACATGCTGACATACATACATGCATGCTCACTCTCACTCGCTGACACACACATACTCTCACATACACATTGACATATGCACACACACATACTCTGACACATACACACTTGCTCATTCACTCTTTGCTCCCTCGGGAAATCACTAGCTGTAGCAGCCTTCTCCTAGTCAGGGATGACTCTTTTTTCAGAATGGCCACGTCTTTCTTCAGTTGTGAGACCCAGTTGTTGCTGTTCCTGATTGCTACTTCTGGCCCTTCGGCCTGATGGTGCACTATCTCCTGCTCTTTTGGCCTCGCAGTCCAATGCTTGCTCCTTTTTTTGTTTTTTTTGTTTTCAGATTGCAGCCTGACGGTGCTCTGCCTCCTGCTTTTCTTCTGGCCCACGACACAACCCTGAACCACCTCTTGTCTCTTTTTCATCGGGCCACAGGGTTGGCGGTGCTCTGCCTTCTGCTTTTCTGGCCTCGTGGCTCAACACTTTGCTGCCTGTTGCTCCTTTTTTTTTTTTTCTTGAGGCCAACTGTGCCTCACTCTTCTGACCCCAGGCCCGACCTTTCACCACCTTTTGCTCTTTTGTTTTCAGGGCTGAGCCGCGGGACTATCTTCTGCTTCCAACTCTTTTGACTGCGTGGCCCGATGCAGCACCACCAAATTGTTTCTCTTCAGCCACTGCTTTATCAGCTGCTCCAACAGCTGAGTCCTTTCTCAAGGTGCTTCCAATATGTCTTTTCTTAGCCTGCAGATGGCGCACCATTATGGTGCTCCTGGGGCAGTGGCGCTTATGGCCACAGCCATATTGGCCATAGGCTAGCTATGGCTCTGAAATTATCTATTATTTGGAGCACAACTTGAGCCTGGAGAGTGGTTTGTTTATGTGGCGTGTTCTCAGTCGGGTACTGTCCCTGCAGGTTATCCTGATCCCAGCTCACAGCCCCGGAGATTTATTTATCCACCTTGGGACAGTAACTAAAATACTCCCCGAGCCTGGGAAGGTGACCCCTGGCGTACAGGGGGTAACAAAGGGAAAAAGAATTTCAGACATTTCTTTTGCCCAGGCAAATAGCTTTTTCATTTAAGTTATTCAATTAACTGCTTTTCACTCAAAACATCAAAGCAATTAACCAAAATAAGCGTAAAATAGAATAGTACATAATTAACATCAACACAGATAAATAAAAACAGAAAATAGAGAAAGCCTTAGAATTAAAACTAATCAAACAATAAAAGCAACATCAATAAACAGATAAACATAGTCTATTGAGTAATCTAAGTATCAAATACAGAGCTAAGCTTTGACTCCTTTCCTGAATTGGAGATAGTTATTTTCACATTTGAGATTTAAGGGAAGACCATTCGAAAGGGATGGTGCCAAGTAGCTGCAAGCAAAGTGACAAGTGGTCTCACGTCCTAATAAAGGACAAACCAGGAACTGTCAAAAGGTCTGAGAGGAACAAAGAATCCATGTAATTTTAACTGGAAATAATAAAGATGCCAAAATTTGAAAATGGCCCTGCAAATGTTCACTCATAGCCAGCAAATCCCAGATGATTTGTCTTTGAAGATTGGCTTAAGTGTACACTTAAGCAGCACTAAATAAAATACATTTAAAAAAAAAAATGGGGCAATTTTTGAAGGGTTTTTTTTCCCCTTCAGATAAAAAAATTGCCCTCCCCATATACCCATGTAATTTCTAACCACAACCCTGAAATGTCCCCTGGAACATTTTCTTTCAATGCACGGGCATATGTTTAGTCAACCAAGAATCCCCTTTCTGCAGATTTGTGCAAGCTATCTGCATAACTCCTTACATTATGTGCATAAATCCCAATCTAGGCTTTGAAAATGTATCCCTGCTTTGCTAAGACTTTTCTTCCATTCCTGTGTCCATGGAAAAAACCCTCAGTGAACTAGGCCTTTAACTTAAGCAACTTAACTATATGATCCCATACTTTGAGTTCTTTTCCAGTGAAAAATAGTTCTAATTTTACCTATCTTTTTTTTTTTTTTTTAATATCTTTTAAAACATACCGGAGAGAGAGGATTAAATTCATTTAGATAAATATAAGCAGTATCATTTTTTTTTTTGCTGCTACAGTGAACTTCAGTGCACTTTTTAAACAATGTGAATACACATGGAAAAACATTTATTCCCCTTTACTGTACTATATTGCTGGGGTTCATTGCATTTTTGAGCTGGCCTTCCCCGAGTGATAGTTTTCAGTCTAAAGACTGGAACATGCATCCCAAATCTTTGCACTAAGGCTGACAGACCATGGGCCAGTCGGATAACAGGACAAGACCCATGGTCTTAACACGCATTAAACTTTGTGGCAAGCCCTCAATATTTTTCACTTAGGAGCCAAGAATTCACGGCCTCTGAATTCGGCCCTAAAAAACCCCAAAAAAACCCCAAAACGATCTTAGGACAATCTGCTTCATTTAAAATTATGTTACTGCTGCGCAGCGCTCTGCTGATTGATATGCCCGGTGCTACCTTTGTCTGCGGTCTTCCAAGCACTGATCCTTCATCTTGGCCCTAACAGTGAGCCAGGCTCCTCCCTGCTGGTTGTGGGTCATCAATTTTTACCTGCCAATACAGTTTGATGAGCTTGCTTATGTGCTGCTCGCTGCCTCCTGACATCCAGTACATGTAGTCAGCAATCATGGCACTCCTAATGGCAAGGACAGAATACATAAGTGAATTTAAAAAAAAAAAAAATATATGCAAGAGCTAGTATTTAAAATAGATCCTATAAATTCAGATATGAAGCCTACATGAAAAGGGCATTCATTTATAGCTCTCTCCACCAGTAAGTTCAACAAATCTCTTGCTAGAATTAATCCCTATGAATTCTAGCAATTAGTATTCACATATCTGCAGAACATAGACGGTGTTAAGCTGTAGGTCTGGAAACTACATTACTCCCTCCCTCCCACACACACACCCCTAAACTTTATGTCTAATTACATTTTTCACAAATATTAAACTGCTGCTAGGAGATTATTTAAAATTCCGTCTTCGTTTTATGTTTTTCACCTGGCAGCTTTCCTCCTCCTGCTCCTTTGGGCTTGGAGCTCCCTCGGAGCCAGGGCCGGGATTTGGGTACCTGGGGAGTTTTCTCCTATTTTACGACCCTGTCCAATGGCCAAGTCCGGCCGGGTGCTATGCACCAGGGCTCCTTCTGCAACCCCTGCAATCACAGGGCTCCGAAGCCGGACTTTAGGTTTCACCCTTGAAAAATGACCACAAGGTCCTCTCTCCCCGGGGGGTGGGGGTGGGTAACGGTGAGGACTTGCAAAGGCAGCTTTAATGGCCACCTCAGTCCCAGGGGTTGGAATCAGGGATCACTAGGACTCCAGGCCGGCCCTGAATATAAAGCTGCACACTATTTACTGCCCTGAATTTGCAAAGGAGCACAATAACTGATAATATTCTTGCATTGGGTTTTGGATATCTCTCTCGTGCTATCAGGGTCAGATAGGGCTACCCTTTGATTAAATTATACCATCCTGAAAGACTGTCATCACAGTAGCTCTGATTTCAGTGTCTAATTTTTGGCACCCTGCTGTAATATTGTTCTTATTAAAGCTATGGATTAACAACTGCAATAGAAAGGAAGGAATGTTTTTTGGGGTTTTTTTTTACCTGCGTGTCTCCTCCTGCCCCTTTGTACTTTCAGAACAAGGGCTGGCATCAGGTTCCATGAGCCTTCGCTTTTCAAATACCTTGGGATTTTCCCCCATTTTTATATTCCACCCCTCCTTCCATCCCCTCTGCCAATATATACCTATTCTTGACATTATAGTAAGAATCCTGGGGTGGGGGCCTTGCAACGCTGCTTCTTCCAGAAGCCTGTATTCATGGGCTCTGAATCTGACCACCAGATATCACCCTTAAGCAATGGCTGTGACTCCCTTTCACTCCCCCCCCCTTCACACAGGGAGCTGTGAAAGGTGTCTCTGTAGCATCCCCTGCCCCAGCCTGCTCAGGGAGTGGGTGACCTGACTTGAAGATCCAGCAGGAGACCTTCTGCATGAGAGTGTGTGCAGCACTGCTGCTAAGCCACTGGGACCAACCCAGAATTTTTATGCATGTCTCTAGCACACCTTAAAATAAGCAGTTTGGTTTTTTTATGATTGTATGCCTGCATGTCTGGTGTATTCATTTTGATACTGTAAGAAATGTGTGGCCAGCTCCAGTCCTCGACAGCCACTAACAGGCCTGGTTTTCAGGATATCCATAATGAATATACATGAGAGAGGTTTGCAATCACTGCCTCCATTGTATGCAAATCCTATCTCATGTGTATTCCTTGTGAATATCCTAATAATCAAGCCTGTTTATGGCTTTTGAGGACCAGAGTTGGCCACTCCTGCTCTAAGGGCTGCCAGTCCAATTAAATGAGACTGAATGTGATTCCAAGTTGTCATTTTAGTTAATGCATAAGAATGCTGTGCACACTGTTACTATCATCAAAAATTGATTTATTGATACGGTGCTATCAGCATGCAGTTCTGTATATTTTCCTTATTTCCTATACATTCATTATTCTCTGATATTTGGTTGAATCAAGCAAAACATTGTGCCCTGTTTTATAGTATAAGGTGTCTTGCTGCAAGTAATACCCTTTCAGCAAATGTTTCATAGTCTGCACCATGGGCACACAGAGAGCTGACTAAAAGCCAGGGAAAGAGAGAGAGAGAGAGACTTTTT
Source organism: Rhinatrema bivittatum (assembly GCF_901001135.1). Classification (NCBI taxonomy): domain Eukaryota; kingdom Metazoa; phylum Chordata; class Amphibia; order Gymnophiona; family Rhinatrematidae; genus Rhinatrema; species Rhinatrema bivittatum. The sequence goes on along the minus strand of NC_042623.1, from coordinate 249,554,210 downwards.
ATTTTTTTGTAAAAGGTCTTTAGAGTTTGTTTGATAGTGACGCATTGTGCTGCTATGAAAGAAGGCAGACATGGGGCTTTTGTGCGCCAGGTCTGCGGAGACCAATCGTGTAACTCTTCAGTATGACTTTCTGCTTTTGTCAGTCCGTGAAGTAATAGAAATATGGGCACTAGGAAAGAGGCAGGCTACACTTCCTACCTGCTCTGTTTTGTGCAGAAAATGAAAAGTTCTATTTTCATCGGATAATGGTCCCCGTTAATCATAGAATGCTCTCAAGTCCTGCTGCTGCGGCACCACCTATGCTTATTGCTTGACTGATTTGGAGCGAGGGTAGCCTAAGCTCAACTGTAGCTTCACATCTGTTGGGGCAAGGCTTCCTGCCTACAGACGATGATGATAAGCCCCCCTGTGAGAGCAATGGGATATCAAGGCACTGCCCTTATGAGCACTCCCCATTCTTGGTAAGTAACGTTTTCATTTTGAGTAGGTCTTGCAGTTTGAAACTCCAAACTGTGGGGCAGCTCTTATATTTCATATGTCTTCTGTGGGCAAGATAGTATTGATTGTATAGACATAGGTAAGTATCCAGGGGAAATGTGAGGTGAATACTAGACAAATATGCTAAGGTGTATATTACCTACTGTGTGACTTCCTATTTGTGTTTTGCACTCATCATTCTTCTCCTGATCTGGAGGGGTAATCCAAAAAGATTACTGAGAGGATGATCATTCCAAGATGGCTCGAAGAGGTCTTCCATGGATACTTTTGGTCAGCTTTGGAGGCTCCTTCTAACCCAGGTGGTGCGCAATATGAACTCATGGTATTTTAAATGTGTGCAAAGTCATGTGACTATAAAGAAGTTCAGGTTGGCTAGAACTAGAGGGCGTGCCCTCTAGTGAGTGGAATAAGATCCCACTAGATGTGAGACAGCTACAGGATCTAAAATTTTTCAGAAAGGCTTTGAAGGCAGTATTTTATGAAGCTGCTTTTGGATAAGGTGTACTGTTTTTTCCTGTTTTAATGTTTGTTTTATATTTGCCTGTTAATGTTTATTTTATTTGTTTGTGTATGTTTTTATTATTTTTATGATTGTTACTTTGTAAGCCGCTCCGAACATTATATAGAGGTAGCAGAGTAGAAGAATTTTTAAATAATCTATATAAATAAAAATGTAAATGTTTGTTTGTTCAAAATCTTAAATCTCTGAAAGTTCTTCACTGATTGCTTTGAAATTTTGACACAACGTTGCATTCGATTTCGCGCATGTTTTTAAATACCTATATTATATAGATGTCACATCTGTGACAGGTAAAAACATGCTTTTTGTGAAAAATAGCGCCATCTGTTGGATGTAAAAGCAACACATGCTATCTACAATATAAATGGGCTCTGACCGATGGACCTCAAATGCGCAGTAGAGAGCAGCTCTACCACGCATGTGCGGACCATAGAGCTCTGCGCTACATGCTGGGTGTCACAGAGGAGAGGAGGAGAGGGCAGATGAGTCGCCGTTCTGAGAAATGGCTCAGCCCGTTCCTCCACCACTGGGGAAGGGGGAGGGAGTAGGGACTGCCGGACAGTTACACACAGGAGGAGGAAAGGGTAAAAGAGTCGCCAAGCCAGTCCGTCCACCGCCGAGGAAGGGAGGAAGGGAGTTGGGACGGCCGGAGCAGAGCAAATGCGCATTGTGAAATTAAACCAGACTGAGCCACGGCAACGCGTGGCCGGGTACAGCTGGTAATAAATAAATGGTGACTGCTAGCAACACATGCACACGTGGCCGCATGGCTGTTCTATCTTACCAACTTTTAATTTGTTAAGAAGACTGAGTGGCTGTCTTTTTTCTTTTTTTTCAGCTGTGCACCCTTTTGATTGTTGGTTGTATATTTTCTATGTCTTACTGGAGGAGGGGGGGGGAGCATTAACTATTTGTGATGACCTTGCAAAACAATCAGATGTGATTGGTAATATTCTTGTTTCATTGTCTCATGTTCTTATTTCTGCCTTTCCTTTCCTTATTCTCTTTTATGTTCCTATTTCCTGCCTGCCTCATTCCTTTCAGCTGTCTGCTTTCTATACATTTCTGTATCTTCAGGGAGTAAGACTTCCACTGTATTTGATAGGTAGAGGTTAAAGGGTTGCTTTAGTTGTGTTTTTTTTTAACAGCCCCACCATGACATGCTGCTTCTCCAGCTGCAGGAGGACGAGGAAGTAATTCCCTCAGCCCCTCGGGGAACAGTCATTTTATCTTACATTTCATTTGTATTACCCCTTATCAAACCTAAAGGATTGCCCAAAGTGGCTAATAACATTTTAATATACAATCAGGCCTGGCGCGACAAGGGGGAGGCCACAGGGCTGCCAGCAGCCGAAGAAGGAGAGAGGCTGCAAGCCGCTGTCAGCAGTTGGAGAGACCTGTGTTCCATTTTTTGTGTGTGTGTGCACGCCCAGCTTTTGCTCTCCCCCCACCAATCAGGAAGGCCTGTGGGCCATATAGCCCGAAGATGATAGGAGGCCCATGGGGCCTTGGTGGAGCTCATCCCACCATGGCCCAAAGACATCAGAAGGCTCATGGGACCGTGACGGAGCTCATCCTACCAAGGCATAAAGACAACAAGAGGCCATGTGTATGAGTGACTGAGAGCCTGGTGTTTGTGCATGTATGTGTGTCTGTGTGAGTTCCTATGTATGTGCATGTGTGTGTCTGTGTGAGAGCCTGTGTGCCTGTGAATGTGTCTGTGTGAGAGCCTGTGTGCCTGTGAATGTGTCTATGTGAGAGCCTGTGTGTATGTTTGTGTGCCTGTGAGAGACCATGTATCACATATAGGCTCTCACAGGCACACACACACACATACACACACACACACACACACACACACATAATGTATCTGTGAGGGAGAGGGAGCCTGTGTATGTTGGAGAGAGGGAGTGTGTGAGAGAATGAATGTGTTATTGTGCTTGTGTGTAAGAAAGAAAATAAAATGTGGGTGTCCCTACTTCCCCCCAGTCCATAGCAGTCTCAGGGTGAATGGAAATCAAAAGATCACAGGTATGGAGAGTAGGAGATTTTTTAAAAAATCCTTATTAGTTTTAATTATTGGGTGTAATTTGATAATTCTTTTCTTTTGAAATATTAAATTTTTTAGGGGGGATAGAACATTTTAATTATTGGATTTTTTATTCATCAGATGCTTTGAAATATTTTATTGGTGTTTGGGAAATGTATGTTCTATTTATTAACTGTTTGAAATATTTATTCTTTTTATGAATATGTTTTTACTATTATGATTGTTTTATTTTCTTGATTTTATTATTTAATGATTTTATTTATTTTATGATTGTTTTATATTCTTGATTTTATTATTTAATGTTTTTATGAATAATGGTAATTTTCCATTGTTGCTCTGCATGTAGAGGCTGGCTTGTTGTGGGTTCCAGTTCAGTTCTTCACAGCATGTTTCTGTTTATATTTTCTGATTTCTTTATTCTGTATTTGGTGAGGGTCTCTCTGTGTTCTGCATATGTGACTGAGGTGAGGTATTTTGTTGGTATGCCATTTCTGTGTAGAAATCAATAACAGCCTAGTTTCCTAATAAGAGTTTTATTGGTATACTAGGGCCTGGTGTAATATGGGCGCTTTTATAATGCGCCCCCAGGCACCTCTCCTGGGGGCACAATGCAATATTTAAATTAGGGCTTGCGTTGTCGAGGAGGTGCTAGGGGCGATTGCGTACCCCTAGCTCCTCTTTGACAGCGCAAGCCGGAAAGAGGTCCTCTGTGGTGGCTGTCCGCTGGTTAAGAAAACAGACGCTGAATTTATTAGCATCCCGTTTTCCTAACCAGTGCACATGCAGGGGTTAGGAAAATGGACTCTGATTCAGCGTCCATTCTCCCAACCTGACTACCGGCACCAGAAGGAGTGTATAAAATCAATATTAAAGTGTCGGGCACTTAATATTAATTTATTCACTTCTTCACTTATTGCGGATTAGTCCCTTTACTGTCACATGTCAGTGAAAGGACCAATCACCTTTCAGAAGGCTGTCCTATCAGTGAAAAGGACCAATGGGCAATAAATGAAGGAGTGAATAAATTAATATTAAGTGCCCAACACTTTAATATTGATTTTATACACTCCTTCTGGTGCTGGTAGTCAGGTTCGGAGAATGGAAGCTGAATTAACCAGCTTCCATTTTCCAAACCCCTGCCAGTGCTTTTTTAAAACTTTTTTTAAATTATTTTTTTAAAGAGTTGTTCCTCCCACTTAATATCCCAAGGATATTAAGTAGGAGGCAGTACATAAAAGCAGTTTCTTCTGCTTTTCTGTACTAGTTTTAGTAGCGCTCAGCGCAGGCGTTAATTTCTGATCGCTAAAATGTACGTCCTAGACACACTTTTTTTTTTTTGTATGGGGAGTGAATAGCTAATAGCCTCATTCACATGCATTTGCATGCAATGAGCGCTATTAGTTTCTCTCCGCGTTGGACGTGTGTTGTAGAGACGCTAATCCCCTTACTGCATAAGGGGATTAGTTAGCGCCTCTACAACCCGCGTCCAACTGCAGGTTATAAGTGCGCTGGGCTCAGTGCACTGTATTGCATCGGCCCCTATGTGAGGTGTTGCCTTTTCATAGATAAGGTTATTAGAGTTGTGTTGGTATGGGAGGTTTACTATATTGTAATGGTAATTCTGTTTGTTCATGGCTTTCTGAGGGCCAAGCTCACACCTAATACGCATTATAAAAAGTCTAATTCCATAGGAGTTCCAAGGGTCTTTTTTGCACAGTTTTCCAGTTGGCACGACAGGAGTGCATGTAAATATAATATGCATTTTGTGTTATTTTTGCCTCGGCAGACTGTACTTTTGAATGTTCGTTTGCATGTAAAATGTATTATAAATGCATAATTTGTGTGTGTGTGTCTGTAAAGGATGTGGGGGTGGGTGGGATGGCGTGTGTGCAAGGCTGTAAGGTTTGCCTGGGGTACCTCATACCCTTCCCTATCCATGGGTTCTGGTGTGGGGGTGGGTGGGTGGGGCATGGCAATTTTAAAAATATAAATTGCAGAATGGAGCTGGGCTTTATTTGATGGGCCCAGGACAGGCACTGAATGAATCAGGGTGGGGGAGCACAGTCATTTTTCTCACAGGGCAGCAAAAAAGCTAGCATCGGCCCTGTATACAGTTCAATAGTGTCACTGAACCTGGAAGGATCACAGTTACATCTCAGAAGTCAAGTTTTTGTTAAATCATTTTCTGTTCATGTAAGCAAATCTTATATTTGAGTACAGCAGAATTCTTCTTATTTAAAAGGACAAATCTTTCTGTTTATTACTCAGTCTGACAATAAAAGGGTAATTTTCAAAAGGATTATGCGCAGAAACCCTGGCTTCGGTGCATAAATTTTACAGACATAAGTTCAGCGAGAATTTGCTATGTACCACTATTTGATTTTTCCCTTCCAATGTTTCCACTGTTACCCCTCCTCCCCCCCCCGGTTAAATAAGTTTATTGCAAAGCACTGTTGCATATTTTCATTAACAAGTTTATTGTAATGTTTATTGATTATTGTAAATGTTTATTGTAAAGCATATTTTCATTGCATATTTTCATTAACAAGTTTATTGTAAAGTTTATTGATTATTGTAAATGTTTATTGTAAAGCACTGTTGCATATGTTTGTTCTGGTTCGCACAGCTGCAATGTTTCTGTTATCTGTGAACCGATGTGAGGTTACTAAACAAATGTCGGTATATAAAAACTGCAAATAAATAAATAAATAAATAAATCCCTGTTTAAAAATCCAATTTGGGATGTATGCATATAAAAGTCCGAATGAATGAGTGCATTTTCAAAGAGGTTCCACGTGGAAAGCTAGCATATATTTATTTATTTATTTATTTATTTATTTAGGGTTTTTATATACCGACATTCTCGATATACATATCAAATCAAGTCGGTTTCCATATAACAAAACTGTCGCCGGTAAGGCGTTACATTAAACATGGTAAAGGTAAAGGGAGTACATTAAACAATAGACAAAGTATTGAATATATACATGCCTAAGTTGCACACAGCCACGCGTTTGTTATTTTATACACGTCGAAAATACGTGAGTCTTTTCGTTTTATACTCACATTTTAGCGGTGCGAAAAAGGGATGGTCTAGAGGCATTCTAGGGCGGGATCAAGACCTATGCATGATGGTTGCTATTTTGTAAGACATTTGTATGCTTTACACCTGCCAAATTGGCTGGCACAAGTGAAATTGGACTTGTTAGTTGCCTGCAGTTTCAGAGCAGAATTACTCAGTGTGTTATAAATTGTGCGTATCCCACTGCACAATTTATAGAGTATTAGAAGGTATCAGCAATGGCTAATTGATGATTTCAAGTACACGTGCAAGGATTTTCAAAATGGTATACATGCATACTTTTTAAAATACCTGCCTCTGCGTATAATAATCCTGATTTATTATGAGTATATATATTTTTTTTTTCACAGCTAAATTATACGTTTGTAGATTTATAAAATAGGAAGAGCAAATAAGCAATTTCTTGTATTGGAAATCTTTGCACGTATTGCAATATACACGCATACTTTCAGAGCAGAATTACTCAGTGTTCTATAATTTGTGCATATCCCACTGCACAATTTATAGAGTATTAGAATAAATCTCTGACTGTTCAATTATGTGTGCAAATGCTCTTTTGTGAATATTCCTCAGTCTGAAAATAAGGGTGGCAATATTTGTGGCAGAGCATTTGCGCGCGTACATAGATATGCAGACATTATCCAAGTATTTTATAAACTGTGAAGAAGCTGCAAACTTTATAAAATACTAAGTAGTTCTCAGATCTTCTTTGATAAGCTTGCTTGAAATTCCCTCATTCTGGCAAGTCCAGTTAGACCAGTCGTGAAAGAATTTTCTAAGTTTCTGGGCCTTTACTATGGAATTCATTGCCAGATGTTGTAAGAAAAGAATCAGACTTATTAAGGTTTCGCAAAAGTCTAAAATCATACCTATTGTATTTCAGTGAGCATTTGTTTAAAAAAAGTTTCAGCAAAAGCCTATTTATTACTGCCTTTTTCTTGCCTTTTCAGGCTAGGTGTAATATAATTTATCTAGAGTGGTTGAACTGAGACTGCAGTTCTCAAATGTTTTATGGTTTATATTGTATTGTCTTTAATGGAATTTGTAGTTTTTATTTATTTTTTACTGTTATTGTCTTTTATCAATTTTGTGATGTTAATGATTTTTGCATACATTAATATGTATGCTGCCTAGAATTATAGATGGGTGAGTTAATAAATTATAAATAAATATACATTTACCTATTTTATAAACATATGCACATTTAGGCACAAAATTATTTATAGCATGTATGTGCAATAAACCTGATTTATACACACAGACAGATATTTTCTAAACTATGCTTTATTGTTTGGAAAATACACAGTCCATCTGCAGCTCACCTACACCCTCTAGCACTTCATACTGAGCCCCCACTAATTCACCTTTCACCCCAAAATAGCACAGAACAAACAAGAGCAATTTCACTTGCTCTAGTCAATTAGCAGGTGTAAAACTGGACTAATAGGTTTGATCATTTATATGCATGTGCCTCTTGTAAAACAGCCACTTCTGCCAGTACATCTTGAACTCGCCCTAGAATGCCCAAAGCAGCTTCTTTTTTGGTGCTGGCAAAATGTGCATGTGAAACTGAAAATATGGGCCTGCTTTCAATGTTTACAACCTAGCCTATAAGGGAATATATGTTACTTACACACGCATAATGTTGCTTTTCCACGCCTAACCCCTTTGAAAATGTACTTGGTAGTGAGTAGACATTCCGGGATGGAGCTGGGGTGGTACAAGGGTATGTGTGGGTGTAACTTTGTGCTTGTATTGCCACAGCGGGTTCGATGGATGCCCAACATTTTTCAAAGCAGATTCATGCACATGAATTCATTTTGGAAGTTCTGGCTAAACTCCAGGTGTGAAAAGTACCCTCAGACATGGTAGGCAGTTTAAAAATGTACCCTCCCTACGCAGACATTGCCAGATTCACCATTACTGTGTATAAACTGGAATTTCTGCAGCCGAACTACCTTAGATGGGACCAGTGGGGGAAAGATTCTATAGTATGTGGGCTTTCGGGATCACTTCAGCCCATCCCTTTTCTGGAGGAGAAACCAAAAGGGACAGGCATTTCCCCAAGAAAAGCTCAGTGCTATAATAATAACAGAGTAAGAGACGTGAGACTTGGGTAATACTGTAGCATGCGTTCAATCTGCTGTTGTGTTTCTGACAAGGATTACCAGGCAAACTGCTGTTTCCTGGGCTAGCAAGGTTATTTTTCAAGCTGTGGGGGTTCGATTTAAAACAAGTTTCGCTGTTTCCCTTATTTCCTGGGACACCTGCTCAGTTTCACCACTTGGGGGTGCACAGTGATCAGATATGCACGCCGTAAACATAACAGATGCTGATGGTTTGAAAATTACAGCCGTGCATATAACGAAGGCATCATAGTAAGATAACGATGCCCTGTTTTCTTTGATATATGGACCTCGGCTGAATTCTAAAAATGACACAGATTAGGAGGATAGAATCCAATCCAAATGCACATATCAATCCCTGTCCCCTCCTCCCGACCCTGCCCCCATCTCTCTCGCTCTCTCTTGACTTCCCGGATTAATTTTCTCTTCATTCATGAGATAGGTATGATCTGAAAAACTACTTTTGGTGTATCTGTTGGTTTGCAGGAGAAATCAGAAAACTGGATGATGCCACTGAAAGATGCCAAAATGCATATTCATGGCTAATTTGCCTGAGTGTCATCATGAATATTCACAAACAGGTAAAACTGCTAAAAATTCTCCATATTTGCAAATATATATAATACGTATATATATATTTGCAAAATATATAAAACTCCAATTACAGGATGGGAAACAGTAATTTATTTGTAAGTTGATTAAAGAAATTAATAGGAGGCAATTTTGAATCTCAGAGGTTGCAATTAATATGACGTTGTGTTACCCAGAGGGTTATCATGGAAAGGATTTCATCCAAGTAACTACATGGTTACCCTGATAACAACGGGGGCTGAAATCACCCTCTCTCTTTGTGAGTAAAAGTACCCTTGTTGGTTTAAGGTGCAGGTCATTTTATCTGTGCTGCCAAAGGTCATTGCTGTGGCTGAAGAGGGCGGCGCTGCCAGGGAATGTGCTGGGATTTGATTTTCATGCTGTGGACTGGGCCTGCATTTCCAAAGGAATCTCTGCAGGCAGTTTCCCTTTGAAAATGTGCTTGCAGATCTTGCAGGCACAAAGCGCAAAGTACTCGTGAGCTCATAAGCACACTGTGGGGTTTAAAAATTGCCCCATATAAATATTCCATGATACCACTAAATAAAGTAACGGGAGGTTCATTTAGAAAGAAAGAGAACGAATAGTGAAACTCCCTTATCCTTTACCTGGTGCTCACATTGGGTCCTTTACTGTTGTGTACTTATTAAGATTTTGGCTTAATCGAGGCAGATGCAAATTTAACTTAATCAGTTCGTTGTATGCAAATCTGTCATTTATATTTATTTTGGGTGCCATGAACACTTAATGTTTTTCAGTATTCAACACAGAGCTGCTGTTTGCAAAAAATGCCATATAGTACAGATCTAGCTTTTCAGGAAAGTTTCAAATAAATAAACTCAAATATGTTTGGAATACAAATAGAATGCACTCCAAAGTCATTTGAGGGAGAACTGAAAGAAGCCTAACACTACAGCACATAGATTTACTATCATCGCTGTACACATTATTGTACATGTTGTTCAAATGGTTGAAGACATTACAACATAATTAAGAACATGGCTGTTTGTGTCACGGACTTGCTCTGGTAAGGTGAGGAAGGTGCTATGCCTGGGCATAAGGCATGCTTCGGATCGGCAAGAAGGTGGAGCAGGCAATCTAACAGGGGTCAATTACTGGGCAGAATTCAGGCAGGAGTGAGGGCTTGCCCATATACCAGGAACCGTGAGTGAGACAGGAAGCGGACCAGAGGCAGGAACAAGGCTGGGAGAGACAGTGGTTCTCAGAGCAAGCTTGGTGATGACTGTTGGACCAGCAAGAGTGTGTCAGGCTATGGGGCTTTATATTCAACCTTTAATTTGGGACACACCTATTTGCTAGTCCAATGGCAGCATGTCTAGCTCTCTCTGACCCAAAGAATAAATGTACTATGATTCCTTACAGCCAGCTGCCTCTGCAGCTCAGCTGATAGGACTCCCAGCCTTGAACACTCAGGGCCATGGGTTCAATCCCTATTGGCCCTGACAGAATCTGCCCCTCCTATGGGTGGACTCTGGTCACCCTCAAAGTTCTCCTGGATCTCAGATTCAACCTGGAGAGGTATAGGTTGGAGTAGACTTTACCAGGTTGGTACCAGGAACCGGGCCAAACTTGGCTGGTCTGAAATCAAGAACAGGGTTCAACCTGGAGTCTGGGTCTGGAGCTGGAGTGGGGCTGGGAGGTATTGCAATAAGACCTCTTGGCAACTAGAGCAAGGACTAGAGTCACTAACATGACAGGAACTAAAACTGGCAAGGTGACTCGAACGGGACTTTCCAGTCACACCAGGACTGGAACTTCTGGGGTAAGTAAAACCAGAGATGAAATTTCCAGACCTGGAGTTGCTAAAGCAAATTGAGTCAGACTCTCTGATGCGGAGACTGAATTTACTGATACAGAAGCAGAAACCATCATTGTAAGAACAGCTGGTACTGGCTTTGGATGTAAGGGCAGGCAATGGTGCTGAAGAAACAGTTTGCCAGGGTAAGAACAGACACTGCAGCTGCAACAGTGTCTGAAGCAGATTCCACTGACATGGAAACAGGCACTAGAGCCATAGGAACAGCAGTGTTGAACAGTGTGGAACATTAACTGGAGTTGAAGAAGCAGCTGTCATGGAATCCAATAGTGCAAGCCTAGGCAATGGCGCTGTAGATACAACTGGCGCTGACTTCACTGGTTCAGTGCCAAGAACTGGAGTTGAAGAATTAGCTTGTGCCAAGTTCACCGGTCAAGAACTCTGCTATGATTTGTAGGTTCGTAGGCCCTTGGGCAGAGGTGAGAGATGGTAATGCTCACGGGGAGGAGCCCCACGGAGCCTCAACGTTGGGAGGCGAGGTCTGGTCGCTGGGTGTGTAATACAACAACAGTTAGATATGGACGAGAGAGCGAAGCAGAGGCAGGAAAGGTTAGAGAGGGTGGCCCCAGGAATGGAGCTGCCGGAGCGTACACAGTCACAGTGGTGCCGTGGGTCCGCAGAGCGGGGTACCCCGATGAGGGGTCCTCAGTAGAGATGGTGTGGCATGGATCCGTAGAGCGGGGTACACCGGTGAGGGTTCCTCAGTAGCAGTATGGCAATGGGCCACAGAGCGGGGTACACCGATGAAGGTTTTTCAGAAGAGATGATACGGAGGAGGTCTGGGGACCGGAATACTCACTGTAGGAAAAGGTTCCAGAAGTAGCCCTGAGGAATGGGGATGGTAGAAATATGAGGTGCAGGGCCCTCTGAGGAGCAGATAGCCAGAGACAAGGAAGAGGCCCCCCTGAGGAGCAGGTACCCAAGGAAGTCTCACACTGATGAAGCAGGAACAGGAAGGAGAAGTCCATAGTGATAGCAGCGGATTCAGCAGAAGGGAACTCGATGCTAAGTCGATCATTGAGGAGCAGAGGAGGAGTTAAATAGGCCCCTCGCAGTGATGTCAACAACGGGGCCGGACCAGGGTTCCCACCCTGGGCCCTTTAAATGATATCCTGGTAGCGCACGCATGTGCCTAGGGAGAACCCTGGGTGGAAGCATAACTCAGCGGCAGCATTCCTGCTGCAAATGGAGGGTTCTTGCCCGCGGGGCAGGCTGCGAAGAGGAGCGGCACGCTGCGGGCCTCTCCAAAGCCCTGCAGCGGAACTGGAAGCTGCTCCGGTGAGGTGAGCATGGTCGGCTGCAATGTCCATGGCCGACTGGCATAACAAACTAGAGCCATAAGGACAGCTGGATCCAGATTCACTGAGACATGAACAAGAGCTATAGTTGCATGGTCAGCACAAGGCTGAATTTATTGGAGTAGAGAGAGGTACTGGGGCTGTAAAGACAGCTGGTGCTGACCTCAGTGCAAAGGCTGGGGCTGCTGGGACAGCCTGGCATGGAATCTTTGAATTTGCTGGAATGGCCAGAAGCAGAGCTGTCAAAGGAGCTGGCTCGGCCTGGAGCGACTTCATTGAAGGAGCCTGGAGTAGGTTCCACTTGTGAAAGATCTGGAGCTGTGAAGATGGCTGGCCCTGGACTAGGTGGAGCCGGACTAGCTTGGATAACCAATACTGGACTTGCTGGAGCTGGAGTGGCCTGGACAGCTAGCACTGGATTAACTGGAGCCAGGACTGCATAGGGAGCAGTCACTGGATTCTTTGAAGCTGGGACTGCACAGGCAGCAGATGCTGGATTCTTTGCATTTACTAGCACAGCCTGGAGTGGAGTCTTTGAATCTGCTGGTGCAGCCCAGCTTGAAGTCTTCAGTACTGTGGGTGCAGCCTGGAGTGGAGTCTCCTGTGCATGGACTGAGGCTTCTGGGACAGCTGGAATGACTGGCGAATGGACTGGAGCTGCTGGAGTCTTTAGGTTTGCTGGTGCAGTTTTGTAACTCCTCAGATGGTCTGACCCTGCACGGGATTGTGGGGCATCAGCAGCATCTGTCCCTCCCGACATCACATCCGGGTCCCTGGAGGCAGCCGGGTTTGCCAGAGGAACCCTTACAATCGGGGAGAGAGAAGTTGACAGTTCCGAAGGGGAAGCCAGCAAAAACTCTCCTGCCTCCACCTCCATGGACAACACTCCTGATCGGGTCCCGCGTACAACTTGGGTATCCATCAGAACAGAAGCAGAGGGATCAGAAGAGACTGCAGGGTAAGTTTTCTCCCTTTCCCTGTGTTTCTGAGCAGAGTGAGGCATATAAAACAGGCAAAAGCTGAAGAAAAAGCAGATGGAGCTTACACAGACTGCTTAGTTGCGGCCATCTTGGATCTTGAACAATTTTTAATGTTCTGCCCCAGTCTGTTCTCTGCTATTTCCTATCTTTGTGGTGCTCTATTATGTCCTTCAGAAGGTTTGTTACATACTAGTAAGTTACATACTGTTACCTTACATAGTAATTTGTTTATTGGTTCCAGAAATGGATCTTCTCTGAAACAAACTGCATTTATATATTAATAGTTGTGGTATTTTCTTTCCTCCTCTGTGTTTTAATCCCAAGTTGTTTTTTTCCCCCTAGCAATAAAAGCACAAGAAATGCCATGCTGGATCAGTCCAAGTTCCATTGAGCCCAGCATCCTGTGTCTGACTGTGGCCAGTCCAGGTCACCACTAGCCAGCAGATCCCAAAGAGTAGATCCATTCATTTTTACTCATTCCTAGGTAGCAATCGCTTTCTCTAGTCTACCTGGCTAAGAATGTGTTAGGGACTTTTATTTAATAATTTTATTTATTTATTAAAACTTATATTCTGCCACTTACAGTGCAGCTCTTTAGTGCAGATTACACAATTTACATAAAAAAAATCATAATTAACAATTTTGACATTAACATAGCTGACACATCTAACATGATAAACAATACAATAGCATAAATTAACAATAGAATACAATCATGATAAAAAAAATTTACTTTCCCTCTAGGAACTTGTCCAAACCTCTTTTAAACCATGCTCTGATAGTCGCCTTGACCATGTGCTCTGCCAACAGATTGAGTGAAAAAGTACTTTCTATTATTTGTTTTAAATCTGCTGGTTGCTCGTTTCATGGCGTGTCCCCTTATTTTAATGTTTTTCAAAGGGTAAATATCCATGTTTTGCTTATCCATTCCACCCCATTCGTGATTTTATAAACTATCATGTCTCCACCACCTCTTTTCCAAGTTGAATAACCCTAGTCTGCATAGCCTTTCATCACGGGAGAGCTGTTCCATGTTGTTTATCATTTTTATCACCCTCCTCTGCACCTTTTCTAGTTACACTTTGATTTTTTGAGATGGGGTGACCAGAACTGCACAGAATACTCAAGGTGCAGTTGCTTCATTGCTCGATTAAGAAGCAATATGATATATTCCTTTTTAGTCTCCCATCCATTTTCAGATCATTTGCTTCTTTGACTGCTGCCGCACACTGAGCCAAGGATTTCAACATATTGTCCGCAAGTACTCCAGGGTCCTTTTCCTGCATGGTAATGCCCAATACAGAATCCAGCATCATATACCTATAGTTGGGATTATTTTTCATTATGTTCAGCATTTTGCACTTTTCCACATTAAATTTCATCTGCCATTCAGTTTCCTAGTTTCCTAGTCTCACAAGGTCCTTCTGCAGTACCTTACAATCTGCTGTTTTAACAACTGGAATAATTTTGTATTTGCATATTGGATCACCTCATTCATTGTTCCCTTTTCCAGATCATTTATAAATATATTAAACAGCACAGGTTCTAGTACCAATTCCTATGGTACTCTGTTAATGACCTTTCTCCATTTGGAAAACTGACCATTTAGCCCTACTCTCTCTTTTCTGTTATCCAGTTATCAATCCACAATAGAATATTGTCTCCTATCCCATGATGTTTTATTTTCCTGAGGAATATCTCATGGGGGGTTTTATCAAATACTTTCTGAAAATTCTAATACACCATATCAACCAGTTTACCTTTATCTACATGTTTATTTATACCTTCCAAAAAACCTAAAAGATTGGTAAGCAAGATTTTCCTTTGCTAAAACCATTCTGACACTTTTTCATTAAGCTATGTCTGTTGTGGAGCGCTAGGAGAGCGATCCCACTCCTGGGTGATGTGTGTCCTTGGGCCACGGCTCGACCCCAGAGGGCTCTGAAGAGGTGCCGCGGGAGGCGTGGCATGCCCGAGCATGGGCTGGACGGGAGCAGGGCTGGAGAGACATGGAAGACAGGCCCTCCTCCGGACCTGCACGCTTCGGGAGACCCAACAACGCAATGTTGGTCTTGTGAACAGTCCTCCGACCGTTCCCAGCCCTTTCGGACCTGCCGCAGGGTACGGCACGAAGCGGCAGGCCAGATGGAGGCCAGGGCAGCGAAGACTGGAACATGGATTCAGACGAGACTCAGGAACGACGTAGACTCAGGCATAGAAGTGGACTCAGGAACGAGGTGCAGGATCCATAGACGTGGACTCAGGCATAGATGCAGGATCCTTAGACGTGGACTCAGGCAAAGACGTGGACTCAGGACTGGATGCACAGAGGTGGAATCAGGAACGAGGGCTGAAGGAAGACATGAGCACCGTCCCTCAGGGCGCCCTACTCAGACCACCCGCGGGACTGAGTCGCGGACCACCCTGTCCCATGCGCGCCCTACACAGCCCTGGAAGGCTGGTCGCGGACCACGCAGAGAGCGGGAGAGCACAGGAAAGAGGAAGCAGGTTCGCTGCACTCCTGGCAGCACAAGGCAAGGATACGCTGCACTCCTGGCAGCACAAGGCAGGTTAAAGCATCAGGATCAGGAACAAGGATTAAGACACAGCAATACTCTTAATTAATCCAGCCATATATTTATGTTCAAGGACATCTGGAACAGCAGGAACAACAGGACTGGAACACGGATACTGGAACAGGAGACACACCTCAGGGCTGGAACATGGACATCTGAAACAGCAGGAACATCAGGACTGGAACCCGAGTACTGGACGAAGAGACAGACCTTGGGACTGGAACGGCAGGCAGACATCAGGACTGGACGAGGAGCTCCGACAGGTAACAAGAAACACAGGACCTTGCAGAAGTGCTGGAACATGGACGACTTCCTGGAGCGAAGGATCACAGGAGTGACCAACTCCTTGCGAAGGCAAAGACAGACTGAAAGCTGAGTCCTTTAGTAGGGCTGAGGTGGGCAACGCCCAGGGAGGGGTCAGCAGGGGGCCACACCTGGCTGGCCCTTGAAGAAGAGCAGAGAGGTGCGCGCCCGCGCCCTAGGAAGCTGGAGAGAAGAGCTGGAAGCTGGTGGCGTCCTCAGCCACGTGGAGGACCCAGGGAAGCAGTGGAGCAGCCCTGGACTGGAGCTGGGTGAAGGCAGGTCACCGTTCCACACAGCAAGGCTGAAGCAGGAAGGCAGAAGCGAGGTAAGCTGGCTGCAGGGAGAACAGAGAGACTGCAGGCAGAGTAGAGAGCTGTAGCAGGCTGCAGGCACCGGCAGGGACGGCTTCCCTGCTGGGCAAGGACCCGGGCTGGAGCAGGCACTGGCAAGGACGGCCTCCCTGCTGGCTGAAAGGTCCCGGGATCGCAGCAGCACGTCGGGAGAAGGCAGGAACAGCTGCAGGGACAGCCCCAGCTGATTCAGTGAGAAAGCAAGCAGCGTCAGCAGCCCGACTGGCTGTGAAGGTAAGAGCCTGCCCATGCTTCTCACGGGCAGGATCACAACAATGTCTACCTATATAGCTAGTGATTTTTTTTTTAAGAATGGCTTCTACCATTTTGCCCAGCACTGATGTCAGGCTGAATGGTCTGTAGTTTCCAGGAACATCTTTGGAGTTCCTTTTAAAAATCGGCATCACATTGACCACCTTCCAGTCTTCAGATGTTTTATGTGATAGATCAGAGATTACTAGAAACAGATTAAAACATTCATGTTTTAGTTCTTTTACAACTTTGTGGTGGATGCTATTTTCCATTGTTGCAGATATTTGTTTTAATTGTTCAGAAGCATCACCATTATTGAATGTTTCTTATGTGAGTACGTCCCCAGCATCCTCCTCCATAAAGATTGAGGCAAATGTTTCATCCAATTTTTCTGGTTTTTCTCATCCTGCCTGAACATCCTTTTTGCCCCTTGGTCTTCTAGTAGCTATTCTGATTCTTTTACAGGCTTTTTGCTTCAAATATTTTTGCTTTACTGGCAAGCTTCCTCTCAAATTCTGTCTTGGTCTTACTACTATTGTACATCTAACTTGCCAGTGCTTATGCTCTTGCTTAGTTTCTTCATTTGGTACTGCTTTCCATTTTTTGAGTAATGCCCTTTTAGCTTTAATTGCCTCTTTTACTTCACCATTAAACCATGCTGGCAGTTATTTAGTCTTCCTGCAACCTTTTTTGCTGCATGGAATACATTTTATCTGGGCTTCCAAAATCTATTTTTAAACAATGTCTATACCTAATGAAAACTTTTAACCTTTGTAACTGCTCCTTATAGTTTTTTTTTCTAATTTCTCCATTCTACCATAGTCTCACATTTTAAAGTTATATGTTACAGAAGTAGTTTTACTTAGTATACTCCTTCCAGTGATTATGTCAAATTTGATTGCATATCGAGCACTATTGCTTAGTTGTTCCACCACAGTAACCCCTTGCACTGGGTTGTGCATTCCATTGTGGACTAGATCTAAATAACTTCTCCTTTTGTTGGTTCTAGATCAAGCTGCTCCATGAAGCAGTCATTTATGGCATCTGGAAATGTAATCTTTCCAGCATGTCCTGATGAGATATTGACCTAATCAATACTGGGGTAATTGAAATTTTGCATTATTAATGTGTTGCCAAATTTATTTGCTTTAAAAATTTTAACTAGCATTTCACAATCTGTTTCTTCATCTTGGCTGGCAGTATATACCCACTGCTATATTCTTACCCATCATACATGGAATTTCTATCCATAAGGATTCCATAGTGCATTTTATTTTCTGCAGGATTTTTATCATGCTTGACTCTACGCCATCTTTTACATCTGAACCATGTGCTTTTGAGTGACTTTTGCTTTCCCCATAGTCTAGTTTAAAAGCAGCTCTATCTCCTTTTTAAAAGTTTGCACCAGGATCCTAGCTCCATTCTGGTTAAGGTAGAGCCTATTCCATCAAAATAGGCTCCCCCTTTCTCCAAAATGTTCCCCAGTTCCTAACAAATCTAAATCTCTCTTCTCTACACCATTGTCTCTGGCATGTTTTGAGTATCTGGAGCTCTGCCTGACTCAGATCCTGCACATGGAATGGGGAACATTTCTGAGAATGCAACCCTGGGGGTACTGGATTTGAATTTCCTTCCTAAGAGCCTAAATTTATCATCCAGAACCTCCCCTCTGCACCTTTCTATGTCATTGGTACCCACACATGCCACAATGACCAGCTTCTCCCCAGCACTTTCTAAAATCCTATCTAGGTGGAATATAAGGTCCATTACATTTGCACTGGACAGGCAAGTTACCAATTGATCTTCACTCCCATCAGTCACCCAGCTACCTACATTCCTAATGATTGAATCACCAACTACAATGGATGTCTTAACCTTTCCTCCCTGGGCACATGCCCCTAGATAATGCATCACTTGGAGGGCAGGTTCTAGCTACAGGATCACTTTCTGCCACACCAAAATGGTCTCCTGCCAGGTGATCTTGCTCCTCCAATAGTCAATAATTCCCTTGTGAAATGACCCCAAAAATGCTTTCTTAATGCTGCAACACAGCAATACTCTTAATTAATCCAGCCATATATTTATGTTCATATTTATCTCTTAATACAAATATATTTAACAAATAAAAATCTCAAGATTTTCCTAATTGACTTAAGTTTTTGAGCTGGCTCTGATTTGTAGTGTGATCCCGCACATAATTGCCCAACTTTCTTGCTGGAATGTGGATAGGAAGATTTCTCATATAACCTATGGAGGTAATTTTCAAAAGGTTTTAAGTGAGTAAATGGACTTTATGGGCCAGATTTGAAAAAGCATTTACATGCGTAAATCTGGGTTTTACGCATGTAAATGCACTTT
Organism: Rhinatrema bivittatum; assembly: GCF_901001135.1. Lineage (NCBI taxonomy): Eukaryota > Metazoa > Chordata > Amphibia > Gymnophiona > Rhinatrematidae > Rhinatrema > Rhinatrema bivittatum. The sequence goes on along the minus strand of NC_042623.1, from coordinate 249,535,389 downwards.
ATTTGAGTAAGTGGGCTTTTGAAAATTGCTACAATATATGCCATTGAATCGTCCATAGGATTTATTCGCATAAGTGCACTTTACGTGAGTAAATGGCTTTTGAAAATTGCTACAATAGTAGTTACATTTATGCGCGTAACTCCTTTGAAAATTACCCCCTATGTGCATAAATGGGTTTTTGAAAATTGCTATGATATTTGCTACTTTTATGCATTTAACTCCTTTGAAAATTCACTCCTATGTATTTTGGTAGCAATATTACAGCAGTTAAATGCTAGGTGAGTCTTCATTGGCCAAGCTCAATAATCTGAGTGACAAGAAACAGAGCTGAGTGTTGTGCTGGAGGTGGACCCTTGGCCTGGTGCAGGATTGGTATGGCCCTCCGATCGGACCCAGAGAGTGCCTGCCACCAGGAGGCGGAGCACAGGAGGAGACAGAGGCTAACTGGAGCTTCACCAATATCAACCCGGGGTTCCCTCAGGTTGAGCCCTTGGTTACCCGGGCTGCCTGGTCTTAGGTGGGCCTCACAGGGTCTCCTAGAGAGGAAGTGCAGAGGAGTGCCCACCATGAACAAGGGTGCGCGGTCGATGTCCAAACAAGAATGACCAGAGGTCACAGGAGGCCAGAACAGAGAGACAGAGTGGATAGCGAGGATAAAGGCCAGAGTAACAGTTCAGAATGGTCAGCCGAAGAAGGGGTCAGTACCTATAGTCAATCCGGAAGTAATCAGGTCAGGCAGAGGTCATATTCCAGGCAGTGATCAGGAGAAGTCAGTGGTCAGGCAGAGGTCAAGTTCCAGGCAGCGATCAGGAGTAGTCAGTGGTCAGGCAGAGGCCAGTTCCAGGCAGTGATCAGGAATAGTCAGAGAACAGGCAGAGGTCAGATCCAGGCAGCAATCAAGAGTTGTCAGGAACAAGCAATGCTCAGTACTGTGAGATCAGTCCGAAGGATACTACCAGGAATGGAGAGACAAAGGAACAGAAGATGCTGGAACAGGAGACACAGGAGATGCTGGAACTGGAGACACTGGAACAAGAGATGCTGGAACAGGAGATGCTGGATCAAGAGACGCTGGAAGGCAAACTAGAGACACCGGAGTGTACGACCCGATTGCAAGGCGAGGAAGTGGTGTCAGACCACTTCCTTTAATGCAGCCATCAATCAGGGCGCGCCACGGGGGTGGGATCCGCCCCTGGCCTTTTAAGGGGCCAGGTGGTCCACGCGCGTGCGCCTCGGGGCGGGGCTGACACCACGGTGGATGTCTAGCCCCGCTGTGAGGCCTGGATGGGAGACTGAGCATGGGGGAGCCGAGGACACCGCAAACTGGCTGCGACTGTGAAGTGGGAGAGCCTGGAGCTTGTGGATGGACGAGAAAGGTGAGCAGGCCTGGCCGCGGAGTGGATGCAGCCGGCACAACACTGAGTTAGATTGGATATTGGCAAACTGAGCCAAACTAGCTTGGATTTAATCAGGAGAAAGTTGGCAAGAATTTGAAAACAGGTGCATAAGTCGGTGGTGCACCAAAAAAAAAGTCCCCAACAAAAAGCCCCCCAAAAAAGCCCCTGGAAATGGCCCTCCCCACAAAAAAGGTGCTGGGGCCAGGAAACACCCTGGCCCCCACTTAAAATTTCTGAAAGGGTCCTGGTTAAAAAAACAAAAAAGAAGGGGGAGTAGGGATGCATCCTGCCCCCCCCCAACATCTCTTAGAAATGGTGTCAGTCGATTGTGACACCGGTGCCATAGTGACATCAAAATGGCATTGGTCTCAGGGCCGGCTAGAGACATTTTGATGTGAGACCATACCACAAAATGGTGCTGGCCAGCCTTGAGACCGGCACCATTTTGATGTTGGACCCGGGGGTCAGGCCTGGGGAGGCTTCGGTAAAGCACTGAGGAGGCCTCAGGTCAGGCTCCATGGGTGGTGTGCGCCACCCCTCTTTCCATAGTTGTTGGTGACTGTGCACCACTATGCACTATGAATGGCGCACACCTGCTTGGAAATACGAATCTAGCTATGGAAGTAGATCAATTAAATCTGAACCAGCTCACATATCTCTAATACAGTCATCTTGTTTAGTAAGGTTGACTTGAAGTGATCAATATCATTACAATGTTCTTGGTTGAGTGAATCTCAATCCCCTGACATTTGGAACCAAAAACATGTAAAAATAGAAATGATTCTCTTCATCCTTTGTTGCTTGAGGACATGATGTATTTCATGCACAAAAAGTAAGGAGATTCATATTCAGTTATCTCCATAGTGCCCTAAAGTGAATTTGTCAAGTTATGCAATCAATTGAAAAATGAGTCTGCAACAGTGAAAACTTTGTGGTCTAATTCAGATCTTTTAGTCTGGAGATTTAGATATTTTGAGATCCATATTCAAAGCGAGGTGGAGACTGAGCCACTGCCAGAACTAGGACTGCTAACTGGCTCCAAATTTGCCCATCAGGGATGATCCAGTTCTGGGTTGACCCCATCGTATGGAGGGACTGGTAGTTCTGATTTCCTTATTGCATGCCCTAAGAAAATAAGACTACAATTCCATGCATGCATTGTGGTAAACCCAAGACTTGATCAATCCTGTTGGATGCGTCTGGAGCCAGTTGGCAAGAGGATTTTCTCTTTTTTTTTTTTGTTTTTAACTTGCCCTGCTATATTCAGAATATAGTTGGGTAGGTTTAAAGTTATCCAGGCAAACATACAGTAGCACAGCTAAGTTATTAAGGTAACATTAGGAAGATAGCTTTAGCTGAGTATATTCATCAGGAGTTGTGCCCCGCTGCATATCTGTGACAAGTTATCTGGCTCACTGATACATATGTGGACCTCAGATCTTTTTTAGCATGTAAATCCTTACTATGAAACAGAAAGCAAAATGTTTGAATCAGACCTCTTCTATTTATTGTGGCATTGGCAGCAGCAAGATTTATCTTCATTTCATTGACAAAGGTTATGTTTGGTATTCTCTATAGGCCGGATTTTAATACCTACGCGTGGGCGCACATTTGTGCGCGCAACCCGGCATGCACAAATGTATGCCCGATTTTATAATATGCACGCGCATCTACACGCATGTTATAAAATCCAGGGTTGGCGTGCGCAAGGGGGGTGCATAATAGTGCACTTTGCGCGTGCCGAGCCCTTGGGGAGCCCTGCTGGTTTTCCCCGTTCCCTCCACTCCCCCACCTTTCCCACCCTTCCCCTACCTAACCCGCCCCCCCAGCCCTACCTAAACCCCTCCCCTAACCTTTATTTTATAAGTTGCGCCTGCCTCCGGGCAGGCGTAGGTTGTGCACGCCGGCCGATGGCCGGCCCGCGATCCCGGGCACAGCAGCAAATGGCCGCTATGCCTGGAGGCTCCGGCCCCGCCTCGCCCCGGACTTCTCCGCCCACTCCCCGCCCCTTTTTTGAAGCCCCGGGACTTACACGTGTCCCGGGGTTTTATGCGCGCCGCCGGGCCTTTTGAAAATAGGCCCGGCACGCGTAACCCCCCCTACGCGCGTAAATCCTCCCGGATTTACAATTGTAGAGCTTTGAAAATCTGCCCCTAAGGATTTTAATCTCAGTAAACAGAAAAATGTGAGAAGGTCTTTCGATAATGTCCCAAAAGGTCTCTCTACTCCCTTATCTTATTTTATTCTCTTGATGAAGAGAAACACATTATTTATTAATAAACCTGTAGAAATGTCCAAAACAGAGAAATGGAATAGTGGGGTTTTTTTTCCCCTTTAGTTGTCATATTTCTTTTCTATGGTTTTGGTCTGTAAAAATTCAAGAGCTCAGTATTTTATCCTCTATGGATTTCAAGACATTTACTGCACATACACGTGTCAGTTTATAATTAGTAGTTGCCAGCATTTTGTTAATGAGATCAAGATTTCACAGCAACCAAATACTACAACCAAGATATAATATCATGTTGCAAAATGTCTCACAGAGAAGATGTTTTTATGCATTAAACATGCTATAGATAGATGAAGTGGGTATGGAAAATAATAATTTATAGAAGGGCATTATGCAAGTTGCTACTAGATATATAGTTGATATTCACATAAATATTAGCAAACAGACCTGGCAGCTTCAGGATATCTTTCCAAAGATCTAAACACAGTGGCTTGACGAAGATGGTTCCGGAAGTGTGTTGGATTTAAAGTAATGCTCCTTTGAAAGATAAAATGAATGTTCATTAAATATGTTTGACTCTGCATATGAGATCATCGTCAAGTTGTTCATGAGGTGCACACATACTCACACACAAACACGCAGATTTTGTTTCTAAAAATTACATCTATGTCTCACCGAAGCCAGTGATTAATGATCTTGCTTTGTTTCTCTTGGTAAAACAAACCGAAAAAAAAAAAAAATCAGACTGTCACAGCTTCATCTATCAAGGTTACCTCATAGTAAATAGAAGGATCTTCTCTTCCAGCCATATATTGCATAGATTGTAGAGATTTTTATGAGTGTCTATTGAAAGCCAGTCTCAAACCAGTTTTAAATTGTAAAATGGATGGATTTCAACCTTCCTCAAATGCTTTTAAAACTGGTTTGAAAGTGGTTTATAATACATTGCATTAAACATTACATGTGAAATTTCTGTACTTTTGTATTTCATATTGTAATCTTGTATTCGTCCCTTACCATACTTTTTATTTTGAAAATAATTCCTCATCATTAAAGGTTTCTAGTTCTGAATTATCAAAGGACTTCTGTTCATATGGAAAAAAACATTGATAATTCAGGCCCCAACGGAACACAGGATATCATTTTGCTTCACTTTTACGGACTCTCTCATCCAAAAATGTACTCATTGTCTCTGTTTTATGCTAAAAGATGGCTATCCACTGATAGGTGCCCCATTATTGACAGAAATATATTTCTCCATATTTATTCCTTTTGCACAGTTATTGCATCAGGTTTACACCCTGATGCAAGAGGAAAGCTACAGTGGTGACAATAACAACCTCTACGTATTCTGTGATCCACTGGCAGTCGCATTGCAGGTCTACCCTACCAGGCAGAATAGTCCTGATTTTGCCCCATTGCATCGATGTACTTGTACTACTTTACTTAGGAAGAGGTCTTTAGATCAGGGCTATCTAAACTCTGTTTTTTGATTGCTGCAAATGCAACAAACTCAGTCCGGCACATCCCTACTGTACATGGAACCCTAAACATTGTGGTATACATTTTCAAAGTATATATTTGCATAAGTAGCATGTACTCGTAGATATGCTTTTTTACAAACTTTGCAATTAAACACGTAGTTGCCATTTCATGTGTATATTTACCGACAGAGGCTAAAGGCGCTCTGGGCTGGGTTTAGAAATATTCATGGTAGTTTCCGGATGGAAACTACCATGAATATTCCGATTTCCGTATGGTACTACAATCCATCATCCTAACCAAAATCGACTATTGCAACTCTCTCCTGCTTGGGCTCCCGGCCTGCACCATCAAACTCCTCCAGATGGTTCAGAACTCCGCTGCCAGAATCCTTACCAACACCAACAAAAGAGAACACATCACCCCCATCCTTAAGAACCTCCACTGGCTGCCCATTAAATACAGGATCCTCTTTAAAGTTTTCTCACAACCATCCATAAAGCCACGCACGACATCTCCCCGCTCCACCTAACTTCCCAACTGCATCCTCACACATCAACCAGACCTATCAGAGGAACACTCTATGCCCCCCCAGCAAAATCTTCCCTTAGGAAACGCGCCTTATCTACAGCAGGCCCTACACAGTGGAAAACGCTCCCTCCAGACATCTGACAAGAACCTTGCCACTCGTTTTTCAGAAAGAAACTTAAAACTTGGCTTTTCTGCCAAGCTTTTCCAGGAACATAAGCCCCTTGTTCACATCCAGCTTGCTCGTTCCTCTGCTTAGTCTTACTTTCTGAACTAATTAAGTTAGTTCTAGGCACGATGTACCCTACTGATATTCTCTGCTGCAGGTTTCTGATTGTTACTCACACAAGCTGTATTTTGCATCTACTCCCTATTATCATTGTACAGACTACTTTATACTGTTAACTGTTTGTTTGTTTATTATGGTCCATCCCATAACTTAGCTTCCCCTAACCAAGTTTTCTTTACCCCTTGTTCCATGTACCGCCTCTGGGTGAATTTCTTTTCTCTGTTTCAATGTTTCAATGTAAACCGATGTGATTTGTATGTCATACATGAACACCGGTATATAAAAATTAAAAATAAATAAATAAATAAATAGTTGTGAAGAGAGATACCTGCATACATTAATTTATTCATTTACTTTAACACCTGCTCATTGATTAGCACAAGTGAAATCAGACTTGTCTGTTGGCTACATGTTTTGGGTGGGAGGTTTGACAAGGGTCCAGAGTGAAGTGATAGAGAGCCTGGCTGCAATTTTTGGGTGGGAAGTGAAATGGTGCGGGTTCAGGGTGACATGCTAGAGGGCCTAAGTGAACTGGAAATGGACTGGTGAACTGGTGGAGGTATCAGCAAACTGATGATTTCAAGAACGCACGCAACTAAATATTTTAAAAACGGTATATGTGCATTCTTTATAAAACACCTGCCTCCATGTATAAATTGGCTTATGTGTACATGTTATATATTTTTTAAGCATCTAGAATATATGTGCATATCTTTATAAAATAGGTAGAGAAAGTATGTTTTCTTGCATTGGAAATCTTTGTGCGTACTGAAACATATTTATACTTTCAGAGCAGAACTACGTAGTATTTTACAAACTGTGCAGCTCCCACTGCACAGTTTATAAAATACTAGCAAGTTAGTGTAGCTGGGTTCAAAAAAGGTTTGGATAAGTTCTTGGAGGAGAAGTCCGGCTATTAATCAATTTTACTTAGGGAATAGCCACTGCTATTAATTGCATCAGTAACATGGGATCTTCTTAGTGTTTGTGTAATTGCCAGGTTCTTGTGGCCTGGTTTGGCCTCTGTTGGAAACAGGATGCTGGGCTTGATGGACCCTTGGTCTGACCCAGCATGGCAATTTCTTATGTTCTTAAAAATCTCTGCACATCCAATTACATGTGTAAAAGCTGTAATATGGATAGGTTTGAAAGTTAGGCTCATGGGGGCAATAATTAAACTGCCCATATTGGTGCAAACTCTGCGGGGAGTTTTTATCCAGAAAGTTTGAATCAATAATCAAAGCAAAAATATGCTGGTTGTTTTGCTTTCTTGTACCATTTCTTGCAGGTAATTTTCCCAGGCAAAACAACTAATGTATTGTTGCCTTCACTGACTTAATCATTCCCATCCTTCCCAATCCCACCCCCATGGGAATGCCTTCACAATATGCGGTTATGAGTATAAATGTGCAAAGGCAACCTTCCTTAAAGAAAAATTAGTAAAAACTAAAAATGTCTTTTTGACTGAAAACTATAACAAAAGAACAAGGAGTAAAGTAAAGCATTTATAAATATTTAGGAATAGAAGAAGGTGCAGCAATCTAGCACAAATTATTGAGAGAAAAGATCAGCAAAGAATACTATGGTAGACAGAAATTGATATTGAAAAATGCTTTAACAGCATGGAATAAAGCACAAGCTGTCAATCAACTTGCAATATCTGCACTCTCCTACAGTTCTGGAACTGTGAATGGTCTGATAAAGATCTTATACATCTGGATGTAAGAACAAGAAAACTCATGCTGTGATTGTACGTTCCAAGAGGTCAAGACAGTATGTGTCTTATGCAAATAGATTATGGATACAGATGCTATTATAAGCCTTCAAACATACCTAATAGCATGAACAAATCCAAATATTCAAAAAGTGCTGACATATGAAAGTGAACGGCCAAAATCAGTCTCCATCCTTAATTTTGAATAATCATTTCAACAAATAGATGGACTGAGTGAGAATTTACCAACATTTGGGAAAACAATTTGCAAAACAAGGAAAAACTTTCTAAAGAGTCAGACCAACAAACAAAATAGAAAAATTTGCTAAAGCACAAAAACAGTGGGAAATACAGATAGATCAAGATCTGACACAGGAGTTGTTAAGGAGAGGTGAGTTTAAAACTAACGATGAAAGATTGATAATTGCAGCATAGTCCAGTGGACTATGACAAGATGGTTCACAGCCAACATAGAAAAATGGTAAATCAGATAAATGCACATACTGTAAAACAGAATTGGAAATGGTTATACATCTCATCACTGAGTGTAACTTGATGGCAGAAGGCCTGTATATAGAAAAACATAATGAGGAGGCATGGCTCATCCACTAGAAACTGTGTAAACACTGTGGGCTGGATTTTAAAAGGGTTATGCGTGTAAATCTGGAGGATTTATCAATGCTGGGCCTATTTTAAAAAGGCCTGGCGATGTACGTAAAGCCCCGGGACGTGTGTAAGTCCCGGAGCTTGCAAAAGGGGGTGGGGAGGGGTGTGGCATGGGCGGGATGGTCCGGGGGCGGGACAGGAGCGGGGCAAGAGGCCTCCAACAGAGCTGCCATTGCCACTCTGTCGGAGGATTGCGTGCCGTCTGGCTGCCGGTGCGCGCAACTTGCACCTGCCCAGAGGCAGGCACAAAAGGTAAGATAAACATTTTGGGAGGGTTAGAGTAGGGCTGGGGGGGGGAGGTTAGGGGAAAGGGTGGGAAGGTCAGGTTAGGGGGAAGGGAACAGGAGAAGGCAGTGCGGCTCGGCGCGCACATGGTGCACAATTGTGCACCCCCTTGTGTGCGCCAATCCCTGATTTTATAACTTGTGCGCGCAAGTCATAAAATTGGGTGTACATGTAGGCCATGCGCACTTCTTTTAAAATCTACCTCTATGATAGGGATGTGAATCGTTTTTTGACGATTTAAAATATCGTCCGATATATTTTAAATCGTCAAAAATCGTTAGGGCCACGATACAAAACCAATTCCCCCGATTTATCGTCAAAAAATCGTAAATCGAGGGAAAGGGGAGGGCAGGAAAACCGGCACACTAAAACCCCCTAAAACCCACCCCCGACCCTTTAAATTAAATCCCCCACCCTCCCGAACCCCCCCCCAAATGCCTTAAATTACCTGGGGGTCCAGCGGCGGTCCGGATCGGCAGCGGTCCGGAACGGCCTCCTGCAATTGAATCGTGTTGTCTTCAGCCGGCGCCATTTTTCAAAATGGCGGCGCAAAATGGCGGCGGCCATAGACCAACACGATTCGACTGCAGGAGGCCATTCCGGACCCCCGCTGGACTTTTGGCAAGTCTTGTGGGGGTCAGGAGGCCCCCCCAAGCTGGCCAAAAGTCCCTGGGGGTCCAGCGGGGGTCCGGAAAACGATCTCCTGCCGCAAATCGTTTTCCGTACGGAAAATGGCGCCGGCTGGAGATCGACTGCAGGAGGTCGTTCAGCGGCGGTCAACATGATTCAATTGCAGGAGGCCGTTCCGGACCGCTGCCGTTCCGGACCGCCGCTGGACCCCCAGGTAATTTAAGGCATTGGGGGGGGGGGGTTCGGGAGGGTGGGAGATTTAATTTAAAGGGTCGGGGGTGGGTTTTAGGGGGTTTTAGTGTGCCGGCTCACGATTTTCACGATACTTTAAACACCCAAACGGCAACAATACGATTCCCTCTGATAAAAAAAAAAAACAAACCTTGTGCAAGAAAACTAGACATTATGGTAAAGGAAAAAAGCACAAGAACACCTTTGCCAAAAGAATTGTCAGTGCTACGTGACTATGTTGTACAACGTATGGAAAGACAGATTTTCAAGTATCAAAAGATGCATTCAGAGACCAAGAAAATGTGGCAGAAAGATATAGAAATAGCCCCAATTGTATTAGGTACCACTGGCCTGATTGAAGGGAACTTCCAGGCACATCTTGATTTGCTGCCTATATACAATATATATTCCATCCTATAAGCTCTAGGAGGAAGCTCTTTTGCCACATTTCAAGTAATGAGGCGAGCATTAGCAGTAAATATGAGAGACTGATATCAAACTTAACCAGCTCTTGCTTATGAATGAGGTTCAGTGTTGCCATGATGTGTGCAAAACAAACCCATTTGGAGACATTAACTTGAGAATGAGTGAAGTGTTTGGTTTGGTTTCTATAATGTTGTCCTTTTAGATATTTGTCACTTATTCCACACTACACAACTTTGACCAGTCTCGTTTAATTACCACAAATAGTTTGCACTTTAAAAACTGGTGGGGTCTAAATGGACTCCTACAGGAAATCCACCTGTTCCCTCATCTGAATGGATTTTCCCATAAGGGGTTAACTTGCATAACACCCAGAATTCCATTCAAACTTATGCTTCTGGTTCCAGAGATAATTTAGCATCAAGATTTGGTGGTGGTGTGATATGGCCTCATTGGATCCTTTGAATGAGGCAAACAAGCTGGAGATGAACAGCAAAATCAGTTAGGTACAAACACTTGTTGGACCCTGATAGAAAGCAGGAAGGAATGTTGTGGGTGATAACTTTTCACCAGCACACACCTTGCAGAAAAACTGCAAAGCGAAAACCTGAACTATCTGGGAAAAAAATCAGGCTGGCATTCGAAATGAAATGCAGCCTGGTCCCAAAAGAGAAATCCTCATCCATCTTTGCCTTTGATGGGGAACTCACTTTTAGTTTCACGTGTGCTCAGAAAGTCCAGAGTAGTAACATTGCTATCACCAGTGCACTATGGCATGACAGTAGATGGAGAGGAAAGAAAACCACTTAGCATTATGAACTGAAACAAAGCCAAAGGTGAGGTTGGACCACCTGGCTTACTCAGTGCATATGACTGCTTGCAAACGCAAAAGAAGCAGGTGGCCAATGACAATGTTTTCCAATGTGATTGATGTTGCTGCAATTGCCAGCTTTGTTTTTTGGATGAGAAATCATCCTGCTTGGAACAGCAGATTACCTTGAGAAAGATGGTGCTTGTTCCTTATTCATCCCAGAGAGCAATTGATCGATGGACTGATTAGACAAAGAATTTTTCTATTATTGCATTTGTCTGATATGTCAATGTCTGGTCGTGTATATATGTCATGTGTTTTAAGATGTTTACGTTTCACTGTAATCTGCCCACATTGACCAAAGGTTACATGAGGCAGAATACACTTTTTTTTTTTAATAAAAAATACATAAAACACCAATAATCTGACCAGAACAATCAGAACTGCACTGATTGCACTGGACTTCAAAATCCATATATCTACTGCTGTACTTGCTGAGAGAAAAAGGGTGCACTATGCTGCAGCAAATCATGAAGATGTGAGAACTGCAAAAGGTATGTGTGCGTAAAGCACATAATTTAAAGCTCTGCTGGGCTCAGTGAAAAAAGCATTTTCATAATGTAAATCGTATTACTTAATACTTTCTGAGTCACTGAAAAAAAAGTTTGTTTTTGAGATAAAGGAGGTTTTCCCCTCCAAGTTTCAAAAAATAAGGGCTGGATTTTCAAAAGGTTATGCAGGCTAGGCCTATTTTAAAAAGGCCCGGCGACGCACACGTGTAAGTCCCGGGACTTTACTAAAGGGGCGGAGCGGGGCCAGAGGCCTCCAGCACAGTGGCCATTACTGCTGTGTTGAAGGATTGTGTGCTGGCAGGCTGCCGGCAGGCGCAAAAGGTAAGAGTAGGGCTAGGGGGGGGGGGAAGATTAGGGGAAGGGGTGGGAAGGGAAGTTCCCTTCCAGGCCGCTCTGATTTCGGAACGGCCTGCGAGGGATTGGGGGAAGGTAGTGCGGTTCGGCGCACTACCTTTGTGCACCCCCTTGCGCTCCCTGACCCCTGATTTCATAACTTGCGCGCCGCGTATAACATGTATGCCGCGCGCGCTCCTTTTAAAATCTACCCCTAAGTGTTTTCATGGGAAATACTTTTTACTTTTTTTTTTAAAACTAAATATAAAGTTTAATTATTGCTAACAAAATAAATAATTTTTTTTCCGGGGGTTACTTTAAATTATTTATTGGATAGGGGGGTTTGAGGTCCAAAAGGGCTCCAGAATTCCACCTGTGTTCATATATATAGGGTCTGCATGTCCTCCGAACAATATTAGAGATTTTAAAAGCCTGGCACATGCCAAAATCCGGCTGCCACCAAGTTTTAAAAGTTGCCCATGTGCGCATGCATGTCCCCCTGAGTGCACATCTCAGAAAGGGGAGTGGTCTGGACAGGCTGTGGGAATTTCAGGGCATGACCATAGGTGTGCGTGAAAATACTTATGCACCTTGGCGCGCTCCCAGGCCCACTGCCGCATATATTTGCTTCCTTATGGTCCTGCCAGACCAGTCTACATGAATGGGTTATGTCCTCTGGCCAGCAGATGGAGGCAGAGATCAAAAGCTTGGTGCTGACTCCACTCCCTATATAAGAGTCTGGTGCTGTCTAAGCTCCTCAGTATTTTTCTCTGCCTCAGCAGAGGTATGGAGCAGTGCTGCAGCTACACAGAGCAAACATGGAAAAGTGGCTCCAGGGCAGTGGCCTTCCCAAGGTCACTTTTCCTAGGATAGCCAGGGCCGGGAGGGGCCCCCGCCTGGGACGACAGTCCTCATAGGGCTGATTTTTCCTTCCCCAGAGCAACCAGGCTCACGGGAGACTCATGGAGCTTTTCGGGAACCTGGCTTGGCTTGAAGTCCAGTGCCTTATAGTACCACCAGCCCCCCGCCAGCATTCCCACGGGTAGGCAGACATCTGAGGTTCAACAGAAAGAGCTAAACCTCCAAACCCCTGGAAGGTATTATGTACCCAGTTTGACCAGGTTCAACAGTTTTTTACTATTTCATTGATACTAACAATAAATATGAGTGGAGTAGCCTAGTGGTTAGAGCAGTGGGGCTATGAACCAGGAGCCCTGCGTTCGAGTCCCACTGTCACTCCTTGTGACCTTGGGCAAGTCACTTTACCAAGCCCTCTGGGGATACGGAAATACCTACAGTACCTGAATGTAATCTGCTTTGAAGTGTTGTGAAAAGCAGAATCTAAATAAAAAATAATATGTGGAGATATGTGTATATATATATAATCCGTAAAGAGTTATATAGTTATCTCTCCCTATTCCTTCCTACACCTCTATTGGAGAGATGCCATCAGGAGGGCGACAGTCTGGTCTATAAGAACAGCTGGTGGATGCCAAGTACAAGGGAGCTCTACTTTCCCACTGTCCTTGTGGCAATTGCGAGAGCAGCCTGTGGAAATTAGTTGTTTACCCCTATATTTGATGGGGAACTTCCTAAAGGAGTTGGTAAAGATCATTATTTCAAAGCTGTAAAATTGTTGGTTATGAAATATAGCAATGGTAATTGTGTGTGTGAAGAGAAGAAAAAAGTGCACAAATTATAAGGGACCTTGCTTCAGCAAGGTGTTTCAGTTTTTTCCAACTGTCTACCTATGTCTAACCAGCTAGTATTCTTGTTCCCACAGGCAGAAAGTTCCCCAGGGTGAGAAACCTGAGTCAATAAATGAACGTTGCCTTCAGCTAGGAAGACCATAGCTGGCAGAGAAGGATGGAATCAATGCTCATGGGATGCCCAGACCAGATAGGAGACTCTGCTTAACCTGTCTTTCCCCCTCTTATTCTCTCCCCAGGCTACTATGGAGAAAGGTCTTGTCTCTCAAATCCTCCTTTTTGGGCCCAACATCCCTCAGGGAAGGCCAGAGTGAACCTTCCCACAGATGTTGTTTGACAGAGACAGGGAGAGTTGGAAGCTCCTTACATAAGGACCCAGATGGGGAGTCTGACAAAGGAGAGGTAAGTGAGGGGCTTCCCCCTTATCAGGGGCTCCCATCTATCCTGCTCAGTGCATGGTCAAGAGGGGCCAGACAGTCTCTCTGGGGACTTCCCTCACTGGGAGACCATTGTTGGAACAGGGTTCTCCATAGTAAAAGAACATCCTAGGGATAGATCCTAAGTAAGTGGGCATTTATCAGATGCTTCCCCTGCATCCCCCACCAACTAAGTCCTGGTTGGAGAGAGGAGGGCTGGTCTGGAAGTATTATTTTATTCATTCTCTCTTCCTCAGAAAGTAGGACATGACATGAGATGGAGTGAGTAGCTATTAAGGACTCACAGGTACCAGGATATTCAATCACAGAAGCTTAGGGAGCCTCCCCCTTTAGGTGAGAGAACACCATAGGGGGAATTCCAGTACCAGGAGAGGCCTAAGGCCAATTGTGTTTCAGATGCCTGCTCCTGGAACTCTCAAGGACAGCAACAAAGGGTACCTGGAATACAGATACCTGAGGGGCAAGAAGCAGTGAAGCCTTCTAATACCTGGAGGAAAAAATATTTCCTCCTTTAAGTGACTTAGACTATTTATTTAAAAGCACTTATATGTTACTTATTTGGAAAATTCAGTGCTAAGCAGTGTACAAAACAGGTCTCCATTACAAGCAGGGATGAGTGAGGTGAGGATCTCAAGAGTAATGAGCCCTTCCTAAGTGTCTGTTTAGAGAAGTCCGCAATATTGCCTCAGAGAGGAAGTGGATAGAAACTCTCCTTCAGAATGTGGTGGCACCTCTGGTATGAATCGTACAGGCTGAAAGGAGAATATGATTAATCTGGCAGAAGCAGGAATAGGAACACTAGGGGAGAACCAAGATGGTCGGGTCCAAGGAAATGACAAATGCAGGCCATCCAGAGTTTTCCTGATGGATGTAAAGTCCAAAAAATGTTGACTGCTAGCTCAAAACAAGCAGCCAAGGGAGTAAGAGCTAAGATGCTACCTTATTAGCTGGGAGCAAATTGAGAGAACAGGAAACTATCATATACCCTATAAGTCGGTCAGATTGGGTTCATGAGGGAGTTTCCCCTACAAGACCGTATAGCCAACTGCATGACAAACATGATTATCATACATAAGAAGTTGGGAGGACAGTCTGGAGGCCTGGAAGGGTCAGGTCTGGCAGAAGGGGCCTGGCCTTTTGCCCTACTAAGGGTTAAGTAAGGGGCCTCTAGAAGCATGCCCTTTGGTTTAACTCCAATAAGCTCTTAGATGAATAAGTCCCCAGGCTGAGACGGAAAAGTATGAACTAGAGGGTTCAAATAACCTGGGAGGTTCATAGCTGACATCCAGTTTTTGGAGGATGGATCAGCCACAAACCCACACATTCCTTGGATTAGGCCAGGAAGTGTACACAAGGGTGTCTTTTTTTTTTCCACCTTAGGCAAATAAGTCTTCTCTAGAAGAGCCATGACTGCTCTTTCATAGCCTAGACTGTGAAGAGCAGCAGCTACATAAGGTGGTTAAGTAATGACAGGGCTTATGGCCACTTTTGCAAAGGCGGGCCATGTAGCAAGCCTAAGAGCTCTGGAGCTTCTGCAAGGTCAACCTTATGACAGGGACGGCATGATGTGCAAAGTTTGCAAAGGAGCAGAGGGGTAGCCTAGTAGCTAGTGCACCAGGCTATAGGATCAGGGTCCAGATCATGGCCATTCCCTATAGCCTTAACAAGTCATTTTTTGTTTTCTTTTTTTCCCTGTGTGTGGAAGTCTCCAGGGCCTTACTTGGATTGTAAGCCCTTGAGAGAGAGGGAGGTGCACACAGTATCTGGATATAGGCCGCATGAAGTGCTGAAAGCGGAATAATAAAAGAAAAAAAAACAGGACAAGGTATTCAGGAATGAAAGCTACTTCACTCTTTCTTGGCTTAATTTCTTCTGAGAAATTGATATCACAGATTCCCTCAACTTGAAAAGGGAACTCATGTAGGGAGTGATCAGCTATCGCCCCCTTTTTCTCAGTCATAGTAGTGTAGCAGCTTAGAGGCTGGTCGGAGAATCCATCTCCACGGAGGCCTTAGGAATTACTAAAGGAATGAGTATCACAGTGCCCAAGATGCTCTCTTGCTCTAAAAATAGTGTTTCCGTGAAATCAAGAAATTTCATTACCAGACATTATGAAATTGAAAGTCAAGATCAGATGTGAGATCTTTGATCACTTGATGGGCAGTGTGCTTTTAGGTGACATTAGCAAGTCACAGATGAGTTCAAGAGGGTAGTCAGATTTTTGGGTCAGTCACAGGGACCCAGAGAGTGGCCTCTAAGACAGCATTGGCACATGCACAATACTTTAAGTAAGTAATCCTAGCAGCATATATATATTGAAAGCAATGCCTCGAGGGCCCAAGGTGCACTTAGTGAAGGCCAGGCATCATCAGGAGCAGTGTATGCATGAGTGGGCCAGTGGAAACCTGTGGGACGGCTGCAAAGGCAGCTCTGCAGACATTTACGGGACAGTTGAAGCTGAATCTTTACAGAAGGACACAACATTTACCATGAGAGTCCTGGAAGCAGGTCTAAGTTGTTCCCACCCGAGATGGATACATTTAGGTACATCCTATTTGAGTAGACTGGTCTGGCAGGATGATAAGGAAGGTTCATTTACAACTTACCTGCTAATTGGCTTTCCTTTAGACCTGACAGATCAGTTTACAGCCCCACTCCAGGAAGAGAACAGGAGTTCCAAAAATGTAAAAAGTTATATGGGTACCTGTGTGTGTGTATATATATGGCTATATGCATATGTGTATATACATGAATAGACATATATGTGGAAACAGATATAGAATTTAGCAAAAATGTTTTTTTTATTCTCTAATATCTTTTTTGAGTTCCAGGGGATTCTTATCCTCAAGGGGAAAAAAAAGCCCAACGTATTTGTCTGTCCACGCAGAAAGCAGCAATCCTAATTGTGAGCATGGAGTAGGAATTCTTCCTCCCGGGGTGTGACGGTATTATGTTTTGGGTTACAATGATGATGTGGGAAACCAAAACTAACAATTGCCTTTGGGTGTTTTTAGCTATGGCACGAAATACTGAGGAGCTGAGGCAGCACCAGACTCTTATATGGGGAATGACATCAGGGCTGAGTTTTTGATCTTTGCCTCCATCCGCTGGCCAGAAGACATAATCCATTTGTGTAGACTGGTCTGTCAGGACTAAAGGAAAGCCAATTAGCAGGTAAGATCTAATTGAACCTTCTGCTATGGAGGTGTAAAAACAAAAAGCTCAGCTATTTTGGAGGGGGTTTAAAAGGTTGGGCTACCTGGGGATAGTGCAGGCTATTAAACCAGGGGGGTTTGAAAGACTCAGATCACAGTGAGTGAACTGGTGGACAAACTCCTTAAATTGGTCATGGCGAGGCTCACGCCGGTTTTAAAATAGTCTGAATTATGCAGTAGAATCAGGATTTACATGCCTAGGTGTGCGCCCACTTAAAATTAGGTGCACATGTGCGCGTTCAGATTATTTTATAACATGCACTTAGATGTGCGCACAATTTATACAGTCGCCATGTCCCTGGGCACACACCGACGCACATGCACCAACGTGTGCCCACGCACCACTTTGAAAATTAATGTCCTTTTATTTTATTTTCATAACAGATGGTGAGAGTTAAAACATTTTCTCACATGTTCAGTTACTGCACAGTAAAAATGCACTAAATTTTCGGCTTTTCAGGAACTAACATCTTTGCATAGTGACAGTCCTATTGTCTGACAAAGTCACAAAAGAAGAGCGGGATCTGGGGGGTGATTGTATCCGATGATCTTAAGGTAGCCAAAAAGGTGGATAAAGCTACAATAAAAGCCAGATAAAAGATGTTTGGCTGCATAGGGGGAGGAATGGTCAGCAGAAACAGGGAGGTCATATTGCCCCTGTATAGGTCCCGGGTGAGACCTCACTTGGATTACCGTATACAATTCTGGAGACTGCACCTTCAAAAGGAAATAAACAGGGTGGGAGTTGGTTCAGAGGGTGGCTACTAAAATGGTCAGTGGTCTTCATTCTAAAGCATATGGGGATAGACTTAAAGATCTGAACATGTATACCCTAGAGGAAAAGCGAGATAGGGGAGATATGATAGAGACATTCAAATATCTCAATGGTTTCCATGCACAGGAGGTCAGCCTCTTTCTACAGAAAGGAGAGTCTAGAACAAGGGATCATGGGATGAGGATGAAAGTGGGTAGACTCAGTAGAGCTCTTAGGAAATAATTCTTTACAGAGAGGGTAGTGGAAGTGGTGGAAACAAAAATGGTATCTGAATTTAAGAACGCATGAGATAAATAATAGGGGATCTCTGAGGGAGTTATGGGAATTGTAAGGCTAGATAAATTAGAAGGATGGGCAGACTAGATGCTATACTATCTTTTTCTGCTGTCATGTTTTATGTTTCTCTGAAAGAATTGCCCAGATCTTCCCATACCTCTGCAGTTCTTTTTATGCTAAATTCTGCTATGGATTACATTTGTATTGTATGTTTGAGTGCTAAGATTTTGTTATAATAATTTGATGCATATTCCAGTTTCCTAAATATTTGTTATGGTCATCTTTCAAATTCTGAAATATTCCTGTTGACTAAGGTGTTTGCCTCTATTATCTAGGCAAACTAGATATTCCCAGTTCAGATGACGTTCTCCTTAATTGGAGCGGACTGGGAGGGAACTGGGAAGAAGCCTGATTGCGTCGCCGCGCCTGGAGGAGGCCACTTGCCTGCACATGTGTTCGTAGACATTAAAATCTGGCGTGCATGCGCATGTGGGAATTGTATTTTATAACATGCGTGTGCATGTTATAAAATAGCCGCATCCATGTGTGCACGCCGGGAGCAGCATGCACAGGGACGTGCGCGCGGGTCTTATAAAATCTAGCCTTTAGTATTTCACCTTCTCAAACAGATGCAGTATGCATCAGCTTTATCTGGGTAAAGACAATTATTTAACCTGTAAAGAAACACTCCAGAGAGAGGTTTCATAAGAAAAATCAGCACGTATTATTGATATTTATATTTATGGCTTTGTTATAGATTTAAAGAGCCTGATTTTCAAAATGGCACTTGCCAGCTATGCATCATTTAGCTGGCTGAGTGGCAACACTGAATGTCTGGGTAAGGTCAGCGGGTACCACTTAGCTGTTTGTTTTTAGCCGAACAAGTCAGGGGCAGGGAATGGGTGAATCAGGGAGAAGTCAAGTTGGTTGGATAAATTAACCGGCTAACTTGATATTCAGAGATAGTCGGATGATTTATCCGGCCAACTCTGGTTGGGCCAAAGGGCTGACCTAAAGTTAGCTGGCTATACTATATAAAATCAGGCTAACTTTAAGATAGCAGGATGTGCCACTGAATATATACCATTAGTTAGGTGAATATGGACCTCAAGATGACCAGTGATCATGTGATAATTAGTTATGTCAAAATCTCCTTGAAAAATACTTTTACAGATAGTGTTTTGAAAACACGATATCCAGAAGTTGTTTTTGCAATTTTTTAAATGTATTTATCACTGGCTCTCCCATCTCTAATAGCACAAAACAAAAGAAATATTAGGGATCTTGCTGGTCAAAGAGCCGGGACTAGATGCCTCCTTTAAAGCTGTAAGTATTGTCCCTGCATCAATTAACAGCCTTCCTGATCTTTGTTGGAAACAAGGGTTGCTTACTCCATACCATGTAGCCGTTGCTACCAATCTGTCGGTTTAAGCTAATAATTTTAATTTGATAAACCGGTGCACCTTAGAAGAATTTCTTCAAAACAGTTAATGCCCTTAGTGTATTTCAATCCCCATTTTAGTATTTTATGAATAGCATATGCCATTTAATTCAAGAAAGAAATTGAAAAGTGCATGTAGGTGCATAGTTGACTTTTAAGTGTTTTTGATTTATTTCAGACAAGAGTTAATGTCTGGAAGAAATTTATGTAGTTCAGCACTATTTGTGACTAGCATATTTATGTAAAACTGCAGCAACAAAAGTGAACAAAGCAAAATGGACAGTCCCATCATGTTTCAAATCTCCTAAAACTTTAGAAACCTATTTTTTAAAAAAAATCAATGTACTATGATGGAGCAATGATGTAAGAATTCATGCAAACACCTCTCTCTCACATACTCATATATATACACACACACATACTGTTAAGGGATTTATTTTAAAATTCATTAAATGACAGCAGATAAAGAACATGATGGCCAATCCAGTCTGTCACATTGAGATTTGTTCATTTTGGGTAGATGCTCATAGAGATACTTTCAAAACTAACCACGGTATACAATCTGTGCATATAAGTGGGCCCACAGAGATTAATGCTCAAATTTAACAAAACCATATGGCAGGAGCCGCACACGTCATAAAATACCATATATTTATTATTTATACGCTGCAGGTACATGCATGCTTCATGTTTGTATATTTGTAATGCAGGAACATGCATATTTTTTAACCCATTTTATAAAACTAAGCACATATATTTTACTTGTGTAATAACCCAAAATTAAATGCGGTCAGGTGTTTTATATGTATGCACGTACTCCCCTTCTGAAAATGCATGTGCGAGTACTCAATTACCAGTTCGCCCAGACCTTCACTGGTTCACCTAGACACTCCAGCAGTTCAGTCCTTGAACTCCCACCAGTTCATCCAGACCTCCCATTCAAAAGCTACAGAAAAAAAGACGTGTGATTTGTAATTGCACAATTCAATTAGCAGATGTAAAAGTATACGGACAAGTTGGATAAGTGTGTATACTACTTGGTAAATAGCAACTTCTGTGTGCACTTCCAAACCCTGCCCCTTAACATTGCTATATAGCCCCTTTTTTCCCTGTTCACATTTATGTGTGACAATGCAGGTACACATGTACTTAAGAGATTTATAAAATAGCATATATGCATGTACATGCCAATTTTACTAATTAGCTAATGCACTCCTGTGTAACTCTTTGAAAATTACTTCCATAAATTTCTGTATACAACTGAACACTAACCACCCCCACCCTCCCCATGAGGCTGATTTCACTGGTAAACAAATTTCTGGGAACATTTTGTTTCCTCCACAGCCTTCGGTGAAACAAGTAGATTTTAGCAAGCTGAACACAAATATGCATTTATTATGTCTGTATCACGTACCGTTTGCCAGAAAAATGCGATATACATTTAGCATTGTTACGTGTCTGTAGCGGCAGAAGCTATACTGACATTTTCATATCGGATGACAAAAGATTCCATCCTTGCAGCTTTGACCCAAGCATCTCTGCCTGACTCTTCGATAAAGCCAAATCTCTGACCAGATCGTTCAGCTCTGACTGACATATTAAATGAGGATCGCTGGATGTTGATGGCACAAAGTCAGGATCAGCCGCAGCTTCCATCTGCAATGGCTCGCCATCATCGCCTACCTCCTCATCCTCGTCATCAAGTATCCATACCTCTGGCAGTTTTGGAACAGGAAGACTGTCGTCATGCGGCACTGGTCTCATTGCCAATGCAAGGTTAGGGTACTCAATGAACTTTCTGTTCTTTGATGAGTATCCTGACACATTCGTCATGCAGAAGTAACAGTCAGTTATATGATCTTTCTGTTCCCTCCATATCATCGGGATGGCAAACTGCATGGATGGTCGCACACCTTTCAGCCAAGCTCGCAGACTACTGGCACAAGATGTGCAACATATATGAGGTGCCCATGCTCTGTCCTGGTCACCAATTATAACTCGTATGCCTTCTTAATGAGTGCAGTATTACTCCTTTTCTGTGCTTTCGAAGTAAACTCACCACAGATGTAAAAAAACATGTTACGGCTATTACAACATTGGTGCGACATTTCATAAAGTATATGAAATTAAATGCACAAGCATTAAACTCAACAGTTTTAGCAATACGATTCACTCATTCACACAGATGTTGCATAGGAGACTACTCATTGCTGCTGCTTATATAAGGCTGCATCGTCATGGAAACAAGTTGGAATCTTACAGTCAAGCTGGGACTTGCCTGAGCAAGTTCTGGCATGATCAAGCAGAGTTTCTTGGTGCATTTTTAAAAAAGTTAGTCTCTGTTACATGTTATGTTGCTTATGGCCATCAAAAATATGACATGAATTTTAAAAATCATAGAAACTACTGTCCAGCAAGAAAATATATGTACATGAGATTATGTTTTAAAATTTCACAATTATTGTAACAAAATTGGCCGTTTCTCAAAAACCTTACTTGATGTACAAATTTCAAAGTAATATCTGTGATCAGCATCAAAACATCTATTCGGAACACCAAAAAGCCTGAATGAAACAAAAACTTTGTTTAGCAGTGTTTTCAAAGAATTTAGGCTCTTAACTTTTGAAGTTATGCTCCTAATTTGGCTTTTTTGAAAATTTACTATGATTGAGTACCTAAATTTAGGAATCTGATTTCACTAAATGCTTACATTTAGGATTCTAAAAAGTGGAGAGATATGGGGGCGAATTTAGGGTGGGGAAAAATAGATTAGGTGCATAACACTGATTTTCAGCTCTAAGCACCTCATTTTGGCTCCTGACTCTATCTATTCTTGTCAAATGAATATTATCCTAAATTTAAACCCATCATTTTTATTATCCTGAATGTAGGTGAATTTTCAACTGAAAATGTAGGCTTCTAAGTTTGGCTAAAAATAAGTACCTAATTTAAAGGCCTAACAACTCTGTAAATTGAGGAGTCAGATTATTTTAAATTATCAGTCTCCATATTTTTTACCCAGTCTCTCAACCCTTTTACTACCTTTGCGCTCCATATCTGTCTCATGCATTCATAAAATCTGTTAGAGTGATGTCCTCTATCTCCTCTGTAGGCCATTTCAGGCCTTGCTATCTATAACTTTGATTCTTACAAGACCACTTCTAAAGCCAACATCCAGGCCCCCTTCTATATTTTACTACCAAGTTTTATAATATTCTAAACTGCCACCAAAATTAGTGACGCCATTGTAAAAATTCCGGTCTTCCCATGGTCACTAAAGTTTAAGGTTTAACCATGGTCCCTCCATTCAGATCACCCCAGCCTTCTTGGGAATGTTGTACCACTACTGTTCAGGATACTTAACTGTGAGCCAAAAGGCCAGGCTCAAAGCAGTGTACCAGGTCAGGCTCAAAGCAGTGTCCTCTATTTCTACCAGCAAGCATAAGGGAAATCATACAGCAATCAGCCATCAAGAGCTTTACATTCTTCTCAGGAGGAACTCTTGTGTGTTCCAGCACCTTCAACTCACCACTACATGGAAACTTGAAAATGGGAATTTTCTTGTGGGCCCCAAATTCTGGAACTCTGCTCCAACTGATAGATTGTAGAAAGTTTATATGGCTTTCAGAAAAACTTTCTAAAATTTGGTTATTTAATTTAGCTTAAGTTTCTGACCATTTTTATTTATTGAAAGCCCGTTCCTTTATTATAGGACCTGTGAATTGCTTGGATAGCAAATTAGCCTGCAGGTTGTTGTTTTTGTCTTTTTGTGCTTGTCCCTGCTTTGGGGCAAGTGCCATTCTGTTTTCAGGTTATTTCCTGTCCAGAAGTGCTCTCAAGCTAAGTATATATTATTGCCTTCAATCTCTGAAATATAGCCAAAAGGTTTTGCATATCTGCATTGTTGGTGTGTCTTTGAGGGGACTGCTCAGATTGCAGCATTGAAAGGCAGAAAGTGTAGCTCATACATATTGATTGTTAGCAGTGCTAAAAGAGAGGATTAAATAACCCCTCACAAGAATACAGAGGATCTGACAAACTCCCTATAACTCCTCTGAAGTTAATATTATCATCCATCTGGGAACCAATGAACTTGCTAGAAACAACATCCAAGTGGTATAGAGCAATTTCAGGACTCTGGCGAAGCAGATTAATTACATGGCAAATACTATTGCCTTTTCAGAAGTGTTGCCTGTTCATGGAAAGGGGAAGGAGAGGCTAAGCTATATAGATAACATCAATGCATGGCTCAAAATTTGGTGTAAGGAAGAAAGTTTTGAATATATTGGGGGCTGGGGCCATGTATGGAACATTAAAAGGCTCTATGTCAAAGATGACATATATCAAACTGTGGCAGGAAAAAAGATTCTATGTGATACATTTAAATCCTATGCTATAAGGCATTTAAATTAGAGGATGGGGGTGGCAGAAGGAAATTGGAATGCAACCCCCAACATCTCCAAGAAATGGGTGAAGAAGGTAACAAAAGTTAGCTGAATAAGGCACAAAAGAAGTCCAATAAGAGCAGTAACCTCAAGGAGGCAAGCTGGAAAGCTGTGAGCACAAATGTTCGTAGTCTGGGCAATAAAATCCCAGACCTGCAGGCTCTAATGGAGGAAGCAGATCTAGACATCGTTGCTGTTACAGAAACATGGTTCATGGAGTCATTTGACTGGGATAAGGCCATCCCTGGCTATAAATTATTAAGGAAGGACAGAGATGACAGGAAAAAAAGAGGAGTAGCACTTTATGTCAGAAGCAATATCAAAGCAATTGAAATGCAAGGGATATGGGGTAAGGAAGAAGCATTATGAGCTAGCCTGAAAAAAGATGATGTTGCTTCCATTTACATCAGTGTGGTCCATAGGCTTCCAGTTCAGACAGAAGAGTTATACAGAAATCTGATCAAAGACATCAAAAAGATGGGAAAGAAGGGAGGTGTAGATCGTTGGAGATTTGAATCTGCCGGATGTAGACTGGAGAATCACTTCTGCGGAATCTACAAAAAGTAGAGAGATAGTGGATGCCCTCCACGGGGCTATACTTAAACAAATGGTAATGGATCCCATGAGGGAGGGTATAATTCTTGACCTAGTGATCACAAATGGGATAATGTCTCTAATGTCTGGAAAGGTGCCCACCTGAGTACATGTGATCATCAGACATTATGGATTGATATTGCGAATAAGATACAAAGAAGTCACACGAAGACCCTAGTTTTGAATTTCAAATATACAGACTTTGACTAAATCGGGAAGTACCTGGAGGAAGAACTAGAAGACTGGGAGAAAATGGGTGAGGTGGAACAACAGTGGACTAAATTAAAATGAACTATTACAAAGGCAACAAATTTATATGTTAGAAAAGTAAACAAAAGCTCAAGGAAAAAGAAACCAATTTGGTTCTCAAAGGAAATAAAGGCAAAAAGATCAGTGTTCAGGAAGTAAAAGGATCCCAAAAAGGAAACAATACCTGGTGAAATTGAGGGAGACTAAGAAAGAAATCAGAAAAGCAAAAGGTCAAGCGGAAGAAAGGATTGCCCAAGAGATAAAGAGAGGTGACAAAACATTTTTCTGATTTATAAGAGAAAGAAGGAAATCTCGAAGTGGTATAGTGAAATTGAAAGGTGACGAGGAGCAATGTGTCGAGACAGACAAGGAAATGGCAAAAATATTAAACAAATATTTCAGTTTGGTGTTCACTAAAGAAGACCCTGGAAAAGGACTGTTGCTGGTTGACAAGACTATAGAAGGGAATGGGCTAGACACAACTCCTTTTACAGAAGAGTATGTATGGGAAGAGCTAGGAAAATTGAATGTGGAGAAGTCCATGGGGCTAGATGAGGTACATCCCAGGATACTACGAGAACTCAGAGATGTGCTGGTGGGTCCGCTAATTGACCTGTTCAATATATCCCTGGAAACGGGAGTGGTACCACAAGATTGGAGAAGAGCGGTTGTGGTTCCACTTCATAAGAGTGGTAGCAGAGAAGAGGCTGGAAACTACAGGCAGGTTAGCCTCATTGTGGTGGAGGGAAATTATATACTGTTTCAAGTGGGCAGG
Source organism: Rhinatrema bivittatum (assembly GCF_901001135.1). Taxonomy (NCBI): domain Eukaryota; kingdom Metazoa; phylum Chordata; class Amphibia; order Gymnophiona; family Rhinatrematidae; genus Rhinatrema; species Rhinatrema bivittatum. The sequence continues at coordinate 249,509,882 of NC_042623.1, read as the reverse complement.
CCATTCCAGAGCCTACAGAAGTAGGGGCTGCATTTGAATGGATCCTTCCATTATTCATCTTACTCTAGCTAATTGATACTGCACTAACACAGGGCTTACTGGTAACCCGAGAAATGCCCGGGTTATTGTTGTCTAGAGTCTCTCAAGTTAGACATCTAATAAAATTAATAACTAAATGAAAAATAACATAAAATAACTAGATCTGATGGTTAGTTGCAATATATGTGATGTCAGCTTGACACCTTCATCAGTCTGATATCATTAATGCAATTTGTTAAACTCTTGCTAATGTGATTACTGCCAGAGGATCAGGGGAATTACAGTTAAGGTGCTTACAAATTCCTGAAATAACTGCAATAAAATTAAAATTTTGTAATGGGTGATAGTGTAATACAGTCCTGATTTAATATGCCTTTGAATGAGTTTTAGATGCATTCCATTTGCATTTCAAGTATGTTTGGAGAATGCATTTGAAAGTGAAATTGATCCTCTGCAGCTTGTGATGCCTAGTGATGCCCAACATGAAAACCATCCAAACAAAAGTTGCTGCATCTGATCTTTTATTTATTTTTATTTATTTAACTTCTTTTACTATACCGACACTCAAGACCAGGTCTTATCGTACCGGTTTACATTAGAACAAGGGGAAAAACCAATTAACGTATAAGTGGAAAAGAGAAGTTACATTAAAACAGGGAGAGTAAAAACATGGATGTCGGAAGATAGGACAGAATTAAGTAATTGAACAATAAGTTCAATGGGATCACATATCCTTTGGACATGACAGTAAGCTTAAAGGAAGTGTATGTCTATGTCGAGAGGGGATCACAGACAGAGCAGACGAGAACCATACCTTCAAGTAGAAGGTACCTTACCCTTTGCCTGTCAAGAAAGAATGTTTGTGGTGTTGAGAGCTCATCTCCAGTATATTTGGAAAATTCTTCTGTTGGATAAATGCTACAAAGAATCAATTTTTCATCCAGACTGGAATTCTGATTTATACAGTGAAAGAATGAATTTCAGACTTTCTCCATGGGCAGTTAAATGAGGACTATGCTATAATTATAATATTTCAGAACTAAGACTCAACAAACAAGTTGTAAGTGATGCTTTTTTATTGGACTCATGCAAAACATTTTTTAACTAGCTTTCGAGAGCCATGCTCCCTTCTTCAGGTCAGTGGAGAAACAGAGCAGTTACATTGGGTTTAAGTACAACAGTCCCAATGCAGTTTTCTATTCATATAGGGGCCTATGTACTAATGCGCAGTAAAAACCACACTAAAACTCCTATCAAGAGTGAGGAAGGGGCTTTTTCCTTTCACCCATCCACTATCCCCTGATGATATTCTTGACCCCCCCTCCCTAATCCTTTCATCCCTCTTGTTGTCTCCCCCCTTCCATCCACTATCCCTTCACTGCACAATCCTCCCCTTCCCGATTCTCCCTCCTTCCTGATCCTCTTCCAAGCCAGGAAGAGATTAGCTTCATGCCTGCCTCTGGATCAGCTTGCTACTGGATCCATGCCCCTGGACTTACTCTGCTGCTGCACTAAAGTTTCAGGGCTCCTTACCAACTGAGAGAGGTTTAGTGTCCAGTGATTATAGCTCCACTAGGCCCCTAGTTGGGAGGAGTTCTTTTGCTCAATGATTCTTGTTCTGCTAAGTCCATGGCCTGCCATTCAGCTCTCCCTAGCTGTAAGGGGCTCCTTAATGATACCCCTCCTCTCTCATCCACAAGACCAAACAGAATATCTATCTATTTAGCTAGCCATGTCTGTAGGTACATGTATAGAACCTAAAGGACTTTCTACTAGAGAGGCTAATCCAACTCTTTGGAAGGGGAGCAGGGTGATGTAGTTTGCAGTAGTGGTAGGTTTTGGCTCTCTGATGTGGGAGATTCAGATGGTGTGCTCTATTAGTCCCTGCCTTCATCACAGGGCGTGGATTCCTAGTTTGATTTTCCTTGGTTTATCCATTTAGGGACAGAATGTGTTTTGGTGTTCCTGCTTTTGATTATTTTTGCTGGGAATAGGACTCGGGGTTTTCTTGGACTGAGACCTGGGTAAAGAAATGGAGACAGAGCGCCTTATCCCCTGTTCTTTGTCTGTGGCTTTGGAAATCTTTAAGTGAGGAGCAGATTTTCTCCATCCTTCCTGCCTCATTCTTGTTTCCCCTTATTTTATTTTATTGACTGAGTGCTCTAGTGTCCAGGGACTCAGGCTGTGTAACATGTGTAGGAAGTGGTGACTTTCACATGGAAGGAACATGGAGGTCCATATTCAAATGCCATTTACACGAATAACATAATAGTTATCTGTCTAAATGACTTACCCGGCTATTTTCACTTGAACTAACCCATCCCTCTAGTTGAACTATAAAAATTGCTAACCTTGTTAACCAAATAACAAAATTGTAAACCGTTGTGATGGCAATACCGAACGACGGTATATAAAACTCTATGAATAAAATAAATAAATAAACATTCAACCCATATCTGGCCAAATTCTAGCCAGGTAACTAGGTACCTAGTTAAAATATAGCCAGATAAATTAGGGGCTTTCTAGGGAGGAGCAGAGTTAGCCAGATAGTTAGCTGATTAATGTATCCGGCTGACTTTTGTCAAGCCGTAGGGCTATCCTATAGCTAACTTTAAAATATTTGGGTTTATTCAGTGGTGCGGCTATGCCACTGAATATATACCACTAGTTAGCTGGTTATGTAAAACTAGTTAACTTTAGGACAGCCCTACGGCTCAACCAGAGACAGCAGGATACGTTAACCGGCTAACTTCAAATATTGGAGTTAACCAGTTAATGTATCCGGCTAACTCTGCTCCTCCCTAGAACGCCCCTGATTTATCTGGCTACATTTTAACAGCTGCGTGGCGGCTGAATATGTATGCCCCATGAATAGCTGTATAACGGAGGAATGGAATCACATCCATTACCAGAGAGAAGGAGTTCGAGGTTTTTCTTCAAGGGCAAATCACTCCTGACCCAGATGAGAAACACTTGGGAAGAGAGGAGTAGCACAGTAACAGCCTGGTACTGCTCGGAGAAGAAAAGGAAAATAGGGAAGACTACAGGAGAGGTACGAGAACTGGGACTTGAGATTCATTCAAGTATTTGGAACTAAATTTCTACCCATTTCATAATGGGAAAGAAGATGGGACTTTGGGTTTCATGACCGACTGGAAGAAGAAATGCACCAGATAGCAAAGTTAGCCGGATAAACTTACCCAACCAGCTTTGGAGGTGTATTCACTAGTGCAGCCAAGCTAAATTATTAAAAGGATTGGCTTTATACATTTGAAAACTTGCTGTAAGCAGAAGGTCACATTAGAATTATTTAGAATTAAGATTATAAATTAATTGGACAGTAACAATGAAATTTATAAAGAATTTTTCATTCAGTTTTACTACATTATCAGTAAAATCGAGTTGGAAACCAGACCAACTTCTAGCGTGATCATTGTGGCTGTTTTACTTGATCATCGGTGCTGCTTACAAGGGACTAAAAGAGCAGTTTAAGAGCTAAGCAACGCAAAAGAGCCTAGAGTTTAATCTCCCCACCCCCAGAGGGAATTCTGGACACTCAGGATGAATTGACATCTTTTTGAGAGCTGAGTACTTAATATCTGAAGTGAGATGTGGGCCCAAATCCTGTGCAGAAAATGTCAGAGGAGAACCCGGCATGCTGAGAACGGAGTGCGCATTTCGTGGCAAAGATAAAGGCCCCCGGTGTGCTATTCGCGCTGAAGACGAAGGCCCCCAGCGAGCTGTTCGTGGCAAAGATGGCCCCTGGCGCGCCTTGTGACCCGCTCCACTTGTGGCGAAGATGAAGGCCCTGGAGAGAGTGAATGTGTGTGTAGAGTGTGTGTGTGTGTGTGTGTGTGTGTGTGGAGGGGAGAGGGGTGTGAGAGAGGGGAGGGAGAGGGTGTGAGAGGGGGGAAGGGAGGATGAGAGAGAGGAGGGGGAAGGGTGTGAGAGAAAGAGCAGGGGAAAGGGAGCGAGAGACAGCAGAGGGAGGGTGTGAGAGAGAGAGAGCAGGGGAGGTGAGAGAGCAGGGGTGTATGAAAGAGAGAGTGTGTGTGTGTGTGTGTGGGGGGGGGTGCTTGAGTGTGAGTGCCAGAGAGAGGGAGCCTATATGAAGAGATTGTGAAGGGATTGTGTATGTGTGAGAGAGAGCCTGTGTGAAGGAGTGCGTGAGAGAGAGACATATGTAGCCTGGGTGAGGATGTATGTGTGAGAGAAAGGGAGCTTGTGTGAGTGTGTATGCAAGAGAGAGGGACCCTGTACGAGGGAATGTGTGTGTGCAAGAGAGTGAGGGAGCCTGTATGAAGGTGTGTGTGTGTAATAAATCTGCTGTTAGTTAGCGGAGTTAGCAATCTGTTAAGAATGAGCTTAGTAGACAAGCTAGGAGTAGCAATCTGATATTATAGGCTCCTAAAGAAGGAGGAGTCAGCAATCTTGTAGTGTCTCAGATATCATCTTGCTAAGGAATAGCAATCTGTAATGAATCTGATATAGTTGTGGGTGGATTCCTGGAACGGTGGCAGATGACCACGCCCCTGGGAGGATATCCCAAGAGGGACCACCAGCTAGGCTTGAGTATGGAGACAGATGCACATTAGTTCTTTTATTAAACAGGTTTTTGAAACCACCAGAGGTGGCAGTAGTGAGCTGATATGCCCGGCAGGACTGTAGTCCCTCAGGTACTGGAACAGCGATCCCTGGATAGCTGAGCTGTTGAGAAACTGTAGAAAGTGAATAGGCAGAGTTCATGAACAGAACTAGATAACAAAACTCATGTAAGGTCTCAAGGAAGCTCAGGAGCTGGAAAGGTTTAGGCCCTCGAGGATCGAGTACCTGGTTCCAGGGAAAGCTCTGAGAGAGCGATGGTAACTCACAAACGTTTGTAGCAGCGATAGCTTCCAGGCAGTAGAGAATCTTCAGCGTGTCCAGGAACATGGGCCCTCGAAGAGCGAGTACCGGTTCCTATCTGTAATCTGAAAGTAAAGAAAAAGAGCGAGGCCCCCCCGAGGAGCGGGCACCTCTGATAAGTCTGAAGAGGCAGAGTAGCTTGGGAAGCTTAGCTGAAGCAATCCCCTTGCTAACCCAGTGAAATAGAGACCTTAAATATTGGAAGCAGATGACGTCATCTCAGGGGGACACCCCTGAGGTTCGTGCTCTTGCCGGTACTTCAATCAGAGCGCGCGCGCGCCCTAGGCTTCAGGCAACATGGCAGATCTGCAACGTCGAGCTGGTCCAGGTACGCCGGAGGGAGATGGCATGGAGATGCCGCGGCAGCCAGCCGTCCATCAGACCCGGAGGGAGTCACCACAGAGGTAAAGAGGGCGGAGTGAGGACGTCGAGCAGCGACGGTCGCAACAGTGTGAATGTGCAATAGACTAGAGAGAGGGAGAGACAGAGGGAGCCTGTGTGAGGGGCAGTACTGAGAACGGGGACAAACTCTGGGAGAGGCAATAGAGTGGAAGGGGTTGAACCTAGAGATGGAGGGGAGAGATACTGGCAGGTGGAGGAGTTGGGGCCAGAGCGGGCAAAGTGGCCAGGGTAGTAGGGAGAGCGAGTGGAAGAGACACACTTACAGTGAATTTCTAGGGAAATTCTGCTCAAAATATTTAAAATTCTGCATCTTTAAGTAATAACTTTTTTCTGTATTAATTTAAAATGTAATTACTTAAAGACTGTCATGTAAATTGTGTTATTTTGACCAATATAAAGTTTGCAGAATTTTGCAGAATTGTAATTTTTTTTGCACAGAATTCCCCCATGAGTAATATATATGTGTGCATATACACGTGTGTGTGTGTGTGTATATATATATATATATATATATATCTATGTGTGTGTGTGTGTGTATGTGTGTGTGCGTATATACATGCGTGTGTGCATATATATATCTATATATATAGATATATATATTTACGTGTATGTATATATATGTATATATATATTTATGTGTGTATATGCATATGTGTATCTCTGTGTCTGGGAGAGGGAATGCTCTCCCCTCTTGCTTAGACATTTTCCTTTTTCTCCTGAAACCCAGCTGCCCAGGGTTTTCAGGAACACACTATTGCTCAAGCTAGACAGCTATCTTTTTGGCCAAATTGTCCTTGAATTAATTCCCCACTCTTTCCCCAAACTGAATTCCTCTTTCTATCAGAGTTCTGAGCCTTTGAGTTCTGTTGCTCCTTATATATATTTCTTTTTCAGTGTAATCCAGGTCTGTACTCCACAATGCCCTGCCTTATGCAAATCCCTAGCCTGAGAGCTTTCCATTACACTTATACAGAATAGACAATAGGGGCCTTATCACAGCTGGCCTTCATTTAAATCTCTCATTCTGACAGGTTTGAAACATACTGCAGAAGTCTGTAGGTTTTGTCTTTCCAACTGCAGTTCATTTCGGCTAACAGTATGCTCTTCCCCCCTCCCCATCAATCCAAAGAGGTAGGGAAGCCTATGAAAATAGCATGGCATGCTCTATTCCTTATTGTGCATTCTCTATGGCCTAAAAATGGATCAAGGGTTTATATATATATCCACAACAGACTCACAATTAAGTAAATCAAGAAAGCTTTTTGAAAGAAAGAAACGGCGAGCAACAGAACAAAAATAACTCATAAACATATCAAAATAAAGCCAAGCCCATAAACTCAGGTGGAGGGGAATGGGGAAACAAAATTGATATCATAAAAATGCCAGGAAATCAGTCAAGAGATGCCTAAAACATCTTAAGTAAAATAAACTGCAAAGGACCTTATCCAAGGGGATAGAAATAATGAATTTGCAAGTGATTTATCAAGAAGAACCCTTCTAATTGTAAAAAGGCTATAAAAACAAATGTATTCCCTTTATAATTAAGCAAGCACAGGGAGATTTAAAGAAAAAAATGGCACCTAGGGCCACCACACGTTGGCGTGGGAGGAGAAAAGTCTTCTTACGAAGCTGGGTGGCTCTGGTCACATGGGGAAACATTTATTAGGATGACCAGAAAGCGCAACACTCCTGAACTTAAAGTCAAATCTTAACAGCCTGCTCTTGTCAGATTCCAAACGCAAGATAAGCAGAAGGGTAGCTCGCATTGCTATCTCATCCACCAAGCTTTAAAAAACAAAACAAAACAAAACCCAGATGACTGTCAGGAGATGGCATTAAATCCAAACCCCCTTCTTCAGGATTTTCTTCCCATTACCCCTTGGGAAACACGTGGAACTTCTCCTATAGTTTCCTTAGTACCTCCACCATGTAAAATAATTATTGGGGGAGCCAACAGCCTTGGATAGAGGAAATGGAAATTTAGCAATCTAATATACTTCATTCTCACCTCAGTTTCCAATGCTATGCTTAATTTTGCAATGTGCATGCTTTTTAAAGAGTTCAGCTGGCCACTGTTTAGGAAAGAAAAAAAAAGACACCCATTCATACACCTTCCTGCTCAAATGCACATTTATTGACAAAATGATTTATTTATTTATTTAAAATCTTTTCTATACTGTCGTTAAGCGGGTGCCATCACAACGGTTCACAATAAGGCACAAAAACTGTTGCATAAAGTGTCTGGAATTCTAACTCTTACACAGGTGCCATCAAAAATACTGTAACATTATATCATAATAAGTACTATTTGGTGAGTGTTATAAGTTATGTCTAGATTTTCTAACTCTGCTAAAAGTTTGGTGTTACTTAACTTTAGTTCTTTGAAGTTTAAGATAAAGGTGGAGATTAGAATATAGGAGAGGAGACACACTTTAAGAAGGAAGGAGTGTGTTTGTGTGGGCGTTTGCTTGACCGCAACTAACAGTTCCCTGGGTTCTACTCTTGATTCTCTTTGTGGTATGCTTGCTTAAATAGCCAAGTTTTTAAATGTTTTCTGAATGTTTTGATGTCTCTTTCCAATCTGATTTCTACCAGCATGGTGTTCCATATCATCGGTCCTGCTAGTGATAGGGCCCTGTCCCTTTCTTGTGTTAATCTGGCTGTTTTGACTGATGGTATAGTTAGCAATGCTTTGTTTGCTGATCTCAGGTTTCTGTGTGGGGTATGTAAGAGGAGGGCTGTGTTCAGCCACTCTGCTTTTTCGTCGTGTATCAGTTTATGAATGGTGCATAAAGTTGTGTATTGTATTCTTTGTTCAATGGGTAACCAGTGTAATTCTATTAAGGTTTCAGGGATATGTTCTCTTTTACTTTTCCCAGTTAGAATTCTAGCCGCTGAGTTTTGTAAAATCTGTAATGGTCTTATTGTGGAATATGGCAGTCCCAGTAGGAGGGCATTGCAATAGTCGGTACTGGAAAAGATTAGGGCTTGTAAGACTGATCGGAAGTTGGTGGGCGTTAGTAGTAGAAATGAAGGGCTATTATATGACACATGTTGCGCTCGGGGGTGGACCCTTGTCCTGGGGCAGAGGTGGAAAGCCTCCTGAAAGGGAACAGGAGGTAGCTGCCCCCAGGGGGCGGAGCACTGGAGGAGACAGAGGCTGGGAAGAGCTTCACCACTGGAAGCCCGAGGTCCCCCCCGGGAGGAGCCCATAGAGACCCGGGCCGCTTGGACGTAGGTGGGCTTTGCAGCGTCTCCTGAGAGAATGGAAGTCCGGCGTGCCCACGGAGACAGGGGGAGCGCGATCGGGTTCAAAGGTGGCTGCTGGTTGGAGCAAGGAGAACCAGAACAGAGTTGGAGATGACAAGGCGAGGAACAGAGCCAGAATCAGGAGACGAGGTCAGGGAGGCAAAGGTCAAGATCCAGAGGTCAGTCCGAGGAATGGTCAGTAAAGCAGGGGTCAGGTACCGGACGTCAGACGAGGTCAAAGGCAGGCCGAGGTCTTGAGGCAGGCAGGCAGGCAGGCAGGTCAGGAGCAAGCTGAGGTCTTTGAGGCAGACGGCAGGCAGGCAGGTCAGGAACAAGCTGAGGTCAGTACCAGTAAGACAGTCCAAGGGTACTACCTGGGTAGACAGAGAGACGGACACAGGAACAAGTAGGACAGGAACTAGGATGCAGGAACAAGTCAGGAACAGAACTGGAACAGAAGGATCCTGGAACGAGACTAGGAACAGGCAAGAGCAGGAACAGACGCAGAGGCAATCTTAGAACAAACCGACCCGATTGCCAAGCCAAGGAAGCATAGACAGGAACTTCCTTATATCGAGGGATCAATCAGGGCGCGCCGCGGAGCTAAGACCCACCCTTGACCCTACACAAGTCCAGGTGGTCCGTGCGTGCATAGCGGCGTGGGTAACATAGCAGAGGACGCCGAGCCTCGGCATGAGGCCTCACGCGCAGTGGAAGGCTCGGCGACCGCCGCCGAGGAATGCCGGGGCCCGGCAGGGCTGGCAACTACCACAAGGGAGGTCATTCCGGGACCCGCTGTGGAACCATGAAGGTGAGCAGGTCCGTGCGTGGGACGGCTGCAGCGGGGCGCGTAACAACACGTGGTCTGCCAACATCGTTCTATTAAAATGTATAAGGCAGAATGGTATGGCAATTTCTGATTCAGGACTATTCTACAAGGTCATAGAGAATGGCATTATTTTGATGGTCATTGCTGTCCTTGCTGTGGTTGGTCATTTTAAGGATCATTGCAGGCACATTGAGTCTTCAGCAAGAGTGGCTGTTTGGGTGTCGAGAGCTTCTCTGAGGTCAACAATTTCTTTCTTTTAATTGACAAACTCTTTCCTTAAACCCAGACTGTCCTTTATGCTGTTGTAGCCTCAGCCAGGATTACAACCATAACTACAATTACATCTCTCTTTCCCTCTCCTAGATTGTGTCCTTGCTGTTTCAGTAACAGCCAGGACTGCAAATGTAACAAGCCATTTCCAACATTCCCAGAGCCTGTCTTTTTCTATTAAAGAAAAGTACACTGGGGTGCCAGGGTTCCTCTGGCAGGGAGGTGGTTTACACCTCTAGGGCCCCTGGTGCAGAAACGGGGCCACACACTCAGGCATACTGGTCAGCGAGTACTCACAGTGGCTGATCTGTGTGGAAGGGCAATGCACTCTTGCAATAAAGGATGGAGACTAATATTGGTGTTCAAATGAAAAAAACAAAAAACCTTTACTGTAACTTAAATAGAATAAGCCAGGATAGTATTGCAAAATAAAAATCATCACAAGAAAAGCAGAGGTTTCTTTATCCATGGTGCATCTTCTAGCCAATCTCCTTCCTCCAACTGACCCATTCTTCACAGCCTCCACTATCTCTTCCCCATAGAGGGTGGGATGATTGCCCTCATTAAGAATCATAAAAATGGGGTAACCTACAAAACCCCCTGATGTTTCAAAATAGCTGTTTCCAAAAAACCTATTTTCACAATCACAGGCCTTCTTCTTTGCTATTAAAGAAAGAAGAATCCCAAGAACTCAGGCCTTCTAGAGATGGGGTTCTGCCCAACTATCAGGAACTGGTCCATCAGATATCAATAACCAACTTTCCACGTCTCAAAAATCTTCTCAAACTTCCTCTCCGCTCACTTCTCAAACCATTTCTTCAACTCTTATGTCAATCCACCAGGGGAGCAGAAAGACCTGATCAGTCCTCGAGGGTAAAGACCCTTTTCACATGCTCAAGTTAAAAAAAATTATATCCCCGAGACACAACCCACAAAAAGGTGGAGTAAAGGCAAGGCAAGGACCTCCAAAATGCAAAAACCCTAAGATGCTGGAAAACAGGGCAAAATAATAGAAAGGGCTACATCTAAAAACCCAACAATCTAAAACTACCAGGCTCCACCGCTATAGGGTGCTCTTAGAGTGGGTGGGATCAGATGCGGGTGACGTCTGGAGTCGGGGCAGGTAGACTTCCTTCCTGCCCATCATTGGGTTAAATGTGCTGAAGCATCTTCTGATACCAGTCTTTCTCCTTCTTACATACTCTTGGTTAGCTGTGTGAGGGTATGGGTTGGTCCTTCTGGGTGTGTGGCACAGCCTTCAGGATGACGTTGTTTCCTTGCTTGGTTCTTGAACACTTCCTTCCTCCTCCTCCTCCACCACCTTTGCTATTTGAAGTGCATGCTTACTGTCTCTCCTGTCTTCTTTCACCTCCTCTCTTGGGTCCAGATGCCTCTCCCATTTGTGCCTCAGCAATGACAACCAGTCTCATGTGTCAGACTTAAATGTATACATGTTTGCAGCAAGGGGGCTGAGCTGTAACAAAAAGAGGGCTACACATGCCTAGCTTAGCATGCATGTGATAATTTGTGTAGTGTCTGCATACTAATTAGTGATAATAGAAGCACAGGGCAGGATAGCAGATGAAGATCTTACAACCCATCCAGTCTGCCCATCCATTTCTCCTGCTCAGTTTTATAGTCCTTTCCTATCTCTCAGATTCTCTGTGCTTATCCTATTATCTCTGTCATTCCAATCCTGTCCTTTTCTCCACCATCTCCACAGAGAGGTGATTCCATGCATCTACTACCCTTTCTGTAAAGACATATTTTCTTAGCTTACCCCTGAGTCTACCTCCTTTCACCCTTATCCCATGACTAATCATTCCAGAGCCTATCTTCCATTGAAAGAGACCACTCCTGTGCATTCAATTCTTGGAGGTATTTAAATGTCTCTATCATATCTCCCCTTTCCATCTTTTCCTCCATGGCAATCATGTTTAGATTTTTAAGTCTGTCCCCATATACTTTATTAAGAAGACTAGAGATGTGAATCGGAACCGGAATCGGTTTGGATTCCAGTTCCGATTCACATCGTGTTTTTTTTTTTTCGTCCAGCCCGATCGTGGTTTTGTTTATCGGCTGCGCCCAAGCTGATAAACAAAAAACCCACTCCGACCCTTTAAAACTTCAAAAATGGCGCGGGCCAACCAGTGCTCCTACCATGTGACAGGGGCCAGCCAATGGCACGGATACCCTGTCACATGGTAAGGGCAAAGGCCATCGGCACCATTTTTATTAGTGGCAGCCGATGGCTCGGGAGTGGGAGATCGCTCCCGGGACCCCCACTGGACTGCCAGGTACCAGTAAAAAGTTTTTTGGGGGGGTCGGGAGGGTGGGGGAAGCTAAGGGATTAGTTTTGAAGGGTCGGGGTGGGTTTAGAGGTTATTTTTGTGTGCCGTTTTTCCCGCCCTCCCCCAAAACGATAAGAGAACCCCCATGAACAATATCATGGGGTTTCTCTTTTGGTTTTGGGGGAGCCCCCGATTTCTGACGATTTTGAAAATATCGTACGATATTTTTAATCGTCCGAAGCCCAATTCACATCCCTAAAGAAGACCCTTGACTATTTTATTAGCTGCCCTCTGACCGACTCTATTTGGTTTATATCCTTTTGAAGGTGCAGCCTCTAGAATTTTACACATTACTCCATATGAGGTCTCACCTAAGTTATATAGAGGAAATATCACCTTCCCTTTTCTGCTGGCAAATCCTCTCCCTATGTGCCCAAGTAACTTTCTTGCTTTTGTTGTCAATTTATTTACCTGTTTGGCCACCTTAAGAATATCAGATATGATCACCCCCAGATCCCACTCCTGTTTTATGCACAGAATAACTTTGCCCACTATACTGTACTACTCCCTTGGGTTTTTGCAACCCAGTGCATGACTCTGCATTTTTTTTATATCACAGCTTTCTGTGAAGTTAGAAAATGCAGGTGACTGTATTTGGAAAAGCAAAGAGAAACTGGGAAAGTAATCAAGAATGCAAAAATTCAAATGGAAGAAAAAATAACAAATACAATTAAATGGGTGAGGGGAGACCCTTTTTTATTTTAGGTATGTTAATGATAGAAGGAAGTGCAAAGGTGGTCTTGTGAGACTTAGAGGTGAAGGGAAGGAATATATGTATAGGCAGATGAGGAAAATTTGTTTAAAAAATATTTCTGTTCAGTGTTCACTGTGGAAGGGCCTGGAGCAGGACCAAATAAAACAAACACAAAGAGGATTGGAAGTGAGCTAAACCTCAAATGATTTTCAGGAAAGTGTGCTCATGAGGAGCTAACTAAACTTAAAGTAGGTAAGACAATGGGGCTGGATGAGATACATCTTGAGGGTACTAAGGGAACTCAGAGAAGTTCTGGCAGCTCCGCTGGCTGATCTATTCGATGCTTCTTTAGTCTGGAGTAGTTCTGGTTAACTGGAGATGGGTAGATGTGGTTCATAGAAATTCATAAAAGTGGAAGTAAGTAGGAGTCTGGGAACTACAGGCCAGTTAGTCTGACCTCTGTGGTGAGCAAACTAATGGAATCACTGTTAAACAGAGATTAGTACAGTTTTTGGAACCCAGTGACTTGCAAGCATGGTTTTACCAGAGGTAAATCTTGTTAGGCGAATCTGATCATTTTCTTTGATTGAATTACTACATAGTTGAATCAAGTGAGAGTGCTAGATATGGTGTACTTAGATTTCAGTAAGATGAATAATTTATAATTTGAGTACATTTACTGTGGGAACTACATTGATTGACTGGGTTAGAAACTGGTTGAGTGGGAGGCGAGAAAGAGTAGTGGTAAATGGAGTTTACTCTGAAGAGGTTAAAACCTTCGAATGTATCTGTCTGGCCCAATTGTTTTATCTATTTTTAGTTTTGCTAGCTCCTTGTGAACATAGTTTTCTGAAAACTGAGGTTTATCTCACTTCTACTCCCTATTGCGGCAGCCTTCTGTGGTCCTACTCCAAGCCCTTCCTCAGTGAAAACTGAATACAAATATTTAAGTAAGTCCATTTTGTCCTTGTCAGTCTCTATTCATTCTCTTCCCTGCACCTTTGAGTCTTAACCTTATTTTGCACTTTCATCTGTCACTAACATATCTAAAATACATCTTATCCCCATGTTTTATCAGATATAATGCATAGACCTTATTCTTTTTGGGTCAGTGGGCTTAATAAGAATATTCATATACATTTGAGGTTATATTTTAGCATGTGTGCCAAAACATTTTGTGTATCACATGTTACCTGATGTTTTAGCATGTATGTTAAACATTTTTTGCATGCATACCCTAAAATCTTTTTAGCATGAGTCTTAATACATACTCCCCTATACTTGGATTTATAATGTGTGTTTGTGAAAGGAGGATTGAAGATTAGTAGAATGAAGACATGATATCAAAATGTATCGATGAAGGAGTTAGAACTGGAGAGAAGAAATTGCAGAGAGCTGAGGAGTTAGGAGCAATAATTAATGCAAGCAGGACCCATTAAAATAAGCCATTGTGCCTGAACACTGGAGGGGAGCCATTGAAATGCTAGTTTTTAAAAAGAACTCCAGTGGTGATCCAGGAAATGGTAGCACAGTGAGCCTGATGTCAGTATCAAGCAAAATAGTAGAAGGTATTCTTAAGAATAGAATTCCTGGGCAAATTGGATAGCCATGACTTAATGGTGAAAAGCCAACATGAGTTCAACAAAGGGAAGTCATGCCTTATGAATCTATTAGAATTTTTTTGAAGGTGTAAATATGTAGTTGAGGGCAAGCCTGTTGATATAGTGTTGCAAGATTTTCAAAAAGCATTTGACAAAGACCCTCATGAAAGACTCCTCAGGACACTAAAAAGTCACAGGATAGAAGGAAATGTCCTACTGTGGGTTTGTCGCTGGTTAAAAGAAAGGAAACAGAGAGTTGGACTAAATGGTCAGTTTTCCTAATAGAGAGATAAATAGTGGAATGCCCCAGGGTTCTGTACTGGGATACAGGATCAAAGAGGCCCAAAGAAAGGTAACTAAAATGGTGTGGATCTGCAACAAAGGCCATATGAGATGAGACTGAAGGACCAAAATATGTCTACCCTAGAAGAGAGAAGGAACAGGGAGGATATTATACAGATTATTAGGAATGAGATAGCTGGGTTGCTGGTGAGGATTGATAAGTAACATGCCTGCCTGGTGCAAAGGTGGTGGACCTCACATGTTACCTAGATAGGATTTTAGACAGTGCTGGGGAGGAGCCGGCTGTCATGGTACATGTGGGCACCAACGACATAGGAAAATGTGGGAGGGAGGTTCTGGAAGCCAAATTTAGGCTCAGATAGAAAGCTGAAATCCAGAACCTCCAGGGTAGCATTCTCTGAAATGCTCCCTGTTCTACCCGCAGGTCCGCAGAGGCAGGCAGAGCTCCAAAGTCTGTATGGGAGGACGAGGCGATGGTGCAAGGAAGAGGGATTCAGTTTTGTAAGGAAATGAAGAACCTTTTGGGGAAGGAGGAATCTTTTCCAAAGGGACGAGCTCCACCTTAACCAAGATGAAACCAGGCTGCTGGCAGTAACCTTTAAAAAGGAGATAGAACAGCTTTTAAAGTAGAAGAAAGGGAAAGCTGACAGTCGCTTAGCAGCACATGGTTTGGAGAGATACTAATGAAACAGGAGAGTTAGGGCATCCCAAAAAAGAGGTTCCAATAATAGCAAAAGTAGTCCATGTTCCTAAAACTAAAGAATCACCTGAGCTAACAGATTCCAAATTATCCTTGATAACTGAAAAGCAGGCTGTTAAAACAAACAAAAAACACACTTTGAAACGTCTGTCTGCCAATGCTAGAAATGGAAGAGCTAGAATGTATAGCAGTGAATGATGAGATAGACTTAACTGGCATCTCAGAGACATAGTGGAAGGAGGATAACCAATGGGATAGTGCTATACCAGAGTACAAATTATATCACAATGATAGGGAGGAGCAACTTGGTGATGGTGGGGGGTGGAGCTTTATGTTTGGGTAGGAATAGAATCCAACAGGATAAGGATCCTGAAAGTGACTAAATGCACAATAGAATCTTTATGGGTAGAAAACCATGAGTGTTGGGGAAGATTATAGTAATAGGAATATACTACCATCCACCTGGCCAAAATGATGGGATGAATGATGAAATGCTAAGAGAAATTAGGGAAGCTAACCAAATTGGTAGTGCAGTAATAAAGGGAGATTTCAATTATTTCAATATTGACTGGGTAAATGTAACATCAGGACACGCTAGAGAGATAAAGTTCCTGGATGGAGTAAATGACAGCTTTATGGAGCAATTGGTTCAGGAACTGACAAGAGAGGGAGCTATTTTAGTGGAGAGCAGGATTTGGTGAGAGAGGTAATGATGAAGGGGCCACTTGGCAGTAGTGATCATAACATGATCAAATTTGAATTAATGACTGGAAGGGGGACAATAAGTAAATCAAGGGCTCTAGCACTAAATTTTAAAAGGGAAAAATTGATAAAATGAGAAAAATAGTTAGAAAAAAACTGAAAGGCGCAGCTACAAAGGTTAAGAATGTACAACAGGTGTGGACATTGTTAAAAAATACCAATTTAGTAGCTCAGTCCAGTTGTATTCCATGTATTAAGAAAATTGGAAGGCAGGCCAAATGATTGCCGATATGGTTAAAAGGTGAGGTAAAAAAAAGGCTATTTTAGCTAAAACACCTTCCTTCAAAAACTGGAAAAAGGATCCATCTGAAGAAAATAAGAAAAATCACAAGCATTAGCAAGTTAAATGTAAAACATTAATAAGACAGGCTAACAGAGAATTTGAAAAGAAGTTGGCCGTAGATGCAAAAGCTCATAATAAAAACTTGTTAAAATATATCCGAAGTAGGAAATCTGCGAGGGATTCAGATGGACTGTTAGATAATCAAGGGGATAAAGGGGCACTTAAGTAAGAAAAGGCCATTGTGGAAAGATTAAATTAATTCTTTGTATCAGTGTTTACTGATGAGGATGCTGGGGAGATACCCGTTTTGGAAACTGTTTTCAAGGGTTAAGATTCAAATGAACTGACCCAAATCACAGTAAGTACGGAAGATGTAGTAGGCCAGATTGACAAACTGAAGAGTAGCAAATCACCTGGACTGGATGATACACATCCCACGGTTCTGAAAGAGCTCAAAATTGAAATTTCAGACCTATTATTAGTAATTTGTAATCTATCAATAAAATCATTTGTTGTACCTTAACAGTAAAAGGTGGCTAATGTAACCCCGATATATAAAAGGGGCTCCAGAGAGAATCCTGGAAACTAAAGATCGGTGAGCCTGACTTCAGTGTTGGGAAAAGTCATGGAAAATGTTATAAAGAATAAAATCACAGAACATATAGATAGACATGATCTAATTAGACACAGCCTGCACGGATTTACTCAAGGGGAAGTCTTGCCTCACAAACCTGCAATATCTTTTTGAAGGGGTGAATAAGCAGGTAGATAAAGGTGAGTATTATGACCGTTGGTCGCAGATGGCCGTGACCGCTATTACTCACTTCGTGCCTCACTGCCCTCCCTCCTCTGGGAAGACTAGTGGCTGTGGCTAGCCACTTCTGACACTCATGGCTCCGTTCCAGGACTCCCCAGGGTGGCAAGGACGCCGCCGACCGTCATGTCTCTCCTGGGCCTTCCTAGATACGTGCACATGCTCCATGGCCCTCTTTTAAGGACTCCAGGGCGGGAACCTCAGGGGCATTTCCCCTTGATGACATCACTAGCCCTGGACTCTTAAGCACCATCGGGGCCTGGCTCTAATCGACTTGGCAACGAGTTCCCTCCTTGCCGAATCCTGCTGATCTCTCTATGGACATTTGTTCCTGATTCCTGCTCCCTGGCGTGAGACACTCTCGGGTACCTGCTCCTCGGGGGCCCTGCTCCTGTCTCTGGCTATCTGCTCCACGGAGGGCCCTATGCCTCGGATGCTGTCTGCCATCTCCCCCGCTCCTCGGGGTTGCTCCATGAACTACTCTATCCATGAGACTCTACATCAGTGTACCCTGCTCTGTGGACCATTGCCATATGACTCTACTTTGTGGATAACAACGTAGGTGTACCACGCCCTGTGGGCCATTGCCTCTGTACTCTGCTTCGTGGAGACCTAGTGCTGGTACACCCCGCTCCGTGGTCCATTGCCTTCGCTGGTTACCGCTGTGCCCCCGCTCCTCGGGGTAGTGCATTGTGAACTTGGGACTGAACCACGCTCCCCTGCTCCTCGGGGCAGCACCTTGAATTTTACTGTTACTACGCTTTGCTCCCCGCTCCTTGGGGTAGCATCCTGCCTATCTCTGAGACTGTACCGCACTCCCCTACTCCTCAGGATAGTGTTCTCTTGCACGGCCAGAGACCCCTGGGCTTCCATGCTTCTCGGGTAAGCCTACGTCATACCTCCCGAGCTGACTCTCTGTGGCTCCACCCCCTGGGGTCGCCCTTGCAAGCACTCCTCCTTACCCTGCCTGCATTCCCCACTCCTCAGGGCCTGCTCATCACTCCACCACTAGAGGGCTGTGTCACCTATTGCTCAGATCTTGCCTCCCGACAGTGAGGCTCAGTGGGGCTCCTCCCAGTGGGCGGTACCATATCTCACCTCAGGCCAATGGCCCACTAACCCATGAATCCTAACAGTGAGCCAGTAGAAGTGGTGTATTTGGATTTTCAGAAGGTGTTTGACAAAGTCCCTCATGAGAGGCTTCTAAGCAAACTAAAAAGTCATGGGATAGGAGGAGATGTCCTTTAGTGGACTGCAAACTGATTAAAAGACAAGAAACAGAGAGTAGGATTAAATGGTCTGTTTTCACAGTGGAGTGCCTCAGGGATCTGTAATGGACTGGCGCTTTTTAATATATTTATTAATGATCAGGAAATGGGTACGATGAGTGAGGTGATCAAATTTGCAGATGACACAAAATTATTTAGTTAAATCACAAGTGGATTGTGATAAATTGCAGCAGGACCTTGTGAAACAAAGATTGGGCATCTAAATGGCAGATAAAATTATTGTTGACAAGTGCAAGATGATGCATATTGGGAAAAATAACCCTTGCTATAGTTATATGATATTAGATTTCATATTAGGAGCTACCACCCAGGAAAGCAATCTAGGCATCATAGTGGATAATACATTGAAATCGTTGACTCAGTGTGCTGTGGCGGTCAAAAAAGTAAACAGAATGTTAGGATTTATAAGGAAGGGAATGGCAAATAAAATGGTGGATGTCATAATGCCTCTGTATCGCTCCATGATGAGATCACAACTTGAATACTGTGTGCAATTCTGTTGCTGCATTTCAAAGAAGATATAGTTGCATTGGAGAAAGTACAGAGAAGGGTGACCAAAATGATAAAGGGGATGGAACTTCTCCCCTATGAGGAAAGGCTAAAGAGGTTAGGGATGTTCAGCTTGAAGAAAAGACGGCTGAGGGGGGATTTGATAGAGGTCTACAAAATCATGAAAGTATTTGAATGGGTAAATGTGAATAGGTTATTTACTCTTTCTGATAATAAAAAGACTAGGGGCAAGCCATGAAGTTAGAAGTATCACATTTAAAACAAATCAGAGAAAATTCTTTTTCACTCATTGTACAATTAAGCTCTGGAATTCATTGCCAGAGGATGTGGCTAAGGCAATTGGTGGAGCTGGGTTTAAAAATGATTTGGATAAGTTCCTGGAGAAGTCTATAAACTGATATTAATCAATAAGGAATAGCCATTGCTTGTTAACAGCATTAGTATCTTGGGATCTATTTAATGTTTGGGTACTTGCCAGGTGATTTGGATTGGCCACTGCTGGAAACAGGATACTGGGCTTGATGGACCCTTTGGTCTCACCCAGTATGGAATATCATATGTTCTTATTTTTAAATATTTGAAGGGTATGAATGATGCACAGGAATCAAATATTTTCCAATGGAAAAAAGCTGTAGAACTAGGGGTCACAATATGAAGCTCCAAGGTAGTAGACTCAGGAACAGCATCAGGAAATATTTCTTCATGGAAATAGTTGTGGATACAGGATATACTCTCCCTGAAGAGGTAGTGAAAACAAGAACTACAATGGAATTCAAAAGGGCTTGGGATAAACACAGAAGATCCCTAATGGCTAAAGGATGGAAACAAAGATAAGGTGTAATCTGCATTGGGGGTAACCTGCACAGAGTGGCAGTTACTACCTTTAAGAGAAGGCTTGGGGGTAACTACATGGAACAGCAGTTGCTATCCTTAACATAAGACATGGGGATAACCTGCATGGAGCTGCATTTACGACTGTGATGGGGGCCTTGCGCATCACTAATTTTATCCTCACTATTTTTCCAGCTATTGACAGTGTGAGTGAGTTTTGATATTCAGGTTTCCTCCCCTTGCTGTAACCTCACCTTTTTGTGGGAGGCTTGCCTGGGATATAAAATCCGCATGAGCATGTTCAGTTCAGTGGGAAGGCGATGCAGAAGATCTAGAGATTCCCCCCTGGATCTCAATCAAGTGTTCAAGAGATAAGAGGAAGTGAAGAAGATTCTTGGTAAGATTGATCAGTCCAGTATCCTCAAAGATTGGATCAAAGATCATTTTGCCCAAGCATCCAGGAAAGATGGGCTGAAGAGAGGTTGTGATACTTTTGAACAAAGAACTCAAGAGATTTTGAACATTTTTGAGAGCTTGGAATACAGTTGGAGTTTTTGAAGTTTTGGGGCATACTTTTTCCATATTGACTAGCTCATGCTGGAGTTACACTCTAGTTATCCCACCCTTATTGGTGAGGATATTTTTGCTATGGATGAAGGTGCAAGAGAAGGGAGAGAAGTGAGAAGATCTAAAATGGCAAGGAGGCGATATGTTTTATTTTGATGACCTGCTGTATGCTGACTTTCATTTTTGTGATTTAAGCTTGGATCCTTTTCCTTAAATTGCCATAAACTGTTTATTTTGAACACCACCATTGGACTCTGCTGTGTTTTCTTCTGCATATGCCAGAGCCCAGACTGAATGGGTGGACACTGGTTTGAATTCTATTTTCTATCTATTTTGCTATGTAGAAGGCCAACAAAAATGATAAAAGGGATGGAATGACTGTTTTATATAGAAAGGCTAAACAGGTTAGGAATCTTCAACTTGGAGAAGAGATGACTGAGCATAGGATATGAGAGAAGTTTATGAAATCATGAATGGGGTGGATCAGTAAATAGGGAAGGTTATTTACCTTTTCCAATAGTACTTAGGGAAGACTCCATGAAACTGTCAAGTAGCAGATTTAAAACAAAACAAAATGGGTTTTTTTTTTCACTCAATGAACAATCATGCTGTGGATTTTTTTGTCAGAGGACATGGTCATTGCCTCTAGCATAGTAGAGTTTAAGAGGGGTTTGGACAAGTTCCTGGAGGAAAAGATTATAAACAATTATTAATCAGGTGACTTAGGAAGCCATTGCTTATTCCCAGGAATGAGCAACAAGGAATGGATCTGCTGGATACTTGTGACTTGGATTGGCCACTGTCAGAGACAGGATGCTGAGCTCATTGGACCTTTGGTCTGACTCAGCACATCTTATGCTCTTAGATCAGAGCAAGGGCCATATCTGGAGGGAAAGAAGTAAGTGATCCTACCTGTGGTAAAGGAATCCTGGCCTAGCTAAAAGGTAAGATGTATACAGTGAGTAATAAGACCAGTATCAATATATGGAGCAGAATGCTGGAGTGTATGAAAGATAGAACAAGTAATGGGTGTAACAGAAGTGAGATGCTAAGTTGGATACTTGGGATGATGCAGATGGAAAAAATTTAAAAAATGAAGAAATTGGGGGAAAAAGTTGAAGGTGACTGAGTCTGTAAAGAAGGTGAAGGAAAAAAAAAAGATTGCTATAGCTTGAATATGTGGATAGAAAAGATAGAAGTTGCATTGGGAGGAAGATGCTGGAACTGCAGGTGGAGGGGAAAAGACCCAAAGAAATACTTAAGAAGGTGTGAATCACTGCTGTTCTACAATATATCGGGGTCTGCAGTACAGACATGAGAACTGGATTTGATCAGTTAGCAGGGAGTGGCTAGAGCAGTGGACCCAGTGTAAGTGGAAACATGCCTAGGAGACAAAGTGTTTGAAAAAGTCCATCTATTAGCAAAATCACATTTACATTTTCCACTATAATGCTATAACCAAAATGACTTATTTCTAATTGGGTACTAGGGACTTGTACGTTTCAAAAAATTGTAGCAAGTGCACAAGAATCAACTTTAAAGTCTGACTAAAATGCAATTAATAGTGGGGAATGCTTTGCCGTTTTGCAAAAGTTAGACGTACCACGGTTAACAGCAAAGCAAATAAGCAGCATAGAACGGCATTGACCTTAGAAAGCAAGGTAAGTCCAAAGGTAGGCAGTCAATACTTTCTAAGACTTCAGATGCTATCTACAATTAACAATTGGCTTGTTGACCAAGTGCCTTAATCATTAACAGCTTAAACAAAAGGGTTGCCAACTGTGGGGGCAAAAATATTCAGAGGCGATCACTGCAGTTGTGAACTGTACTCAACAGCTTTTAATAGCATCGCCAATTTCATTTTTCTAGTTTATTGACTGCACCGCAGCTGAGCAACTGTGCAAAGATCAATATTTTCTTTCTAGTTAGCATCACATTTTCTTGAGATCATAGACTGGCATTTACTTTGATAGATTTATATTATCAATATTGAATGACGATTGTCATAGAAGATGGACTCCTGCTTTTCATTCTATCCTAATCTCAAGCATCTGCTCCTTTCCTCGCTCAGAACTGTTGTAAACAATATTCTCATTTCTTGACTCTCACAATTAAATACATAGTTTCGCCACCAGCTATAACCATGAAAATTGCTGTCAACAAGATACTAATATTGAATTCATTACTACATTTCAGATTCAGAAAAGATGAGAGTCCTTAAATTGCAAGCTGCACGCTGTATGGTCATGTACAGAAAGTTAACACGTTGAGTTTTTAAGTTTATTGGTATTTTAAATCACAGAAAATGTGAACTTTAATATATCGACACATGGGAGTGCTGTAACTGAAATATTATAAACAAAGTGAATTATACCTAAATATTAGATTATGTTTTTGCTGATCTGTCAATATCCACCAAATAGCTAGGTTGAAATGAACATGAAATAGATTTTCATTATTTTTCATCTATCCTCTAATCCAAAGAAGGGCCAGTAAAATCTTTCAGTAAATCATCTGGTCAGTTCTTCTCAACTGTTTAGCAATATTTCATCTTGCTTTTTGACATTTTCATTTTTCAGTGTTGACATTTTCTCTTAAAAAT
Source organism: Rhinatrema bivittatum (assembly GCF_901001135.1). Taxonomy (NCBI): domain Eukaryota; kingdom Metazoa; phylum Chordata; class Amphibia; order Gymnophiona; family Rhinatrematidae; genus Rhinatrema; species Rhinatrema bivittatum. Next base: position 249,486,881 of record NC_042623.1, on the reverse strand, counting down.
AATTCATTGTTTGCTATTATTTTTTCTACAAACTTGACAAAAAGAGAGTGAAAATTTGAACCTTAAAAAAAATAGATGCCCATCAAAAAGTTTCTTATCTTTTAATCAATATATTGATAGCATAGAATTCAGATAGGAAAATATCTTCTTGCTTAGTAATATAAAAATTTATAAAATACATATTCAAAACTATATCTTAAGCAAAACATTACAAATTGCTGGAATATGAATAAGCAAATTGCATGAGTTTGTTAAATACTAACACTATTCCAGCAATTATATTCTGATGATAAATTCATAGCAGCTTTATGGTAAGTAGACCATATATTAACAATGTTGTAGCCACATGAATGATTTTATTCTTAGTCCTTTAGACAGTAGCTTTTAAACTGGTACACAGGTGCGCGTGTACACACGTTCATCAGTCCGTACCCAGGGACACAGCTATTTGATAACCCACGTGCGTATATGCACGTTATAAAATAGCCTGGCTGCGTGCACATGGTGCTGAATTTTCAGTGGGCGCGTGCCTGTGCATGCAAGTCCCGCTGCCTCCGCGGGGGGGCTTTTAAAAGAGATGCGCACCGATGCATTTGCCGGTTTTACTAGTTCGTTCCCAGTTCGCCAAGTTAACAGATAGGTCCTCCAACCCTCCTGGTCTATACCCCCCCCCCCTGGGTAGACCTCCCAGTTGCCCCAGACCCTTTAAATCCCCTCTGAAATGGCTCATCATATTTTTTTTGGATTACACGCCACCCATAACAGAAGAAAAGTTACGCAGCTGGGGACCTCAGTGCATGCCAGATTGCGTACATATTTACTTGCAAATTCCTGATTAAAGTCCTGAAAATTCCGTATACCACCCTTACCCCGCCTAGACCATGCCAACACCTCTTTTAGAGAAGTTCCAAAATGTGCACGCAGCGGGATTTACATGCGTATCTGGGTAGCTTTTAAAATTCACTCGGCGCACGAGCTTGATGTATTCTCACATCCCCTAATTTTGGCGCACACTGGGCTTTTAAAATTCATCTTTTATTATTCAAATAACCTTTACTAAATATTTTTATTATTTTCCAGATATATATTAATAGTATTTCTAATCATGCTTATTGGAGGTTTTTTAAATTTAGGTTTTTTTTTCCAGAAGTGAGAACATAATGTGACTTTAGCAAACTGTTATTGTGGTTTCTCAGTAAAACCAGTTAAGGGAAGAACAAAGCCTTTGATTGACTTGTTAGCAATTACAGTTAAAAATGGTTATAATGGCATAAAACTAGCATAATGCAATTTGGTATTCCACTTATGATCTTAGATATTTTGCCCAATCTAAGTAGGGAAGGCCCTCAGGGACCATTATTCAATTAAGAACATTAACTGGACGTATGGTCTCCAACCTGATAAATAAAGCTGGATGAATGACTAGCTTTTTAACATACTTGTACAGTTTGTTCCTGTAAAGGATGCAGTGCTGGAAAGGATGCCCACCCCTCTGGGATATTTGTCAGGCATATGGGCAAGGTCGGGCAGAACAACATCAATGAGTATTTCAGGCACTCTGTTAATTCTATACTTTGTATTCCTTTGCGGTATTTGAGGTTAAATTAGAGCTCATTCAACCAGATCTGTGGCAGTGCTACTAACTAGTGTCAGGTCAATCTAATCTCCTGAGGTTTGGAAGGTAGCCACTTTGGAGCTCTTCAGAATATTGCTTTTTTTTTAAGCCTTCTGCAGTGAGTACTTAATACTGGTGCTAGTCAGGCTCAGCAATTCAAAAATCCAGAAAGTACATGAAATGAGGGATTATATTGTCAATATTTAATAGCCAGCTATTAGGGGTGGGCATTTGTTTTCATTCGTTTTGGTAGTTTATGCATGTAAAATGTTTATGCGCATACAATTTGATTTTATGTGTGTAAATAAAACTTACACACATAAAATTAAACTGTATGCATACAAAATGGAATTTATGTGCATGAACTACTGAAACAAATGAAACAAACTGAAAAGAAATGCCACAAAACCCAACCATAACAAATGAATGAAACGAACCGAAAAAAATGTTGTGTGTTCATATTGCTAGTCACTGTTGATAAAATATAGGGATTCAATCAGTTAGTAAACCTAATCTACAAAATAAAAACAGAAAACACATGACAGCAGAATTTACTTGACTATATTCTCTTGTATTATGATTAATTTGAAGCCATATACATGTTTTATAGAAGCACTAGTACTTAAGATATTTTTCTGAAGAAGTAAATCTTTACTTCACGGAGAACTCATTATTATAATTGTAAAAAACATACATGAGGCTATCATGGAATGATTTAACTCTTAATTTTTCTATTCCAGTCAAGGTTTGACTATACTTGGAAGGCTGAGTAGGTACTGGTGCTTTCATTTCGGGATACATTATAAATAAATATGCTGCAAGTGACAATTTGTGCTTGGCAGGGGTTATAGATGACAATGTGGGCTGTGTGTAATGAGGATTTTGTACATATAATACAACATTTGTATGTATGAGTATTTGTAAACTGATTTTGGTTAATAAAACCCTTAAGCCTTCTTAATGTGTATTCAGTAACCTTAACATTTCCATGAAATTACAGTAAAAATGTACCAGCAAATGCAAATAAGTGCAGAAAATTATCATTTTAATTTTGCTTCATGATTACTATGAACCATTACAATGTGGAGCTGACATAAAAACTTACTCGGGAGTAAACATTTCACATGCATTGGATAACGAATGACTCGCAGCTATTTATAGTAGCAGCAATCAGGGTAATTTATTTCTCCGTTGTGAGAAATATGGCGATTGATTATACTTCTGCTTCAGACTTGATGTTAATTGTATCTCAGAATGTTTTCATATTACAGTACATATGAACATCTGAAATTCTGCAGCCTACGACAAGCCTGGTGAGGGCCCAGATTTATTCCACATCTTGTATTTTCAATTGAATTGAATCGCTGAGGATATGGCCAAAAGACTTGGAAATCTTTCCTATATTTTATGTTCATCCAATAAACAGATGTAACACTGCATGCACTTTATGGTACTCCTCCAATGCTCCGCTGTTTTTCTGCATTTTACTACATAATTATATATTAATACATTTGGGAGTAGCACTGATTGTTGAAAAGGAGTCATTTGGTTTGCTGAGTAAGCTGTGTTATTATTATTATTTTTTTTTATAGAGTACCATGTCTGGATATAATCGTATATCATCAGTTCTGTCTGTTAGCGTGCTCCACATGGTTACTTATACTGACCAGACAGCAAAATAGAAACACAAAATTATTCTACTCCCACTCATTATCACATGATAACTGATTGGGTATTGCCATACTATATCATGTCAAGGCACACCGCCTCAATAACAGATATTTGTTCCACATGGATTTTTCTTTACTGTCTTGCACACGTGGCATTTATTACGAAATAAGCATAGTTTTCATGCCAGTAAACTGGAGGAAATGACTTAGACTGTCATCTCAAAAGACGATGACATTCTTAAAATAGTTGCACATTTGGACAGGGCCTCAGATAGCCTTCAGCTAGAAGTGTATGACTTTCAGAAAGAATTATTTTTTCTTTAAAAACTGTGGTCTATTATTTTAATTTCCAGAAGTTGGATACCTGGTATTTCTTATCTTCCCATAACTTAAGATTGGGCTGAAGTCTTGCATGCCTTCGTTAGAATCACAGAGAAAAAAAGATACAGTGATCCCAACAAGTTCATGATATGGTGATAATGGTAGTACATGGGATGATCTGTATCAGAACCATTTGCTTTATTTTCACCTAAGCTCTAGCAATACTTGGCCTTATTAAAAACAACAAACCAAAATACAAAACAGTTTTTTACCTGTGCGCATGATTGAGAGCCAGATCAGGTCTTCTCATCCGCAAGTAGCAGCAAGCAAGCTTTGTTTCGATAAAACTGGCAACGCTTGAAATGTCTTCAGCTGATGTATCAAATGGTTTCCCCAAGGCTGCACCTTTACTGCAAAGCTTTACAAAGCAAAAACACATTTTTGTTTCTTTCTGACGTACCTCAATTAATAATGTAACAATAAGTAAATGGTTCAGGGAGGCTTATTTGAACAATGCACATACTGATCAAATATAAACTTGCCGGCCCAGCAGTTTCCTCATCCTCCATGGGACTTCCAGCTCGATCGGAATTGACCTTTATCAGGATACGGCAGCATGAGCCCCCTACTCCCCACTTTTCCCTCTGCTCTCTTGTCTATCTCAGCCATTACAGCAAACAGCCCTTGGCAATGGGCCACAGAGACTGTGGTTCCCTCTGGAAGATGGTAGGTGTGAGCGCTGAAATCAAACTAGTTGGTAGGTTCGTTAGGTTGCCTCAAGTTTTATTGAATAATACTTTATTGTTTTTATAAACTGTTTTATGATTCTATGTTTGTGTTACGATGTTGTGAACTTCTCTGGCCAGTATTTCTTCTGAATATGTGGTATAAAAAAAGCCTGAAAATTAAAAAAATAAACAAACTAGTAAGGCTTGCCATTGTGCAATGGCTGGGATTCTCCCAAGAGCTGGCGAATGCTGCCTCTACAGCAGCCCCAGTCCTAGGAGCAGAAGCCAGGTTTAAGATCTTGAAAAAAAAAATAGATATAGGGCATTTTTAAAATGCTATTTATCTGGGTAATGTGGCCTGACTGAAAATTGCACTGCTGAAATGCAGCTGAAACTACATGCAGGCTGCTGTAGCACCGGCACACTTATGCCCAAATTTTCAAACGCCAGCGCACATAAAATCCAGGGGATAAGTATCCTGACGAATACTAATCGGAGAGAGCACATTACACCTATTCTCAAGGATCTGCACTGGCTTCCAGTTAACTTCAGAATACTACATAAATCACTCACCATTATTCACAAAAGCATCCACCATCAGACCCCCCCTTGACCTGCTATATCCGCTCAAACTACACACCACGGCGAGACCCATTAGGGAAGCTTACAAGGGATCTCTACACGCCCCCCCTCAAATAAAGTCGTGTACCGATCAACTACCAGAGAACGGGCATTCTCAACAGCGGGCCCTTCAATCTGGAACGCCATACCCCCGGACCTCCGGCAAGAAATTTGCCTCCTAACTTTCAAAAAAAAAACTCAAGACATGGTTGTTCGGTCAAGCCTTCCCCTGTTCCTAAACTAGCATTACGTTTGCAAAACCTATCCTTCCCTGGTTCCTAAACAAACATTATGTTTGCATAATATCTACCTAGCATTTCTTTTGCAAACCTAGACAAACCTTACTTTCGCACCAACATGACATAGTTTAGAAATAGGCCATCCATGCCTCCCCACCTACATTTCTGTATTTAGTACTTAGTATCGATTTCTCCCCCTCTTCATTTTCAATTCCCTTGTTTTATTGTAACTTTTACTTCCTCTGGTTATAGTTTAGTGTTTATTGTTATTGTTAAGATCTTTGTTCTCTGTAAACCGAGTTGATTTGTATCAAGAAAGTCGGTATAAAAAAAGCTCTAAATAAATAAATATGCACGTGGCTGGGCCTTGCGCGTATCGAGCGTTTTTAAAAAATTGCCTGGTCACATGCGTATCTCCTGATACACTGCAGAAGTGCCAGGCTTGATGAAAAGGCCGGGCCAGGGGGCGGGGCGGAGGCTGGCCAGGGGGGGTGGCCATTAGGCCCTGTCCTGGGGAAGCGCACGCCGGCAACTGGCCAGCGCTTGAAACGTACACCTGCTCAGAGGAGTGGGTAAGTTTTAAAACAAAAAATTCTAAGATAAATAGGGTTAGTGTAGGGCTTGGGGAGGAGAGGGGAAAAGGGAGGAAGGGTAGGTAGGGGTATAGGAAAGGTCTACTCGCGTTACTGCGTGTTGTTTTTTAAAATCTCCCCCCTTGCGCATGAGAGGCCACTCAGCCACACGTGTGCGCGGATATTAAAATCCAGAACACGTGTGCACAGGAATCATATTTTATAACATGCGTGCGGCGACATGCATGTTATAAAATCGCTGCATCCATGTGTGCGTGCTGGGAACTACGCGCATGTAGATGCAGGCATTGACTTTTGAAAATCGACCCCTTAGCTCTATGAAGAAGAGATGTTCCTAAGGCCGTGTTTAGGTCGGGGGAGGAACACTGCATGAGTAGATTTGATTTTCAAATGTATATGTGCTCTTTTGCCTCCATCCCTACCCCATGTTCTTCTACCCACATAAACAGCATCTGTGATCTATGTGGACGATTTTAATGACTGTACTTCATGCCTGCTAATTTTCAAAGTGGGAAAAAAATGTGTTTTTGAAAATTCAGCTGAAAATACAAGATTTAAAAGCTCCCAGAGTAGTTTGTAACTGTGCAGGCTCTTTGAAAATTGCCCCCTAAATGTTAAATCTTTAAATATTGTATTACCAAAGATTAAAATACATGAATCCAATAAATGTAGTTGAAATAGTATTCACAGGCCTTTTCATAATATGTAATATGTATTTACTGTACAGTTATTATGGAATAATTAGATGTTCCTATTTGCATGTTCCTGTGTCAATAGGAGCAAAGCAGACAAAGAGACAATATGACTTAAGCTCCTAAGTTAGTGTCAGGGGTGAGCCAAGACGAGTCCATAGGTCAGAGAAAAATGATGATACTGGCAAGACAGCTTGACATAGAGATGTGACAGCTCTCCTCCCAAAGAAATGGGGAGGGGGAACAAGACCTACAACATGGCAGGACCCCTCTTGAAGTACTAGGGAGAGGGGGAAAAGACCTGCAATGTGGCAAAGATCCGCCACCCACCATGAGCTTATGCATGAGATTATGACAGCGGGGAGTAGCTGGCTTGTTACGGCAGTTACTACCCCAAACCAAATGTGCCTGATACTTCACTTTCCATGCATATCCAGCATGGTTCTCTGCTGCATCGGCATGGGAGAAAGACTGATACATCACGCATTTCCAGCATAGCTCTCTGCTTCAACGGCAGGGGAAAAAAAAAAAAAAAACCAAAAACAAAAAACTGATGCTTCACGCATATCCTGCATAGCTTCAACGACAGGGGTGAAGGAAAAAAAAGGATTCGCAATCACAAAGCGAGGAGTAGCTGGCTTGTTACGGCGGTTACTACCCCAACCAAATGCGCCTGATACTTCACTTTCAATGCATATCCAGCATGGCTCTCTGCTTCTACAGCAGGGGAGAAGAAAAAAAAAAACCAACAAGAGCTGTACAACATAGTCTAGGTAAAACAAATAAGCACGGGTGTAGCTTGCTTATCGCGGCGGTTACTGCCCCTACTACCCCTAACTAATCAAGCTAGATATTTCACTTGCATGCAGCTCCATCACTGCTCTCTACATTAATGGTGGGGGTGGAAGGGGAATAGAACAAGGAGCTAAGAGTAACAGATAAGAATGAGAGAAAAAATGTGTGAGGCTTGCTGGGCAGACTGGATGGGCCATTCGGTCTTCTTCTGCCGTCATTTCTATGTTTCTATGTTTCTATGTTTCTATGAATATTCATCAGCTGGGAAGCATAAGACGGGGGGGGGGGGGGGGGGGGGCAAAAAAAGGAAAAAGGGAGAGTGACCCTGAAACCAGGAGGAGGAGAAAGGAAAGCAAAGGACCCCCCTGAAAAAGAAGGGGAGAAAAGAAGAGAAAGCGAGCACAAACCCTGGGAGAAAACCCAGAGAGTGAGAATCTGTGCCGAGGTATCCCTGAAAGTGAAAGGGAGACCAGAAGCAGACCAGGCCTCCTTGCTATCAAGAAAGGAGAAGACTAGGTGTGGCCAGGTGATCGGAGAGAGAGGAGACCCCGGCTCAAGTGTGGAGAGTGACATGGAGTCATAGACAGTGAGGGACGAGAGCAAGCCCAGTCAGCCGGCAAGCATCAGAGCCAGAAGCAAGTCTCCTTCCTGCACAGCCTGCCCCCGCTCTGCCAGCACCAAGCCCAGGAAGCAAGCCTCTCCCCTGCCCCCATTCTCCAGCTCTCCAGTCGGAGCCTGCTTCAAAGGTGAACAGAGATTTTGCCTGAAGCCTAGACCAAGAGTAAGTAAGTTAGCCATAAATATTGATATTAAGCAGGCTAAGGTTTATGGCATGTTTGTTACCACCCATGGTACAGAACATTCTTTAGGAAAAACTGATGCTTAGTGGCCAGGAGGTTAGAGACAGGAATTGTGCTGTATCCTGCCAAATCTGATAAATAAAAGTCTATTTCTGAGGAGAATACACGGTGTCTTTTCCTGACTTAGGATCGCAATTAAGGTGGGAGGGCAGCTAGCAGTGTCTTATAGCAAACAGATCCCTGCACCCCTAAACTTGCTTACAGCAACTTTGTTAGAGCTTATGGACCAAATCCATTAATTTAAATATTCATTTATTTATATCTACAATTTATTAACCGCTTATCTAAATGTGCTTGGGGTGGATTCCAAAAAGTATAGATGTTTAAAAACCCTAATATTCAACGACCAAATTTGGACCTTGAATTATAAATTGTTAACATACTGTTTTTTCTCTTTTGGAAAATATTATATTCAAATAACAGGGCAATTAAGCCCACTCCAGGTACTAGGTAGAAGAGCCTCGGGGGGGGGGGGGGGGGGGATTTTCAAAGCCATTTTTGCACTTAAAACATCTGTGGAAATGGCCTGTGGCACCTGATATGTGGGTGAACCTTTTCACACATAGCCTGTGTATGTGCCTAAGGTTACCCACAATGAGCAGAGGCATTTCTGGGAACAGGGTTGAGGAAGGGTTAACAATTATGCACATACCTTTGCATTTTCCAATGTATGCACGGAAATGTTCCCCAAATAATTTAATTCAATGCGTACAGGAGGTATAAATACATGCAGGTAGTTTTGATGGGACCCTTTTGAAAGAGAAAGTACGCACATGGGGTAGATTTTAAAAGAAGCATGTGTGGCCTACATGTACGCTCACTACCTGGTGCTACCCGGTGCGCGCATGTTATAAAATCCTGGGTTGGCGCGCACAAGGGGGTGCACAGATGTGCACCTTGCACACGCCGAGCCATGCTGTCTTCCTCTGTTCCCTCCTAGGCCGCTCCGAAATTGGAGAGGCCATAGAGGGAACTTCCCTTCCCCCTATCCTGATCTTCCCACCCCTTCCCCTAACCTTCCCCCCCCCAGCCCTACTCTAACCCCCACCAAAAAATTTTTCTTACCTTTTGCACGCACCGGCAGCTTGCCAGCACGTGATCATCCAACACAGTTGCAATGGCCGGTCTGTCGGAGGCTTCTGGCCCCACCCTGCCCCTGGACTGCCCCTGTTGTAAAGCCCTGGGACTTACATGCATCCCTTTTTAAAATAGGCCCGGCGCACGCAACCTTTTTAAAATCTGGCCCATAAGGCCTAATTTTAAATCGTCGGCACACATAAAACCCAAGAGATACTCACATGGCTGGGATTTTTAAAGGCCTGTGGCCACGCGTGTATCTCCTGGTACATGCCGAAAACTTGAGACCTATAAAAGGGGCGGGCTGGGACAGTGCCATTAGGCACTGTCCCAGTGCTGGCAGCTGGCGGGCCTGTGCAACTTACTGCTGCTCTGGAGAGCAGGTGAGATGCAAAATAAAATTAGATTAGTTACAGGGGATTAAGGGGTCAGGTCGGAAAGGGGAAAAGGGAGGAAGGTTAGTTAGGGGGTTTAGGAAGTTCCCTCCCAGTCCACTCCTTTATTGGAATGGACTAGGAGGGAACTGGGGAAAACCTTGTCGTGTCAGTATATGTTTCTTAAAAAGTTTCCCTTCCCTGCACGCACAAGTCGGCACCAGCACGCAGATGCCCGTGCTGATATAAAATCGGGTGCACATGTGCCTGTGGGTATTGGATTTTATAACATGTGTGCGGTGATGCCCACGTGGATGCCTGCATGTGGCTTTTAATGTACCCTATAGTTTTCCTTTGAAAAAATTAGTATAAAATATGCATATAATTGATCTAAAATGTGTACAGTCATAATCCCTGCAAAACCATCAGCCTGATGTTTTACTACCCTGGTGCTTCCAGATAGAAGTATAAGAACATGAAAGATATCAGTAGATAAAAGCCACTTGGTCTGCTCAGTTTGCCCATTTGTACCTATTTACTTTGCTGTCATACATCCTACTCAATCTGGTCCCCCTTCTAACCTCTTACTCTGGCACTAAGGTTCATATGTATCTCTCCCAAACATGTTTGAATTCTATCCTGTTTTGATTCCTATCGGTTCTACTGGAAGTTTATTCCAGGTGCCCACCACCCATTCACTTAAAAATAGTTTCTAACTGTTCTGAATCAGGTAAACATCCGTGCTTTTTCCTATTCAGGCAGCTAAACTTTTTCTCCAATCAGTCCTCAAGACAAAGATTCTTTAGTTTTAATGTATTTATTGTACAGGTAAACCTTTCATTACTTACAATTGTTGCAATTCAAACGTGAGCTCCTAGGCAAAGATCTTTGGTAACTGAAGACAGGGTAACAGGAGGGAGAAGGAGGTCTCTTGTGTTGCAGGAGTTAATGGTATAGGTAGGAAGCTTGAGGGATATGAGGCTGATGTAGTCTTCAGACGAAGGCAGTAAGAGAAAAGAAGAAAACCCGATCATTTCACAGGGTTTTACATAGCGCTGCTGGCTCAGAAGCAAGCATGGGCAAGACTGCGCTCTGTAAAACCCTGTGAAACGATCGGGTTTTCTTCTTTTCTCTTACTGCCTTCGTCTGAAGACTACATTAGCCTCATATCCCTCAAGCTTCCTACCTCTACCATAAACTAACTCCTGCAACACAAGAGACCTCCTTCTCCCTCCTGCTACCCTGTCTCCAGTTACCAAACATATTTGCCTAGGAGCTCATGTTTGAATTGCGACAATTGTAAGTAATGAAAAGTTTACCTGTACAATAAATACATTCAAACTTAAAGAATCTTTGTCTTGAGGGCTGATTGGAGAAAACGTTTAGCTGCCTGAATAGGAAAAAGCACGGATGTTTACCTGATTCAGAACAGTAAAAAACCTGTATCAAACAGGAAGATAGTAAAAAGTGAAAAGCCAGTGAACTGAAAGCATTTTTTAAAGAACTGCATACAGTGCAATGAAACAGGAACTTCATCCCCAAAGTATTTATTTATTTATTTATTTATTTATAATTTTTATATACCGACATTCTTACATTAAAATGCAAATCATACCGGTTTACATACAACAGAAAAAGCAGAAAAAAATATTTCCATAGTCAAATACAGAGAACATTTATAATAAAATTGTTAACAAAGGCATAAGGTAGGAACTTGAAAAAAAGGTTACTTAACAGAAAACGTAAAAAAAAAAAAATTAAATGAAGCACGAAGGGGTGCACAAAGGGGACAAAGGGGACACAAAGGGGTGCACAAAGTACAGTGTGACAGGGAAGTCTGCATTGAGTAGAAATCAAAGACCTGAATAAGCCTTCCACACATTCAGCTGTGGTGAGAGGCCAGGGAATCAAATATAAAACCCTAAGATTGTGAAGATTTATACTTTTGGAACTGCAAAGTCATTAAAGAAGCAATCGCAGATGTAAAATGAGCCCATGCTGCAAGCAAGGTATACAAAGAGTTGCAAAGAAAGCATTTTAACACCATTCAACTGATGCCAGAATTCACTCTAGACAAAGGATTTAACAACAGTACTTAAGCCCATTCAAGCTTCCCTCTTGCAGAGCAAGGAATTTCTCACCTGTAAGCAGCTCACCCCTCCCTTTGCTACACTCCTGCAGACAGAAACAGAGAGCAATCAGTTGCCATAGATACCAGATATGCTGACTCTACAGACAGGGCAGCGAGAAGATTGAAAGGACAGTGATTGCGAAAGCTGCTCTGCCCCTCCCCCATCTCTCTGTTACACATTTGCCACTGAAGGTTGCCATGGATACCAGATCTTTGCTGACTCCAGGGACAGGGAACAGAAAGCCCAAGGCAAACTTTCCTGAAGTGTTAGCTAGCCTTGCCCCTCTGCTTCTAAAGCAATTCAAAGTTGATTCCCTTAAACTCAGTGGCTGAAAGAAGTGTTTTCTGTTGACATGGCTGAAGCAGCAATACAGGAAGACAAAGACACCTTGAAACAGCTAGCTGAAGCCATTGAATTAAGAGATGGCACAGAGAAAAAAGGGAGAGATGCTGAAGAGGGGATGAAAGCAATAATTTGAAGAGATTATCTAAGCCAACAGAGAAAGCTGCGCAGAGATATGAGGCAAGAAGACAGAGGCATGAACACAGGATACAGAGAGAGTGGCATAACATCGAGCAGGAAAGGGAGAAGGTCTCAGAAAGCCCCACCAATCTTAAGTACCATATAAAACAGCTGCAGCTTTATTCCCAAACGTATCGGCTCATCACAGAAGAGTATCTCGAGTTCTTCACATGAACTAACACTGCAGAAAGCCTTGAAGAAAAAGGCCGCCAACAGAATTTAGACCAAATACACCAGAGAATGGTAATGAATACCATTAACAGTGCAGAAGTAAGTGATTCAATAAGCGAGGTCGACTCTCAGCACTCTTACACCTCCAAGTATACAAAGGAGTCCATAAGGTCACACGGGTCAAAATACTCAAACCGTTCTCAACTCAGCTCAGTCACCCTCCAAAAGAAAGCAAAGTCTTGAGCAGCCATAATATGCATACAGTATGCTGAACAAGAAGCAGCCCTTAAAAGAGAAGGGCTCAGAATAGAAGAAGAACAGAAGACTGCTGCTGCCACAGCTGCCGCCGAGGCATGCAGAAGCTGAACTAGATATCACCCTGGACGTTGCAGCAGAAAGGAGAAGCAGCGGCCCTTGAAGCTGAAATTAAGGTATTTGATGTGGCCCTGGACCAAGGCGACGAGGGGGACCCACTCAGCTCTATGGCCCAGCAGGACATGACCCAATGGATGCTTGAGTATGTCATGTCACGTCAGCGTGACGTGACGTGACATACTCAAGCATGACCCAATGGATGCTTGAGTATGTCACGTCACGTCAGCGTGAAAACGCCGCCTCCCTCAGAGCAACCCTCGCATCATGGGAGAACACGCTCCCCTCACAAATGGATGCCTTGACCAAACAAATCGGACCTGAAACACAAAATGCTATGAATACTAAATGCCATGGCAGTGACCCACCGGCTCTAAATCACATGGATGTATGGCAACTCACGCGCCAAGCATATGCCCCAAGGAAAACACTTCCATGCAACCATGGATCCCAGTGTCCCGTGGAGACTGGGAACAAGAAAGAGCTAAGAAACTACACTCAAGAAGGGCTCCAATTGAGTACCCTGTGCCAAAACAGGAGACAATTGATCAACCACAGCCCGAGCCAATGTACAACAAGGGTGACATGCACAGTCAACCACAAGACACCCGCCCATCAAGACCTATTGCCTTTCAGAACGAGCCTTCAGAAAGAGAAGACCTAGCAAGGTACATGACCCGCTGAGAATTCATAACCGCAGGGCTTTACGAGTTCAACGACCACCCTGAGAGTTACAAGGCATGGAATTCTGACTTCCAAGATGCTGTGAAGGATATGAGATTGACTCCGAAGGAAAAGATAAACTTGATGGTAAAATGGTTGGGACATGAATCGATCAAACACATGAGAGGATTAAAAAATGTCTACCCATGTGATCCCTTTACAGCGCTAAAAGAGGTATGGGTGAGACTTGAGCAATATTATGGGGACCCAGTTACCATAGGGAATGCATTATTTGAAAAAATGGAAAACTTTCCAGAAATATCCAGTAGAGATAACTGAAAGTTGCAAGAGTTGGGAGATCTCCTCCAAGAGTGGAGACAGCTAAGGCTGAACTCATTTACTCGAGTCTCAACCTTCTGGACACACCATGAGGCATGAACACCATCATAAACAAACTGCCACGTGATATACAAGATAAATGGGCATCTCACGGTGCATGGTACAAAGAAGACCACAAAGAGTACCCACCTTTCCACATCTTCAGAAAGTTCATACGAGATTTAGCAAAACATAGGAACAACCTTAGCTTCTCATTCAGTACACATGAAATACACAGAATCAGCCACAGAGTGAGCGAGAGGCCAACCAATAAGCATAGCGGCAGCAGGAAGCCCATCTCTGTGCACAAAATGGAAGTGTAACCCGCAGCATCTACAGCGAATAGACTTCCTAGTATGTATAGAGCAGAGGATCCAGACCGACAGTGTCCAATACACAAGAAACCTCACCCACTCAGAAAGTGTCGAGGATTCAAAGGGAAACCTTTGAAAGAGCACAAAGAACTGTTAAAAAAGTAAAGAATTTGCTACCAGTGCTGTTCTTCATTTAATCTCATGGCTAAGGACTGTAAAGTAGGGATGTGAATCGTTTTTTGACGATTTAAAATATTGTCCGATATATTTTAAATCGTCAAAAATCGTTAGAGCCGCGATACAATAACAATTCCCCCGATTTATCGTCAAAAAATCGTAAATCGGGGGAAGGGGGAGGGGAAGGGGGAGGGCGGGAAAACCGGCACACTAAAACCCACCCCGACCCTTTAAAATAAATCCCCCACCCTCCCGAACCCCCCAAAATGCCTTAAATTACCTGGGGTCCAGAGGAAGGGTCCCGGTGTGATCTTTTACTCTTGGACCTCCGTGCGTTGTAGAAATGGCGCCGGCGCTATATTGTTTTTTGTCCCCCGACGTCAGGAGCGTAGGAGATCGCTCCCGGACCCCCACTGGACCCCCCGGGACTTTTGGCCAGCTTGGGGGGGCCACCTGACCCCCACAAGACTTGCCAAAAGTCCAGCGGGGGTCCGGGAACGACTTCCTGCACACGAATCGTTTTTCCGTACGGAAAAACGATTCACGGTAGGAGATCGCTCCTTGCCCCCTGCTGGATCCCCAGGGACTTTTGGCCAGCTTGGGGGGGCCTCCTGACCCCCACAAGACTTGCCAAAAGTCCAGCGGGGGTCCGGAACGACCTCCTGCAGTCGAATCGTGTTGCCGTACGGCTTTTGCAAAACGATTCGACTGCAGGAGGTCGTTCCGGACCCCCGCTGGACTTTTGGCAAGTCTTGTGGGGGTCAGGAGGCCCCCCCAAGCTGGCCAAAAGTCCCTGGGGGTCCAGCGGGGGTCCGGGAGCGATCTCCTACCGTGAATTGTTTTTCCGTACGGAAAAACGATTCGCATGCAGGAAGTCATTCCCGGACCCCCGCTGGACTTTTGGCAAGTCTTGTGGTGGTCAGTAGGCCCCCCCAAGCTGGCCAAAAGTCCCTGGGGGTCCAGCAGGGGTCCGGGAGCGATCTCCTACGCTCCTGACGTCGGGGGACAAAAAAACAAAATGGCGCCGGCGCTACCTTTGACCTGTCACAGGTCAAAGGTAGCGCCGGCGCCATTTCTACAACGCACGGAGGTCCGAGAGTAAAAGATCACACCGGGACCCTTCCTCTGGACCCCAGGTAATGTAAGGCATTTGGGGGGGGGGTTCGGGAGGGTGGGGGATTTATTTTAAAGGGTCGGGGTGGGTTTTAGGGTTGTTTTAGTGTGCTGGTTTTCCCTCCCTCCCCCTTCCCCTCCCCCCCCACTGGACCCCAGGTAATTTAAGGCATTTGGGGGGGGGTTCGGGAGGGTGGGGGATTTATTTTAAAGGGTCGGGGTGGGTTTTAGGGATGTTTTAGTGTGCCGGTTTTCGATTTACACGATTTACACGATTTACATGATATTTAAAAAACCCAAACTGCGACGATCCGATTCCCTCCCCCTCCCAGCTGAAATCGATCATTAAGACGATCAATCACATGATTCACATCTCTACTGTAAAGTAGCCATTAAGTGTTCAGAGAGCGGGAGTGACCAACATGATAGCACCCTGCACCCTGACGGAGTAAGATTTCATCCTTCGGAAACCTTACACCCTAGTTCAAACCACGGCGGATGTGAGTGCATGTCTTCGGTAATAATACATCTCCTACAGTAGCCACATACGGGCTCAGAAGGACAGCCCAAAAGAAGAAAAAGAGTACGGCGCAGATGCCAGACACTTTGTGGAATGGGACTTCTATGTAGATGATGGACTAAAATCCTTACCTACTGCAGAGGAAGCAATCTATTTAATAAGGATGACACAAGCCATGCTGGCAGGTGCCAATCTAAGGCTCCACAAAATAGCCTCCAATAGTTCTGAAGTAATGAGAGCATTTCCTTTGGATGATCATGCCAAAGACTTAAAGAACTTGGACCTGAGAGTGGACACACCTCCTCTCTAATGAAGCCTTGGATTAAATTGGGATCTAAAGAGAGATTTCTTCACATTCCAAGTCTCAACCCAAGATAAACTGTATATTCGCTGAAGTGTTTTGTCCATAGTCAACAGCCTGTATGATCCACTGGAGTTTGTGGCTCTAGTCATGATACAAAGAAGAGCCTTGTTAAGAGAACTCTCATCAAGTACTACCGAGTGGGACACCCCACTACCTCAAGCAAAGAAGCCAGAATGGGAAAAATGGAAGAGCCCCCTAAAAGTGCTTGAACAGTTCCACATTCCACGCACTTACATCCCAATACCACTTAATACAGCCAGCCACAAAGATATCTGCGTTTTCTCTGATGCATCTGTGAAGGCCATAGCTGCGGTAGCCTTTTTGAGAGTGACGGATGCAGAAGGAATAGTGCGTGTGGGCTTCATCTTCAGCAAAGCCAAGTTAGCATCACAGTTTAACCATACCATTCCACGTCTAGAATTGTGTGGAGCGATGCTAGCAGTGGAAATAGTGGAGTTAATAATAGCCGAAATGGACATGCAAATTGATGCTATCCGCCATTACACGGACAGCAAAGTAATACTGGGCTACATCTACAACCAGACAAGAAGGTTCCATGTATATGCTCAACTCTGGGGTTTTGCCACTCAGATCCGCTCCGACTGTGGAACCAACTTCGTAGGAACCTGTAAAGAGTTGAACATTGCATCTGTTAAAATTGACTATCCTACCGTTAAAAGGTACCTCTGTGATCAGAAATGTACGTGGATATTCAATCCACCCCATTCTTCACACATGGGAGGATCATGGGAGCGAATGATCAGGATGGCACGCTGAATTCTTGACGCCATGTTAAAAGAAACCAAGCCAACTCGACTCACCCATGAAATCTTAAGCACCCTTCTGGCAGAAGTGGTAGCCATCATAAACGCAAGACCGCTAGTTCCAGTGTCATCTTACTCTGAGTCACCATTGATCCTAACTCCAGCCATGCTTTTAATGCAAAAGACTATTAGCATTCCTGTGCCACATGGAAACTTTGACAGCAAAGAGCTCTATAAGCGTCAATGGAAACAAGTCCAACAACTTGCCAAATTCTTTTGGAGTTGTTGAAAGAAAGAGTATTTGCCAACTCTCCAGTATCGAAGCAAATGGAAATCCAACAAGCCCAACATCCGAGGTGACTTCGTCCTTCTCAAAAACAGCCAAGCCCAACGCAATAACTGGCCTCTGGGACTCCATCAAGACTTATCCTGGAAACGACGGATGTGTTTGCAAGATTGAAGTAAAGACTGTGAACCAAGGGACAGCCAAGATCTTCTACAGGCCCATCAATGAGGTGGTGCTCCTCATGCCGCATGAAGAGACTTGAACTGCCATGGACCACTGTCCACCCCAGAGACTCTCTCTTTGTGTTGGCTGTCTCTTGTTTCAGCTTGGGGAAACCCTTTGAAGAAGACATTGCCTAGATGACTGAGAGACTGAGATGATCGTGAACTTCCCTGAACGTTGAAGGATCCAGTTATAGTGAACTTTGCACTGTTACATAATGATATAAGAACTGATATAATGGTATCTTGCGAAACCAGACGGGGAGTGTTCTGTCCCCAGCAGTGGGTACATGTTTGTATCTGTATATACTGCAGTTTAACTGTGTTTAGTGCAGGCCTCCCTTCTGAGGATTCTTAATATTGAAACACTTTTTGTAACCCATGATAAAAGTCTGTGAGCCTTTGCCTTTAAGAGGAGCCTTTGCCCTTAAGAGAAGCTCCCCCCCCCTCCACTTTCTCTATCGGAAGAGCTTGAATGCCCCTCAATCTAACTTGAGTCTTCCTAGGTGCTTTATAGGCTCAAGGGACTGCCCTTCATGCTTCCACTGTGTCACATGGTTCTTAGGCTCGCTGCCATTGGACCTTGCCCCCTGCCCCCAGCTTGTGGAGGCATTTCCTTTAGCAGCTCTCGACGAGAGCTGCTAAAGGAAATGCCATGCTTGCTTCTGAGCCAGCAGCGCTCTGTAGAACCCTGTGAAACAATTTGGTTTTTTACCTTTTCTCTTACTGCCTTCGTCTGAAGACTAAATCAGCCTCATATCCCTCATGCTTCCTACCTCTACCAGAAACCAATTCCTGCAACATAAAAGACTCCCTTCTCTCTCCTGCTTCCCTGTCTCCAGATCTTTGCCTTGGGGCTTATGTTTGAGATGCAACAATTGTAAGTAGAATTTACCTGTACAATAAATATTTTCAAACTTAAAGAATGTCTTGCGGACTAATTGGAGAAAAAGTTTAGCTGCCTGGATGGCAAACTCGGATGTCTGCCTGATCCAGAATACTAACATTCATTTTGATTCTAGTTCCCTCTAGTTTTCATGAAATAAGCCATTATCTTTGTGTTTCTCATTTTATTGTGAGATTTTGTCATCTGCTTTGAACTGACTGTTGGCCAGAAAAGGCCATAAAATTTAAATTTATGGAAAATGCTTCCTTCTGATATCTAACTGAAATCTGCTAGACATATGAATATTTGTAAGATATTTAATATCCTTAAGTTTCTCTGTGGAAAGCTGTTAGTGCTAGCCATGCATTGTTTTGTGTGGTCCTTCTTTGAATTGCTTCTACCTTATTAATTGGACATAGTCAGCAAGAGGGAACATAGTCTGCAAGTCTTCCCTGGATATGCTTCTCTGAGGAAGTCAAAAAGCTTTATTATAACTCTTTGTTCAATGTAGTGCAATGTAGTGCAATTTAGCTAACAATATTCTTTCCTGATTTATGTTTTGCTTGGTATGAACAAAGATAGAGGCTACTATTTACTAGAGTATAATAAGAATGAAAGATATGTAAACAAATTTGTGCAAGGTTGTACCATCAGTAGAGTTTTTGACTCCATGGACAAGATAAAAGATAATTATAATTGGTTGAAAATAGATATAGTGAGGTGTGTCCTTTTCCTATCAGTAATAAAATGTGTTGTGCTTGTAGGTAATTGCAAACAGAACCTAGGTCAGGCTGACCTGTTGATTAGTCAGGACCTAAAACTTATGGTATTTGAATAAAATGCAAAAATGTAAGGGCCAGATTTTTAAACCTACGCGCGGGCGTAGATCTGTGCATTCAACCCGGTGCGCATGTTATAAAATCTGGGTCGGCGTGCGCAAGGGGGTATACACTTGTGCGCCTTGCACGCGCCGAGCCCTAGGGGAGCCCCGATAGTTGTTCCCTCCGAGGCTGCTCCAAAATCGGAGCGGCCTCAGAGGGAACTTTCCTTTCGGTCCCCCACCTTCCCCTGCCTTCCCCTACCTAACCTGCCCCCCAGCCCTATCTAAACCCCCCCCGACCTTTGTTGACGAAGTTGCGCCTGCCTCTGGGCAGGCGTAGGTTGCGCGCGCCGGCCGAGTGCCGGTGCGTGAGCCCCTGGCACGACCGCTGTGCCGGAGGCCTCGGTCCTGCCCCGCCCCACCCCACCCACTCCGCGCCCATTTTTTCAAGCCCCGGGACATACGCGCATCCCGGGCCTTGCGCACGTCGCCGGGCCTATTCAAAATAGGCTCGGCGCGTGCAGGAGCGGGTTTTCGGGGTTACGCGCATAATATACGCTCGTAACCCTTTGAAAATCCGCCCCTAATTGTACTTGGTCAAGTTAAGATAAAATTCTTTTAATGTTGTACTTTATCATGATGACCTTGTATTTAGAAACATTATATATAATTGTAATTACTGGATTTCGAGACTGCCCACTGAGCCTGTTTGAAGTGTAGTTTTCTCCCATGTGATATTTTTCCTAAGTAAATGTTACATGTCAATTAAACTTGATAGATTTGTACTGCAACAGATTCATTTTTGTCTAATTTAAAATTGTGGAAAGAATCACCAGGGCATTTAGTAAATTAGAAAATCTTAAAACCTCCACATCTCCCCCCAACACCTACCTAACTTTACTGGGTAAGCCTCAATTTCTACATCAGCCAAAAGGAATGATAAAATAATATTTTTCTCTATCCTGAAGGACCAAGCAACATCATCTTATTTCTCAATCTTGCCAAAAAGATCCTTCTATAAGAATTGTGAAACAATTTTTTATTCTGTTATTTAAAGATGAGTTTGAGATTACAGTTGCTATTAACAGATTAACATTTTGGAATCACAGATAAAATAGAGATGGCAGAGGCCATAAATATCAAAATACAAGAAATATTAATGTTCCAGGAGAAAAACTTGGAACATATAACTTTTATTTTCTGTTAAAATTTGAAAAGAGCCTTTTATGTTTAATATGCAGTAGTACTTAGGATACCACTGCTTCTTAACAAGAGGATGATCCTTAAATTTAACAGATAAGATCCTCAAAGCTGCTCTCTCTGCACAAATGTATACACTTGAGAGATGATTTTTCCCTTTGTGAAACAAATTTAGAGAATCCCAAAATATGATTGATTCAATTGATGAATGCTGCTATGGTGTAGAACTTTGTCAAGGACACCTAGTATACATTAAGAGAATAATTTTGTAACAGCCTTCATAGATTTGCAGACTGTTAGGGGCCCAAGTTACACCAATTTTTGAAGTGCAAATATTTCTGGCAAAACTATGCACACAGAATTACACTGGCTAAATTGATGTGCATACTTTTGATAAGAGAATTTACATGCGTGCTTTTAAAAATCAAATAGTATGCACATAAGATTTAACACTGCCTTGACTCCACTTTGTGGAATGTCTCTCACCTATGTGTGTAATATTATGTGTATAAGATGTGTTTGCATGTAATATTAAATGCATATCAGTTGCACAATTTTCTGAAAGGCCATTTCTGTGGATAAAACAGTATTTTACCTCTACCTTCCCTAAGCACTAGCCAATCACTAGGTAGGAGATAAGAATAGTGCTTAGGAGAACTGGATATATTAGAAATCAAATCAATGATATTGGACCACTGTCTGAAATAGAAAGTCATCGTCAGCAGGTATTCTGGATAAAATTATTTATCAATTTCAGTTAAGTCTCTTGAGGTCCAAAATCCAAATTATAACTTCTCTCCTTCAGCTGGTACCAACTGGTATTCCAAAAGACTATAGGCCTGATTTTAAAAGAGCCACGGACGTAAAAAACGGGGGTTATGCACGTGACTGGGCCACGCGCATTTTAGAATGGAACTGGCCACGCTTGTAACGTGCCAAAGTGCTGGGGGTGTGGTCTGGGTGGGCCGAGACAGCACCTTTAGCTGCTGTCCCAGGGAGGCATGTGCCAGCAGCCGGCCAGCACATGGAGATTACTTCTGTTCCCAGGGAGCTTTAAGTATTAAAATAAAAATATGAGGGATAGGTAGGGTTAGGTTGGGGGTCGGGAAGGAGAGGGAAAGACGTAGGAAGGGTAGAGTTAGGGATAAGAAAGTTCCCTCCCAGTCCACTCCTTAATTGGAGTGAACTAGGAGGGAACTGGGGGAGGCCCGATTGTGTCACCGTGCATATTTTGCTAAAATCCCTTTCCCCCCCGCTCGCAGAGTTGAGGACCTCCCGCACATGCGGAAAAACTATTCTCAGCCTTAATAGTGACCTTATCAGAGCTAAGTAAAGATGGCAAAGGGCAAAGCTTTCTAGAAAAAATTTAAGAGCACAATAAAATATGCCGTGCTGGGTCAGAGCACAGTCTATCGAGCCCAGTGTCTTGTCTGTGATAGTGACCAGTTTGGGTCACAAATCCCTGCAAATCCCAAAAAGTACTAAAGTAGGTCTATTTCTTGTTTCTTACTCCCAGGGACAAGTGCTAGTTTTCCAAAGTCTATCTGGCTAATAATCATTTATGAACTTTTTCTCCAGGAGCTTGTCCAAACCTCTGTCAAACCCCACTATATGTTGGTCGCCTTGACCACGTCCTCTGCCAGCAGATTCCACAGCTTGATTCTGCACTGAATGAAAAACATCTACAATTTGTTTCAAATCTGCAGGTGGTTAGTTTCATGGACTGTCCCCTGGTTTTAGTATTATTTCAAAGGATAAATAATGATCCCATTCCATTATCATATCCTCTCTGATGACTCTTTTCCAAGCTTAAGAGCCCTAATCTGTTTAGCCTTTCTGTATAAGACAGTCAGCATTTCCATCCACTTTTGTTGTTTCTAGTTCCGGTCTGCTTTTCTTGAGATGGATCAGCCAGACCTGCATGCAGTATTCAAGGTGTGGTCACACAATGGATCGTTTCAGAGGCTTTATGATATTATTATTATTTTTATTATTTAACAGCTTTTCTATACCAACATTAGAATGCACATCATATCGGTTTACATCTCAACAGTAGGTGGAAAATACAATGAACAGGGGTGGGAGAGGGTCAACAGTAGAAACTCGAGGGCAGGAGGCTCTAGGGGGAGCCTGAAAATTGAACTAGAGAAGTAACAATAACTCGAGAGGTAACATATTTACATGATGCAAATTACTTGGAGCGAGTCAAAGATAACAGAGAAGCAGGAGAAGAGGGTGAGAGAGGTACGTGGAGTTAGTCTGGAAATGCCTGGTGGAAGAGCCAAATCTTTAGCATTTTCCTGAATTTAGTATGGTAAGACTCCAGGCGGAGGTTTGTGGGTAGGGCATTCCAGTGAGTTGAGCCAGCAATTGAGAGACCACAGTCCCTTGTTGCTGTGAGACGTGCCTTCTTGAGGGCTGGGACTTGTAGGGTGCCTTTGAAATTTGCTCTAGTGGGGCAGGTGGATTGTGTGGATCAGAGCAGTTCGCTGAGCCAAGAGGAACTATTTATGTGGATGGATTTGTGTATGATAGTGAGAGTTTTGAATAGGATGCGTGATGGGATGGGGAGCCAGTGGAGGTCTTTGAGGATGGGGGTTATGTGGTCTGATTTGCGTGCATTCATGATTATCCTTGCAGTGGCATTCTGTAGTATTTGGATGGGTTTGATGGTGGAGTAGGGAAGGCCAAGGTACAAGGAATTGCAGTAATCCAGCTTAGATGATAGGATGGATTGGATGACAGTTCTGAGATCGTGTGTGTGGAGGAGTGGCTTGAGCTTTTTTATAACATTGAGCTTGTAAAAGCCTTCTTTTAGGATGGAGTTAATGTGTTTTTTTAGGTTTAGATGTGGATCAATTAGAACACCAAGGTTTCGTACAGGAGGCTGTGAAGTGAGGGAGGTGGCTGTAGGGTCATTGGGAGGAGAGAGCTTAAGGGTTTGGTGGTTGTGGATGAGGAGAAGCTCAGTTTTTGAGGAATTGAGGGCAAGTTGTAGGGAGGTGAGTAATGAGTTTATGGATACAAGGCATTTCCTCCCAGAAAATTAGTGCTGTAGATAATGATTCATGGACAGGGATGATGATTTGTACATCATCTATATAGATGTAGAAATTGAGGCCAAGGTCAGTTAGATGATGGCAGAGGGGTAGGATGTAGATGTTGAAAAGGGTGGATGATAGGGAGGAGCCTTGGGGCACTCCCTGGGTGAGGGCGAAGTGTGTGGATTCTGAGTTGCCAAGTTTAACAGAGAAATGTCTGTTAGCCAGGAAGGATTTGAACCAGAGTAGGACTATGCCAGAGATACCGATGTCAGCCAAGCGGGAAATGAGGAGGTTGTGGCTAATCGTATCAAAGGCTGCAGAGATGTCAAGGAAGGCAATGAGAAGGCTAAGACCGTGGTCAAGGCCAGTGAGGAGGGCATTGGTGAGGGATAGTAGAAGGGTTTCTGTGCTCAGGTTCTTACAGAAGCCAAATTGTGAGGAGTGAAGAATGTTGTTGTCTTCAAGATAGTCCATAAGCTGGGTGTTCACCACCTTTTCCATGATTTTGGCGATGAGGGGGAGATTTGAGATGGGATGGTAGTTGGCCGGGTCTTTAGGGTCAAGAGATGGTTTTTTGATCAGGGGTTTGACGACTGCGTATTTTAGGGAATTGGGAACTGAGCCAGCGGATAGGGAGTTGTTAATAGAGATGTGAATCGTGTCCTCGATCGTCTTAATGATCGATTTCGGCTGGGAGGGGGAGGGAATCGTATTGTTGCCGTTTGGGTTTTAAAAATATCGTGAAAAATCGTTAAAATCGTGAGCCAACCCCCTAAAACCCACCCCCGACCCTTTAAATTAAATCCCCCACCCTCCCGAACCCCCCCCCCCCAAATGCTTTAAATTACCTGGTGGTCCAGAACGGCGACGGTCCGGAACGGCCCCCTCAATTGAATCCTTTTGTCTTCAGCCGGCGCCATTTTGCAAAATGGCCGCCGCAAAATGGCGGCGGCCATAGACAAAAACGATTCGACAGAGGAGGTCGTTCCGGACCCCCGCTGGACTTTTGGCAAGTCTTGTGGGGGTCAGGAGGCCCCCCCAAGCTGGCCAAAAGTTTCTGGGAGTCCAGCGGGGTTCAGGAAGCGATTTCTTGCCGCAAATCGTTTTCCGTACGGAAAATGGCGCCGGCAGGAGATCGACTGCAGGAGGTCGTTCAGCGGCGGTCCGGAACCCCCGCTGAACGACCTCCTGCAGTCGATCTCCTGCCGGCGCCATTTTCCGTACGAAAAACGATTCGCGGCAAGAAATCGCTTCCTGAACCCCGCTGGACTCCCAGAAACTTTTGGCCAGCTTGGGGGGGCCTCCTGATCCCCACAAGACTTGCCAAAAGTCCAGCGGGGGTCCGGAACGACCTCCTCCATCGAATCGTTTTTGTCTATGGCCGCCGCCATTTTGCGGCGGCCATTTTGCAAAATGGCGCCGGCTGAAGACAAAAGGATTCAATTGAGGGGGCCGTTCCGGACTGCCGCCGTTCTGGACCACCGCTGGATCCCCAGGTAATTTAAAGCATTTGGGGGGGGGGGGGTTCGGGGGGGTGGGGGATTTAATTTAAAGGGTCGGGGGTGGGTTTTAGGGGGTTTTAGTGTGCCGGTTTTCCTGCCCTCCCCCTTCCCCCGATTTACGATTTTTTAACGATAAATCGGGGGAATTGGTATTGTATCGTGGCCCTAACGATTTTTGACGATTTAAAATATATCGGACGATATTTTAAATCGTCAAAAAACGATTCACATCCCTAGTTGTTAATGATGTCTGCTAGGGGTTTGGCAGTGATGTTGGGGATGGATAGGAGGGTTTTGGTGGGGATGGTATCGGATGGGTGGGATGCGGGCTTGATTTTTTTGAGAATGGACTCAATTTCCTTGGAAGAGGTGAGATCGATGGTGTGGAGTGAGTTGTTGGGGGAGGTGTGGTGGTTGCTGGGCATGGGAATGGTTGTGGGAGAGGGAGAGAACCTGAAGAGTATGTTTGTTATTTTGTTATGGAAGAATTGAGCGAGTTCTTCACATTTTGTGCTGGCTTCTTCGTCGGCGATGATATTCTCTATTTAATTCTCTCTTCTTTTCTCAATAATTCCTAAGAATTTAGCTGTCTGTGCTGTAATTTATTTAATTTAATTAATTTTTTTAATTAAAAAGGCATTCAGTTGCTTTCTTGGATTCTCTAGCTGGCACCAGCCTTAAATTTTCTAGCATTAAAAACATGCTGGTCGATTTTAAAAGCCTTGTGTGTGCCAAAACCGGGAAATATGCATGTGTCTCACGCAGGAGCTGGCTAATACTCGTGTGAGAGGTAAAAGGTCCTTCTAGCATCCCTCTTTGCTAGTTTTCTAGCTGAGAAGGGAGGATTTGCATGAAATGTAGAGAGCTGTCACAGGGTCTTGCGGTGGTCTTACAATTGAGCCACTGTCTGCTGGACCTTGTGCATGAAGAGATGATCTGTGGTGCATGGCAGATCAACTAGTTTACCTTAGGCTTCAGGCCGTAAATCAAGGGCCGTAAGCCTGGTTCACCATCTAGCACTGATTCCTGTTGCTGGCAACGGGAGGACGTTTCGAAGTAATCACATGTTCGAATTTCATGTTGATGGCAGTGAGGTTCCTTTGATGTTGTGTCAAACATAGCTGGTAAACAGCAATATGTGACATCAACATGGATCCCTGGAAGATTTTACAACCTAGACCCTCCTGAAAACTTCTGGTCCTCTTTAGTGACCAGGTCAAAAGGGATGTCATCAATGGTGGCATCGACGGAATCGATGGTGGCCTCGATGGATCGAGGGTGGTGGCAACGGCAGTGTCGATGGAACCAACGGCGGCCTCGACAGAACCGATGGCAGCATTGAAGGCATCGACGGAGGCATCGATGGATCCAGGGTGGTGGCGAGGGTGGTGTCGATGGAACCACCGGTGGCCTCGACAGAACCGATGGCAGCATTGAAGGCATCGACGGAGGCATCGATGGCGGCCCCGATGGATCGATGGGGGCGTCGATGGAATCGACGGAGGCCCTGACTGCATCGACGGCGACCTCGAAGGCATCGATGGTGGCCGCGATGGGATGGCGGCCTCCATGGCATCAATGGGAACCGAGAACGCCCCAATCCCTCTAGCCCCGATGGACCCGGTGGAAGATTGCAGCAAGGACACCCGCGGACATTGTGGGGCGGACCGAATGTGATAGACATAGGGAGAGAAAAAAAGAGGGCCGCAAAACAGTTGGTAACCCAGGGGAACCGACAGTGAGGTTATAGGAATCGACCAGAGAACACAGAATAGTACTCACCGAGCGTTGATGAAAATATATGCAAAGGGAGATCTGTGTAGGGAAATTATCTGTGAAGTAAAACTTCAAGTTTTTCCGTGAGGACAAGTTGTGAGAAAAAATCTCACAGAGCTCCTAAACACGAGGCAACAGCAGCGTGGAAAAAAAGAGACTGAAGGGAGACCCCTGTGGACACAGTGATCATGGCATGCTGGGCATGCTCAGTGTGCCAGTCAAAGTTTCTAGAAATTTTGACAAAAGTGTTCCGTAATAGGGCTCCACCTAATGACATCACCCATATGTGAGGACTACCATCCTGCTTGTCCTGGGAGAACATGTGAATCAGGGAGCTTGTCTGTAAACATCTTAGAGCATGTGCATGTGTGGGAGGCACATATGAGAGACTGTGAGGGAGCATCTGAGAGTGTGTTTGTATGCATGCGGGAGCATGTCTGTGAGCATTTGACAGTGTGTGTGTTTTAGTGAGCATGTGTATGTGAGCATGTGCTTATAATTGATCATATGAGAATGAGAATGTGTGTATATAGGAGAGAGGAGAAATTTTGTGCACACCCCCTCACCCCCAATTATTTTCTATGTATGTTATCGTGTAACCTGTCCCAAACTATTTGGAGGGGCAGGATATAAATACTTTTAAATAAATAAAAAAAATCTACAACAGTCTCAGGATGACTGGGATCAAAAGTTCCCAAGTATGGAGAGCACACTATTTTTTCCCTTACTTGTTTTAATTATTATAATCTTTTATTTGATGTGCCTGCTAGTTTGAAATATTTTATTTGGGACAATTTTAAATATTTTTATATGAGATTTTAATTATTGGATAATCTTTTCATCAGGTGTTTTGAAATATTATTTTTATTAGTATGATTTTACTGTTATGATTGATGTTTTCTATTTCTTGATTCCATTGTTTTAAGAGGAATGGTGGCAATTCTGATTTTTCCATTGTTGCATTGTATACAGCATCTGGCTTGTTGTGGTTTCCATTTCAGTTTTTGTCTGCATGTTTCTATTTATACTTTATGGTGTTTATTCTGTATTTGGTGAGGTTGTGTTTGTATTTTGCATGTGTAACCAAGGTAAGGTATTCTACTAACATTTAGTTTTTGTGACGGTATCTATTGCAGCCTGGCTTGTTCTGCTTTCCTAATAAGAGGTGTATTGGTGTTCCAGTGCCCTGTGTAATATTTGCAGTACTGCCTTTTCATATGTAGGGTTGTTGCATGGACATGTGTATGAGAGAGGGAGTGTGTCAGAGAATGAATTTGTGTGTGTGTGTGTGTGTGTGTGTGTGTGTGAGAGAGAGAGAGTGAGCCTGTGTGCATGTGTGTTTATGAGGGAGAAAGAGCCTGTGTATGTGAGAGAGAGGGAGCATGTGAGAGAATGAACATGTAAGTGTGTGTGTGTGTGTGTGAGAGAGAGAGAGAAGATAAAGTTTGTACAGCCCTACCTCCCCCAGTTCACAACAGTCAGGGTGATTGGAAGTCAAAAGAGCCCCGGTATGGAGGGCAGATATTTTTTAAAATCCTTAGTAGATTTAATTGTGTTATTTGATGTTTCTGCTATTTTTTAAAATATTTTTTTAGTATTTTGGGAAATGTATAACATTTTTTAATTATCAGATGTTTTGAAATATTTATTCTTATTAGTATGTGTTTACTATTATGATTCATGATTTGTATTTCTTGATTTTGTTGTTTGATGTTCTGTGAGAAATGGTAATTTCTGCTGGGTGCATTCTAAAGTTTTTATCAATAGCAGTATAACTAGTAGTTCGGCTCAGATGTGTATACAGTGGCTTGCAAAAATATTCGACCCCCCCAAAATGTCAGCAGATTTGTGAGGAATAGAGATGTGAATCGGAACTGCACCATTTTTAAAGATGGCACAGGCCATCCAGTGCTCCTACCATGTGACAGCGGCCGGCCAATGGCACGGATACCCTGTCACATGGTAAGGGCAAAGGGCCATCGGCGCCATTTTTATTAGCGCAGTTGATGGCCTGAGAGTGGGAGATCGCTCCCCACGCCCTCACTGGACCACCAGGTAATTTTAAAACATTTTGGGGGGGGGGGGGAAGCTAAAGGGTCGATATTTAAAGGGTCGGTGGGGTTTTTTTTATTGGGCCATCGGCGCCATTTTTATTAGAGGCATCAGAATGGCGCCGATGGCCCAAGAGCAGGAGATCAGTCCTGGGGTTTCCACTAGACCACCACGTACTCGTAAAAAGTTTTGGGGGGGTTCGGGAGGGTGGGGGAAGGTAAGGGTTTAGTTTTAAAGGGCCAGGATGGGTTTAGGGGTTGTTTTGGTGTGCCGGTTTTCCCGCTCTCCCCCCCCACAAATCCCCGATTTACGATTTTTCATGATAAATCGGGGGAATTTCTATTGTATCGCGCACTCTAACGATTTTTGACGATTTAAAAAATATCGGACGATTTTTTAAATCGTCAAAAAACGATTCACATCCCTAGTGAGGAATACAAATTACACTTACACAAATTGTTCCAGACAGTGTATTGCAAACTAGTATGCTCTTAAAGTAAATTTTCAAAGTCATAATTCATTATTTCTCTGCATTTCTTGTAAAATACATTTAAAACTAAAAAACTCTGCTTGCATAAGTATTTAACCCCTTCAGACTAGTACTTGGTAGAACCACCTTTTGCTGCAATAACAGCTTTAAATCTGTTGGGATACGTTTCTGCCAGCTTTGCACACAGAGTGATTTTTGCCCATTCTTCCTGGCAGATTTACTCCAGGTCATTCATGTTGGTTGGATGATGCTTATGGAAAGCAATTTTCAAATAGTGCCACAGATTCTCGATTGGATTGAGATCTGGACTTTGATGCGGCCATTGTAGAACATTCACCGTATTGTTGTTCAACAACTCCCTGTGTTGCTTTATCCTTGTGCTTGGGCTCATTGTCCTGCTGAAAGCTGAACTTTCTCCCGTGTGATAGTTTTTCAGCAGATTGAAGCAGGTTGTCTTGCAGTATCTCCCTGAATGTTGCACCATCCATCCATCCTTCAGTTTTAACAAGATGCCTAGTCCCCACTGACGAAAAACATCCCCACAACATGCTACCACCACCCCCATACTTTACTGTTGGGATAGTGTTTGATGAGGAATGGGCAGTCCTAGGTTTGAGCAACACATAGCATCTTGAATTTTGGCCAAAATGCTCCATTTTTGTCTCATCTGACCATAAAACCTTATTCCACATTTTACCTAGGTGACTCTGATGCTTTCTGGCAAACTCCAGGCATGCTTTGATGTGGTTTTTCTTCAGTAATGGCTTCTTTCTAGTCACTCTTCCATGCAGGCCAGTTGTATGCATAGCTCTTGATATGGTTGACTGGTGCTCCTCCACTCCACTCAGCCACTGAATTCTGTGAAAGTGCTTGATTGCCTTTGGGGCTTCCCTTACAAGTCTCCTCCTTGCTCTGATGCTGAGTTTTGAGGGACTGCCTTGTCTAGGCAGCATCTGGATGGTATGATGCAGCTTCTATATCCTTACAGTTGATAAACAGTGCTCACTGGGATATCCAAGCACTTGGGCATTATTTTGTAGCCTTTTCCTATCTTGTGCATGTCTATAACTTTATCTTTAATGTCCTTAGAATGCTCTTTGGTCTTCATTTTCACAGCTTTTCTTCAGATTCAGAGTTGGACCAATTGTATTGAAATTATGGAGTCTTTTATCCAGAAAAGCTGACCTTTTTTTTTACCAATTCACAGGTAGAGGCTAATTGTAAGCCAATTGTTAGGGCAACATCTTTCATCTGTGTAAACGTGGAGCTTACACAGCACAGGGGTTGAATACTTATGCAAGCAGCATTTTTCAATTTTTCATTTTATTTTACAAAAGATGCAGAAAAATAATGAATTGTGCCTTTGAAATTTTACTTTAAGAGCATACTGCCTGGAACAATCTGACTAAGTGTAATTTGTAATCCACACAAATCTGATGACCTTTTAGGGTGTTAAATACTTTTGCAAGCCACTATACTTAGTGCCCACCCATGACCTGGGCCTAGCCAAAAATGTTGCAGTTGGGTGCTGCAGGCAGGATAGTGGACCCTTGGGCCGGCCCACCTAGGATGACAGGGTAGGCCGGGAGGCGGAGCCACAGGCTGGCGGTGTTCACCCGGGAACCAGGAGCCCCCCAGGAGGAGCCCGTAGGGTCCTGGAACCTTGGGACTTGGGATATCAGCTCAGAGTCAAATAGCAGATAAAGCCTGGGCAGGGAGTGTAGCAAGAACAGTCCAAGGAGTGAAAAGATAGTCTGTAGACCGGCAGTGCAGGTCGAGGGCCAGCTGAAGACAGGACAGCGGGCAGCAGCAATACCTGTAGTGAGCCGGACCGTGAGGCAGGGTTTGTAGAGTACTGGGCCGGGAACAGGCTGAAGGCTGAGGTAGAATCAATAACAGACTGTGGACTGGAACAGGCTGTAGACTGGAATGGAGTCTGTAGCTGGCTGTGAACTGGAGCAGGCTGTAGACTGGAATGGAGTCTGTAGCTGGCTGTGAACCGGAGCAGGCTGTAGACTGGAATGGAGTCTGTAGCTGGCTGTGAACCGGAGCAGGCTGTAGACTGGAATGGAGTCTGTAGCTGGCTGTGAACCGGAGCAGGCTGTAGACTGGAATGGAGTCTGTAGCTGGCTGTGAACCGGAGCAGGCTGTAGACTGGAATGGAGTCTGTAGCTGGCTGTGAACCGGAGCAGGCTGTAGCCTGGAATGGAGTCTGAAGCTGGCTGTGAACCGGAGCAGGCTGTAGCCTGGAATGGAGTCTGAAGCTGGCTGTGAACTGAAGCAGGCTGTAGCGGAATCAGGAACGGACCAAGGTCAGAGGCAGGCGGCAGGCTGAAGCGAAGTCAAAGGCAATCCAAAGGTCAAGTCAGGAACGAGGAACAGACGAAGCACAACTCAGAACTACTAGGCAGTAGTGAACCTCGTTGCAAGGCAAAGAGAAGGCGTCTGGATGCCGGTTATATCAGGCTTAGGGCGTGGCGTAATTAGCACAGGCAGGGCCAGACTTCCGGGAACTGTGCGCACATGGTGTGCGTCCTCACGCGCGCGCGAGGCAGCGGGGAGACGGGCAAGCAATGGCGGCCGCCACGTGGAACCGGCAGAGCCGCAGGAGTCCCGGGCATGCGGAACGCGGCGTTTCCAGCAGCGGAGGTGAGCAGTGTTCAGAGCTAAGGAAGGGGAAGCCGTAGAGACCACAACAAAAAATTCAGTTCTGGCTATGTCACTGGACAGCATACACTGTGATGTTATTGGTTGTAATAAGTTGCAGGGGTTTTGGCACAAGGTATGTGAATATATATAACATACTGAACTGTACTATTGATTGGTCAGGTAAACTGCTAAACTTTCATTTATTGGATAGAAATGTGAGGCTCCAAAGCAGGGGGAGGGGTGAAATTTCTGTGTATGTCTATTTTGTTGGCTAAGAAAGTGATCTTATTATCCTGAAAGGGAGCTGAATTTCCTGAGTTTAATCCTTGGATTTGGTTGATGCTGGAGAGACTGCTGTATATGATATGCAGAAAGGAAGACATTGTCAATCCAAGACAGGCAGTGAGGCTGAAGAGCCACCATCAGTTGTAGTTTAAAGTTCATAAGACACTATAATCTGTTTCTTGGAATGGATCAATATTTGATTGCTGTTGAAGGAGCGTGTAATATTTATTAACAATGAGATGGATGGGTGGTGTATTGAGGTATGAATGTGAGCATGTATGGGGGAGGAAAACAGGGTTTAGAAAAATTCTACGTTGAGCATATGAAACTGAATTGGCATCTTTTCGAGATGATTCTAGTTATATTGAGCTGGATGCTGTTGCCTGTTGCGTGGTTCCATATGACTCAAACAAAGTTAAAAAAAAAAAAAAAAAGCCTGTCTGTGCACATATGAACGCCCAATTTTAAGTGGGTGTGCGCACGCGTGTGCAAATCCTGCTTCTATTGTGTAAGTTGTGGGATTTTAAAAGGGGCAAGTGCCATTGCCAGTTTCACCAGTTCATCCACCAGTTCGCCCAGTTAACAGCCTGGTCCTCCATACCCTCCTGGTTTGATAGTCTGCACTCCCCCCAGTTACCCCAGACCCTTAAATCACCTCAGTTATGGCCATTTTTTATTTTTTTTAACATACGCCTCCTCCAGAGCAGAAGTACACGTACGCGCCACTGGACCTGGGCGCACGCCAGGTGTGCAAGTAATTACACACATCCCTGGGCTCTGCCCTGCCCCTTTTTGAAAACCTTTGAAATGTACACTCAACGGGAGGTACATGCGTACCTGGGCAGCTTTTAAAATTCAATTGGCACATGCCAGCCTGACTTGTGCGCGCAGCCCCGAATGGATGCTCGTGCTGGGCTTTTAAAATTCACCTTTTAGTGAAGTTTCTGGAAAAGAAATCCTGGGGAAAAAGCTTTTAAAAAATATGGCGTGAATTTTCAAAACATTTACATGCATAAAATTAGCATATCTGCACATAAATAGCTTGTACTCACGTACAAACCTTTTTTTATAAACATCAAAATTGTATCCATATTTTAGTCTTGCAAGCAGATTTACACTGAAAGAGTGGTCTAGGGGTCTTCTGGGGGCAGGGCTGAGAGGCACAGTTGCAAACTGCTATTTTATTATAGGCGCACATTTGGCAACTGATTCATTAACTTGTACCTGCTAATTATCTTGTGCAATTTTTATCCGACTCATCTCGTGCTTACTATTGGTTGGCTGGGATGTCTGAATGAACAGAGGGGGGTCAGAGGAAAGAACCAGGAGGGTCTTGATGACCTGGAGAAGGACTGGATGAACTTGCACCTGATTGCTTTCTTTTTCTTTTCTTTTTTTAAACATTGTCTTACTTTTTGAAATGCCATTGCCCAAAGTCTCTTGTCCTGTATATTTGTCTTATTACGGTAGATTGTAAGCTCTACTGAGAGGGACTGTCTTTGTGTGTTCCTTGCACAGCACTGCCTTTGTCGTATAGCACTATAGAAACGTTAAGTAAATGGTTGAGGTTTTGGCAAACTGGTGATTTCAATTATGCGCACGTCTAAAAATATTCTCATTTGCGCGCTTATACATGGTTTTATGCAAGCAAATTACAAAATGTTTTGCTGTAAAATATACGCATGCATATTTTTAAAATAGATAAGAAAAGTATGCACTTTCAATGCATTGCAGATATTCGTGTATGTTGGGGAACAGCCGTGTATTTTATAATCTGCGCATACCTGATATGCTTGTACATTGGGCCATGTGGAACTGAAAGCTACCCTCCCTGTGACCCAGCTAGTTAGTGGGTACTTTAGCACTTTATTTGCACTATTTTGGCATAAATATTAAACGTGGTGCCTAGAATAGTAATATAGTAAATGAAGGCAGATAAGTACCAATTGGCTTACCTAGTCTGCACTTTTATTTTCCCCTCTGGCTCTCCACCACTTTGGATATATGAGCATTAGGGATGTGAATCGGGCTTCGGACGATGGAAAATATCGGACCATATTTTCAAAATAGTCAGAAATCAGGGGCTCCCCCAAAACGATAGGAAAACCCCATGATATTGATCGTGGGGTTTCTCTTATCATTTTGGGGAAGGGCGGGAAAAACGGCACACAAAAATAACCCCTAAATCCACCCCGACCCTTTAAAACTAATACCTTAGCTTCCCCCACCCTCCCGACTCCCTCAAAAACATTTTACAGGTACCTGGTGGTCCAGTGGGGATCCCTGGAGCAATCTCCCGCTCCCGGGCCATCGGCTGCCACTAATCAAAATGGCGCCGATGGCCCTTTGCCCTTACCATGTGACAGGGTATCCGTGCCATTGGCCAGACCCTGTCACATGGTAGGAGCACCTACCATGTGACAGCCTACCATGTGACAGCCCCTGTGACATAGTAAGGGCAAAGGCTATTGGCGCCATTTTGAATACTGGCAGCCGACGGTCCGAGTGCAGGAGGTCGCTCCAGGACCCCCGCTGGACTTTTGGCAAGTCCGAGTGGGGGGGTCCAGAAGCGATCTCCTGCACTCGGGCCATCAGCTGCCAGTAATCAAAATGGCGCTGATAGCCTTTGCCCTTACTATGTCACAGGGGCTACCGGTGCCATTGGTCAGCCCCTGTCACATGGTAGGAGCACAAGATGGCGCGGGCTATCCAGTGCTCCTACCATGTGACAGGGTCCGGCCAATGGCACAGATACCCTGTCACATAGTAAAGGCAAAGGGCCATCGGCGCCATTTTGATTAGTGGCAGCTGACGGCCCAGGAGTGGGAGATCGCTCCAGGGACCCCCACTGGACCACCAGATACCTGTAAAACGTTTTTTTTGGGGGGGGGGGTCGGGAGGGTGGGGGAAGCTAAGGTATTAGTTTTAAAGGGTCGGGTGGGTTTTTTGTTTATCGGCTCAAGCTTGTTTCTATTACTGCCATCAATATCTGTCCCAAGTGTACCCAAACTCTGCCATATCATTGGTCTTCACCACTTGTGCTAGTTGGCTGCTTTAGGCATACCATACGCCAACTACAAGTGCCTTCTCACATTTCCTCTGAGCCTAACAAATAGTAGATAAACATAATGATAGATCAGGACCAATTGACCCTGTTGTGCTCTTCTAAGGATATATCACAGCTCTCAGCTGTAGAGGTTGGACAGTAGAATATATTTCTCCTTATCCAAGTCAGTTTTGACTAGTTTTCTCTCTGATTTTTTATTTGCTGATGATATACAGATTTTTTTCCCCATCAACAATTCACCTGAGAATTCATTTAAATATTTGGAAATTTACTTGACTGCCATTAAAAAATGGTTGTTCTACAATAAAGTTTTGTTGAATATATCCATCAGAAATTATCGTACTCTCCAGAAAGAAAAACGTGGAAGATTACATTCCTTTTTTCTTTGAGGGACAGAAGATCGTAAGTGCTAATTGTGAACGTGATTTAGAAGTAATGCTAAACATGAGATTGGACATCAAAGCACACATTTTGATCATAGTTAAGTTAGGATACTATAAATTAAGAATTCTAAGAAGACTAAAGCTCCTATAAGAACCTGAGGATTTTAGAACTGTAATTCTCTTTTCCTAGGAATCCCAGAAAATACTCTAAGAGCCCTGCAACTTTTACAAAACTCTGCAGCTAACATCCTTTCTGGTTTATCTAAATATGACCCTATAACCCCTACTTTAGCAGCATTACATTGGCTTCCCATTAAATTTTGAATTGACTGTAACATCTTGTCATTAATACATAAGATTCTCAATTGACTCTATATGGTTAGGGGCATCTCTATATATTTATACCCTACAACGTTCCTTGAGATCTTATGGCCGTTCCCAGCATCCCTTAGGCCCACATACATGAAGTCAGAAACTGCACAATATCATTCCCATACTTTGGCATACAATGCCTGAACACCTATGCTTCATTTCCGACACGAAGATCTTTCAAAAGATGCTAAAACATGGCTTTTCAGACTCATATTTGAAGAAACTACCACCTAAATTCAAGGAGATCATGAAAATCGAGACAGTTAATTTTATTTTTATTTGTATTTTTAAGTATCTTCAATTTATTTTAGGTGTGTTTTTTTTAAGTGAAGGCAGAAGATGTATCCAATTTAACCTTTAAATTATTTTTTGGACTTTAGCAGAGTGGGGAGGGTTTTGGACCCCTCTTCTCCACTGGGATTGCAGAGCTGAGAACTTGCCTGATCCGACTGGCCTTTCCTAAGAGAAGTGCCCCAGAACATCAGTGAATAAAGGACGAAAGAAACACTGAGAGAGGAAAAACAAGAGCAGGAGACCTCAATCGGATCTCCAAACACCAAGGGACCAGGACAGGCTGGGTGTCCAAGGAGAAGATGACAAGTAAAGTTGGGGACCTCTCCACTAGGATTCTCTCACAGCTGCTGGGCACACTACTTATGCTGTGTACATTAAAAATCACCATGGTGCTACCCAGATGCCTGAAAAAAGGTCACCTACCTATCTAGAACTACGCATGTACCAACATTCGGATATATCTTCAATGTTATGGATGGACTTTAATTTGTATCAATCAGTAAACTTTTAACACCCAGACCTGGTTCTGTCTGTGTTATTACAGCCTCTCACCTCATGGGAAGCACCAATACAGTATACACATACTAGCAACCTTTTAACATCGCCTGGGCCATATGCGAGAGCTTCCCCGCCCCTAAAAAAAATAATCCCCCCCCCCCCCCGCCAGGGATGGAGAGTCAAGCATGGGATGAAATATGCTAGCCAGAGCAGCCTCTAAAGATATAAATTAGTTACGTGCCCAAAAAAGGGGTTACAATATATTGTAGCAACAGTTATGAATGTATAATTGTAAACTGACAGAACAGCGGTGGATAAATACAGTAAATAAATACAAGTTCCCGTACTTTATCTAAATACCCAAGTCCTCTCCCATGCCATATCCCAAAGCTTTGTTATTATCCAAGCATCTGTGGTTTGAATATTCAGCTTCCCTGTGCTCATTGATGTTGGGAGCCCATGTCCAAGCCGCCGCAGTCTAAGGGGGCCCTGATGCAGCTGATGCTGCTCGTGCCAAGGGTACAACCAAGCCCTCCTCCCTCGTTTTTTCTTCCTCAGTCATCTGCCCTTAGCACTGTGCTCTGTCCCTAACAGCTTTGGATGAAACTACCTTTGCCGGTAGGCTGTTCCAGGTACCTACCATTCTCTAAGGCTAATTAAAAACAAATGCTGATTAAAAAAGAAATTAGAAAACATGTTGTAGATTGGAAAATATGCTTTCAATGGCATTATGAAATGCGTAGCCAAATGCCATAAAATCTAGAATGGATATCTTTTTTTTTTTTTTTTCCTTTGGCTCTCTGGAATAGAAAGTGCTACAGAAGAATCCCGGGGTTTATGTTGGCTCAAATTTCAGGAAACAGAAACGGATTTCTTAAAGAGGGTAATTTTATGTTAGCCCATGTAGGGCTGAAGTCCGCACGTAGAAATTACTCGTGCACCTCAGCCCGAATTCTCAAAGCAGAAATTCTGTGCAAGATTCCGCTTTGAAAATTACTGGGTGTGTGCAGAGCCCCGCACAGCATGTGCACACACACTTTCGCCTGCTTTGGGAACAGCTGTAAAAGGTGTATGCACACACTTTAAAAAAATTGAAATGATGTGTGTAAATTAATTCCCCACTTCCTTCCTCAAAAATGCCTCTTTCTAGTATGCATAACAGTATGGGCAAACTCTTTTTTGTGCATACTTTCATATGTATAACCTTCCTTTGCAATTTTCAAAAGCCAATTTACGTGCTTCTGAAATCAGGCTCAACAAAAAGGAAAATAAGATTGTTTCATCATGAAAATCTATTGATATTTGTCTCCTATACATCAATGCCAGTTAACTTGCTAGATGACAGATGACTTATATATGCACCCAAGACTTCTTTTGGATCAAAATGCTTTTCATATATGCCATGTTAGTGTTTCAAAACTCCTTACATTGGAAAGTAAGCAAAATGAGTTTATTGGAGCATTTTAACAGAGACCTGTTTTGCTTTCTTTAAATAAGAAGGAATCAATATGACTCCACATGCTCCTTCTTAGATGCAGTTTAAATTAAATATGAACTCGCCCATCTCGAGAATAGATGATGCATTTATAGAAGTCAAATAGTGCCATTACAACTATGTCATTTTGCTTCTGCTGTGGATTTGAAATTGTCGGTAAATCTTAATGTCGAAGTTCCTTGAAACATTGCACTGTGAATTTTTGAAGTCTTGGCTTTTTACTTTCTTCTGTCTATAGCAGCTTTAAAATGTATAACAAAGAAAACACCTACCTAAGCCATTAAATTGAAGCTGCTCACAGTCTATCATAGCCTATTCTTGTCTGTGTTGTGAAATGTTCTCTCTTTTGAAAAGATGCGTGCAGTAGTAACAAGGGTCTTTAAGCAGCTGAGCTTATATTAATCCAAGATGGAAGAGCATCACAGAAAATAGTGGAACATCTGATACCTGCTTACTTCTAGATCCTCTCTGGCCACAGTACTTGATCACAGTACCCTTAAAAAAAAAAACAACCCAGCACTTAATACAAATTAAATGGTTATCTTTATTACCTCAAGTGCTGTTCTGAACCGTCCTGCTGCTATTGCATACTTCTTCTGTCTATAGCAAGTGCTGGCATCCTTTAATGCTACTTGAAGCCATTTGTCAATCTGAGGCAGAAAGCTGAAATTAGGTGCACTCAGGGAGTCTACTATTTCAACAGCTCGACATGTTGATTGCGTGCTGGTAGACACAAGGGAATCTATGAACTCATATGAAATGTCCTGCTCATCAACAAACACCAGCTTTACTTCCACATCCATTACGCTTTTCAGGGGAATGCGAGGCAAAGGCAGACTTACTAACTGATTCTCTATCTCTAATAGTCGAGGGTCTTTTTTCGCCATTAACTTTTCTTCATGTTCTGATTTCCGTTTGAGCCCTGCTCTCAGCGGATCATGAGTCTGTTGCTTTTCTTTCAAGCCCCTCGTGGCTTTTATTCGTTCAGGTCCGTTCTCTTCCATTTGTGCATCGGCACTGGTTTTGACATTTCGCAACATGTCAGGGATACTGAGTTGTTTTTCTTCTATGATATTTTTGACACCCCCGCTTGAATTTGCTTTCTGAGAAGTCTCCCTCTGACACTTCTCGTTCACCGTGCTCTCGAAATCTTTGTCACCTGCTGAGTCCATAGCTTTTAAGCAGTCCTACGTAAAAAGGTCAACAAAACACGAAATCTTAGCTGACGTCCAAAGGCAAACAATAGCAAGTACTATTTTTGTAAACACAACATATTTTTATTTTCCATGTAGGAATTAATTTGTCCTCACAAGTTATTTTCAAATATGATGCAGCCAA
Source organism: Rhinatrema bivittatum (assembly GCF_901001135.1). Lineage (NCBI taxonomy): Eukaryota > Metazoa > Chordata > Amphibia > Gymnophiona > Rhinatrematidae > Rhinatrema > Rhinatrema bivittatum. Next base: position 249,447,148 of record NC_042623.1, on the reverse strand, counting down.
CTTAAAACAACACAGATTGGGCTGGTTAGATCATAGGCCAAATTAATTAGTGTTGGATATTCCATTTAAATAGCTGATATCACAAAGCAATCAACTCGTTATGTGACTAAGACAACAGCTGAATGTAAAGGTGGCATTTAAATTCAATAGCCCAGGCCTCTGTCATATCACTTGGGGTTTGTTCATAAAAATATATCTCATATTTTCAGTCAGATTCTGTGATCTTACATATAGTTATTTATTTATTTAATTTATTTATTTATTTAAGGGCTTTTAAAATATACCGACATTCATAGGACATATCATGCCGGTTTACAATCAACTTTGTAGCAAGGAATAAGAAATTACAAATAACAGGGAGAGGGGAAGGGGAGCAGGAATGGAAAAGGGAGAGGAGGGGGGGAAGGTGAAAGCGAGCGCATAAGAAGCGTGAAGAACATAGGTTGTAAAGCGTAAAGGGAGAAAGAATATATAGGAACTGCATTAACAGCATTAAAATAAATATAACATTTCAATAATTACATAGTCAACATCACCATAAGATGCATCACTGATTAGCAGGTGGCAGAGCAGGAGGAGATTGGGAGGAGGCAATAAAGGGATTAGGTTTGATTGGCATCTGGGTAGGCCTGTAAGAAAAGCCAGGTTTTGATGCCTTTCTTGAAGTTGGATAAGGAGGGTTCAAGGCGGAGGGACATGGGGAGTGAGTTCCATAGGGTAGGGCCAGCTATGGTAAAAGCTCTTTCTCTTGTAATGGAGAGGTGTGCTGTTTTAAGGGGTGGGATATGTAGGGTGCCCGCAAGGGTGGCTCTGGATGGACGATTGGAGGTAGGGAAACGCGGCATTTCCTTGAGCCATGCAGGCTTGTTTTTGTAGAACTTATAGGGCCTCACTTTCTAAAGTATCGCAGGCCTGTGATACTTTAGGTAATGAGGGGCGGGGGGCCGAAACGGGGAGGCGGGCCTGCGCTAGCCGGCAGCGATCGCACCTTTCTGCTATAAATGCATGCAAATCAAATCATTAATATTGTGTTAAATCATGTGATTTGCATTAACCCAAAAAAGAGATATAGTTAACTCTTTTTTTGAAAGCATCAGCAAGCTAACATGCTTATCAATCTTTCAGTCCTACCCCTTATCTGCCCCTCCATGCTTCATAAAGGATAGTCCTAAGCCTAAAGTAAGCTGTCTCCTGAAAAAAGCACAAACCCTAGACTGGCATAAATTCCCACCCTCCCTGGCTGAAGCGTACATTCCCTGACTGGAGATGCCAAGGGGTTCTGAGCCCTGCTTCCCCTCCCCCCTTCATCTCCTGAGGTTCTGAGTCCCCTGATATTCCCTCCAGACCTACATATCTATCTCATCTGGTGAAGAGGCAGATAGTGCACAAATGTGATCCTCAATTGCTTCTGCCCCATTTGCTCAAGAGGCATCAAATGATGCCACTGACCTGATGGTCTCCTTTGCCCTTCACATGGACTACATCAGGTCAACTGATTTTCATTTGCTGCCTCTGAATTAGCAGGGCAGAAGCAATCCTACCTCCCACCTGCCCTTTTCACTATTTTGAATGGGGTAGGAAGGGGAGGGGGGCAGGATGGAAGACATCAGGGCTAGGAGCCTCTTCTCAACTCTGAGGTGGAGGTCTCCAGCTAGAGGCCTCCACCATCACATCTGTGCACTATCTGCCTCTTCACCAGATGAAATAGACATGTAGGTCTGTGCTAATGCCAGGGAGAATTGCGTTGATGCCAGGGGATAAGGGGATATTGTTGTGCCCTGTGCTCCGGTTGGGGAGGGATTGATCTTGCTCTTATTTATTTATTTATTTATTTAACACTTTTATATACCGACCTTCATGAAAGGATCATATCAAATCGGTTTACATGGAACAGGGGTATAACTTAACAAACCATTCAACAAGAGTCAAAGTTACATATAACAGGGGGATTGAACTTGGGGGCTAGGGTAGCCAGAAATAAGGAACGGCAGAGATAAACAACTACATAACGAGTGACACTAGACGGGACGTCTAGTCGAGTAAACGGAGTCTGATAAGATAGTGAATAGGTGGTTTTAGGTGATTAAAGGTAAGCTTGAAGGATTACAAAGGGTTAAAAGACAGGAAACAGAGAGTAGAATTAAATGGTCAATTTTCTCAGTGGAAAAGGGTAAACAGTGGAGTGCCTCAGGGATCTGTACTTGGACCGGTGCTTTTCAATATATATATATATACTAGCCGTTAAGCCCGTAACAACGGTCCATTTCCTTACCCCTCATTCTCCCCCTCCCCTCATTCTCCTCTCCCCCCCATTCTCCCCCCTCATTCTCCCTCACCCTCTAGTCTCCCTCCCCCCTCCCCTCATTCTCCCTCTAGTCTCCCTCCCCCCCACTCCTCCCTCCCCTCAGTCACTCCCCCTCTCAGCTCATTCACAACCCCTTTGGATGGCGCAGACGAAAGATCTCCGGGGGAGGTCCCTCTCTCCCTTGCATGTGCCGCCGCTACTGCTACTGCTCCTCGCCGCGCCAGAGGTCCATCCTTCCCTCGTGCGCGCTGTCGCCGCTACTGCTCCTCGCCGCGCCATTTTTGTTACAGGCAAGCTCTGACCGACGTGCTGCCCGCGCATGCGCGGTAGTTGCTCTCTACTGCGCATTTGTGGCATGACGGTCAAGCTTCATTTATCTAGTAGATAAATGATCTGGAAAGGAATACGACGAGTGAGGTTATCAAATTTGCGGATGATAGAAAATTATTCAGAGTAGTTAAATCACAAGCAGACTGTGATACATTACAGGAGGACCTTGCAAGACTTGAAGATTGGGCATCCAAATGGCAGATGATATTTAATGTGGACAAGTGCAAGGTGTTGCATATAGGGAAAAATAACCCTTGCTGTAGTTACACGATGTTAGGTTCCATATTAGGAGCTACCACTCAGGAAAAAGATCTAGGCATCATACTGGATAATGATAAAATCGTCGGCTCAGTGTGCTACAGCAGTCAAAAAAGCAAATACAATGTTAGGAATTATTAGGAAGGGAATGTTTAATAGAACGGAAAATGTCATAATGCCTCTGTATTGCTCCATGGTGAGACCGCACCTTGAATACTGTGTACAATTCTGGTCGCCGCATCTCAAAAAAGATATAGTTGTGATGGAGAAGGTTCAGAGAAGGGCAACCAAAATGATAAAGGGGGTGGAACTGCTCCTCTATGAGGAAAGGCTGAAGAGGTTAGGACTGTTCAGCTTGGAGAAGAGACGGCTGAGGGGGGATATGATAGAGGTCTTTAAGATCATGACAGGTCTTGAACGAGTAGATGTGACTCGGTTATTTATACTTTCGAATAATAGAAGGACTAGGGGGCATTCCATGAAGTTAGCAAGTAGCACATTTAAGACTTAAAATTCTTTTTCACTCAACACACAATAAAGCTCTGGAATTTGTTGCCAGAGGATGTGATTAGTGCAGTTAGTATAGCTGGGTTCAAAAAAGGTTTGGATAAGTTCTTGGAGGAGAAGTCCATTAATGGCTATTAAACAATTATACTTAGGGAATAGCCACTGCTATTAATTTCATCAGCAGCATGGGTTCTTCTTAATGTTTGGGTAATTGCCAGGTTCTTGTGGCCTGGTTTTGGCCTCTGTTGGAAACAGGATGCTGGGCTTGATGGACCCTTGGTCTGACCCAGCATGGCAATTTCTTATGTTCTTATGGAAAAGCCAAGTCTTAAGTTTTTTTTTAAAGGTTGTCAGGCAGGGTTCCAGTCTGAGGTCTGTAGGCATGCTGTTCCAGATGGAAGGACCCGCTGTAGAGAATGCTCGTTCTTTGGTAGTTGATAGGTACGTGGTTTTGGTTGGGGGTACTTGTAGTGTTCCTTTATACGCTTTTCTGATGGGTTTTGAGGATGCATAGAGTTTGAGTGGGATCTGAAGGTCTAGTTGTTGCTGATTGTGGATGGTTTTGTGGATTATGGTGAGGGATTTGTGCAGAATTCTGTATTTTATTGGCAGCCAATGTAAGTTCCGGAGGATGGGAGTGATGTGTGCACTCCGGTTGGTGTTGGTTAAGATTCTAGCCGCTGCATTCTGGAGCATCTGTAGAGGTTTGGTAGTGGACATGGGGAGGCCAAGGAGGAGGATTATGTTGGGCTATGAACAGTCCTTTAAACTCTGGGACACTGAGGGGGATTACTTTGAGCCTTTGCAGGCCTTTTAAACATTGGGGGAGGCGGGTGGATATATCTTGCATTGCTGTAGCAGGTAACAACTGCTAACACATACTTGCATTACCAGTTGTGGTAAAATCAGTTTAATGCTGTATTTGTTAAAAGCATAGTGTCCTTTAATAAATACCACCTTAAACAGCCATCACCAACTCATGCAAAAAATGTGGCTCAACATGCTTTTTTAACACACTTTAGTAAATAGACATTAATAAGGTCATAGAAAATTATAGAGGTTAGGGGAATGCACGAGTTCTGAGGACTGATCTGTATCCCTCTTGTCGCATTTAACCTTATGGATTTAAAGATTTTTTTTTATTAAAGTGATTAATGTGAAGCTAAGAAGTGTTAGTAAAACCTGCTGTTATTCAATGAAAATACACTTTAATCACTGTCTCAATAAAGGAAACATTTTCTTAAAAAAGCTACTCAACAATCATTATCTTTGTCAGCTAAGTAGTTTACTGGTAAGCATTTGTAAAAATCACGCTTCTTCACTTAGGAAGAGGTTTGGTGCTGGAATGGGGATCTTTAGAAAAACGTACACAAGAAGGGCAGTTTTAGTATTACCTGTCTAGTTGCAAAGTCCAAGGGTAAATCGGACCTGCGGTCTATGTGCTGGTTTTCAAAGTGAAACTTGCTTAAAGAGAAAAAAAGGGAACTGCTGAGGCTTCCCCACCAAAAACGATGTGCATAGTTTTGAAAGTCCAAATGCCCTTCCCCGGGAACGAACACCTCCCTCCACTACCAGGCGGTTAAACATACATCCCGTTGTGGAACTGTGCGGGATCTTCTTGCTCACAAACACAGCGGGCAATTTTCGAAGAAGCCCATTTTCCACGGGAAAAATGCGGCTTTACCGGTGGAAATGGCTTTGAAAACTGCCCTCATGAATTCTAACTTAAGAAACCATTTGGGGCTATTTTATATATTAACAAAATCATTAAAACAGCTTTAGTACCCATACTGGTCCTGGATAGTAGGTTGTGAGCTTTTAGAAGTCCAATAAAAACATGCTCTTAGTACATGAGTCATGGACCATGCTGGCTCCTTCTTCTCATGTAAGATCTCAAAAGCTCATGTGCTTCGACATCGTTCTGTCGATCCTTTAAAACATATAAAAAAACCCCACTAAGGCTCTAAAAGAATATATAGCAAAAGTCCTCAGGTTGAATGATTATGCAGGAAGGAATGTGTGATTAATTAAAACAATTTTTATTTTAAATTAAGTGCAGCCCTCTTAAAAACCAATTCATTTGCCTAATTCTTGCAGTTAAACATTGCATTTAGATGTTTTATGGTGTCTGTTGCTTGTTTGGATGCTACCAGGCAGAACACTTTCTTTGTTGATTGATCAAAGCCTCATAAATGAAAACCTCCTTCCCCGTACGTCCACAAGACCCCACTCGCCCTGCCCTCAAAGGAACACTCCGCACGCCCTCAATCAAATCCACCAAACTTACCTCCACTATGAACAGAGCCTTCTCCCTTGCCGGCCCCACCCTATGGAACTCCCTACCCTCCAGACTTACGCACAGAGACCTCCACTCCTAAATTAAAAAAACAAAACTAAAAACATGGTTGTTCCTTCAGGCCTACCCCTCACAATCCTCCACGAAGAATCCCTAAATTCCTTATATTTGAACCTCAGCACTGAGTTACTATAACAGTAGCAGTCTCTCCACTCTCTTCCTCCCCTAATCCTCAACCTATTGTACCCCCCTGTTTCTGCCTGAGTTTTTATTACTGCTCTCTTCTTCGTTCTTTTTTCACTGTCCATTCATTCTCCATTCATATTTTCACTGTCCAGTACTCTGTCGCTCTGGAATGACCATGAACTGCTGTACCTTTTGCATTATAGTTCACCTCTATCTAGTATTATAGTTTTTCAGTTTTATATGTAACACATAGCTCCTCGAAGTTAACATTTAGTTATTTTACTGTTCCTTGCCTCATACATCTGTTACTGTTCCATGTAAGGGCTCTGCCTATATGTAAATGGCTCTGCCTAAATGTTCTTAGTTATATGTAAACCAATACGATGTGCAAACGGCTATCGGTATATAAGAAACTCTAAATAAATAAATAAATAAATAGGAACAGGTCTCAGGAAATGTTAACCTAATTTTAAGTGCAAGGGGAGGGTCCCAAATTTTCCCCTTACTAGATTGCATCATGTCTCAATAGATCTTGTGTGTAGTTGTGATGTCAAGGTAGGACTAGTAGATGGTTGGCACTCCTGAGCGTCAGCTTGCTAACAAAACTTTTGTGCCCATATAAAGTCAGGGTCTTTGCATGTGCCTCTCTACACAGGGAGATGCGGGTGTGCGTCTCTTCCTCCATGGTTTGAGGCACTCTCTCCATAGAGGTGTGCCTGAAGGAGTATTCTGTCCTAGGAGGGTGACTGAGGCCCAAGGATTCAAGAGGTTCTGATGAGGAATCCAAAGGTAGACTCCTTGTTTTCCTGAAGATTTATGGGAGAAGGATTTCTTCAGATGGGAAAAGAGTGAAGTTCCAAAATTGAGAAGATAAAGGTAGCCTTAAGGAACAGAGGTGTAAGTCCCTACTCCTCATCTATCCAGAAGGTGCATGAAGATTGTCCTTCATGGGAGTCGGAGAGAAGATTGCCTAACAAGGGAAAGTCCAAAGAATTGCTGACAGATGGAATCAGCCAGAGGCTCATTTGTTTAGGAGAAGTGAGAGAAATTCCAGAATGAAAGAGAAAAATTGGCATCCAGAGAAAAAAAGTAACAGGGGAGATCCCAGAGGGAAGGGTGCCTGATCCAGAAATCTTATCTGCCCAGTGTTTGTTAAGACGAGAGACTGAATTTATTGTTATGCTTCTGGACTTTGTTTTTCTGGTGCACTAAGTTATAGTTGTACTGCTGTGGATTTTTGTTTCCTACCATCAATGACCAATATAGGATTTTACTTTTGGACAACATTTACAGTGTAGCTTGTGGATTTTGTTGTGCTTGACTGGACCGGTTTACAAAAGAGCTCCAGGATAGAAGATAAATCCCTAAGGGCCTTGAAAATGTGACTTGTGCCCCCATTGTAAAATAATCTCTAGGAGATATAGATCTTGTGCTTACACATTTCCTCCCCAGAGAGCTACTGTGCCCAGATAGACATCGGCTGCAAGGAACTCCAAGCTTAATTTCTTCATATCTGAAGAAGGGACCTGCATACTCCTGGAATCTCATATTGCAGAGTGATGAAGAAGTAATTGACGTTTTGTGTTTTTTGCTGCATTGATACTGCAAATAATAAAATGACTGTTTAATGACAAAAAGCGCTGAAGACTTTGATTGAAGTTTCTGCATTTGTTTAAATACAAGACAATGTTCCAGAAATATGCTGAAGACTGATGAGGATCTGAACAGCAGGCAATATGCTGACTTCAACAGAAGTGAAATGCAGACAGGTGACCATGGTGAAAATATTACAGATGGACATTTGTTGCTAAGTACTACAAAACAGTCATGACTGTATATGGCCAGCATCATATAGCCTGGCTATTCATATAGGGGCGGATTTTAAGAGCCCTGCTCGCGTAAATCCACCCGGATTTACGCGAGCAGGGCCCTGCGCGCCGGTGCGCCTATGTTCAATAGGCCTACTGGCGCGCGCAGAGCCCCGGGACTCGCGTAAGTCCCGGGGTTTTCCGAGGGGGGCGTGTCGGGGGCGGGGCCGAGCGGCGCGCCGTTTTCAGGGCAGGACGCGGCGTTTCGGGGGCAGGCCCGGGGGTGTGGTTTCGGCCCGGGGCGGTCCGGGGGCGTGGCCGCGCCCTCCGGAACCGCCCCCGGGTTGCGTCTAGGCGCGCCAGCGGCCCGCTGGCGCACGGGGATTTACTTCTCCCTCTGGGAGGCATAAATCCCCCAACAAAGGTAGGGGGGGGTTTAGACAGGGCCGGGGGGGTGGGTTAGGTAGAGGAAGGGAGGGGAAGGTGAGGGGAGGGCGTTAGCGAATTCCCTCAGAGTCCGCTCCGATTTCGGAGCGGCCTCAGAGGGAACGGAGGTAGGCTGCGCGGCTCGGCGCGCGCCGGCTACACGAAATCGGTAGCCTTGCGCGCGCCGATCCAGGATTTTAGCAGATACACGCGGCTACGCACGTATCTACTAAAATCCCGCGTACTTTTGTTGGCGCCTGGAGCGCCAACAAAAGTACGCCAACGCGCCGTTTTTGAAAATCTACCCCATAGGATGTTGTATAGGAAGTCCTTTTAAGAGATAGAATCTGAACATACATCCAATCAGAAAGAGACACATTCTTACTGTATTCTCAAGGACATCTATAAGTTATTAAAAAAGCACTGCTGAACTTGCATCATTGGAGACAAAAAGAAGATCGAAGGAAGAAATCATTTCTGCATATTCAGTCTGTCTCCCCTCTTATAGTCCTGAAACCCCTGATCTGGCCCATCAGAATGACTCAGAGTAGGCATCAATGCAGAGATGAAAGACAGGAATTAAGAACTGCACCACTTTACATTTATTTTGCTCTTAAGGATCCCTAGACATATTATAAGAGAAACTACTTAGCAATATACATTATGTAAAAGGTAATTAATAATAAGATAAGGCTTGTTTACGTCTTGTCATCTATTATCAAGTTTAACAATGCATAATCCAATGTCCAAAGCAATCATTTTTCTAAATTTTCATAAATAGAATAAATGTAAATTTTTATGTACAAAGTTAGAAGTGGCTTTTTTATTGTTATATTGCCCGCTACAATATACATCATCTTTAGATAAGTTGTGTGCTGATTCCAAAAGGGTGTCGAAGTTTCAAGGTCTCCCTTTAAATCTCTCTCTCTCTCACTATTTGTCTCCTGTCTTGTTATGGAAAGTGAAAACCTGCAATAAGGGCCTGATTCAGTAAGCTTTTTTCTCCCCCTAGACACAAAATGGGAAAAAGCCTTAATGAATTAATGCTGACAATGGTATAAGATTAACTAGCTCGAATTAGTGAGAGGATTTTGCAGTGCAGTCCATATTGTTTGTCTTCTTTGCTTATTGGGTGACACTGTCCATAGTAGGGATTTGCCTTCGTTTAAAATGAATGTGCAAATAGTGCCATTTTTGGTTCATTCAGAATGAAATCAACTGAAAATGTCCTCTCACGAAAATACTTGAAAAATTTCTGGTATTTTTTTTATTTTGTCTAAATAGAAAAATAGGTATCCCTATTCCTAAGGCCCTCTAACCCCTTTCCTGCCCTATAAAATCAGTCTTGGGGGCCAGGATCAGCTGGGGCACCCTCCCCCAGTCCTCTTGCTCAGTAAAAATCAAGTCCCCCTCCAGCCCCCATAGCCATATAACATAATGCTGCCAGCTATACCTCAAACAAACACCAAAGTGATGTCACTTCAGGGCCATCTGCACCACTGGTGCCATTTTTTTTTTAAATCTACAGATGGCAGGCCAGGAAGGAATGAGCATATCTCCTGCCAAGTGGAGACTGGGGAGGTTCCCAGCCCTGGAAATGCTTCACAGGCCAGGAGTGGGGGTCAGAGTGACCCAAGGAGGCCCAGCTGGATAGGCTCAGGAACCATGAATGTCTTAGAGAAGCAGGAGGAAGATTAGAGGGGCTTGGTTTCGGATATTTTTTATTTTGGGGGTTTTTGTTTTTTGATGTGTTTTTTTTCTTGGTTCAAGAAAGAAACAGAACCAAATCAAAACAAACATTAAAGGAATTGAAAAAACGATTCCCTCTCCAATAGAAACATTGACCAAACCTTATTTTTGAGCTGCACATCCCTGGTCCATAGCTTCTCTCTCTTTTTCCAAGGCAGCGTTTCCCTAATCTGCCCTGGGGGACCCGCAGCCATTCAGGTATTCAGGATATCTGCAATGAATATGCATGGGAGAGATTTGCATGCCCCGCCTCTATTGCATGCAGATTTATCTTGTGCATATTCATGAAAACCAGACTGGCAGGACAGGTTTTGGGAACCACCTCTTTGTCAGGCCAATGCTATACCATGCGCTCAGGCTAGCACAGGGTTAACCCATGGTTGGACATGCATCCATAACCCCTTATACAATAAGGGGATTAGCACGAACAAAATGCACGTCCAAACCAGCGTTGAGCTAATAGCACTTATCACATGTAAATGCCATGTTGAGGAGGGTATTATCTAACACCCCTGGTGTAAAAAATTAACTGTGTGCCCGATGCACACATTTGAATCCTCAAAAATTAACGCCAGCCCCGGAGCTGGCATTACGTTTTGAGGAGCCCCAAACTAAAAAACAGAAAATATTGCTTTTTTCTGTGGTTCTTCCAACTTAATATCATGGTGATATTAAGTCGGAGGAACCACAGAAAGCAGCAACCTGAAAAAAAAAAAAAGTCTTGACGGTAGTCAGGTCAGGAAAGCGGACGCTCAATTTATGAGCGTCCGCTTTCCTGACCCGTGGTTGTGCACAGCCATTTTTCCTGGGTGACCAATTCTGAAGAGGCACTAGGGAAACACAGTTTCCCCTACTGCCTCCTTTTTAACGCAGTGGATCATTTGCCTTTTGCATCACATGCCCAGGAGAGGTAGAAAGGCGCGCTTTAGGAAAGCGGGCACTCAATCACGAATGCCATTTTCCCCCACGCACATAGGGGTAGATTTTCAAAGATGCGCGCTCTACCTGGTGCACACACATGGACGCCTGATTTTATAACCTGCGCGTGCCTCTTATAAAATCGGGGGTGGCGCATGCGAGGGGGTGCACACTTGTGCATTCTGCATGCGCCGATGCCTGCGGCCTTCCTCGGTTCCCTCCCAGACTGCTCCAGAACTTCCCAACCCCCTACACTAACCTTCCTTCCCCTTCCTCTAACCTACCCGCCCCAAATCTGTATTTAACCTTTTGCGCAAGCACTCGATCCCCTGGCACAGAGGCAAATGGCTACTGTGCCAGGGGCCTCTAGCCCCGCCCCACCCCTGGACTGTCCCACCCCTTTCCAGAGGCCCCGGAACGTATGCGCATCCCGGGGATTTACGCGTGTGACTGGGCCTTTGATAACTGGCCCAGCGCGCATAAGGCCGGTCACTCACGTAAATTCTTGGGATGTACGTGTGTAACGCTTTGAAAATCTACCCCATATTGCATTGTCCTGTAAGTATAGACATCTAGAGGTCCTACTGAACAGTATGTGCACCTAGATCTTCTCCATAAAGACTGACAGAAAAACCTCTTGTAGTCTTGTTCTACTCTGGGCCTGGGCATATGCGGAGGGCTGTGGAACAAGCAAGGCCCCATGACTGTCCTCGAGGTTCCTGCACATGGGGAAAACACACCAGCTTGCAAGGCTCTTAGGGTTTACTCACTCTGGGAGTGGGAGTATTCTGCACACCAACCAGACACTTCGGTGACCACTCCCAAGGCTATTGTTCAAATTAAAATCTTTACTGATGAAAAACTAGTGGCAAACTCTAAGTCCAAGACAGGAGACTTAGGGTAGTGCACAAATACTGCAACATATATTCCTCAGCAAACCCCCCCCCCCCCCCAAAAAAAAAAAATCACTCTTTCCACCTCGCCTTCAAATAGGTCAGCTCTTTAGGCAGGTACCCTCCTTCATCCTGGGCCCTCCTGTTGCCTGTTTGGTAGCTGTAATCTCTTCCTCGCCTGTCCTTTCCTCTTTCTCCTCCCAACTGGGAGTCTTGGGGCTGATGATATTTGGATCAGCCTTTGACTGGTGAACTTCCCAGGCAGGTCGCCCTTTTCCCTGGCACCTCCCAGCACACCGGTCTGCCAAGAACCACCTTCTCTCTCTCAGGAATTCCCAGGCACGCCACCTTGGAAATTCATTTCCTTCAACTATCTCAGGACCCTTTCTGAGAGAGAGATGGGCCCCCTTGAGCCCTCAGTGGAAGAGGGCTCGAAGATTACCAGGAATCCAGGGCTTGGAGTCTTCAGTCCACTCAAGACAACTCCTGCTTCCAGTGTGGGGCAGCGGTTTTTATACCAATATTTCATCCCTCCCATGGGGAAATTGTTCTCCTCCTTACAACACTGACACTACTCTGACACCACAAGGGCAGAGTCTGTGAGATTTCTGACATACTGAGGGCAGTCAGATCATCTGAAGCCACATCCTATGTGATTGTGAGGGACATGGACATTTTCTTAGGGGCAGAAAATGGCACCATCTCTACTGTCCCATTGGCCAATATTCTATTCCACGCTGTTCTTGGATCTATAGCCCAACTTTCTGCCAAGGAACTACCAAAGCTACTCTCAGTAATGCAGTAACAGTACATTATAAAATATAGAACAATTTGAAACATTATAAAAATCCAAAGATCCTGACTCAGTCCTGAAACTAAGAATCCAATCAATGAATCACTTTTTCATAAGAAAAATTGGTTCAGTATGCTGAGGATGTAGCTTACACTGGAAACAGGAAAGATGTAACTTGAAATACTGTTTTTATATCAGAAATCATAACTGAATGACTTTTTAATCACTTTATTTGCTGCTGAGAATCACAAAAGTAGAGAATGTCTATTGATGACTAAGGTCAACACCTTTTAAGAAGCACAAAGACCAAGTTTCAGAATTGGCTCTTAAATTATTAAAGATTATCACCTTTTCTTTAGGCAATGAACAACCTGTTGCTTTCACTTCACTATTTTTATTGTTGAATGTCTGACTCACCACTGATCTTTTGTATATTTTTAGCTTTCTTTGGAAAGTGATAGATCCCTTTGAGTAAATATCAGGACTTCTTAATATTTGCTTGGGGACAGTGTCTCCAAATAGGTTTGTCTTACACATACTATGACAGGAATGAACTTCATTCTAAGTTGGGGTATGTTGGGTAATGATCTCAGCTGCTCATGCTTACTGCCAAGTGCTCTTAAGATTGTCACTGTTACAGAGAGAGGTCATAAGGTGTAATATATACAGGCAACATATTAAAGTGCTCATGAAAATTATGTTTAATTAGTTTGGTGGCACCCAAAATAATTGGGACTAAGTCTGTCACATTATCCTGGTATCTGCATCTCTTGGTAGTTTTTGATCTTCTGTCTCTCCATACATTTACATTTTATTAAAGTTTCTTAATTGCTTTACACTACCAATAGGTCCAATCGATGTACAAAGAAACATACATAAAAGCAAGCAAGAAAAGTAACAATAAAATAAGCATTGTCATGATGTCCCATGTTTTCACAGCCATTGGAAGGGCCACTTTCCATGGAATTTGCTGGTCCTTGTTGAATCACAGTGGAAGGTACCAGGGATTGAGCTGGGTAAGACAGATACTAGCTGGTTGGTGGTACATTAACAACGCCATCTTCCTCCCTCCCCTGGTTGATTCCCCTCTCCCATGCTGGTTGGGTGTTCCCTGGAGCCTGACTGCTTCTTTGAACCATGTCTGTACGGTGTCCCATGCAGTCCAAAGAAGCAGTCGTGTCCCAGCTAGTAGAGACCAATGTGGCCCAAGGCGCTGTCACTCTCCTTCTCTTTTTGCCCGATCAGAGTGAAGGGTGGAGGGAAAGGATGAGGAAGGGGAGTAAGCAAGCTCAAGAACAGAAGGATTGTGTGAAAAAGGGGATGGAAGAATTGTGCAATAGGGTCTGGGGAGATGGGAGTCGTACGAGAGAGGGACTTTTGGGACTAGAGAATCTGGGAGACAGTGATTGTGTAAAAGAATGAAAATTGCCCTCCATATTTATTTATTTATTTATTTATCTAACATTTTTTTATATACCGAGGTAACAATGTTACCAATCACTTCGGTTTACATATAACATTAGGATGACTAAACATAGAACAGGAGAGTGAACTTGGAAAAAATTGAATTAAAAATAAGGTATAATAATACAACAAATAAGGCATAATAATACAACAAATAAATAACAACAATCTTATAGACAGGCAATTAGAATGAATCAAACGAGTATCTAGTATTTGTAACTTGTCTAGATGGATAAGCCATTGGCTATAGTATTATTGAACCTTGAACACCACCACAGCCATAGTAATATAGTATTGTTGAATATTGAATAACACCACAGCCACTGGCTATTTTATTATTGAATCATGTGGTATGAAATGAAATTGACCCGGAAAAGGGGGAATTGTGAAGATCAGCTCAGGCGTATGCTTGAGTGAAAAGCCAAGTTGTAAGTCTTTTTTTTGAAAGTAATGGGGCATTGTTCAAGTCTAAGATCTGATGGTAGAGAGTTCCAGTGGATAGGGCCTGCTGTAGATAGGGCTCTTTTGTTTTATTAGTAAAAGGTCTCAGATTTGAGATTTTGGGTTTTCATGTCCTTCCTTCATGGTGACAGTAGCAGTTTAGGCATTCCTTGGTGCATGGAGGCAGTTTTAAAAAAGTGTGCAGTCAGGGGTTTTTCGCCACCAATTTTATACTTTGCTCTCAAAGGGCAACTATGCACATAGCTGAAAATGAAAAAACTCTGCGTGTTGTTGCCTCCCCCGACCGAAGCCCACCCCACTTCCAGGAGAACTTGTGTAAATGTGCAAACAGGCTTTCACCTGTACAAAGGATGGGCAATGTCCAAAAAAGCCCTTTCACCTGTGCAAGCAGTCATTTACATGGGAAAATGGCTTTTGAAAATAACCTTTCTATGTCGTGGGGGAAGAGAAGAGATATCCTAAAAGGAACAATGAGAAAAGGAGACAATGAAAAGAGAAAAATATGTTTCTTGGACGGGAGCAGAGACAGGCTACAAAAACCTCGCTGGACAAAGAGAATGAGATGCGCTATTTTTATGTGTAAATCTTTTTTTTTTTTATTAATTGCAGTATTACTCCAAAGAACTCCTGGCATACATTGTTAAATGTTTGGTTTTCTGAAATGCTGGCTCTCTTACATTTGGACTTTTAAGACATGGTCTCTGAAGATGCAGCGGTACACACACAGTTTTTAATGCAGCCCTGAATGTGGCAGAATCAAGTCCTGAGGACCTAGCCGAAACTCTTCCCACAGAAGTTCTCCATCACTGAGTATGGGGTTTGTGCCGCAGAAAAATGACCCTCACCTGTCATCCCTGCCAAAGTCAGATAAGTTCAATGCATGCAGAAGAGAAAAATTCACTCATTTTATTCTGTCAGTACCAAAAAAGAAAAAAAAAGAGAAAATGCATTCAGCAGTGTATAGCGACTCTTGTCGAGTTCTGGGAGATTATTAGGAAGGCAAGATCACCACTTCTTTCCTCGGTTCCTAATAATGCTGCTACATTTCCTCTTCCCTGTGTTTACCCTCCCCAGCCTTTCGCTCCATAGCAAAACCGTTCGGGGGCCAATTTTCAAGTCAGTCCGCAGGTACTTTTGCCCGTGGACTTTGCCCCTCGTCTCAAAAGTAAAGTGTGCCTAGAAAAAAAAGTGTCCCGCTACAGACAGGGTGGGCACATAGATTTGCACTTGCTTTTTTTCTGTGGGTGCTTTTTTTTCCCTACAAAATAATATGTACAGTTCTAACAATGCAGAATAGCATTCTTTACTGCCTCCCTGACCTACCCCCATCTCTGGGCCCGCTCATGTTTTCCCCTGCTGGAAAACCAGGGTAGGAGTGGGGGGAAGGGGGTCATTTTCAGATCGCCATTGACCTGGGTAAATGGCTTTTGAAACTTGCCTTCGAAATACACTGTTCCCATTTTCCACATTCTCCACCTCTGGTTTGTCTTTTTTTTTCGTGTTTCTTAACTAGAATGGAAGCTCTACGGAGCAGGGACTGTCTCTTAGGTGTGCACAGCGCTGTGTACATCGGATAGTGCTATATTTATCATTAGTAGTAGTGGTAACTGGCATAAAGAAAACCTTCAGACCAAGACCTATGTCTGTTGAGTTAAAATACACATACGTTTTCAGGGGGTGGTTTCACTTTAAAAAGTGTTCTACGAGCTCCCGTCCCATTTACATGTTGGCAATGGTTGAATAACGTATTGGTTACCATATATGCCTTGTTTGAGGTGACAAGATAGTTCCTCTCTCTCTTCATTTTCACTGCTTTTATCACAATGCCAGCTGATCCTCTTTATGTAATTCAGGCCACAGTTCTCAGAAAGCCTGTGAGAAAGGAACCTGTCCTCTCTGAACCAGAGATGGAAGAAATGCGAATGGTTCTGGATATTCTGCTGTGTGCTGGGACTGAACAGAAGCTGCCTAGGTTTTAAAATGTCTTCTGGCAGAGCTGCCAGACCGTCTACCTCTGGCCTTGTCTGAAGCAGAGCTTTGACACCAATTGGCTACTGCTTAGCTTTAATGTCATTTCTAGAGCATGCAGTCCTCTAAGCAAAGGTCAATGCAACATTTTTATTAAAAAAAAAAAAAGTCTTCTTATCAAAATCAAAAGGCCCTCTCGCAGATGCATAGACTTTGACTATCTAGTTACTATAAACCAGGATGTCATTATTCAAAATTTATGTCTCTAAATGGCAAAATAAGCATATTCAGCCACTTATCCAGCTAAATTATAGCCAGGTAAGTAGTTATCCGTCTATAATTTAGCCAGATAACTACTTTTGGGGGCACTCCAGAGAGGAAGTTATCAGGCTAAGATTGCCGAATATCACACATATCCAGCTAACAGGGTCATTCATCAAAATGCGTTAGGGCATTATCTTGTAGAGATGTGTATCGTGTGATCGATCGTCTTAACGATCGATTTCGGCTGGGGGGGGGGGAGGGAATCGAATCGTCGCGGTTTTGTTTTTTTAAATATCGTGTAAATCGGGGAGGGCAGGAAAACCGGCACACTAAACATCCCTAAAACCCACCCCGACCCTTTAAAATAAATCCCCCCCCCTCCCGAACCCCCCCCAAATGTCTTAAATTACTTGGGGTCCAGTGGGGGGGTCCCTTTGTGATCTTCCACTCTCGGGCCACGGGTGCGTTGATAGAAAAATGGCGCCGGCGCTACCTTTGCCCTGTCATATGACAGGGCAAAGGTAGCGCCAGTTTTCCCGCCCTCCCCCTTCCCCCGATTTACGATTTTTGACGATCAATCGGGGGAATTCCTATTAAATATCGACTCTAACGATTTTTGACGATTTAAAATATATCGGACGATATTTTAAATCGTCAAAAAACGATTCACATCCCTAACAGCCAATACCCTAATGACCAGCATCAGTCTGCTGAGATTCCCAAACAGAAGCTAGTGTCTCCCTGCCTGGTCTCCTGGATCTGAAAACAGATACTGACCTGATTCCTCAGGGAGCCACAAGAATCCTGCATTCCCAAGCAGCACATGGCCAACAGAGAGAAACTGCAAGGCTCTCTCAATGCCTGATTTATCCTTGCAATGAAATAAACAGACTTTTAGGTTCTAAGTTATACTAAGAAGTTCTGAAGTTACGCTAAATTAATTAGGGTTACTTAGCCTGTAATATTTGTGAATTAACATATTTATGCAAGATTTTAAGTTAATGATCAGCTATACCAATTTAGGCCTAGATTCATCAAAGTGCTCTAAATGTAGCAAAAATAGCGCCTGCAATAAAAAAAGGGGCGTGTTTAGGGAAATGTGATGGCTGTAGCTAACACACGGGGCAACATTTTATCACATGTGGTGAAATTTCATCACACGCGGCGATATGTCATCTCATGCAGTAGTACGTCATCAAGCAGCAGGTTATATATATAGCCTTCCTGCAGTTGTCTCTTTGAGAGTGTGTCGAGGCATGCTTTAGAGGAGGGTAGTTGCTGTGGTGGTGGTTAGAGCTAGTTTCTATTTGCAATTTCTGAGGGCGGTGTCTTGTGCTTCTCTGTGCTTCCTTTGGTGAACCTTTACCTTTGTCTTTTGTCTCTCTGTGTGTATGAAAGTGTGTGTTTGTTTGTAAAGTTTGTCAATTTGTCTTTTTCTGTGAAGGAGTGGAGGAGGTAGTGAGTGGAGGATGTGGTGGAGGTGGTGAGTGGAGGAGGTGTTGTTGGTGGTGAGTGGAAGAGGTGGTTAGTGTAGGTGGTGAGTGGAGGAGGTGGTGAGTTGTGGAGGTGGTGAGTGAAGGTGTGGAGATGGAACTAATGGAGCGTGAGAGGCGTGGGAGGAGCAATGAGGAGAAGAGGGGTGGTTGGAGGAGAGGAAGTGGGAGGATGAGGGCAGGAGTGTTAGGGGAAGGAGAAGTAGGAGTCGGAGTAGGGACAAGAGTAGAGAGAGAGGCAGCATGGAAGAGATAGGAGGAGGAGGGTGGGAGAGGGTGGGGGAAGGGGATAGGCAGGCAAGCATAGAGGGAGGAGTAAGCCAGGCTACAGATAGGCAAAGGGGAAGGGAGTTTGCAAGGCAGGGTCAGGATGGGGGGGAGGAAGGGAGGGAAGAGTTGAGTGGGATGGAGAGTGAGGACAAGGGAGGACTCCTCTCTGGAAGAGGAAGAAGTACCCCCATCTAAGGCAGCCAAGGTCCAGATCTGGAGAAGCCTAGCCCAGAGCATCACCAGACATAGCAGCATCCAAAGAAATGGGGAGCAGGTCGCCCACCGCTATAGAGATATAAAGGCACAGCTTAAAGCCAAGGAGGCAGCCCAGAACAAACACCGAAGATTGACGGGAGGAGGCGCTCCATGTCCCATAGTGCTCACAGAAATGGAGAATCGCCTTATACAAAGGCTGTGATCAGATGTATTTGAGGGAATGGATGAGCGGCTGGACACCACAAGAGCTGCAGCTGGTAAGTTCATATCACCTCTAAAAAGCAAGGCAGCAACAGGTACACATATCATTTGGCATCAGATGCTCACTGTACACTTGTGATGCCAAAAGAAAAAAGGGTACTTACTCCCAGTGGTACTTATGTATTATGTTTTGTTTCCACAACGCTCGCCCAACAACATACCAGTCCCAGCCAGGAGGCCCCAGGGAGCAGCCTGAATGCAGGGACCAGCCAGCAAGGCCATGGACCAGCCAGCCACTACCTGCTTTTGAAAAGCCTTTTGTCATGGATGTAGAGATGCAGGTCACCGCTGAGGAGGAGGAGGATGAGTACAATAAAGGTCCAAGCCATAGGCAGCTGGGGCCTTTATTATATTCGAACCCCTCTGTTCTCTGACCTAACTAAATGTTTTCCTAAACCTATCGCAGTTAATGGAGGAGCAGAGCCTGGAGTGGGTGCCTCCAGGATCAGGTGAAGGCAGAGAGAGCACACTAGAGGCCCATCCTGAACCACCACTAGGTAAGTCACAAGGAGGAGCCCACATACCCACTAATGCCAATTTTGCAGCCACAAAGGCCAACCCCCCAAACCCAGCCACCTCCAGCAGCACCTGCACCATCACCATCCCTCCCTCCTGAACTGTCCATACTGGAGCAGCTGCATCAGCTACAAAGGAGGCAAGTAGAACACCACAGACACGTACGGGCAGAGCTATTGGGGCTAAGGAAGGCTGTAAACAGACAAGCCTGCATTCTCCAACAGCAAATGGCAGCCCACACCCACAACGTCACTACACTGACGGGAGCTATAAACAATCTTACCAACGCGCTGACACAAATTTTTACAATGGATGCCAGAGCCTCCATCTGAGTCCTCAGTGCCATACGTGGGATCGACACCACCGAGCAGTCTCCATGATGGTAGATGGAGAAGGGATAGGCCCCCCAAACTCATGCCCCCACCAATAGGCCACCCACGTCGTGGCAAGGGGCTATGAACAGTATAGCCACATGGCCTCTAAGGTCATACAACAAGCCCAGCCTGGGCTCTGCAGAGTTCCTGTGCCGGCTAGATGGAAGAAGCCTGCTGGGCCCGTCCTCACAGTTGAAGAAGGTAGTTTCAACTGTGCTTTTTAGGTCCTGCAGACTAACTCTACAGCCTTCCTCTATACCAGGGGTCGGGAACCCATGGCTCGCGAGCCAGATATGGCTCTTTTGAGGGCTGCATCTGGCTCGCAGACAAGTGTCGCCATACTTCGCGGTTCCCCGCTGATCCAGCTGCTCCCCGGTCCTCCGCCGCCCGGGCTTAAAATGCTGTCAGCCCGGGCGGAACGCGGCAGGACAGCTGGAGTCAGCGGCACCGGCGTGCTCTCTTCTCCCCCTCCCCCCGCGGCCCGGAAGAGGAAGTGGAGAGCATCGGGTGCCTGCGCGGGAAGAAGAGACCACACTAGCGTGGTCTCTTCTTCCGCGCAGGCACCCGATGCTCACCACTTCCTCTTCCGGGCCGCGGGGGGGAGGAGAAGAGAGCACGCCGACTGGAGTCATCCGGGTGCCTGCGCGGGAGTCATCGGGTGTCAGCCGGGTGCCAGCGCTGGAGTCATCGGGTGCCTGCGCGGGTCTTCCCGCGCAGGCACCCGATGCTCTCCACTTCCTCTTCCGGGCCGCGGGAAGAAGAGAGCAGCGGGAAGAAGACTGCAGCGCGGCTCGGAGGAAAATGAAAATCTTCAACCGCGGCCGATGGGACTCCGCCTTCGCCTCCGCGAGGGCTGAAAATGAAGGAGGTTAGCGTTGGGAGGTGGCTGCTGCTGCCCCGAGTTCCCGGGGGGGGGGGGGAAGGGGGAGAGAGAGAGTGAATGAATGAGCGAGCAAGCATGTGTGTTTGAGATCCTGTGTGTGTGAGTGAGAGATTGCATGTATGTGAATGATTGAGAGCCTGTATATGTGAAAGAGAGTATGTCTGTGATTGAGATCCTGCCTGTGAGAGAGAGAGCATGAATGTAAGTTTACCATTGGGAACCTGTATGTGTAAGTTTGTAATTGAAAACCTGTTTGTTTGAAAGAGTATGTGTGTATGATTGAGATCCTTTGTGTGTGAGAGAGATCATGTGTATGTATGATTAAGAGCCTGTGTGTATAAGTAAGAGAGAGATCATGTGTGTCTGTGTCTGATTGACAGCTGGTTTAGGTGATGGAGCATGTGAGTATGTGATTGAGAGCCTGTGTTTAAATGAGAGAGAGAGACCATGTGTGTCTGTGTGATTGAGAGCTGATTTAGGTGAGGGAGCATGTGAGTATGTGATTGAGAGCCTGTGTTTAAATGAGAGAGAGAGACCATGTGTGTATGTGTGTGATTGAGAGCTGATTTAGGTGAGGGAGCATGTGAGTATGTGATTGAGAGCCTGTGTGTAAATGAGAGAAAGAGAGGACATGTTTGTAAGCATGTGAATGAGAGTCTGTGTGTGAGAGAAAAAGACAGCATGTATTTATGTGATTGAAAGCCTGTGTGTGTGTGTAAGCGTGAAAAGATAGACAGCATGTGTGTAAATGTGTAATTAAGAGCCTATATAAGTGAGTGAGAAAAAACATGTGTATATGTGAGTACTGAGAGCATGTGTGTATAGGTGTGTCATTGAGAGCCAGTGTGAGAGAGAGCGCTGGTATGTGACTGAGAGAGGAGAAAGTTCCAAGCAAACCACCCCACCTCCTGCTAATTCAGAACAATCTCAGGACACCTGGATATCAAACGTTCCCAGGTATGCAGAGCAAAAAAATTTTTGTATCCTTATTATTTTTCATTACTGGATCTTTGTGTCTGCTATTTTGAAATATTTTGTTGGTATCTGGAAATGTTTTATATGAGTTTTTAATTATTGGATATTCCACTCATCAGCTGTTTCGAAATATGTTCTTTTTGTTAGTACAGTTTTACTGCTGATGATTTTATATTTCTTGATTTGTTTTATAAGGATGGGTGATGTTTCTTTTTTCCTTTGTTACACTGCATACAGAGACTCTGGCTTGTTGCAGTTTCCAATTCAGTTTTTGTCTGCATGCTTCTTGTTATGCGTTTTGGTCTCTTTATTCTATGTTAGGTGAGGGACAGCACGTGATTCAGGTGAGGTTTTCTGCTGGCGTGTAGTTTCTGTGTAGGACTCTATAGCAGCCTGACTTGGTCCGTTTTCCTAATAGGAGATGTATTGGTGTCTTAAGGCCTGGTGTAATATTTTCAGAGACTTATTGTACTTTAAAAGTGTGATCTTACATAAAATGCACACATTTACTTGTATTTAGTTTTAAACATATTGTATGGCTCTCATGGAATTACATTTTAAAATATGTGGCGTTTATGGCTCTCTCAGCCAAAAAGGTTCCTGACCCCTGCTCTATACTCTGCTCATATTAGATCTTCCTTAAAGCATTATCCTATGTTGCATTTGATGCCTCTTATGTCTCATCTCATCTCCTCTCATCTCAATTCCTACTGATGTTCTTCTCTCCATGCTTTTGCATCTTCACCTGGGCCTCCTCTCTCCATGCTGCTGTGTCTTTACCTGGGGCTCCTCAAAAAAGCTAAACCGGCACGGAGCGGCAGTTACTACCCTTAAGAGAAACATGGGGGTAACCTGCACGGAGCGGCAGTTACTACCCTTAAGAGAAACATGGGGGTAACCTGCACGGAGCGGCAGTTACTACCCTTAAGAGAAACATGGGGGTAACCTGCACGGAGCGGCAGTTACTACCCTTAAGAGAAACATGGGGGTAACCTGCACGGAGCGGCAGTTACTGCCCTTAAGAGAAACATGGGGGTAACCTGCACGGAGCGGCAGTTACTACCCTTAAGAGAAACATGGGGGTAACCTGCACGGAGCGGCAGTTACTACCATTAAGAGAAACATGGGGGTAACCTGCACGGAGCGGCAGTTACTACCCTTAAGAGAAACATGGGGGTAACCTGCACGGAGCGGCAGTTACTACCCTTAAGAGAAACATGGGGGTAACCTGCACGGAGCGGCAGTTACTACCTTGGGAAGCTTGCTGGGCAGACTAGATGGACCATTTTGGTCCTTTTCTGCCATCATTACTATGTTACTATATGTTATGTTGCTGCATCTTCACCTGGGCCTCCTCTCTTCATGCTGCTGCGCTCTACTGTCCTGCTCCAGCTGCTTTTACTTGGACTGTCTGGGATCTTTTCTTGAACTTTGCTGCTGTGGCCCTTAGGCTGTTCTCTTTGAATGCACTCTTTCAACATGGATTGTCTGGGGCCTGTATATATACCTGTATATGTCATTATATCAATTCAATCTATTAATGCACAGATGTACACAGAATATGCTGTTCAGGAAATGTGCAATGTTTTTAGTATTTGCTAAGTAGTCCTTGCACAATGTGATTACCTAAGAAATTGTCTTTACTTCAAAGTCTACACTACATGAGTTTGCTAATAAAGTGCTTACTGTTTTGAAAACACTAATTTATGGTTATATCCTTTCATTGAGTGGTTTAAGTGATTATAAGAACATAAGAAATTGCCATGCTGGGTCAGACCAAGGGTCCATCAAGCCCAGCATCCTGTTTCCAACAGAGGCCAAAACCAGGCCACAAGAACCTGGCAATTACCCAAACACTGATGCAATTAATAGCAGTGGCTATTCCCTAAGTATAATTGATTAATGGCCATTAATGGACTTCTCCTCCAAGAACTTATCCAAACCTTTTTTGGAAGCCAGCTACACTAACTGCACTAACCACATCCTCTGTCAACAAATTCCAGAGCTTTATTGTGCATTGAGTGAAAAAGAATTTTCTCAGATTAGTCTTAAATGTGCTACTTGCTAACTTCATGGAATGCCCCGTGATATGGTACCAAAGGTTAAAGGTTTGCTGTCCACATGACCGTGCATGCTACAATGGGCCACCTCATTCCAATAGCACATCGAAGGAGCATGCAAGACCATATGGGCTATGGGAAAAACAAGAAGACCGAGTCAATAAGGAGCACAGGAGAATGGGCGCTCCATGTTGAGTGGCCACTTTCCCAATGCACGCCCAGTCACCTCTCCTGGGCGCTTGATTCCTGTATTTATATGAGGGGGTCGCATTAAAAAGGAGGCATTAGGGACAATAGTGTGTCCCTTGCGCCTCCTTTTTACCGGAAACCCAGAAGAGGTGGCTGTCAGCGGGTTAAAATAAAGTGACGCTGATTTTTCAAGCATGGCTTTCCAGAACCTAACGACAGCCATCGATTACAAAAACGGACGCTGTTGAAACAGATTATCCGTTCTCCTAACCTGACCAGCCGCCATATGTTTTTTAATAACATTTTGGTTTATCTGTATTGGTTTTTTTTTTTTTGGTTCCTCTGACTTTGTATCGCTAGGGTATTAAGTTGGAGGGTGGACAGAAAAGCTTGTTTTTCAGTTTTTCTGTACACTTTTTTAGGGCTGCTCAAACATGTACGCCTGCCCTTAGGGCAGGTGTTAATTTCTGAGCGTTAAATGTGCAGATTGGGTGCACAATTTACTTGGAGTATCACGGGTGAATAACTAATAGCCTCATGAGCATGCATTTGCATGTGATGAGTGCTATTAGTTTCTGGGGGGGGGGAGGCTGGATATGCATTTAATGTTAACTTTCAGTACTGTATTGCAAGTACAGTGTATTGGTGCATTGTGAAGACGAATGCCGAGTAGCTATATGTGGTTCAGGCAACAGGATGAACTATCCAGCCAAACACTGACAGGAAGAAAAGGGATAGGGAGGAGAGCAGTAGCTAACTGGACTGTGGCACACCTTCCCTGGAAGAGGAAGTGGTAGGTGTCTTTGTATAAGATTTTGCCAAATCTGGCTGCCACTCAGTGTGCTCTCCTGGGCTCCTGCAGGGAGACATGGGGAATCCGGGGGGGAGATAGGGAAGTACGGCCATTGGTATTCCGTGGTGTATAGCCACCTTATGGAATACACAGCAGAGCAACACAATCCTTGCAACTTTGGTTGGGGCATACATTAAAGCTCCACCCATCTTGTCCAAACAGCGAAAATGACTTTTCGGAAGTCCAAAGGTGCATTCTATGACACAGCAGGTAGCACATAAGACTTCATTGTACCTCGTCTCTGCCAGCATGTTGGGGTTGGCAATGGGGATCAGAAGCCAGGGTCTGCAACCATACCCTGAATCTCCTGTGCTAATGACTGAACAAACACAAGATTCATAGCATTGTGTGTTGCACATGTGACTGCCAAATCACAGCACCCATTAAGACTGTATAAGGTAGCCTATACCTTTGCTGAGCCTTAAAGGGTGATTGGCATGGCCTGCATGCCTTTCCTAATGTTGTTGCCTACTATATATGCTGGCTACCTGTAGGCTAAAAGAGTTCATTTGTTCTGAGTATTGAATCAGATTTGCCTCCCAACCCAGCAAAGGTTATTGGTGTGTAGTTGGCTGCCAACGTCACACAGATACATAAGAGGTGACACACCTGTGTTAGCACCAAAAGTCATATCTCATGCTGTGCATGCAAATGTGATAGCATTCAGTCCTCCGTAGAAACCCATTATTAAGCCCACACACAGGGAATATGGCAACCCAACAACATGCACAAGAAAATAGGGGTGGAACCGCACCGGTGTGTCAGGCTGTACAGAAACAATGAGTGACTATCTCCCAGATGCATCCGTAAGGGCCCAGACATGATGGTGCTGTGGCAGTGGTGTGGATGGGTGAAGCTAGAGATTTACCAGTGACATTGTAAAATGTTGCAAGGGAAGGATAGGAACGGGTCCTTTTGGAAAATGTAGACATGCTAACTGTACTGTGCTTCCTTACTCAGCAACCTTTACGTCAAATGCATTGTTTGCCCTGACTCATTTTGTCAGCCTGTGAAACAGGCCATGGCCTGGGCGAATGGCCACCATATGTGAATACAATGCATTTGACAGGGCACCGATAGTGTCCTCCCCCACATGCACCCCCCCCCCCCCCATTTTGGTGCCATTATGCACATACACAACATACACATAGACAGACAGGTAACGTACAAGGAAAAGTGTGTCCTACCTACAAGCCATACAGGCCAGTTTCAAAATTGTCAAAAAGGCCTGATTGTCTAAGTATAAAGGAATCGTGCGTGGCTCCTGAATGCGCATGTCCAGGATGCGCATTCCAGCATTACATACCACTTGGATATTGTTGGAGTGGAAGAGCTGTCTGTTGCGGTATGTGTCCTCCCTCTGACAGGGTGGAATGATGGCCACGTGAGTGCAGTTGATAGCTCCGACAACATTTGGAAAGTATGCAGAGGCACAGAAGCCATCAACTCCTAACGCTTGCAAGGAAATTTGATGTAGTGATTAATGTGGTCAGTGACTGCTTCAATGACCTGGTCGAGACAGCATGAAAAAGTGGTTTGGGATATCCCCCCACAACCCCTACTGTGGTTTGAAATGAGCCACTTGCCATGAAGAGGAGGGTGGCCAAGAGTTTAGTGAGGCCGGGGACAACGTGGAACCTTTAGCTGACCAGATCCAGATCCCCCTCAGAGGTCTTCATGGACTTGCTGGATTGCTTGAGAGCTGAGGCAATACCTGCTAACCACAGTCCTCTGGCATGCCCAGCAAGGAGGTGTGTGGTAGAAATACATGCGCCCTGTATCTCCAGTGCTGTGGCCGTCTGCTTGCCAGATGCTTGAGCAGGCCCTGAGCCAGTGGTACTACAGCCTCTGCCTCCAGTACTGGTACATCCATGAAACGTCTTGGAAGTGGCCTTGGCTGTTGTTCATGTTTTGCTTCCACGTGTTCTTGTCTGTGGCGAGCCTAGCGAGGCATCATGTATGCCTCTACAAGTACACTTGACACAAACAAAATGGCTTTAGTAGAGGTGACCTGATAAAAACAAGCATTTTTATTGGTCCAGGAAGGCGTGGTAGGTGTGTGTGTTATGTTTGGAGTTTTTTTTTCGCTCAGTATGCTCAGCAATAATACCACGCTGTGCGATAACGGGTGCAATAATTATTTTTTGGGCTGCAATGCCAAGAAAAAAGGTGTAGTTATTTCCCGTGAAAAAAGCCCGCGATAATGTGCGGTAGATATTGCACATTGCGCTACCACCCCCATTTTACATTTATCATGCCCACACTTTGCCCACATGAATACAAATGCCCAATTTGCATATGCAATTTGTGATACACTGTTTATCGCGCGTGTTACGGAGATATCGCATGCGATAACGTGGTAACGCACGCGATAACGGCCTATCATAAAATGATGAATGACCCTGTTAGACAGCTATGAAGTAACTAAAGTAACTGAATATAACTTTCTTCTGAATTATCAAAATAATTGCTACTAGGCTGTGCAGGCAAAAATAAATATTTTGTTTCACTGGGAGGAGAGAAAGTTTCTTGTCCAAATTCCATTTTTTTTGTTTGCTTTTCTTTCAGCAAATGGTGTGCACTATTTAGAAATAGTATCAACTAAAAATAAAAATGTCATTTTTTTTTCCTATTTTCTTTTTAAAAATGACAGGAAAGGATATAAACCATGATGTTAACATTGTCATTTCGAACAAAAGCACATCCGTATTTGCTATATGTGTAAAATAAATCAATCCTGTTTAATTAAAACTGTGAATAAACTAAACTTTCAGAAATAAATAAATAGATCTGGAGTAAAATTTTTCCTACATACCATATCATTCAGCATTCCCCATCAATTCCAGTCTTCAGTTTTCTTCATTTGTTAATAAAACATCAAATTCCTCCTAATTTTTGGAGCAATTTATTCCCTATTAAATGGGTAGAAAAAAATCCTCAAATATGGGACCAACAAAAACCTGAAGCAAAGAAAACTGCACATTTCCTTAGGATTTGGATTTAATCACTCAATTTTCTAAATGCAAGCTCAAGGTGAGCTCCAAATTCAGGTACATTTCATAGGTCCATGCCCTACTGAAGCTACAATCTAATAAGATAACTTTCACATGTCTTTTATATATGTGTCATGCTGGGTTATGCCAATGGTCCATTAAGCTGAGCATCCTACCTCTGACAGTGGCCGATTTGGGTCACTTGGGAATACCTAGCAGACCCAATGGGTAGATCCATTCCATTTAGAGTAGGTCTAAATGGTATATTTTCCCAGTGGCGAAAGATGATAGTGGAGTGCCCCAGGAATCTGTCTGCTTTTTCTTATATTTATAAACGACCTGGAAATGGGAACAACGAATGAGGTGATCAAATTTGCTGATGACACAAAGTTATTCAAAGTTGTTAAATCACAAGAGGATTGAGAGAAATTGCAAGAGGACCTCGCAGAACTGGGAGACTGAACATGCAAATGGCAAAATTAATTTAATGTGGACAACTGCAAAGTGATGCACTTACAGAAGAGTATCAAAATTATAACTGCACAATGCAAGGTTCAACGTTAGGAGTCACCATTCAGGAAAAGGATCTAGGCGTCATCATTGATAATACTGTGAAATCTTCTGCCCAGCAGAAGCAGCAGCAGCCAGGAAAGCAAGTAGTAATTATTAGGAAAGGAATGGAGAATAAAACAGAGAATATCATGATGCCTTTGTATCGCTCCATGGTGCGACTTTATCCTGAGTATTGTGTGCAGTTCTGGTCAATACATCTCAAAAAAAAAGATAGAATTAGAAAAGAACAGAGAAGGGCAATCAAAATGTAAAGGGGATGGAACAATTCCCTTAAGAGGAAAGGCTAAAGAGGTTAGGACTCTTCAGCCTGGAGAAGAGATGGCTGAGGGGAGATATGATAGAGGTCTATAAAATAATGAGTGGAGTGGAATAAGTAAACATTAATTGGTTGTTTACTCTTTCTAAGAGTACAAAGGCTAGGGGACAAACAATGAAGTTACCAGATGATACATTTAAAACTAATACAAATATATTTTATTTTATTTTTCTAATCATTGCCAGAGGATATGGTGAAAGCTATTAGTATAACTGTATTTTAAAAAAGTTTGGACAAGTTCTTGGAGGAAAAGTCCATAAACCATTATTAAAATGCAGTTGCAGAAATCCACTACTAATCCCTGGGTTAAGCGGTTTGGATTCTGTCTTCCCCTTGGGATTTTGCCAATTACCTGTAACCTGGATTGGCCATGGTTGGAAACAGGATGCTGGGCTTGATGGACCTTCGGTGGGACCCAATATGGCAAATCTTATGTACTTATGCTGAAGAGGTGGCGAGCCCGAGTCTGGCTGGTTAGTAGTTATCAATTGATCTATTCTCCAGGTTCATTAAACAATTTTTTTTTTAATTTTTTTTTTACCCAGCTAAACTACCCACCTTGACCAAATCCTCTGGCTTACAAATTCCTTGATTGTAGGAAAGTGAATGGAATGGAAGAAATGTTTTATTATCTTGTTATTAATAAATTGATCTCTTCTAGGGAAGGACAAATCTCCTTCATTCCTCTCATTTTTTCACATTCCTGTTTAAACCTTAAAAAGAAAACAAGTAAGATGTAAAAGTAGAAACTTACCTTCCAGCTACAGACTTTAACATGATCTTACCCAGATCATCTCTGAAGAGTGAACATGCTCCGTACTGTTTAAACCATTACATTCTAAGAACTGGTTCACACAAAAGAACACTCAGGTGGTTTTTTTTTTTTTAAATTCACCCCCGAGCATTCTTAATTCTTTTCTCCTTTTTCTAACTTTTCAGAATCGGCAATTGAAGGAGGACCACATCAATCAACTGATGCAACCTCACTGGGGGGGGGAGTTAGACAAAACCCCAGAGCAAGCAGTTCATGAGGACAGCCAGCGTTAGTACTGCTAACCACCAACAAAACCACAATACAGTAAAAGCTCTTTTATCCAGCACCATGCCGTCCAGAATGCCCTGTTAAGTTGGCATCTCTCCCAGGGTGCACCTTCGGTGGTGCTGGTGGGGATGGGGAACGACAGGAGAGGAGGAGGGGGGTTCGGTTTGAGAAATGGTGGGTTTTTTTCCTGTGATCTTCTCTGTGTTCAGCCATTGAGGTATAGCCCTCCCCAGTTCCTTGCAAGAGACAGGAAGGGAGGGGCTGGATTAGGGAGCAGAGTAGCCTTTCTCTGATCTGCTGGGTCTACTTCATGCTCCTCCCCTCCTCTCCTGTTCCCTGCATGCTGCTGCCTGGCAGTGGAGGGGCCAGAGCAGAAAGAAAAGGCATATATATTATTTAATTATCCATGGATGGCTGATAATAACATTTTTACTGTACTATTGTTTCCTGAGCTAAATCATTCACAAAAGGCTTACTCTGCCTCACCAGCAGTACAGTTTTTTTTTAACTTAACATTAGCTAAACAGGTTACAGGAAAAAAATGTTATTTACATTTTTTAGTATACAGTCTGGAGTGCTCGTGTGTTCCTCATTTCCAGTTTTCTTCATTATCAGATATTTTGGTTGGTAGATAACTCATTTACACTTTATAGATAAAATTTATATGACTCTCTTGCTCTGACTTTTTCCTTGGGCACTGCTAAGATTTCAGTTTTGCACTAGCTGTCAGTTGCCATTCTAAAGGTCTACACGTGCAAGGTCTTGTGACCTTTTTAATGCAGCAATAAAAATGAATTTATGTTGTTAAAATGAATGCTAGCTTTTCTTTCTACCTTAAATTATTCATATGCATGCCTAACACCGTACATTTTTTTTTTTTAAATTTAGCTCATACCTTGTCATTTGTAGCTCAAGGCAAGTTACATTCAGGTACTGTAGATATTTCCCTATCCCCAAAGAGCTTATAATCTAATAGGGTCATTCATCAGAATGTGTTGGAGCCCAAACGTGTGTTAAATGGAGTCTAATGCGTGTTATGTGCGCAATAAATAGTACAACACAAGCTAGCATGCAAATTTTAGTTTTAGTAGGCAAGTGGGAAGAGTTAATGCAAATTAAGGTTTCCTACCGCAGTCCAATATGGATTAAATGATGGAGGATTACGGCTATGCTACGAACATACCCATTGGGCATATATAGGTGCACAAACTGTTGGAGGTAGTCTGTCCTCAAAAAAGGTGCAACACATATGAGTGCATCTGGGTGAGTGACATGCTGTGTTAGCCTTGCTCCTCATCTGTGTCTGGGGGTGATGATGTTGGTCTCGTTGTTCCTTCCCTTAACACACCTATGCATATGCCAGAGCAGGCAGTATGTGTGTGTGTGCATCCATTTTGCACAGACTGGCTTTCGACACAAGTGATCCTGTGCTTCCACTGTTTACAACTGGTGTCTCAGAGATACGATTGAATCATATGGGAAGAAAATAGCCTCACAATTACTCAAAGAACATTCCACCTATGGCTCACACTGTTTATTCTTTGTGTTTGGTGGGGGGGGGATGTGAAACTTGACAGTGTCAGACTCAGATATGGTGTCTCATATTTCTGGATGAGCAGATATCTGCCTGTAGTGTAGACCTTCCACCACCCCCCCCAGACCCTGAGGATCTTCCACCAAGTACTTGGAGTGGGTCTAATTGTCCTGTTATTTGGGGCTTTGCAGTGTTACAAAAGCTTCAGCTGCCAGGGAGGGTTTGCTGTAATTTATTTATTTTTTTTTGGGGGGGGGTGTTGCTTGAGGCCTGCTAGCACTCCTTAATCCTGGGGAAATTCAGTATTTGCACAGAATTCCCCTCCTGTGCAGCTATTCCATTTTCTGTGCAGAATTTTGCAGGCCCCGGCGTGCTACGGGTGGAGCCCATCCTGCTCGTGGGGAAGATGAAGTAGGCCCTGGCATGCCACAAGCAGAGGCCATCTCGCTTGTAGCGAAGAAGGAGCAGGCCCCGACATTCTGTGAGCAGAGGCCATCCCACTAGCGGCAAAGATGGAGCAGGCCCGGGTGATGGTGAGTCTGTGTGTGTGTGTCTGTGTGTGTGTGTGTGTGTGTGTGTGTGTGTAAGACTGTGAGCCTGGGAGGTGAGAGAGAGAGCATGGATGTGGGTTCCAGGGAGAGGGAGCCTATGTGAGGAGATTGTGAAGGAGTGTGTATATGTGTGAGAGATTGGGAGCTAGTTTTTGTGAAAAAGGGATTGTGTGTATGTGAAGGTGCTTGTCTGTGAGGAAGAGAGCCTGTGTGAGGGTGAGTGTGTTTGTGAAAGCCTGTGTGAAAGGATATGTGTATGTATACGAAAAAGAGCCTGTGTGAAGGGATGTGTGTGTGTATTGTAATGAGGTACAACCCGCTTTGAGGCCACAAAAGCAGAGTTGTACTAAAAAGGAGAGAAACAACACCCGAGTTAGACAGCAGGGGGGGCGTTGAAGGGTTAGAAAAGAACCACAACTCCCTGCTTTACGGAGGCACAGCTTGACCTATGGGCCAGAGAAAAGGTGGAGAGGGCAGTTGAATCGAGCAGTAGTGAATCTGGCACACCTGAACTCATGGCAATAGAGGAGGAGGGTGTGCCTGAATGGTGGAGGTGGTCTGAAAAGACCTCTTCTTCAGAGACTGAGGAGGAGATGGAGATGGATTCTCTGACAGAGGAGTCCTCAGAATCTGCCATGGAGACAGTGAGTGAGTGAACTGCTTGGGGGAAGGGTGGTTCTACAGTGTTAGGAAGAATGCTCTTGATCTTAAGTTAAGCTGCATGGTACTTGCTGTTTGTTTGGTTTGGGAAGACTGCATCCTGCTGCACAACCGAGGGGAGTTGGGGTGGGTTGTGCAAGTCTCAAGCAGGGCGGTGATTTGGCTGAGAAAGCCCTGATGTTGTAGCCCTACAAGAAAGGCAGTTCTTCTGACCTTTGAAGAGTCTGTTAGTAAAAGAACTTGATAGGAGGGACTGAGACTTTCTGATTATGCACTGTTGTGTTGTATTTTACTTTGCGTGGAAGTAAAACAAAAAAAAACGGGCACGGTTAGGCTAATTTCCTATCCTCCGCGTCGTATAAGTAATTACCACTAAGCGCGCCACATTATCGTGTCTCATGATGCGACAGCGCGTCATGCATTGATTGATGCGTGGAGCCAAGCAGCTCCTGGGTTTAAGGACGGGCCATCCTGAGGCCAGGAGGCCTGCAACAAGCCCCTACAGATCCAAAGTAGCTGCTAGGACTGACAGCTGAGGATACCATGGGGCAAAAGTTTCAGAAGGGGAGACCGTTTGGAGCTGGGCTTGCAACCTGGGCGTGACTTCGGAGCTCGTCCATGACAGTATGTGTGAGAGACTGTGTGCAGGGGTGCGTGTGAGAGAGATGTAGGTAGCCTAAGTATCTGTGAGAGAGAAAGGGAGCCTGTGTGGGTGAGTGTAAAGGGACAGAGGGAGCCTGTGTGGGTGAGTGTAAAGGGACAGAGGGAGCCTGTGTGGGTGAGTGTAAAGGGAGGGAGCCTGTGTGGGTGAGTGTAAAGGGACAGAGGGAGCCTGTGTGGGTGAGTGTAAAGGGAGGGAGCCTGTGTGGGTGAGTGTAAAGGGACAGAGGGAGCCTCTGTGGGTGAGTGTAAAGGGAGCCTGTGTGGGTGAGTGTAAAGGGACAGAGGGAGCCTGTGTGGGTGAGTGTAAAGGGAGGGAGCCTGTGTGGGTGAGTGTAAAGGGACAGAGGGAGCCTGTGTGGGTGAGTGTAAAGGGAGCCTGTGTGGGTGAGTGTAAAGGGACAGAGGGAGCCTGTGTGGGTGAGTGTAAAGGGAGCCTGTGTGGGTGAGTGTAAAGGGAGCCTGTGTGGGTGAGTGTAAAGGGACAGAGGGAGCCTGTGTGGGTGAGTGTAAAGGGAGCCTGTGTGGGTGAGTGTAAAGGGACAGAGGGAGCCTGTGTGGGTGAGTGTAAAGGGAGCCTGTGTGGGTGAGTGTAAAGGGACAGAGGGAGCCTGTGTGGGTGAGTGTAAAGGGAGCCTGTGTGAGGGAGGGGTCAAACTCTGGGAGTGGAACTGGAGTGGAAGGAGTTGAGTCTAGATGGGGGAGAGGAAAAATAGTGGCAGGTGGAGGTGTTGGGGCCTGAGAGGACAAAGGAAAAGGAGATTGGCCAGGGAGAGAGGGTGAAAGGGACACTCTTACAGTGAACTTCTAGGGAAATTCTGCTCAATATATTTAAAACTATGCATCTTTTTTTTTTTGTATTATATTTTAAATTAATTCTTTAAAGCTGTCATATATATTGTGTTATTTTGACCAATATATTTTATGCAGAAGTTTGCACCACCATAGCCACCGGTCCTCCTCACTTCTCCACACAAAAAGACAGACAAACGTGACAAACTGACAAAAACTTTCACACACAGATAAAGACAAGAGACATAAGAACATAAGAACCTGCCATACTGGGTCAGACCAAGGGTCCATCAAGCCCAGCATCCTGTTTCCAACAGTGGCCAATCCAGGCCATAAGAACCTGGCAAGTACCCAAACACTAAGTCTATTCCATGTAACCATTGCTAATGGCAGTGGCTATTCTCTAAGTGAACTTAATAGCAGGTAATGGACTTCTCCTCCAAGAACTTATCCAATCCTTTTTTAAACACAGCTACACTAACTGCACTAACCACATCCTCTGGCAACAAATTCCAGAGTTTAATTGTGCGTTGAGTAAAAAAGAACTTTCTCCGATTAGTTTTAAATGTGCCCCATGCTAACTTCATGGAGTGTCCCCTAGTCTTTCTACTATCCGAAAGAGTAAATAACCGATTCACATCTACCCGTTCTAGACCTCTCATGATTTTAAACATATCTATCATATCCCCCCTCAGCCGTCTCTTCTCCAAGCTGAAAAGACAAATGGAAAGGGAAACATTAGAATAGAAAAGAACAGGGCAATACACTCAGATATTGCTAATTTCCTACGCCTTCCAACTACCTAAACCACCAACTCCCCTCCTCTCCTCTAACCAATGCCTAGACACATCCTCAAAGAGGCAGCTACAGGAAGCCGCTATATATAAACCGGGAAAATAACGCGCCACACATAAATCAATGCATGACGCGCTGACGCATCATGAGACACGATAATGTAGCGCGCTTAGTGGTAATTACTTATACGACGCGGAGGATAGGAAATTAGCCTAACCGTGCCCGTTTTTGTTTTATTTCGGCCTCTAGTTATGATATATTTATAGCATTTTGACGAATCTAGGCCTAAGCTTGTACCTGAGGCAATGGAGGTTAAAGTGACTTGTCCAGTGCCAGCAGTGTAATACGGACTCTGGCTTCCCAGGCTGCTGCTCTATCCACAATTTCTTTATTATTATTATTATTATTATTATTTTATTATTATTATTTTTTTTTTACGAGAGTACTAATTACATAATAATGTATATTTGATAATGAGTTTTTCCCGTGGCTGAGCAGCTAAATCTTGCCCATGCAAATCCTAGAACACGCAAAATTTAACTGGACAAATGGAGCTGGCCTGGAGGGGCGGCATTCCAAGGGGCAGGGTTAAACCTTGGCTGGTCAGCATTGACATTCAGAACTGGCCAGCTAAAGTTGCCTGGTTAATTCTGTTCAGCCAAATAGGCCTAAAGGTAACTTGCAACCCCCCATTCCCAAGGTTAAAAAAAACAAGAGACCCCTCCCCACCCCCATAAGCAGCATCCTCCTTTCTCCCATGGTATTAAAAAAAAAAAAAAAAAAGATTTTCTCACTTCCTTTCCTCTGCATTGTCAGGGAAAATAAAACTCCTTGAGTAACTCCTCCCCTCTCTCCCTATGCTGCTTCTCACCAAATAAGGAAGCGTCCACTGGAGTTCCAGCCTTCACCTTGTCCAAGTCCTTTTTTTGGACTATAAACAAATATCCATTTGGCCTCAGCTCCTACGACCCGTGGTTGAAAAGAGTTCTGAAGACACATTCCACAGAAGAAATAGAAGGCAACCTGCAAGGCCATGACCTGATGTGGTCCAGACAGGACAAACCCCACTCGCACTGAAGTATCACCAGAAGCACTGCAGGTCCCAAACACTGCACTGCACTGGTATTTGCTACTCTCCTGGATCCTGCCGGCTAATGAACAATTATTTGCACTGGATGCAGAAAAAAAAAATTAATCTCAGGATAGAGGGAACCCAGCAAAAAAAAAAGGATGCAAAACCTCTTAAAAATAAGGATGTGAAGAAACTGCGGATGGGGGAGCTGCAAGGGAAAATAATTGACTTGTGAACCAGAGGGCTTGCTGCTCTTCCCAGCCAGAGCCATCAAAAGGGAAAGGCCATCACGCTACTGTTGTCACAGCAGCAGCGGCAGCAGCAGAGGAACGTGCCTGTTCAATCTGCCCTGCATGTCCTCTTCAGAAGGGGGCCCCATCCGGGCAGCCGGGTCAGAGGGGGCTCCCCAGCCAGCAGCATTGAGGGTACGGTCATTCCGACTGACTACCTGGGGTGCCATGTAGCACGGTGACAGCCTTGCCCCCAGTCAAAACCCCTGAATCTCTGTCCAAACCCGATTAGGCAGCATCATGGGACTTAGAAGAAAAATGTGGCTCCAGAAGGCAGAGGAACTTTTTTGTTACTCCCTTGCACACCTCGATGCTGGGGCATTCTTTCTCCCTGACTCTGAGGTGCTCTGCCTCCTAGGAGACTGGACTAGGCAACCAACAGCACGAGTCCACTGACGTTTATTATGCGCATATTGTTGGCTGATGCTCTGCAATATTGTTTCCTGCTAGATATTGTTTGTGTGGCCCTTTTCTCACCTGCCTGAAAAATGTAGCTTATACATAGGAAGGGTCATTTTCAAAATAAAATAACTTTTTATCCTGCCGAAATGGCCTTTTACACAATTGTTCACCCTCATGGGGGTAATTTAGTAACAGTGTGCTGGCAAATCCGCACATAAGTTCAGCTTTTGACAATCGATGTAAGTTATGGATGTATGAGTTACCCCAACCAATTTTCAAACCATGCTATGTCCGCAGGTTCTCTTTGAATATTATCCCGCCAAATCTAAACCGCACACGATTATGCCTGCTAGTATGTGCA
Organism: Rhinatrema bivittatum; assembly: GCF_901001135.1. Taxonomy (NCBI): domain Eukaryota; kingdom Metazoa; phylum Chordata; class Amphibia; order Gymnophiona; family Rhinatrematidae; genus Rhinatrema; species Rhinatrema bivittatum. The sequence continues at coordinate 249,410,390 of NC_042623.1, read as the reverse complement.
CGGAAACCTTTTTGTGAAATTTTATGTGTCTACTTGACATTTCAAAAGTATGCATGCAAGTGAAAACTCCTCCCTGACTCTGGAGCCAGGGGTGCCCCGGCTCTGTTCAGCTAAACTTCTGTGCATACAGGACATAAACCTGCAACTTTAACTGTATATCGGGCGGGCAAGTTTATAACTGTTTGCCCACTGAAATGGCTTGGAAAAATGATCCTCATAATTATGGATGTGCAACAGTAGCCTCTTCGAGTTCACAATTAGCATACATCTCAGCCATGTGTCAAGCCCGCTGATTTCTTGATGATTATGCAAAGTGGCCAGTCTACCGAAGTGACCTACTTCCAGAATTCTCACCCACTGTGTGTTTCCATTTACGGAAAGATCTGGAGACATGCAGGTAAAGTATTAAAAAGAAACTGCAAAATGATGCTTTACCTTTTAACTTCAGAAGTAAAATAAGGTAAGCAGTCTATAATATGAGGAGCATCTTGCCCCCAATATTTTGCAAAACCGCTCACATTCGTTTCAAACACTCATCTTTCTTCCAAGCTCTTCTTTAAACCTAATTTAATGTTATTTAATTGTTTTATTTGTTTGTTGTGCAATGCCAGGAGCATGTTTGTGATTAGGCAGTTTAGAAATTAAAGAAAATGAATAAATAAGCCAACGTAGGCATGTTTTAATTAGACGTTGTCCCTAAGGGAGGAATTTTCAGAACTGTGCAGGCTGATGCAAAGCCTGCAAGCAGCACTTTAACCTGTGACTCATGCTTTACCCTTCAAAAATTGCCAGAGGAAAAAGCACCCACATAGATTTCCACCTGCTTTATACTGTGTGTACTTTTCTTTTCAGCCAAAACTACACAATTGGTCTTGAAAATGAAAAACTGCATGTGCTGTTGCCTCCCCCGGCTTAACCCTGCCCCGGCGAACACCTCCATGAAAACGCAGGTGAAAACAGATGCATGCATGGTGATCAATTATCCAAAAGCCCTTTTACCTGGATACGGAGCCATTTGTTCGAGTAAATGGCTCCCCGTGAATAAATTAAAAGGCATCCATGTTAATTCTCATTATTATAGGTAGCTCTTTAGCTGCAGCTGGAATTAATGTCATGAATAGTTCCATTTTTTTTTCCTAAATCTATTTTTCTTCTAACATGTTAAAAAAAGAAAAGAAAAGATAATTTTCTATGAAAAGCTGACCTGCTTAAGTTCTCACAGAACTCCTGGATTCAAAACAGTTCATAAGAACATAAGAACATGCCACACTGGGTCAGACCATGGGACCATCAAGCCCAGCATCCTGTCTCCAACAGTGGCCAATCCAGGCCATAAGAACCTGGCAAGTACCCAAAAACTAAGTCTATTCTATGTTACTGTTGCTAGTAATACCAGTGGCTATTTTCTAAGTCAATTAATAGCAGGTAATGGACTTCTCCTCCAAGAACTTATCCAATCCTTTTTTTTTTTTTTTTATGTTGAAACGGTTTTTATTGAGTTTAACCACACAGAAATACAACTACCGAAGAAGAGTGGTTCCTGCTCCCCTCCGGATCACACTGACCAACAACAACCATAACAACCATACCCACCTCCCCCCCTTCCCCGCCCCCCCCCCTTTCCCTGAGGAGCAATGGAGTGGGTGAGCAATTAGAGTGATACTAAAAGGTACAATGGGCAAAGAAGACACAAGGCATACAGATATTACACATGAAAGTATGGTCCTAATCATTAAGTGCATAGCTGCGCGCACGGTGCGGGAGGGACTGAATGTAAGGCTGCCAGTTCATTAAAAACCGGCGTCGCTGGCTCGGAGAAGACCGGGCTGCCAAGCCTTCCATGGACATCATGAAATGAAAGCTGTTCCTCCACGCCCAGAAAGATGGACGGTCCCGGGAACACCAGCCGGAGAGAATGATCTTCTTTCCTACGAGACAAGCTTTTTGCAGTAACAGGCGCGAGCCAAGATCTCGAATACGGAGTGGGGAGACACACCCAAAAAGCATCCAATGGGGCGTTACCGGGAATGCCACATCTAGCAGATCGGCCAAATAATCCCCCACCTTCTGCCAAAACTGCCGCACAGAAGGGCAGGACCAAAAAGCATGAGAGAGAGTGCAGGGAGTCGCGTCACACCGCACACAGGCCGTGGAAAAATCAGCGCGAAAATAACGCGCCCTGGCCGGCGACACGTAGGCCCTGGAGAGGAATTTAAACTGCATCTCTCTATAATAGTAGTTATTCGAGATCCTGGCTGCGCGGCGAAAACCAGCACGCAATATACAGGAGGTCACAGTAAATACCCCATCTCCGTTCCACCGGGCTACCAGGACATCCATATGATCCGCAACTTGCAATTTCCTGATCCCCTTATAGTACATGGATAAGGTTGGGGCCTTTACATTCCCAAAACAAAAGACCTCTTCTAACGCATGAACCACCGAAGGCGCCTTGTCGGCATCCGGAAGTGCACGAATGTAATGCCTAACCTGAAGGTAAGGAAAGACCTGCGTAGGAGCCAGCCCATACAACTCTCCCAAATCCCGCAAGGTTAAGAGAACCCCCTCAGTACTAAGTAAATGGCCAATGCGTGTGATCCCCTTACGCTCCCAGGCTTCAAAACTAACAGACTGGTAGCCCGGAGTGAAGTCCACATTGCCCCGCACCGGCAAAAGACTGGCACATTGCCGAGGCAATCGCAGCAAACTAGTTAAACGGCGCCAGGCCTGTCGAACAGGACGGACCAGGGCCGTAGCGCGCAACAGGGGTGGCAACTTACCAGAGGGGACCTGCACAACACACGCGGGGTCATAAGGAGCCATCAATGCCTGATCCACCGAAAGAGGGCTATGAACCGAGGAGCCCAACAACCAATCCCGGATAATCCGCAAATGACTTGCCAAATTATAATCCATCAAATTCGGGACTCCTAAGCCGCCCCTCCCCCACCGCAACTGCAACCAACGCAGGGGAACCCTCGGCTTCCGGCCTTGCCACAGAAAACGGCGTAAATCCCCCTCCAAACTCCGGACATCTCTCTTACACAACATAACAGGTAGCGTTTGAAATAGATAAAGCCACCGTGGCAAAAGAACCATTTTGAATAAGTTAACCCGCCCACTCAGGGATAAAGGCAAGTGGGCCCACCTAGCCATACAGTCCCTTGTGGTCTGAAGCCGGGCAGGAACATTCACCTGATATATACGGTCGGGGTCCGCCGGGAGTTGGATCCCCAAGTAGGGTAAAGAATCGTCCGCCCATTGTAACGGAAACGTATCCTGCCAGGCTGTACGCAATTCCGGCGGGTATATCAACGCCGAGGACTTAGATTCATTCAATTTCAATCCAGAGAACACTCCAAATTCCCACATCAGGCGCAGCAACCGGGGCAGGGAGGACCGAGGATCCGTCACCAGTACTAGTAAATCATCCGCAAATGCTACAGCTTTAAATACACTAGCCCCCAACCGCACCCCCCGAATCCCACGACTACTCGACAGCGCTAGTAACAGCGGCTCCAATTGCAAAATAAATAACAGCGGGGACAAGGGGCACCCTTGCCTAGTGCCGCGAGCTATCTCAAGTGGGTCAGACCTCGCCCCATTCGCCAAGATCACCGCTCTAGGATCAGAATATAACAACCGCACCGCCTGAAGGAACAGCCCCCTAAATCCCATAGTTTCCAACAGAGAGAATAGGTAACCCCATTCTACCCGATCGAATGCCTTTTCGGCATCAAAACTGATGACCAAATGGGGCTCCTCAAGAGCTCTACATACCGTCATTGCCGTTAGTATGCGGCGCACATTCGCCAAGGCATAACGGCCCCGCACAAACCCCACCTGGTGTTCCCCCACCAGAGAGGGCAAGATAGGCGCCAAACGCTCAGCCAGTAATTTCGCCAGGATCTTATGATCCACATTCAGTAACGAAATTGGGCGATAAGAACCCGGCTCCAGGGGGTCCTTCCCAGCCTTGGGGATGAGAGTGATCAAAGCCACATTATCCCTTGAAGGGAAGGAACCCTCCGCAATCAGCGCCGTAAACGCCGCAGTCAAAGGTGTTACAAGCTTGTCAACCAATAGTTGATAAAATTCCGCGGAATATCCATCAGGGCCCGGGGCTTTCAGAGGTTTAAGTTGTCGGATAACCCCTCGCACTTCCTGCACTGACAAGGGCCTATTCAACTGCTCGAGTTGCTCTCCAGTCAGAGTGGGAATGTCTATCCGAGAACAGAACTCCCCCCCTGAGGCTCCCCGTCCCGCAGAGGACGTGTACAAAGCAGCATAATAATCCCTGAACCCACTCAAAACGGACGGAGTATCACGGACAATCTGCGTTGAGGTGAGCCGCAATGCCGGGATCACCCTACTGGGACGGGTAGACCGAACCAAATTCGCCATCATACGACCCACCTTATTGCTGTATTGGTACAGGTGAAATTTATAGTATAAAAAACTTTTTTTCCCCCTCTGGTGTAACAGGGAGTTAAGCTCTATCTGGGCAGACCTATACTGCGCCACGGCCTCCGCTGTACGACCCCTCAACAAACGGCGTCTAGCGTTAACCAACTGGGTATTTAATAACAAGACGCGTTTGTCAATCATCCGGCGATGGTGGGCGACATAGGAAATAATATCGCCCCGAAGAACCGCCTTCGCCGTGTCCCAATACAACACAGGCTGCGATACATGCTGCTGATTCAAGGCCGCATACTCCTCCCACTTCCCTTTCAAATATTCTTGAAATTTCACGTCACGGGCTAGAAAATAAGGATAGCGCCATAACCGAGTAGGCGACTGCGAAGTGGCAAACCGAAGGGCAATCCACACCGGGGCGTGATCCGAGATCACAATGTTCTCAATACAGGCATCCTGAACCAAGCTAAAAACACTCCGACTAACCAAAAAATAATCCAATCGGGAAAGGGAGGCGTGCGCACGCGATAAATGCGTAAAATCCTTCTCTAAAGGGTGCAACGTGCGCCAAGCATCCAGCAGGTGCAGAGAATCGACCAACATGCGTGGGCCCTGGCCCTCCCGCCGTCTACCGCCTCCGGACGACGAAGTATCCAAGGTCACATCTTGCACCGCATTAAAGTCGCCACCTACTAACAAAACATCATGTATATGGGGAAGGAGGAGGGAATAAATTTGGCGAAAGAAAGCAGGACTATGATCATTAGGGGCATACACATTGCAAAGTATCACGGTACGCCCGTAAAGTTCAGTCTCCAGAAGTAAATAACGCCCTTGCGGGTCAGCGACCTCCCGCTTAATCTGGATAGGTACAGTCTTATGCAGTAAAATTGCCACCCCTGCAGATTTAGTGGTGCCTGAGGCAAAGCGTACCCCCCCCACCCAGTCACGCTTCAATTTCAGGTGTTCAGCTGGGGTGAGATGCGTCTCCTGCAAGAAAGCTATATGAGCTGATTGACGCCTCAATAAGGAAAGAATTTTGGCACGCTTAATCGGCGTGTGGATCCCACACACATTCCAGGAGGAGAATCTAATGGGACTACTCAGAGAATACTAACAAAGAGAACCAACCCTCGGGTACAGACCATATATCTCCAGAGAGCACCCTCCCAGCTAAGGCCCCCCCCAGACAAAATCCCTGCCACACCGCCACCCACAAGGACCAGAATGCCCAGGAAAACAGAAGAACTCACTCCAAGCCAAAAGCGTCGTACACTCCTCTTGCTCCACAAACTACCCCCTCCCTCCGCCCTCCCCTCCCAACCCCCCCTCTCCCCCCTATCCCCCCTCCCCAAGTCAAAGAGACTATCCCCTAACCCTCCGATCCCACCTACGTGTCCCATACCTTCCAACAGAAGGTAAAGGTCAGGTCATGATGTGTCCCCGACCCAGCCTCTATATAAACCCACACATAAACCCATCCACACTACCCTGGCAACCCTGCTCTCCCGTGCAACCCCCCACATTCACACATGTCCCACAATAGAGTCACATTCAGTTCCATTGAACCCCACAGGCCACAGCCGGGAGTGGCATCGTTGCGGGCACCTCACCAACGGGCTTCCCTGCCGGGACTTAAGGGATCCAGTCCACAGTACAGGAAATGAGTGCAGAAATCCAAATAAATGTCAAACGAAATGGCCAGGCTCAAAAAAAACAAAGCCAACAACAACAGAACAGTGGTACTATCGTCAAAGGCCCCCGTGGCTGAACACTCCTATGCACCTCTATGCAGTCAGGCCAGTCCGGAGGATAAGAAAGAGAAAAAAGAAAAAAAAAAAAAATATATATATTAAAAAAACCCCCATAGAGCCCTGAAAAAGGAGGGAGTGCACAATCCAGAAAGAAAAGGTCCCCCTTGCACCCCATCTCTCAGGAGCAGTCAAAGACCCAGGCCCCTGGCCTAGCCCGGGGTCCAGGGAGCCAACACAACTGTAGGAAAAGGGGGGAAAGAAAAACTTGGTGCGTGGCCATCTGGGAAAGGTCCAACCACAAACCTCGGAGGTACCACTCTCAAGACACCCGGACAACAAGTCCAACAATTAGAAAACCGGAACCAACCACAGGCGTCTGCCCTCCCCCGCCCCAGGACAAGGGCCTGGGCAAGAACAGGCAATCCCGCAGCCGCAAATAACAAACTCCAAGGGAAGCCAGCCTCTTCAAGTCAGGAGGGAGTCCACAAACTGTTGCGCTGGGGCCACCGAGTCAAAGACATGCGCTTGATCTGCTTGCCAGATTCGGAGGCGTGCTGGAAACAACAAAGCAAATTTCACTCCCCGATTATGTAAAGTGGAGCAGATGGGGGAGAAGCCCTTCCGTGCCTCAGACACCGATGTAGAAAAATCCTGAAAAATTCGAATATCATGGGCTTGATAACATAAATCACGCTTCGCCCGAGAGGCCCTCCAGATCTCACTTTTGTGCGCGGAGTTAAGAATCTTGGCAATCACGAGTCTCGGGCGAGCACGCTGCGCACGTTTAGCGCCCAGCCGGTGCGCCCGCTCCACAACTAATTTCCCTTGCAAATGCGGCAGGGCAAGCGCCTCCGGAATCCAGGTCTCCAGCAGGGTGCAGAGCGACCTATCCTCAATCTCCTCGGGAAATCCCAGGAAGCGCAAATTGTCCCGCCGCGCCCGATTTTCCAAGTCATCCACTTTCAGTTGCAAGGCCTTCAGGGCAGTATCATGTGCCGCCATCTTGCGCTCTGTCTCTCCCCCTGCATCCTCCAACGCGGAGATTCGGGTTTCAGCTGCTTCAAGTCTCGGCGGCAAGGCCGCCAAAGAATCACGGACTTCCCCCATCTGCGCGGTAAGCACTGACCATTTTTCCTCGAGTGTTTCCCGCATCGCCTCCTTTATATCTGCCAGGGTCAGTGGAGCCTGCGGAGGAGGAGGAGAGTCCCGTGCCGCCGCGGCCGCCATCTTAGAGTCCCGGTCACTCTGCTTATCGCGGTCTTTTTTCGCCGATTTCGTTGTCATCGGGGAAACCAAACGGGTCCTGGGTCTGGCCACGGACATAGGCGCACCACCCCACCAAAAAGCCACAAGCGGGGGGGCCGCAAACGCGCTAGTTCTGCCGCGATAGGCAAGGCTGGGCAGGAGCCGAGGAGACCCACGTCTTCCCCGCTACCACATCACGTGACCTCCCATCCAATCCTTTTTTAAACACAGCTACACTAACTGCACTAACCACATCTTCTGGCAACAAATTCCAGAGTTTGTGCGTTGAGTGAAAAAGAAATTTCTCCGATTAGTTTTAAATGTGCCACATGCTAACTTCATGGAGTGCCCCCTAGTCCTTCTATTATCCGAAAGAGTAAATAACCGATTCACATTTATCCGTTCTAGACCTCTCATGATTTTAAACACCTCTATCATATCCCCCCTCAACCGTCTCTTCTCCAAGTTGAACAGTCCTAACATCTTCAGCCTTTCCTCATAGGGGAGCTGTTCCAGTCCCTTTATCATTTTGGTTGCCCTTCTCTGTACCTTCTCCATCGCAACTATGTCTTTTTTGAGATGCGGCGACCAGAATTGTACACAGTATTCAAGGTGCAGTCTCATCATGGAGCGATATAGAGGCATTATGACATTTTCTGTTTTATTAACCATTCCCTTCCTAATAATTCCTAACATTCTGTTTGCTTTTTTGACTGCCGCAGCACACTGAACCGACGATTTTAAAGTATTATCCACTATGATGCCTAGATCTTTTTCCTGGGTGGTAGCTCCTAATATGGAACCTAACATCGTGTAACTACAGCAAGGGTTATTTTTCCCTATATGCAACACCTTGCACTTGTCCACATTAAATTTCATCTGCCATTTGGATGCCCAGTCTTCCTGTCTTACAAGGTCCTCCTGTAATGTATCACAATCCTCTTGTGATTTAACTACTCTGAATAATTTTGTATCATCTGCAAATTTGATTACATCACTCATCGTATTTCTTTCCAGATCATTTATAAATATACAAGCCGTAAAGCCCGTTAAAACGGGCTACATCCCTCTGTCTCTCACCTCCCCCTCATTCTCTCTCCCCTCACTCTTCACCACCCCCCTCCCCCACCCACTCCTCTCCACCCTCCCTCTCCTCACTCAGTCCCCCCTCTCCCTCACTCCCTCCCACTCAGTCCCCCCTCTCCCTCCCACTCACTCAGTCCCCCTCTCCCTCCCTCCCACTCAGTCCCTCCCTTCACCCACCTCCATTTCCTCCCGGCGCCGTAAGCGCGACTTCCCGCAACCCTCACCCGGCTCCATTGACTCCTCCCGCTCCTGCCGGCAGATCTCGGGGGGGGGGGGGCGCGGGAGTGACACCCCCCCCCCCGAGATCTGCCGGCAGATCTGGGGAGGAGAAGTAGCGGCACCGCGCGCGCGCGGCGCCGCTGCTTCTCCTCCCGCTCCTGCCGGCAGATCTCGGGGGGCGCGGGAGTGACACCCTCCCCCCCCCGAGATCTGCCGGCAGATCTGGGGAGGAGAAGCAGCGGCACCGCGCGCGCGCGGCGCCGCTGCTTCTCCTCCCGCTCCTGCGGCCCCACCGCCATTTTTTTTTTCCTGATCGACGTCCTTGCCCGCACATGCGCAGTAGAGCTGCGCTCTACTGCGCATTTGCGGGCCGTCGGTCACAGGCCATTTATAAGGTAGATTGAAAAGCATGGGTCCCAATACAGATCCCTGAGGCACTCAACTGCCCACTCCCCTCCACTGAGAAAATTGTCCATTTAATCCTACTGTTTCCTGTCTTTTAGCCAGTTTGTAATCCACGAAAAGACATTGCCACCTATCCCATGACTTTTTACTTTCCTAGAAGCCTCTCATGAGGAACTTTGTCAAATGCCTTTTCAAAATCCAAATATACTTATCTACCGGTTCACCTTTATCCACATGTTTATTAACTCCTTCAAAAAAGTGAAGCAGATTTGTGAGGCAAGACTTGCCTTGGGTAAAGCCATGCTGACTTTGTTTCGTTAAACCATGTCTTTCTATATGTTCTGTGATTTTGATATTTAGAACACTGTCCATTATTTTTCCTGCCACTGAAGCCAGGCTCACTGGTCTGTAGTTTCCTGGATCGCCCCTGGAGCCCGTTTTAAATATTGGGGTTTCATTAGCCACCCTCCAGTCTTCAGGTACAATGGATGACTTTAATGATACGTTACACATTTTTACTAATAGATCTGAAATTTCATTTTTGAGTTCCTTCAGAACCTTGGGGTATATACCATCTGGTCCAGGTGATTTACTACTCTTCACTTTGTCAATCAGGCCTACCACATCTTCTAGGTTCACCGTGATTTGGTTCAGTCCATCTGAATCATTACTCATGAAAACCTTCTCCGGAACAGTATCTCCCCAACATCCTCTTCGGTAAACACCGAAGCAAAGAAATCATTTAATCTTTCCGCGATGGCCTTATCTTCTCTAAGTGCCCCTTTAACCCCTTGATCATCTAACGGTCCAACTGACTCCCTCACAGGCTTTCTGCTTTGGATATATTTTAAAAAGTTTTTGCTGTGAGTTTTTGCCTTTACGGCCAACTTCTTTTCAAATTCTCTCTTAGCTTGTCTTATCAATGTCTTACATTTAACTTGCCAACACATATGCTTTATCCTATTTTCTTCTCTTAGATCCAATTTTTGAATGAAGATCTTTTGGCAAAAATAGCCTCTTTCACTTCATCTTTTAACCATGCCGGTAATCGTTTTGCCTTCCTTCCAACGTTCTTAATGTGTGGAATACATCTGGACTGTGCTTCTAGGATAGTATTTTTTAACAATGTCCACATATCTTGCACACTTTTTACCTTTGTAGCTCCTCCTTTCAGTTTTTTTCTAACTTTTTCTCATTTTATCAAAGTTTCCCTTTTGAAAGTTTAGCACTAGAGCCGTGGATTTGCTTACTGTCCCCCTTCCAGTCATTAATTCAAATTTGATCATATTATGATCCATATTGCCAAGCGGCCCCACCACTGTTACCTCTCTCACCAAATCCTGTGCCCCACTGAGAATTAGATCTAAATTGCTCCCTCTCTCATCGGTCATTTATTCCATCCAGGAAATTTATCTCTCTAGCATGTCCCGATGATACATTTACCCAGTCAATACTGGGGTAATTGAAATCTCCCATTATTACTACACTACCAGTTTCGTTAGCTTCCTTAATTTCTCTTAGCATTTTACTGTCTGTCTCACCATCTTGGCCAGGTGGAAGGTAGTATACACCTATCACTATATTCTTCCCCAACACACAAGGGATTTCTACCCATAAAGATTCGATTGTGCATTTAGACTCTTGCAGGATATTTATCCTGTTGGACTCTATGCCATCCCAGACATAAAGCACCACACCGCTTCCCAGATGCTCCTCTCTGTCATTGTGATATAATTTGTAGCCTGGTATAGCACTGTCCCATTGGTTATCCTCCTTCCACCATGTCTCTGAGTTTCCAATTAAATCTATGTCATCATTCTCTGCTATACATTCTAATTCTCCCATCTTACTTCTTAGACTTCTGGCATTAGCATACAAACATTTCAAAGTGTGTTTTTTGTTTGTATTTTCATTCTGCTTTTTAATTGATAGGGAGAAGTTAGAATTTTTTAGCTCAGGTGAGTTTTTAGGTACAGGCATTTGGATTACTTTTCTTATTATTGGAACCTCATTTTTGGGATGCCCTAATTCTAATGTGTCATTAATATCCTTTGAAGATACCTCCCTCCAAACCATGCGCTGCTAAGTGACTATCTGCTTTCCCCTTTGTTCTAGTTTAAAAGCTGCTCTATCTATCATTTCAGATTATAGTTCACCTACAGGCCGATACAGAATGGTACGCTTGGCCGAGCGAACTGTTTAGTCCCCGTTTGACCACGCGTTTTACACGAGCTATTATTACCCCTTATACTGTAAGGGGTAATAGTGTGTGGAAAATGCACGGCCAACCCCCCCCCCCCCGAAATTCATGTTGATGAAGCTATTAGTTATCCCGATGGGATACTGAAAGTAAAATATGCGGTCAAGCCGCACATTTTACTCTCAGAAAGTAACGCATGTCCAAGAGCAGGCGTTAACTTGAAGACACTGGGTAAAGTGTACAGAAAAGCAGAAAAAAAACTGCTTTTCTGTACACCCTCCGACTTATTATCATAGAGATAGTAAGTTGGAGGTGTGTCCCCCCCAAAAAAAAAACCCACCTTAAAAAAAATAAAATAAATAAAGCTGTCCACTGGCCCACGGGTTGGAAAACGGATGTTCAATTTTGCCGGCGTCCATTTTCCAAACCCGTGCCTGTCAGCGGGTTCAACAACCGATGCCGGTAACATTAAGCATCGGTTGTCGGACCTTCTGACAGCCGCTGCTTCCGCTAATAAGGAGGCGCTAGGGACTTGCTAGTGTCCCTAGTGCCTCCTTATTAGCGTGGGCCCTAATTTAAATAAAGAATCGCGCACCCAGGAGAAGTTCTTGGGCACGCGTCGTTGAGCGGGTGCTCAACACGGAGTGCCGGCTCTCACGCAGAGTTTTTTTTTAATCGGCCTGCTAGTCATTTACCAATTTATGTGCATTGCTCTTTAAACTAACTGCTTGTTTCATTTATTCTTTTAGGGCAGAACTTTTAAAGTCAGGTATGTATGTAAAACTCGCCCAAATGCACGTGAATGGATGTACTAAAATGGCAATGGCCCAGGGATGTGAAAGGATGCATAGAACCCAGTTAATGGGGAAGGGGTATTCTGGGAGGGTGGGATGGATCTGGGATTTACACTTTTGATTTTGAGAAGCTTGTGCACAACGGACAACCACCCAGGACTCACAACGGACTCATACACAACGAACAACCACCCCAGGACTCACAACGGACTCATACACAACAGACAGCCACCTCAGGACTCACAACGCTGCACACAGACTAGTGCATTCATTTAACATTCATCCAGCAACACCATCTCTCATCCTCACATCATTCACTCAGCGGTACCAACTTGCATCATAACAGCATTCACCTAGCATTACCAGCTTTTATCATCACAGTATCCACCCAGTCCGATCCAACGTTAGTCAGCCATTTCAGCATCCACCCAACCTACCTACGCAATTATCTGCGCACTTAAATTCAACTGAACATCCCTAACTGCGCACTTATATTCAACTGAACATCCCTAACTCTTCAGTTCATTATGACCCTGATACTTCCTATCCCAATACTCCAACACAACTTTCTCAACACAAAAAAAACCATAATGTCACAAAGATCGCGCAAGTACACAGCCCTTATCCCTATTATGATTTCTCCTCTTAGACAACTACTAGGTCTAACACTATTCTCCCTCACACTATTCAACGCTCAATCCCTCACCAAAAAATCCCTGATTCTCAATGACTATCTCCTCGACTACAACCCAGACATATGTACCATAACAGAAACCTGGCTCAAACCAACAGACATTGCAATAATAAATCAACTTCCCACCAATCTCTACGACTTCTTCTCCCTCCCTCGTCTCAAAAAAAGGGGAGGGGGCATTCTGTTGGCAGCCAAAAAAGAATTGAAATTCTCCCAACTTCCAATCAAGTCGGATTCTAAACTTGAAGTAGGACTCTTCAAAACAGCCGAACTCCAAGTCCTACTCGTCTACGCCCCCCCAGGTCTCCTGGATTCAGATGCCTCCCCTTTTGTAGAAATCATTACAACACACTTGAATTTAGAATCCCCGGCCATTATCCTAGGAGACTTCAATATACACGTGGACAACCCTATACTTACCACCAATTGCGAGGCTCTACTCACGGCCCTCTCAGCTATGGGTTTTAACCAGATCGTCAACAAGCCTACCCATAAAGCTGGCCACACCCTGGACCTCATCTTCGTGAACACAGGGATCAAATACACTTCCCCTCCTTCTTGCACTCCGGTCCCGTGGTCAGATCATTCACTAATCACCACCACTTTCTCTCTAACACAATTCAGGAAAAATCCCCCGTCGAAATCCTCATTTCTCTACAGAAGATCCTGTTCTTCTAGCGACCTCAATAACCTGCTTACCTCAGAGCTTCCTCACCTTAACCTCTCTGACCCTAACTCTGCCATCCTATCCTGGAACAACATCACCGAGGCTGTAGCAAACAAACTATGTCCCCTTTCAGCAAAAAAACTTAACTCAAACTCAACAAAAAGACAACCATGGTTTTCAAACAACCTCCTTAAGCTTAAACAGAGCCTGAGACACCAAGAAAACAAATGGCGCAAGACCCCATGCCCCAGCACCTTAGCCCCCTACAAACTAGCTTTACATCAGTACAAGAACTCCACCCTAAAATCAAAGAGGGATTACTATGCAAGCAAAATACATGACCTTGTATTTGATGCAAAAGCTCTTTTCGCTTACGTATCCAACCTGACTCACACCAACACTCCAGATATTCCTATAGACCTAGCTCAATCCAAAGCCGAGGAATTAGCTACTTTCTTCCAAGCACGTTTTTTTGTTAAATACTCTGTTTATTGTTTAATGTAATGCCTCACCGGCGACAGTTTTGTTCTATGGAAACCGACTTGATTTGATATGTATATCGAGAATGTCGGTATAAAAAAACCCTAAATAAATAAATAAGATAAAATATCTAACCTGCTAAAGCGACTAACCCCCTGTAACAATCCTCTCACTGCTGCTCTACAGATACTTAACAATGGAAACCCATTTGAATCATTCGAACCCATCACAGCCTCTGATATCCTCCTGTTACTTAAGAAAATGAACCCTTCCTCCCACCCCTTCGACCAAATACCCACAAAGCTCCTCCTCCTTATACCGGAAACAATCTCCAAAACCCTGGCAGATATCATCAACTGCTCATTATCCCAGGGAATTTTCCCAGAAGAACTTAAATTAGCTTCTCTAAAACCACTCTTAAAGAAACCCAATCTAGACCCCAAAGACCCTAACAACTTTCGCCCGATTTCAAACCTTCCATTTATTGCCAAGATAATGGAAAAGCTGGTCAACACTCAACTCTCCAACTACATTGAAGACCACAAAATACTCTACCCCTCACAATATGGATTCCGTAAAGCATTAAGCACGGAAACTCTACTCATATCCCTGACGGATAACATCATCATGGGACTAGACAAAGGCCAATCCTTCCTACTTATTCTCTTAGACCTTTCGGCTGCGTTTGATACCGTTAACCACTCCACCCTCCTCAACCAACTGTCGAACATAGGTATTTCAGGTATTGCTCTATCATGGTTCACCTCTTTCCTCAGCAACAGAGGCTATAAGGTAAAGGTCCATAACAAAGAATCTTCCCGCCATTCCTCTTCTTTAGGAGTTCCTCAGGGTTCCTCCCTCTCACCTATTCTCTTTAATATTTATCTTCTTCCGCTTTGTCAACTGCTTACCCACTTGAAACTAATTCACTTCCTATACGCAGACGACGTGCAGATCTTGATCCCTATCAATGAAACCATCGCCAAAACTCTTGAATTCTGGGAACTCTGTCTTAAAGAAATCAACATCCTCCTCTCGAGTTTAAACTTGATATTAAACACAGCTAAGACGGAACTTCTTATCATATCACCAGAAAACAGCAACCCATCTTCGAATCTTCCAACCAACCCACCGACCACCCAAACAAGGGACTTAGGAATAATTATCGACAACCATCTCAACTTAAAATCCTTCAAACAAACAAACTACTAAAGATGGATTCTACAAACTCCAGGTACTCAAAAGAATCAAACCGCTCCTTCACGTCCGAGACTTCAGAACGGTCCTTCAGGCAATTATCTTTTCTAAGATAGACTATTGCAATTCCATCTTACTAGGTCTTCCTTCCACTTCCATCAAACCCCTCCAGATGCTCCAGAACACTGCTGCGAGAATTCTGTCCAACACCAGGAGAAGAGATCACATTTCCCCCATTCTCAAGAACCTGCACTGGCTGCCTATACACTTTAGAATTATCCACAAATCCATCACTATTATCCACAAGGCTATACATCAGCAAGCAACTCTCAATTTACAAATACCACTCAGACAACACACATCCATTAGACCCATCAGAGAAACCTACAAAGGATCTCTCCGCGTTCCCCAAACCAAAACCACTCACTATCTAACTTTCAGAGACAGAGCCTTTTCCACAGCTGGCCCTTCATTATGGAATTCTATCCCTCCGGATCTGAGACAAGAACCATGCCTACCGACTTTTAGAAAAAGGCTTAAGACTTGGCTATTTAAACAAGCCTTCCCAGATCCGAACTAAATGATAGCAATTTATAAAAGAGATAGTAAACTATACAAGAGACTCCACAGTATAATGTATTTAATGTAAATAATGTAATCCTTTCTGTTCGGCTCTCTTATTCTTATCTCTCCTCCAAGTTTAAAACCCTTGTTGTAATGTAACTTTTGATCTCTCTGCACTTGTTTATGTTCCGTTTTCTGTTCTCACCCCTTGTTACCTGTAAACCGGCATGATGTGGTTTCTAACCATGAATGCCGGTATAGAAAAAACGCAAATAATAATAATAAATAACCTGCTCAAATGATGCCCTCCAAAGAGTGGGCATAACTTTGCTCAGGTATGTTTGTGCCTGTATCACTGTACTTAATGTGTACATTTTCAAAGCGGACTTATGCAGATAAAGTTTTCTTTGAAAATTCAGGGTCATGGCTGTGCATAAAACCAGGTGCACATAGACTTTACCCCACCATGTCCATGAATAAAATTAGCCTCTAGGAGGGCAATTTTCAAAGATTTTTACATGGACTTTTGAACACTGCCTGAGCTTAGTGCAGGTAAAAGTACGCATGCTGTGGGAGAAAAGGGGTGCTCTTGGGGGCAAGGGGAGTGAGCGTACGCAGAGAGATTTTGATTTTCAAATCTCTGCGCACACTTTTCCCTGGGAACCTGCCCTGCACATGGAACAAATGAAACGTTCACAGGTACTTTTCTACCCAGGCCCCTTGCTGGTCAGATTTTGAAAGTAAAACTCCACAGGGAGTTTCCCTTTAAAAATGAGCTTGCAAGTCTGTGGGAGGCCCATGGATCTGCAAATTACGCAATCTAATGAAAATTCCCTCCTTATCAAATCTCTATGTTCTGTTGTTTTCATAGATGATTTTCAGGTTTTGCTTGAACGAGTTTTGCCCTGTTGGTGCCAGGTTGTTGGATGAATTGGTGATCTCATTAAGTTTAAAACTGTTTTCCCTCTTGCAGGAAAGAAAATAATTCTGAATACTCTTAAGCTTTTAGAAACATTTGGCAAATTTGAACAACCAATATAAGCTCAGTTGCACATTGACTACAAATTACGGTTTAGTTCTAACAAGGATTACAGCTACCAATGTTTCCTTTGTATAACTGATTCTTATTGCTTGTAAATGTTGCCTTTTGCTGACTGATGATGGTGTTTTTGCAGTAAAAGCACATTAATTTGCTTTTATATGGCTATTCAGTGCAAAGACATAACACTTTATTAAATTGTGAATTCTTAAAAAAAATAAGCAAATCAAAACTTGAAGCCCACTTTAAGGTACTTTGCTTCTGATGTTAGAAAACGTATTATTCATACTGGGCAAACCTTAACTTAATGAGATCTCTCCTGCTTTTGAGCGAGCATTTGTGTTGCGTGCTCCGGCCGTGTTGGCACCGCGGCCGGACCTGTTCACCTCGAGCAACCCTCTATGAGCGCTGGCCTTGCCGCCGCCGCTAGCTCCCAGCATCCATGGAGTCCTGCAGCTTCTCCCGGGCCTTCAAGGCCCTCTACCTCTCCCGGCTCCTTACTCCGAGGCTCACCGTCCTCGCTGCCGTCGGGTCCGCCCCTAAGCGCGCACCCGCGGAACTCTCAGCCATTTAAAGGGCTAAGCACGGGAAACTCCTCCATGGCACGCCATGATGACATCATCTGAGCCCTGTATAAAAGACAGGGCTCAGTCTCTTGATCCCTGCCTTGGCAATCGGGTCGACACCGTTGGTGTATTAGTTTGCCTCCTTGTGTTCTAGTGTTCTCTCGTTCCAGCGCCTCCTTGTTTCAGCGTCTCCGTGCATTCCTGTATCCTTCTAGGACTGACCTCTGCCTGCATGACCATTCTTCTGTCTGCCGCCTGGAACTGATCACTGCCTGCCTGACCATTCTCTTGTCTGCCACCTAGAACCGACCCTCGCTTGCCTTGACCATGCTCAGACTGACTCTGTTATTGACCCCTGCTTTGGCTTACTCCTAGGCAGATACTGTGGCTCTGACCCTTGCGCTTCACTCGGACACTCTCTTCTGGCCTACTGTGTCTACCAGACCAACCTGCTTGGAAACTGACCGCAGTTTCCACTTGACTAGATCCACAGGTGCTGCCTGTCTCGCCTGGAGAACCTTCCTGAACTGCTACCTCCCTGAGGTCTCCGGAGCTTCCAGTTCGGGTCTAGTCCTTCCTCTGCATCAGCCGCGCACCCTTGCTCGTGGTGGGCACACCTCTCCGGGAGACCACCAGAGGCCCACCTAAGTCCAGGCGGTGCGGGTACCCAAGGGCTCAACCTGCGGAAACCCTGGACTGTTACTGGTGAAGCTCCAGCTAGCCTCTGTCTCCTCGTGTGCTCCGCCTTCTGGTGGCAGGCGCTCTCTGGGTCTGACCAGAGGGCCGTACCAATCCTACACCAGGCCAAGGGTCTCCACCTTCAGCACAACAATTTGTCATCCAAAATGCCTCACCCTCATTACCATGGCTTGCAAACAGTGCTCCCCCCCTCTTTATACAACATTCAAGGGCTCCTGTGTTTCATTCTCAGCTGCACCTAGAACTTTCTTTCACTTGACATGTCTCATTTGTGAGAACTGTAGTGTCCATAGCATGCTAAAGAAAGTACAGCTGGCACTTTTATGCTTACTTTTTCCTTCCATAGAAGAGAAAGTAATGAAAACTTCCGTTTTGCAACCCCCACCAACCAAACTCTCCAGTTATATTTTCCTGATAAATGCAGCATCTTATTTTTAGATCCTTAGCTCTCTATTGTATGTGATGATATAAAAACAACAATATAGCCTAACTTTTTTTTATCTGATATTATATTGCTTATGAATTACAGTGAACTGTCCTGGGTCCTTTCAGATATCTCACCAAATATGAAGGCTTATCAACCTTTATCTTCTGGTTCTTCTTTTTGCCTCTTGTCTATGCTCTTCTAATTTATCTTCATTCTTTTACACTATTCTCATATTCTCAGCCCTTCTTTTCTTTCAGTTCCCACTGCCTTTCTCTGCCTTTTTCACTTTTTTCTCTCCCCCTCTCCTTGTGTAGTTTTTCATCCTTCTCTAACCTCTTGCCTCTGGTCTACTTCCATATTTGTTTTCCCTTTGTTTCTGTCAGTCTTCCCATGTATTCCTTTTCAGCTATGTCTCTTCCCTTCCATCCTGCCACTTGTTATAGCTGTCTCTCTCTTCTCCATCTCTTCCTCATTGTTCTCCTTTTCTGTTTACTGTCTCTTTTCGGTCCTTTCTGCACCTCGGACACTACTATTCCCCTCCCTCATCACCCCCCTCCCCTCCCCACACACACACACACACACTCTATCTTTTCCCTTTTCCACTATCCTAGACTCTCTCTCAATCTCTTTCCTTCTCTTCCCCTGTTCCAGCTTGTCTCTTTCCTCTTGACATCTGAAGAAGGAACCTTTTGTGATTTCATAAACTCATGTACAATATCATCACTGGATAGTTTTTATTAGAGATGTGAATCGTGTGATCGATCGTCTTAACGATCGATTTCGGCTGGGGGGGGGAGGGAATGGGATCGTTGCGGTTTTGTTTTTGTAAATATCGTGTAAATCGTAAATCGGGGGAGGGTGGGAAAACCGGCACACTAAAACATCCCTAAAACCCACCCCGACCCTTTAAAATAAATCCCCCACCCTCCCGAACCCCCCCAAAATGCCTTAAATTACCTGGGGTCCAGAGCGGGGGTCCCGGTGTGATCTTTTACTCTCGGGCCTGCGGTGCGTTGTAGAAATGGCGCCGGCGCTACCTTTGCCCTGTCATATGACAGGTCAAAGGTAGCGCCGGCGCCATTTTGTTTTTTATCCCCCGACGTCAGGAGCATAGGAGATCGCTCCTGGACCTCCGCTGGACCCCCAGGGACTTTTGGCCAGCTTGGGGGGGCCTCCTGACCCCCACAAGACTTGCCAAAAGTCCAGCGGGGTTCTGGGAGCGACCTCCTGCACTCGAATCGTTTTACCGTACGGCTGGCACCATTTTGCGGAACTTTTGGTCAGCTTGGGCCCCCAAGCTGGCCAAAAGTTCCGGTTGTGTCCAACGAGGGTCCCGGAGCGAACGCGCGGGGAATCACGTGACGTCCGCGTCACTCCGACGTGACGCCGACGTCACGTGCTCCTCGCAAAGGAATACAGGAATGGCGTCATGACTCTCCGCTGGACCACCAGGGAGTTTTGGTAAGTCTTGGGGGGGGATTAAGGAGGGTGAGGGGTTTAAATTTTTATTTAGGATCAACAATTGCGATTTCCAACGTATTCAACATAGCTATGTTGAATAAGTTGGAAATCCGATCGTTTTCGCCTCATCACTTTTTTAAGTTAAAAAAAAAAAAAGTGTTTTACATATGCGTTCAAAACGAATGCACACCCCTAATATTGGTATTTTAGGGCCTCATGTTTCCTTTTCATAGGTAGGGTTGTGCTGGCAGTCAGCACTCTTATCTTTCCTTTGTGTCATTCTTAACAATAAAAGTGATACTTAGAATTTTCTTTTTTCCGCCATGAATTGTAATGACAGTGGGCCTGGTCCTTCCGGTGTGTCACGATGGGGAAAAAGGATGAGGACCATTGATTTACTGTGCCTGATGTAACTGGCATATGTGTAAATGGGGGAGGGGGTGGGACTGCTGCAGCAGGCTTTAAAAATATGAGAGAGAGGAAGTGGGTGAGAGAGGAGAACGCCCGGCTGGGACGGGCCTTAGCAGCAGAGATAATAGGTGCAGAAGTTCTGGCTGATCCAGGGCTCTGGCAGTGGTGGGAAGGGACAGTGCTGATCAGACATGGACATGGTAGGCTGCAGGGAGCAAGCCTGGCAAGCAATAGCAACACAAGCGGTCAGTGGCCGGGGTCGGTGGAAGCACTAGTAGGCAGCACTAGCTGGCACAGAGTGCCACTGTTTTGGAGCGACAGGGGCAGCACTGGTCGGGGCCCGGGCCTTAAAATACTAAAGGAGGAAAATTGTGAACTGTTAAATTGAGGTATCTGAAATAAAGATGGAACCTTGTTCTATTTGGGTGGATCTTCTTTAAATCCATCTCCGGCTGTGCAGAGAAGGAGCCCGAGGCTCCCAGTTCTCCACACTTGTCAGAGTGTCTGAGCCTTGCATGCGGACACTATCGCACACCCCCATGTCGTTGCTCTAGTTATCTGTGCAGTACGTGGGAACCTGGCCTGTGCTTTGTGAAGCCAGAGCTCTGCATCAGAAGCATAAAAGAAACAAGAAACCTCTGCCGACCATATAAAATGTATAACGTATGCACATGATTTTCAAAAAGTAGGGCACCCTCCAGCTTTTACTATTCAGAGCTCCCTAAAGAGAAAAGCACAGTTTTATCCCAAAGCAAGATGCACAATAGGAAGTTACAGTGTCTTAATACTTTCGTCCTTTGAACAGTGAGTGACAGCAGAATATATTATAGTCACCCAGAACTGTAATTAGGCGACTGAGAGGGAAGACGAGGAGCATAGCCATGAAAGAAGACATGCAGAGAAGATGTTTTGGCCTGTCAGCTGGGAGGAGGGAAAAAAGGGAAGAGGATAATGGACTGTGGGTTTGCTGAGCCCAGGAAAGAGTCATTTTGGTAGGAAAACGGATCGTCCCCTCCCCGAAGAAGACATTAGGGAAGAAAAATCAGGCCCGAGATTTTGGCAGAGGTAACAGCAGAAGGGAGGACGATCCAGATGCATTTGCATTTATGGTTTCCCGTTCTCCGGTGATTTATGGAAGGCTAAATTAACATATTAAGGTTGCCATGCTAGTCCACTTGGATAAGTAGTAATATAACCATCAACAAAAAAAAAGCTGCAACTGATACTTTTCAACTGGATTAAGGTAGCACATTTTTGACTAGCCTTCAAGAGCAACTATCCCTTCATCAGATCAAAGCAAAATGTCCGCAGGAAGGAGGCTGAAAGTGAATTGTATCTTTCCACTATAGCTGCTAAATGGAAACAAACCAAAGAATTTGATATAACAGCTGTTGCAGAAGTGAAAAGATGGAGAACGGGGTTTGAAAAAATTCTTGAGACGCTGTCGGGCCCCGTGCTTTTCTTTTGATATAGCGACCAATATATTCTTTACAGATGAATTGGTGAATGAGATTAGGTCAGAAAGAGTGAAGATAAAGGTTAAAATGAGTAGAGTTTGTGGCATCACCTGCTATTAATGCGGTGTTTGGGGGGGGGGGGGCAGGGGTTTTAAAAGGAATTTGCCCCAGGAATTAAGCCGTTATGGGGTAAATCCCCTCTTCTCAGCTGGTAAAATTATACCTGCACTTTGTCATCTTATGTCCTTTGAGCCACAGGTGAAAGGGGCGGGATTAGAGCAGGGATTTCATTTTCCTATCGCGGGCCGATACAGTAAAATTGCACGAGAGCGGGCGAGTGCCCGCTCTCCTGTGCGTGTGATACAGTATTTTAATTTATTAAAATTAGGGCCGGCGGTAAAAAGAGGCGCTAGGGACACTAGCGCGTCCCTAGCGCCTCTTTTTTGACAGGAGCGGTGGCTGTCAGCTGGTTTGACAGCCGACACTCAATTTTGCCAGCGTTGATTCTCGAGCCTGCTGACAGCCACGGGTTCGGAAACCGGACGCCGGCAAAATTGAGCGTCCGGTTTTCGAGCCGCAGGCCTATTTCCAATTTTTTTTCTATTTTTTTTTTTTTTACTTTTTTTAACTTTCGGGACCTCCGACTTAATATCGGTGCCCGGAGAAATTAGCGCCTACCTTTGGGTAGGCGCTAATTTCTGAAAGTAAAATGTGCGGCTTGGCTGCACATTTTACTTAGTGTATTGCGTGGTAATAACTAATAGCGTCCACAACATGCATTTGCATGTTGTGGACGCTATTAGGTTCGAGGGGGTTGGACGTGCATTTTGGACGTACTATTACCCCTTACTGAATAAGGGGTAAAGCTAGCGCGTCCAAAACACGCGTCCAATCGCGGGTTAACAGTGCTCCACCGGAGTGCACCTTACTCTGTCGGCCTGCCTCTGTGCACATGCAGATGAGAAGTCCTTGGGCACTTTTCTACCCACGATCTTTGCCGGCCCAATCTTCCAAAGGAAAATTCCGGGGGGGGAGTTTCCCTTTGGCGTTTAACTTACAGATCCTGCAGGTACAAACTACCTGGGCAGTTTAAAAAAATTATCTCCTGAAAGCCCCAAATGCTAAAGAAGTCAGTTGAACAGATTATAAAGTCTATAATCTGACATAGGAAGTCAGAGGCAGGGCACGCTGACCCTGCTTGCCTTGAAGCAGAGACTGCTAGAAGTGGAAAGCCATGCCTGGGGAGAGGGGGAATGTCGTAGGAACTTTAGAAGCCATCTTCGGCCATGTTATATTGAGCAGTGTCTACTTGCAATAAGCCATAAGTAAAGCTTCAGGAAATCCACTTTGGTTAGGGATCGGGGAGTAGATAGCATCAAACTCCACTCAGAAGGAAACGGTCTAATTCTGTAAAAAGTTAGATAAAAGGCGCTTGTAGTCTGAAGGCACTGGCAAGGCAATAAATGTAAAAGGAAAACTTAAAACAGGACTCCTGGTTCAGGGATAATGTGAAAGGCAGTTTAAGCATCAATGTTTCAGTTCCTCTTTTTTGCCCTATGGAAAATATTGTTTTTATTCCATAATGTTTAGAGATTCCCTTTGATGCATTAGAGGTCGGCTTCACCCTGGATGTGTCTGTACAGCTTGAGATGCTACAACTCTGCCTCCATCTTTCTTTCTCTACCTCACTTCTCTTGTGCTATTTTCAGCGATACCTGGCCCAAAGGGATTACTGTAGTTTCCAGATACCCCAAGGGAGCCTGGATTATAATTTTTAATTACAACCTCTAAACCAAATTAGGCACTAGAGATCAGTGGTTCTCAAGCCCATCTTCAGGAACCCCCAACCTCCCCTAGTCGGTCTGGTTTGCAGGATAAACCAAATGAATATGCATGAGATACATTTGCATTCGCTGTCTCCCTTGTATGTGGATTCCATTGTTTGTGAAAATCCTGAAGGTTATCCTGAAAATCTGACTGGTCTGAAGACAGGCTTGTGAATCACTGTGCATAACAAGGAAAGTGAACTAAAATCAACAGGAAAAACAAGTAAGTGGGAGTAATATAAAATATTATGCCAAATTTTCCTAAAGAAGTTCTAAAACACAAGAAGAGAGCTCATTTTAGACCCTAATTACTGCTCTGCGTTAGTGGTAACACAACCATTTAATATGCATTAAAGAAGCATCAACACTTGTTAATGGTTTTGTTTTAATGCTAAAGTACATTTTTCCATCATTGCACATTAACATGTGAAATATTTAAAATGAACTGTTAACATTAAAAAGTAACACAAAGCAGCTCATTTTAATATAACCTGGCTTGTGTTAACACACACATCTGCGTTAATGCAACCATTAATGTAAAACTTTAACTAGACCTTTAGAAGGGTAGTTACATTTTTTTTGGCTTTAAAAGTGTGTTAGCAAGTGTTTTAAACTGGCATTGCTGCAATACTTTAACGCACTTTTCATTTAAGGGTGCTTAGAACAATAGATTTGAGATGGGCGGTTTATAAATTTTATTTAAAAAAAAAAGTGGGGACCCCTTAGATTCTCTATATAATGAGACCCCTTTAAACAAGATATGTTTTGCTAGTAAAGAGTTAGTATGATCCAGTTGTATGAGTACCCCTTTGGGAGGTTGCCAGAATGGATTGTGCAATTAAGGTATCTATTCTAGAGACCCTTAGGTTTCCAGAAGGGTTAGAGTGTGTGCAGTGAAATAGTCTTGCAATCAGGCACATAGACAAGCTGTTGTGGGCAGGGCAACAGCTGCAGAGGCCATTTCCTTCTCCCAACAGATTTAAGGAGAGAAACGCTAGTCTAAAGTTTCCCATTCTTAGCATCTTTGCAGTTTGAGAACGGAGGAGAAGTGAGAGATTCCCAGGAGGGGATAATAACTCTCGCTCACAGGACTTTTCTGTGGGAGTTCTCTCTCTGGGCCTGAGCTAAAGAAAGTTCCAGTTCTGGATTGCCAGGAAGGAATCTGGAACCTCCCTAGCAGTCTGGGCTGTGATTTTTTTTTTTCCAAGGGAGACAGAGTTTCTGCATGGACTTGTCCATTCAGAGCACATGGTGCCAACAAGGTACCTTCAAGGGCCTTAAAGATAATCTCTCTCTCCCACTCGGAGCAAATCTGTACGCGGAGTGACTCTGGGTGGGGGGATATGGTGAATATAGCACAAATGCATTGCAATAGTGTACTTTTGTAAATAGGCCCCTGAGTGACATACAAGGCAAATATTTGGAAGATTGGGGGCACGGGGGGGGGGGGGGGGGGGGGGGGAGGGGAAGAGTAAGGAGGGCTCATTCCTGAAACCTGAATTAGTCTTTATAGAATTTTCCATCAGGGCAATAAACTCTGAATTTCATTTGTCCCTTTTCTTCAAATCACTCCTTTCCCTAATTAAAGTGTAGAAGTTAGCATGCTATTGTTTCAAACTTGTGAAGGGCATATTTCCTAGCAAATTCTAAAGGGAACTGAGCACATGCCAGAAAATTATTTTTCAGCAAAATTAGTCATTACCCAAGTGATGCAAATTGGTAGCATTTACTGAATATGATAAATCAAAGGTTTTAAGCAATGGCTCATTGTGTAGCTGGGCCAATTTATTTTAAAATATCATACATGCGTAATTATTATTCGATTATTCCATTGCATTTACTTTGAGTGTCACATCATTTCCTCCATGACCTTGTTCTGTCGTTCTCGTTATTGATCACACCATAGCACGGTAAACGTGTGCACTGTGTGAACACAGATCTATTTTGAGTTGTTCAAGTAATTTAAAGTTGTGCTTCGTGTAGCCAGGCCCTCTCTCAACCTAGAATTAAGTTTCAGCATGGTTGGGTATATTGGGCTATTTAATTCCACTGACACTCATCATTCAGCGCAGTTTTAGAGAGAGATCGGGGGGGGGGGGGAAATCGCCTATCTGTCAATTTGTGCACCAGGCTCGGAGTCAGTAAGAGTGGTAAATTAGCCAAGAAATCTTTATCTTCAGGGCTATCAAAATATTGTATGACAACTAATTCCATGCATTGGGAGGTAATTAGGTCCTTAATTTTTATTCTTTTAACTATTCTATTTATGTCAGGATTTCATCCATCTCTTTTTGTAGCCCACTCATTGTAACAACAGTCCCTTGACCATGGGCAATAGACCACAGCTCCTTTTGGAATACAGTCCTACATGTACCCTGAATCTTAGCCAGTAGGTGTCACTGTTCTGCAACCGCTGTAACTCCTTCCCTCCTTGGGAGACTGTGATCACTACTTCTTCAGTGCTGTCCCTTCTAGCCCAAACAGCAGGAGGTGACTCCGGGGAATTACAGCTGGGTCTCTGGGACAGCAGGCTGGTTCAGGTTGGCGCATGTGTCACATGTTGGCACAGCGCTTGCTGAAAAATGCCCCACCCTGTAAACGTTTTCAAAACTTGTGGGCTAGCTCTGCTGATGTTATGATGCTCGAGACAAGCAGAACAGGCCTGCAAATTTTGAAAATGTTGAAAGTGCTGGTATTTTTCAGTGCGTGGCAAGTGGTGCTGAGTGGGGATGCAGTGGCACAAATTTATCAGGCTGAACTGTCCGCGAGAAGGGTGAATCCATAGTGACAACTAAGATTAGAAATCTCCTCCAGGAAGTGGCAGAGCTTTGTGGAGGAGCCTGTGAATATTTTATCAAGAAAGACAACCCCATCACCCCATGGTGGCAAAGTGACCCTGCTTATATAACAATATTTTGCATTTTGGCACTAGGCTCTCCTGTGCCAACATCTCAGTGCTTTTGGTTTCAGTTTCCACAATCCACCTCTGCATCCTCTCATATTTCACTATTTTGCTGCCATGAGGAGATGGCCCTTTGGCCTCCTCTAGGATCACTCTTGGGCTAAAATCATCTCCTTCCCTGAAGATTAGAAGGTGTTCTTTCAGTCCAGTTTTTCAGCGTCACTAATTTCTATAGCCAGTCATGTCTGTCGTCTGCTGATGGGCTTGGTTTACCAATCATTTCTAGATTCCTTCACCAACTGCTTTCATCTCCAAACCATAAACATTTCGAGAATTCCTCCTCCCTCTCAACTGCCCTGTTATTTGCAAAGCCCTAGTTTTTTAAACCTGGGTGGAGTTCAGTTCTACCCCCTCTCCTGGCTGCGCGATTCACTAAGAAAATGCATGCAAATTAGGGCCCACGGTAATAAGGAGGCACTAGGGACACTAGCCGCGTTCCTAGCGCCTCCTTATTGACAGAAGCGGCAGCTGTCAGCGGGTTTGATGGCCGGCGCTTAATTTTACCGGTGTCGGTTGTCGAACCCGCTGACAAATTGCTGAGCGTCTGTTTTCCAACCTGCGGGCAAATTTTTTTTTTTTCAGATTTTTAAATTTTTTTTATTTTTGGGGCTTCTGACTTAATATCGCTATGATATTAAGTCAGAGGATGTACAGAAAAGCAGTTTTTTCTGCTTTTCTGTACACTTGCCCGGTGCTGGCCGAAATTAACTCCTCCCTTTGGCAGGAGTTAATTTCTGAGAGTAAAATGTGTGGCTTGGCTGCACATTTTACTTTCTGGATGGCGCGGGACTAATAGGCTCATTAACATGCATTTGCATGTTGCGGGCACTTTAGTTTCGGAGGGGGGGTGGTTGGCTATTACCCTTTACTGTATAAGGGGTAAAAATAGCGTGTCGAAAACGCGCGGCTAAATGGGGGCTAATGGTGCGCTCGGTTGTGCGCACCATACTGCATCAGCCCGTCTGTGCTTATGTTTGTTGTGGGTCATGTACACACTGTCACAAATGACTGGGAAACCCTTTGCTGTGAAAGATGAACATTTATTACTCCTCACTTTTTGCAAGTGCCTGGAGTTATAGACCTCTAGAAGAAGTCATATTTAAAAGATTGTTACAAATTATTTCACATGCATTGAATTTGATTGGTTCATATGTGTGATATTTATGCATTCGTAGTTAGTGGGCTAGAGCATCTTATTAACAAAAATGTTATGTGGCTCACCGACCTCCACTGAACCGGCAGTGCGGATATAGAGAGGACTCATAAGGCCAAAAGAAATGCTGGGAAAGCACTGAAGGCCTCATTAGTCTTTCTTCCAAATTCTAGAACAAAGGGAGAGAGGGGGCAAGGACACACATGAACCCATTATGATGGACCAACAAGTGTGGGAGAAGTCAGTGTGGTGAGGACAGCTGGTTCAGTTTGTTACCTTGGTTGGCGCATGTGACTGTCCGAACTCCTTCATTGCTGCTGCTCCCTGCTGAGAACAGCCTCGGCAGGAGCAGAGTCACAAACTACCAAATACTCACTGAATACAATAAAGTGATGGCTTCTATCTCAGTTTTTCTCCAACCAGTGTGCCAAGGCACATTGAGGTGCCTTTAGCCCTGATCAGGTGTGCCATGGAAAAGCCACCACTGCCTGATGCTCAGAGCTAGGCATGGATAGCTGGGCCTCAGATTGTGCAGCACTCGCATTACACATAGCACCTCTTCATTGTGATAAGTGGCATGAGTGTGAGTCCCTTAGTGCTGTGGCCTATGCCGACAGTTGGCGACTGCGCCCTGAAGCAGACAGGCTGGAGCTTCACCTATACCAGCCACCTCCTCCGTAAGTTGAGCCCATGGGTTCTGGCAGCTGACAGGACTTAGGTGGTCCCAAGGGTGGTCAAGCAAGTGAGAGTCCAAGAACATGCCGAGGTTAGGGCAGGCAGCAGACAGAAGATATTGGAAGCAGGCCAGGGGTCAGGACAGATGGCAGGCAAACATAGCCAGGTTTAAAGCTGATGTCAGATCCAAGTGACAGGCAAGAGTGGTCAGAACCAAGGCTGAGGTTAGGTCCAGGTGGCAGGCAAGAATAGTCAGGTCCAAGTCTGAGGCAAGAGATCAGTACCAGGAGATCAGGCTGAAGAAGGGACAAGGATGGACGAGGCAAAGCTGGGCGAGACAGGCTGGTTGAGGCAAGGCTGAAACAAGACACAGGAACGCTGATCTAGGCAGGAGACCTGTTGTCGAGGCGGCATTAGGCAGTCCAGGAAGCCCTTATATACTCAGGGCCTGCTGATATCAAGACACCATGGGGCTTTTCCCGCCAATGGCCCTTTAAGACTGAATGTACATACCTAGGGAGGACAGGGAGGGAAGGAGCATGGTGGTGTTCAGGCGGCATCGGAAGCTGCATCGGGATCTGGGGCCATTGGTGAGTGTAATCAGTTGCGAGCTTACCCCATGGATGGCCAAATGTAGCATTCATCTCCTCATCTTTTGCTTTGAGTCCTTTCAGCCTCTTAAACTCAGGCTACATGAGATGTGGAGAGCATGCCCTGAGCACTGGATGTGACAAAGCGAGTCACATTTAGTGCTGAGTGCATGCTCTCCCCATCTCATTTAGTCTGGGAATAAGAGAAACCGAAAAGACTCAAAAGATGAGGAGATGAAGAGGTGCTGTGTGAAATGCAAGTGCTGATCAAACTGGGACCCAGCTGTGCTTGCCCTGCACACTACCCAGGGATTATCACAGACTGGGACTCATACTGTAGCTAGGAAGAAGAGACATGCAGGATTACACATGTTCTCAGAAAAGGGTTGCTACAAGTTTAAGAACCACCACTGGTATCTTTTGTTTCTGTGAGATGTTGAAAACAGAGCCCATGGGCTGGCTTGGCTCTGAGCATCAGTTAGTGGTGGCTTTTCCAAGGCCGAAGGCACAACTAAGAGAGCATCACTCTATTGGATTCAGTGAGTATTTGGTAGTTTGTGACTTTTGTAGCTGCCATGGCTGTACTAGGCAGGGATTCAGGAGAAATACTAGGAAGCTGTTTAAAGATTTTCAAAAGTAGACACCTCCCAAAACAATTTTTGGTTATCACTGTGGGGTATTCATATCTTGTTTCCCCACTGCTTGCCATTAATTTGCTTCTTGAATTCAAGCTGCCAGAGGGCAATGGGCATGAGGAAATAATGGAACGTGGGCTTCAGGCACCCAACCCCCTGTACGGTGTCCCACAGGGTGCTGAGAGAAAGAAGGGCTGGGCCCAGAATCTTAGCACAACCCTACCCATCTGCCTCGCATTGTCATCCAAGCAACATAATTGGAAGAACGATTTAAAAAAAAATTCCCTGGGTACCACATAGTACTATGTGGTGTTGTAGTTTTCATTTTCAACTAACAATGAAAAAAATAAAAAGAACCCTAATCTCCCCCCCTTTTTTTTTTTTTTTTGGTAAATGCCATGTAAGCAAAACTACCGACTGCATACAGAATCTTGCACTAGTCAATTTCAGCATCTTCCTTGTGTAAGCAGATGAGCGCAAATGTCCCGTCTAATAGAACAGCTGTCTTCTTTTCAGAGGAGAGGAATGTATGCTAGCTTGCAAAGTTTTCCATCTAGGAAGAGCACAGTTTGATTATAAGTGGGAGAAAACGCAAGGCTCTGTTACAGACTAACACAAATTGCTTGAAGGGCTAAGGCAAGAAACCGTGAATTCAAACCCTTCTTGGAGCAAACCATTTGTGTACATTTCTGACTTACTGTAGATATACAAACAAAATACATGACAGAAAAATGCTTGCTTCTCCGTGATATGGCCCAATTTGTTTAACGTTCAAAAATGCAAGTAGAACACCAAGTTTTAGGAAATGGAACACAAGTATCTCTACATTTTAGGAAGCATTCATGCTAGTTAAGCAGGTAATGGCAAATCACTTTTATAACGTGCTATTCACAAATTTTAAAATACAGTTATTTAGAGTTCTTAGTACTAATATATATTACTAGCCTTATCACACATCATATTTGAGATAAAAAAAATGTTAAGAGCATTAATAGGTCATTAGATGGGGGGCTTTTAAGTATTGCAGTAATTTTTATTACTGTGATTGATCTGTGTCTTAGTATAAATCACTATTTCATTTATTTGTTATATATATATATATATATATTTTAGTACGGAATGGGAAAGTTGTCTTTATAGTTACATGGATTTTGTCTCTGATTTCTCAGGTAATAATCTGGCAAAAAAAAAAATAATAATAATTGGCTATATGTCGTGGGCTCCTCCTGCTAGCTCTCCGGCGGGGCTTATTTTCTTCCTCCCAGGCGTTGCAGGCCCTCTAATCCCGATAACACGGCTGCAACTGCTGATGTCCACTGCAATCCTAGTGGCTCCGACAACCCTCCAATGTGGTCATTGGCAAGCTTTTCAAAGTAGGCCCGAATCCTTAACAGGGCTAGGCCCTCTAGCCAGTACCTTTTTCAAAGTCCACACAAGTGGGGCAATAACAGTTTTGCC
The DNA here is from genome assembly GCF_901001135.1 of Rhinatrema bivittatum. Classification (NCBI taxonomy): domain Eukaryota; kingdom Metazoa; phylum Chordata; class Amphibia; order Gymnophiona; family Rhinatrematidae; genus Rhinatrema; species Rhinatrema bivittatum. Next base: position 249,379,307 of record NC_042623.1, on the reverse strand, counting down.
CCTTCCCCCACAGGGCATGGGTTAACCAACAAAACAAACCAAACAAAGAATAGTTTAGTATTAGTTCCAGCTTATTCCTCTCTCTCAGTATTGTGCAGTAATCCTTCTTCTATAGTCCTGTGACAGAAAAACTGCAACCTGGAACCTCTTTATCCAAATGCCTGCTGTCCGGCTTCCATCCCAGCCATGACAGCCCTGTTTGGGTATCCAGCACAACTCGCCCCTTCTCCCCTATAGCTGTGCTATAAGTAATGCTTTACCTCTACCCCACAGTCAGCACCTTCTTTAGTTAGTGCCTTTTTGGAGAAACAGGTGAGACAAACAATTTCCCCCAACAGGTTCTCAGTTCTGTGTCACATTACTTCCCCACTTACTCTATCTCCATGCTGGATAAAGAAGTCCTCTGTAGGCAGCTCCCAGTCCATCTCCTCCTCTCCCTCTGAGCAACTGCTCTCTTCCGTTTCCTCCTCACTCAGGGACACACCCTCTCCTTCCCACAGCATGGACTCAGCTGACTCTAATTCCCCCAGATCACCTTCGGCAGCCACCTCAGCCTCCTTCTGGTCACGAGCCTTCCACTGCCGCTCTGGAACTCTGGGTATTGTAGTCCATACAGGTTGTCTAAACGCCCCCTGCTGTTTCCCCTTGGTATAGTTAGACAACTGTTTAGTTGGGACTCGCTTACTATCCTGCCGGGATAGGGGCTTGTTGCTCTTCTCCTTACATATAATAGTAACCACCACTCAAAAAAAAAACCATATAATATAAAGCAAGGAGTTAGTCTATCAATATAATCAACTATTTAATATTGCAAATCAACCACATTTATAGTACACCTCAAAAAATCTTTAAATGTTTTATTACAATCAAATACATAACAAACATATTCTTGCTTATGAAAAATACCAAAGAGTACAACATTCATACAAACATCATTATAGATCTATTAACAATCACATCATTAAAATAATGAAATCAGCATTCTCACAAACACTTACTTCAAGGTTTAAACCACCCCACACATACATCACACTTAATCCACCATAATCAATCTTTAAAAAAAACAAAACAACACTTTGTGTGAGAGAAATTTTCACTGATACCTTAAAAGTTCAAAAATGGAAGAATATCCCTGTCTCAAACCTGGACAACTTCAAACGATATTCTAACAGTTTCCATTGGTTCAACACTGGCTTGATGTTGGACATAGTTGTTCAGATTTATGGTTTTTGCTCTACAGAAAGTGCATTTACATTCACACAGGGGAGATTTGTCCCGTCAGCTACTAAGCATCAAGAAAAAGTGGATCTACCATTTAGATTCAGTGATACTTGAAGGGCCTAAACCAAGGGTTTAGTGGAGAGTCTTTTTCTAAATATTTAAATAGTTGGTTTGTTGTACATGATCATTTTTCTGTTATAAATAGGGGATTGTTGTATGGTATGATCTGTATAAGATGTGAATGGCATTGATTCTATTTTATTTCCTTTGAATATTTATTTATTTAACAGTTTTTCTATACCATTGTTTGGAGACACCATCACAATGGTTTAAAAATCGCACAGTAAAAGTATAAAATAAGATTATAAATCAAAACGTTAATAAAAGTTTAAGTAAAATAAAATAAATAATAACATCAAAGGATAAAACTTAAAACATAATTACATAAATAAAGCTGTTAAAAGAGCATAAAAGAAATTGAATAAGAATAAAACATAAAATCATAAATCATAAATACTAAGAAAATGCCAATTATTTGCTCTTGGGATATAGAGGGTGATTGTTGATTGGTAGTATTTTTGAAGTTAGCTTTTTTGATTGGTTGGCTTAAATGATGGTATATGCTTTATATATACATACAGGAGGACTTGTTATAAGCCGATGCTGTGGAGAGTTTGGCGTTGGAACAATGAGTATGTGTTTTGAGTACACATGATAAACAAATTTTGCTTTGCGATAAGTGTATGCTTGGTAGAAATGTTTAGAATTGGGGTGGTTATGTAGTTATTTATAATTCATTTTGTGCATTTTCTGTTGATTTTTTACTGCTTGAACAGCAAATAAGATATTGCGGATTACAGAGACTAGCAAGAAAAATAAACAATACAAAAGAAAATACTTTAAACTGCAATGACAAATACATAACACAAAAATAATGGGGTGAAGGACCCAATGGGACATTATCTCTTAAAGGGAAATGGACAATCAAGAAAGACTAAAAAAAAAAAGTAATTACTAGTTCCAATTCCAGCAATCTTGAAGCTAAGGAGTAGTTGTAGGGTTTACAATAATCTTCCTATCCAATAAGGATTTTAAATGATTGGGTTCAAAAAAAGAGTATCAGTTTCCATCTAACTTACAGGGTCATTCATCAAAGTGTGTTATGGCGTTAATGCCATAATGCACACGATAGTTATCACAGCATGTGGCACGAATGCAAATTTGTCAAATGTATTGAAAGGGGTGGGATTGGGGAGGGGTTAAGGTGGTATTACCGAAAATGAGGGGCATTATTACACCATGTGTTAGGGTATTGCATACTTTTAATGCTGGAAATATACTATACCTTTTTTCCTGGTGTTAAGCTGTGTGATATGCCCAAAATGGCTGTAACGCAAATTGCGATAAATAATGCAAATTCTGTTTTGGGTATTTTTGGGCGAGAGGAGAAGAGGAAAGTAGAATAGAGTAGAGAGAGAGAGAGAGCCTCTAGGGTGGCACACTGTTAAAACTATTATAGGAGGGCCAGCTGGTAACTTGAGGTGAGGTTTTAGTGGTGTTCTCTCGCCCTAGCTTGATGGACTCTCTACCAGGGTACTATCAAGCTAGGGCAAGAGAACATTGAATTACTCTCATTTTAGTCTGACTTTCCTCACTCAAATGATGTCATATCTTCCCTAAGGTCTACTGTGCTGTTTGTACATCTAACTCTGCATGTAAAACTGGTCCCCAAACCCTACACCACCACCAAAACCTCACCTCGAGTTACTAACTTCAAAAAATCCAGCAAAGATGAAAAAGAATCCATTTTCTTAGTCACAGCACTTTCCAAAAGCACTAAAGCTCATCACAAATCTTCAAGCCCAGTGTTTGCTGGCCTCTGCAAAATGGCCTCTGAGGGGGTTTTCATAGTCTGACCATGTGATGAAATTCCAGGGACAAAGTCCCTCAGTCTCCTCAACAGCGGACCCACTAGAAGACTGAGAAACCCTATCAAACCCCAGAGCAGGAGGAAGAATGTGGAACTCAGGGCTTAAAGAAGTCTTCATCTCTAGCTGGCTCTGCATAGTCCCATTAATACTGCCAGCAACAAGAAGCTCACGTGAGTATGAAGATACCTGGTGTCCTGCAAACATCTGAGGAATAGTAGATTGCTGAGAAAAGGAAAGAAAGGTACAAACCTGTCCTTTCCTTTTACCTATACCAAAGAAAGAAAGGAAATATCTCAAAGGACAGAAGAAAGTAGTCAGTCACAGTAGCCTCCACAAAATTGAATCCAGGGGCATGCCCCTTTGGCGCACAGCTTCGGCTATGCATGCCAGCGGCGGCGTGCCACAGGGTACCTCTCTTTAACTGCTCGAAAGATGCCTCCTGATGATGTCAAGCTGCAGCTGGGGAGTAGGCTGGTGATGATGCTCTGGGTGCAGGAGCAGAAGGCAGAAGGAAGTCCTTCACCCCAAGGTTGTATTTTTAACATAAAAATGGATGCTAAGTTTAGTCTTTAATATACGTTGGTAGATATTTAGATGATCTATGGTGGTTTTTGATGTTTTGTTTTTGTATTTCATACCTAGTTCCCTTGAAGTAGTCTCTTGAATGAGGCGAAGCATGGCCCCTTGTTGGGATATTGGGATACCACTTTGAATTCAAAAGCCTGCTTGAAGATTAGGAACAGTATGTGATCTGGAAGCCTCTGAACATCACCCAGTGTCAGCGTCTCTGTGGACTTGACTTTCAGAAGCTTGCCCCTTGCTTTATATTATCAGGAAATAATCTAAGCATATCTCATTGAACCTTTAAGTGTGCGGTGTTTATCTTGATTTTTCCCAAGTTTATCATCCCTACCTCTGATATGTTTTTTTTTTTTTTTTTATAATTTAAACTTTATTGAATTTTCAGAATATATGACAAAACACTGTCATTCAAAAAAATGAGTATCAACAATCAATCTCCATATAGGAGAAAAAATAGCAAGGAAGAAAACTCTTCTAACATATAATATATCATAATTAATACTCAATAATACAATGAAATTAGGAGGGATCAACACATTAGAGCACAAATCAAGGTAATATTTACTTTAATATAAATATATACTGGTGACCTAACCCCATTACTACTTTAACAGCTAACTTTAATCAGAAACTGCTTCCCCCAGCAAATCCTTAGCTTTCAAGAACTTTTCCAGATCGGAAGGTTCAAAATAAACATAATTAACATTATTCAATTTTACCATACATTTACAGGGGTAACTAATTACCATCTGGGCCCCCACCTTTTCTGCCAGTTGTTTTAAAGCCAAGAATTCTTTTCTTTTACTTTGTGTTAATTTAGTCACATCGGGGAAAATCCATATTTGTTGATTATAATATTTCACTAATCTATTTCTGAGAAACAATTTAAGGACCTTGTCCCTATCTGATGGAAAGATAAATCTAACCAGGACTATTCCTCTCTTGAGTACTATTTCTTCATTTGATGATTCTAATAAATCTGTAATATTCAGTACTCCAAGTTGTTCCTGTTGTCCCACTTGTTCTTTATTTTTTATCTCAGGTAGGAAATACATTTTTGCCAGAGGTGGGAGGGATTCTTTCGGAATTTTCAATACTGTTCCAAGATATTGTTTGAACTGCTCTTGAACCGATATTCCTCCCACCTGTGGAAAATTAATTACCCTCAAATTCAGATATTTCATATCATTTTCAATTTTTTCCATTTTAATACGATTTTTTAACTCCCCTTGTATTAGCCCAGTCTGAATTTTTTCAATTTTTGAAATCCTCCGATCTAAGTCCTTTATTTGCGTCTTCTGTACATCATTCTGTTCTATATTCAACATTCTCTTGTTAACATCCGTAACTACATTTGTAAGCGTGGTAATCGACTTTTCCAAAGTCATTATGGCAGCCCAAACGTTATCAAGCGTGATTTTTGCTGATCTTTCAAATTTCTGAGGGAGAATAGGTTCAGATGCCAAGATTGTGGCACTTGCTACACTACTGTGCGTGCCATCATCTTGACCTTCACCTTTTCTACAAGGTACTATACCTCCTCCACTTTGTATAGCCTTGTCCCCTTCTGCAAATATATTAGAATCATAAGAGTCCAAAAAAGATGTACCAACAAGGGGTGGCGAAGGCGTAGCTGGAGCTCCTGGACTCAAGGATATTACTGAGGCAGGAGATTCCTCTTTATGCTCAATCAGAGGAGTCACAGCGCCTCCTTCTACGGGAGTAACCTCTGGAGTGGTGTTAAAATACTTTTCAATTTTAAACTGTGAAGGGGTTGCTGGGGAGGATGTAGTCGCTACCTCCCTCAGCTTCCCCTTTCGTTTTGTATGAGGCATTTTAAATAAAGAAAGTTAGAAAAGTATTAAACTTTAACCAGTAATCAATCTTATAACGCTGATTCCTCCAACGGGGGTTTCGGAGAGAACAGTTGAGGTAATATATTCTATCACTTACTTTTAAAGGTGGATGGAGCTGTGTGTTCAAGTAAGTAAAACCGCAAGAGTTCCAGGCAAAGCAAAGCCGCACGCCGGCGTCAGCTGCGCGCCGCAGGGGGGTCAGTTTTTATCGACCTTCTGTCCGGCTCCACCCAGTGACGTCACATCCGGAAGCTCCTTTGAGCGGGCTCTCTCCCCCGGTCCTCCGTCGGGCAGTCCCTCCGCTCCGGTCCACCTGATGAGGTTAGTGGCAAGCTCTCCTCCGCCTCGGTTCAACACCGCAGGGGGGGTCAGTTTTTATCGACCTTCTGTCTGGCTCCACCCAGTGATGTCACACCCGGAAGCTCCGTTGAGCGGGCTCTCTGCCCCGGTCCTCCGTCGGGCAGTCCCTCCGCTCCGGTCCACCTGATGAGGTTAGTGGCAAGCTCTCCTCCGCCTCCCTCTGATATGTTTTAAGATGGAAGCTCATTAAATATGAAGATTCTTTAATAGCTTGATGAATTTTCTTTGTTAAAAAGTTTAAATACCGACCGTTCCTTCTAGAAAAGCTCAGCACAGGACTAGTCATGGGATTCTTTCAAGTAAAACCCACAGTTCCATTTGCCCAGTCTATGAAAAAAAGGTGAGGGTTAACATTTAAGATCAATTTGCCAATCCATGCTTTTAAAATTTGTGGTTTTGTACATGTGCTTACTTTATAGTGATGCAAGGTGCACGACTGGAAACCAAAAACAAAAATATAAGAAGGAAGGAGTAGACTAAGCATGATGCTTAAGGAAATAAATGCTGTTTTTCTAAATCGCAGTATGAATACCAGGATGAGGTGGCATCTCGGCAACAACTCAGAGGACAGAAAAGAAAAAAAAGCTGCATTGGTTTCCAAGAAAGGTGTTTAACATTCTGCGCTATTCCTTAACATGTATTAATTTGCAGTTAAGCGAGCAGATTTGTTGCTATGCAATCCCTCCTAGCAGTCAGTTATATTTGTTTTCCTTCTCAATGCTGTTCATTCAGAATATTTGCCCAGGTAGACAGTGCAATTTTTCCCTTATTATGGCTACTGACTCACTTAGCACATTTAGTTCTTTGGGTGATATCTTTTCTAGACAATTTCAAAGGAAATGCATCAATGACAAATGACCAGAGGCAGAAATGTAATACTTTTGGATGTCTTCTTAAGGGTTATGATGCCATTTATATTTTCAGACCTAGCTGGCATTCCCCATGAAATGCCTGTGCCTGATCTAAATTCAGGCGATTAAGATCGAAGGTGACTCATTGCAGTGATGCTCAATGTGTGGTTCAGGAGCCTTCTCAGGCTCTTCAAGGGTCCTCTGTGTGTTTCTCATTTATGCCGCAAACATTTTTAAAACAGCACAGAATAAATGAAGGTACAGCATATTTTTCAATTGCAAAAGAAAACCAAACCTCTGAATATGACTTTCTGAAACACACACGTTTGCAAATCTGACTTATTTTGGGTCAGAAGCCTGGCACAAAACCATTTGCCTGTAGGTTAGTGAAACAAGTCAAGTTGATAGAGTTCACCAAGGGGCCTGAGTAAATGGTCACAGTCCACCTCCCAGTAAATAGATGCACTTGTCACTGAAAGCACTATGACAATTGGAAAATAATTTGCAGTAGAGCAATGGGTGTGACTTTAAAAAGAAATCCATATCCATTTCGACCCAGGGGTCTTTGACAACTGTAGTTTGTTTACAATCCATCTGTGCTACATGAAGAATGATAGAAAGGGACTGCACTGCCTCTGTATATACAGTAAATATATATTGGTTATCTGTGTGCATATTTATATACAGTATCTTATGATGATTGCTATATACCTTGTAAGAACCACTAGAGGGAACGTCTGGGAGTAACCTCCAGAGCAGAGAACCAGTAAAAATAGGAAGGCAACTACAACTCCCAGGAGGCATAGGGGCTCTGGAAGGGAAGTGTTTTGAGAGCAGGGAAGGTGGAAACCTCCAGGCCTTTAATTACCCAGGTGGGCCATTAGCTTGGGAGGGAGTCCAGATGCATTCAAATAGCATGAACTGGGGCTGAATAGCCAAGTAAAGATAGCCGGACAAAGTTGGCCACTGGCTGAATATGGACCTCTAAGGTTAAATAGTTCATCCATTTCTAAGGCAGCTATCTTGAAATACATGACTCTGAATGTTTGGCTTTTTATTCATACCACAATTTTTATGAACTGATATCTTAATTATAATAATTCACTTTCAAGAAACATTAATATGATGTGTTACTTCAATGACAGATTACTCAACAATTTGTATTAAGTAGGGAAAGTCTGTTGTAAACCTCAGAATATTCATTGCTAATTCTTTTTATTTTAGATAAATTGAAGAATGATAGAATACAAACATTTTATTCCTCTATATCTTTCTCCTGCCGCCCGGGAGCAACAAATGCAACAGGATGGATAGTGGCTGAAGAGCGAAGACATCAGACGAAGACTCAGACGTGGACTCAAGAATGAAGAAGGATTCAGAAGGAGTACTGCCACGCCACGCGCCCTACAGAGCCAGGCCTGGCTGGTCGTGGACCACGTTGGAGGTGAAGCAGGCACAAGCTGACCGACTCAAATACATTAGAGTTCAAGATGGCGGTGAGTACTGACTGGGGCACTGAGATGGAGGACATCAGGACAGACTAAAGAAGGTAACCAGCCATGACTCCTGGCAGCCCGTCCTGGACTGAGCCTCAGGAACCCGGCATGATCGACGCACCTGACAGGTCAGTCGATGGACGACGGAACCTTCGACCCGGCGTGGAAGACACATCCGAAGGTAAACCAAGGTTGGACTGAAGACGGACCAGAAGGAGAATCTCCAGAACCCGGAACATGATGATGATCAGATAGAAGACAAGGAGAATCCTCAGCCACGGCGGATGGACTTGTTCCATCGAGCGCCCTACACACCCCAGCTGGGATGGTCGCGGACCACTGTGCGCCCTACACAACCCAGCCGGGCTGGTCATGGACCACGCAAGGATGGAACAAGTGGAGCCTTGGAGACTTGGAGACATCAGGACTAGAAGGCATCAGGACATGAAGACATGGGACGAGAGACCAAGGCGAAGACACGCGATCCCACACAGGACGGAGTGCCTAAGAGAAGCTGGGATACAAGGAGTCCTAAGGAGGACTTGCTCCTTGCAAAGGCAAAGAGAGAATGAAGTCAGGCCCTATTTATAGGGCTGAAGAGGAGGTTCCACAGTGAGGTCATCAGAAGCACCACTCCCTCGCTGGCCCTTAAGAGAGGGAGAGAGAGACACGGCCTCGCCCCTTAGGAAGAAGGGGCAGGACCATGGAGAGTGGCCATGCTGCTGCTGAAGACGCTGAGGAGCAGGGGGGCCGAGGAACAGGCCCAGCATTGTCGGCGGCTCTCAAGCCGCGAGAGACAGGCAGAGGAGCGGCTCCATGCCGCAAGAGAGCCTGAGGACTGCGGCCTCTGGGCCGCAGGGGAGATGATGTCAGCGGCTCCATTCATCAGGCAAACTGTTCTTGCCTGTGCCCGTCCCTTCCATCATCAACTCCTGACAGTGCTTTCTACCTTGCTTGCTGTGTCCTATGAAAGCCTTCACTAATTTGATGCATTAAAACCCCTCTCTGGCCATATTTCTCTTGCTTAAAAACCTATTTTTGAGATTGCTGGCTTTTCCTGATCATAGTCTTGTTGATTTTAGCCATGTTTGGTGAACTAAATATATTTACTGAGACCTATTTGTCTTTAGATATAATTATGTGTAACTCCTGTAATGGTTGAACCTGGATAATAGTTCTAGAGGCCATATCTCATACTTCTATTTAGACAGAGACTGAACTCATGTCAACAGGGGGCCTAGCTACATATTCAAATTTGGAGAAGGACCCTACATAGTGGTGGAGACAGTGATCGAAGAAACTGCTGCAACCTGTGCCAGAGGAACAACTGCACCATTTTCCTGGACCAAACAGGTAGATATGCAGGCCACAGGTGGAGAAATGGGAGAGGTAAAAGATAAAGAATGGATCCTAGGGAAAGTGTGTACTCTATTGCGAAAGATGTTGGAGGTTGCTCATCCTGTAGCAACATAATGATGCTGATCCATGGAGATGGGGATTAGATGAGAACTCTGTCTAATCCAAGGGAGAGGCAGTCATCCTACAAGTGTTCCACCAGTTCTCTGGCATTAGCCCAATGGAGGTCTGTGCACTCTCATCAAGGCCCAGACAGAAGAGAATGGTGCATGGCAGTAAGTCCCAGATAGGCCTGAAAATACTACGTAGTGGTGACCCCAAAGGTTAACCTACTGGTCTGGGACCAAAAGATCTATCGTGAGCTGTGACATAAGGTCATGGAGTCTCCAGTTTCAAGATACAGTTTGGGTGTCTGCTCAGGAGAAGGATCTTTGCCGTTAAGTGACTCATCCATCTCCACAAATGGAGGGACCTGATCTTCGGCAGCTAGCAATGTTTCTGGGGTTCCTGAATCCCTTATAAAAGATAAGCTACTTGACCAGCCGGTATTCTTAGCTGTGAGGGACCAATCCTGGGCGGCCCCCAGCCATTTGTAATAAGAAAACAACCTGTACCAAGCTTCCCAGGGTGAATGCATAATATGGAAAAAGGTACAAGGTATGTTTGGACTTCAGTATCCGTAAGTATCAGTCCATGTTATGACTTTTGTGAAGGACAACTGAGACACATAGTTGGCAGAGCATGCAGACCAGTATCTCATTAAGGATGCACTAGACCCTCAGAAGGTGAGGGAACATCCAGTAGTGGACAGGAAAATAGCAGAGCTGAAGCTGGGGTGAAATATTTACAGGCATGCAGTAATCCATAAACAAAAATATCAGATAAATTGTCTCCTTCCCATTGGCATGACGGTAAATAAGCCCAGCCTGGGCCACTACAAGCATGCTTGACCTGTGGAGCTGGAAGAAGGAAAAGAAATAGCCCTTTAGTGGTTATGAGGAGGGGGCCTTATTCCAGAACAGGAATTACGGTATTTTGTTTTTGGAGAGGAGATCAAGAGAGAGAAAAGAGGAGCAGTGACATATTGAGATCCCCACAGGAGTCTCCACTCGGAGACACAGAACACTGCCAGGTTTTGAAGATTGGGAGTATCCTTGGACCTCAGGTACTATGGAAAGGGAATTCATCCATATCTAGGACACCCCAGCCAACTTGGGTTACTTATCATTCCACTCCATGGAGGGTAAGATGCAGCCTTGAAGGACACTTCCACAGAAGAAGAGACCTTAAATGCTGTATGTACTCCAAGATGACAGTAAAACCTGGATGTAATTGGACATCACAACAAATCACAGTAAACTTTTATTGAACACCCAACCAGAGAGACCAGACTGTTCTGTCAGTATACCTGCCCCAAAGAGCCTTAGTAACATACAAAGAAGGAATTTCATTCATGCTCCGGGCCTTGAAGGATATATTTCCCTCCAAAACACCAAGAACCATCACCCCAGGAACAAAGGGATGGTGATTGTAATAGTGGGACTTAGCCCTGGGATTTTTTTTGGCCCCAGCAAGATTCAGCCCTTACCCAGAACTGGAGTTACATTACATATTGGAATTACTTTGTTGCCTGGACATTTTGGACCCTAACATAGCACCCTCCCCCTCTCAAACATACACACTCACACACAATAATGATGGTGTCTCAGTAGCTCCAACATTAGACTTCCACCCCGCACAAAAATGGGGCACTAGCCCCAACATAAGATCTTCATCCTACACCCCCCCCACCCGAAAAGAATGATAAGGGCTTGGGGGCCCTAACCTAACATTTCCCATCTTCCTCAAAATACTTTGCCCTATACCTCCTCTCTCTACCCTTTGTCTCTCACTCCCTCCTCCCAACAAGCAGGCTGAACTTTCTTTCTCCAGGGATCCAGCATCAGCCTTCTTCTCTTCCCCACTTCCCTGCCCAGGCAGCAGTCTCTCTTCCCTAAGTCACACAGAAGAGAGGACACAAGGAGGGAGAGTGGAGGTGGAACTGGATGCATGTTTTATGAGGGATCAAAAGGCAATTCAAGAAGGTAGAGTAAAAGTTGCTGGTACTCAATACTGGCATGTACCCCCTGTAAAAATGCCATGACAATTCACATCTTGCACCCATAGCCATTGCAAGGGGTAGGCAAAAGGTCAACTATCCTGGGTGTCAAGATAAGGTGGGAGGGTGTACCACATTGTGCTTTTGTGTGACTTTGTGAGTACATGAGCCTGAAAAGAAGAGGGCACTGGAAGTATCTATTGCTTGGGCTGGTCTTGTGTCCAGCATTTGCATTGGCTATGGAATCCAAAGGAGGCAAGTGATCCCCATTTCCTGCTGCCCCAACAGTACCATATTTCAAAATGACACTGGCTGACTCCCATCTGCCTTACAACATCTCTGTCATGTTGTTGCTATAAGGTGGTGGTTCTTCTGACTGCTCAGCTTTTGTATCACAGAACCTTGTCTTTAGTTATGCTTAGAGGCATGTCATCAGTGAAAGGAGGTACTAACCAAAAGGGACATGTGAGTGAGATGTATGCTGGTATCACCCTGGTAACGGGGAGGGAACATACCTGAGCAACCTTCTCATATATATGTTGTGCGTCTCGGCTGCGTGGGTGCCGCGACCGGTCCTGCTCACCTGACAGTACCGTCTACTAGCGCAGGCTTGCCCGCTGCTGCGAACCCCTGGCATCCCCATCACTTACTGCGGCCTCCCTCGGCATCTCCATCCCTACAGGCCTCACAGCGGAGCTCCTGTCGGGGCTCCACGTCCTTGGCCGGCTCGGCCCTGCCCCTAGGCGCGCGCGCGCATCCGACCTCTCCATTCTTATAGAGAGCAGCGTGGCAAAACCCCGGGAGGTGCATGCTGATGACATCATTCAGGCACTATATATAAGCCTTGGCAATTGGGGCGACACCATTGGTGTAGTGAGTTTTCCTTCATGTTCCAGTGTCTCCTGTTCCTGTGTCTCCTGCTCCTGTGTCCTTCTCAGGTAGTACCTATCTGGACTGACTTCTTGGTACTGACCATTCTTCTGACCATTCTTCTGCCTGCCACCTGGAACTGACCACTGCCTGCCTGACCATTCTTCTTCCTGCCACTTGGAACTGACCTCTTCCTGCCTGACCATTCTTCTGAAGCTACAGGGGAGAAGGTACAGAGAATTGGTACAGAGAAGGACGACCAAAATGATAAAGGGGATGGATCAGCTCCCCTATTAGGAAAGACTAAAGAGGTTAGGACTTTTCAGCTTGAAGAAGAGACGGCTGAGGGGGGATATGATAGAGGTGTTTAAAATCATGAGAAGTCTAGAACGGGTAGATGTGAATCAGTTATTTACTCTTTCAGATAATAGAAAGACTAGGGGGCACTCCATGAAGTTAGCATGTGGCACACTTAAAACTAATCGGAGAAAGTTCTTTTTCACTCAACGCACAATTAAACTCTGGAATTTGTTGCCAGAGGATGTGGTTAGTGCAGTTAGTGTAGCTGGGTTTAAAAATGGATTGGAAAAGTTCTGGGAGGAGAAATCCATTATCTGCTATTAATTAAGTTGACTTAGAAAATAGCCACTGCTATTACTAGCAATAGTAACATGGAATAGACTCAATTTTTGGGTACTTGACAGGTTCTTATGGCCTGGATTGGCCACTGTTGGAGACAGGATGCTGGGCTTGATGGACCCTTGGTCTGATCCAGTATAGCATGTTCTTATGTTCTTATGCCTGCCACAAGGAACTGACCCTCGCTTGCCAAGACTACACATGGACTGACTCTGGTATTGACCCTCGCTTTGGCTGAATTCTCTTGAACTGATATTCTGGCTTTGACTCTTGCGCTTCACTCGGACACTCTCTTCTGGCCCCCAGTGACCATCGGGCCTATGCACTTGGACAACAACCGCGGCTTCCACGTGGCTAGACCTGCAGGTGTTGCCTGTCTCATCCGGATGACCTCTCTGAACTGTTGATTTCCCGAGGGCTCCGGAGCTTCCAGTTCAGGTCTATTTCACTCACTCTGCATCAGCCGCACACCCTTACTCGTGGTGGGCACACCTCTCCGATAACTCTCCGAGAGACCACCGGAGGCCCAACTAAGTCCAGGCGGTCTGGGTAAGCAAGGGCTCAACCTGCGGAAAACCCGGACTGTTATTGGTGAAGCTCCAGCTAGCCTCTGTCTCCTTTGTGCTCTGCCTCCTGGTGGCAGGTGCTCTCTGGGTCTGACCAGAGGGCCGTACCAATCGGCCAAGGGTCCACCTCCAGCGCAACAATATATGTAGCCCCCCCAGGATTCCTGCATGGGGGAAGGGGAAGAAAGTCTTTTTAAGACCCTTAGGTGCAGATTTAAAAAAAATACGCGAGCGCGTACTTTTGTTCGCGCACCAGGCGTGAACAAAAGTACGCTGGATTTTATAATATACACGCGTAGCCACGCGTATCTTATAAAATCCGGGGTCAGCGCGCGCAAGGGGGTGCACATTTGTGCAACCTGAGCGCGCCGAGCCCAGCGCGAGCTGCATGTTCCCTCCGAGGCCGCTCTGATTTCGGAGCGGCATTGGAGGGAACTTTTCTTCGCCCTCCCTTCCCCTACCTAACTCACCCCCCCCTTACCTTTGTCAGCAAAGTTACGCCTGCTTTCAGCAGGCGTAACTTTGCGCGCGTCGCCGGCAGCCCCGCTCCATCCTCCGGTCCCGGGGGCTGGTCTGGAGGCCTCGACCACGCCCCCAGGCTGGCGCCACGCCCCCGGGCATGCCCCGAAACGCCACGCCGTTTCGGGAACCCCCCCCGTACATGCCCCCTCCCACCCCTTTTCGAAAGCCCCAGGACTTATGTGCGTCCCGGGGCTTTACGCGCGCCGGTGGCCTATGCAAAATAGGTGCGCCAGCGCGCCTAAATCCGGAAGGATTTACGCGTGCGGGCCTTTTAAAATCCGCCCCTTAGGGGCGGATTTTTAAAAAATACGCGAGCGCGTACTTTTGTTCGCGCACCAGGCATGAACAAAAGTACACTGGATTTTATAAGATACGCACATAGACGCGCGTATCTTATAAAATCCGGGGTCGGCGCGCAAGGGGGTGCACATTTGTGCAACCTGTGAGCGCCGAGCCCAGCGCGAGCTGCATGTTCCCTCCGAGGCCGCTCCGATTTCGGAGCAGCCTCGGAGGGAAATTTTCTTCACCCACCCCCCCCCCCGGCCCTATCTAACCCCCCTCTTACCTTTGTTGGCAAAGTTATGCCTGCTGAAAGCAGGCGTAAAATTGCGCGCGTCGCCGGCAGCCCCGCTCCGTCCTCTGGTCCCGGGGGCTGGTCCAGAGGCCTCGACCACGCCCCCGGGCTGGCGCCACGCCCCCAAAATGCCCCCGAAATGCCGGGGCACCCCCCGAAACGCCGGGGCACGCCCCCGAAACGCCACGTTGTTTCGGGAACGCCCCGGACACGCCCCCTCCCGCCCCTTTTCGAAAGCCTCGGGACTTACGCGCGTCCCGGGGCTTTACACGCGCCGGCGGCCTATGCAAAATAGGTGCGCCGGCGCGCACGGGCCTTTTAAAATCCGCCCCTTAGGGTTTTGTATTCATGGGGTTCTTCCTGCTCACCAGTCACACACTCCACAAAGATCATGTCTACACCAGCTCTGTTCAAAATAAAAATCTTTAGTGACTGATGGCAGAGAAAACATGAAGTAAAAATATTGATAAACTGAGTAGTGCACCACACTGTAATTCAAGTCAGAAAAAAATCACAAAAAATAGTCTTATTTACCATTTTCATTTCATAAATTAAAATTGTATAAACTGCTTGAAAGACATTAACCAAGCGGTAATAGAAAGAAATTCTTTGTTACTTGGGTTTCCAAGAAAATTAAATTAATCAAACTTCATACAACATAAAACAAATAAAATAATTAAAACTAACAATACATAACTGAAAATTAAATCAGCAGAAAAAAAACAACAAAGTCAGCCGCATTTCAGCATCACCAAATTACAAACATTCACTCTACGAAAGTAGCTTAAATATTATCAAATGCCTTATTGAAAAACCAGTTCTTAAGTGCATTCCTAAACTTTAAATAATGAGAAATAGAGTGAATGTCAAGTGGTAAGGAGTTCCAAAGAAAAGGTGCTTGATAACTGAATGTGGTTTCTCTGATGGAATCTAAACGAATTATAGAAAAATGAAGGAACATGACGAAGACCTGCTTGACATGACTGCAAGGAATGAGACAGAATATAAGGGACTAACATTTTAGAAAAATAAGATGGAAGGCCCATTGAGAGAGTATGAAAGACAAAACTTAAGACTTTAAATTTAATCCTGTAAGAAACTTGTAACCAATGGAACTATCTCAAGACAGGTGATATATGGTCATACTTGCGGAGACCAAAGATCAACTGTGCTGCAGTATTCTGCAACAACCGGAGATGTTTTGTTAATTAGGAACCCTAAGTAATGAAGAGTTACAATAATTCAGCTTTGAAATCGCAAATGCAGGTACCAGGGACTTAAGATCTTTAAGCTCTAATAATGATTGAATCTTCCTAAAATACCTCAAGAACAAAAAGGTTTTTGTATGGTTGCTGAGATAAAATTTGACATAGAAACGAAAGAGCAGCATCTAACTGAACACCTAATGAGATCACCATAGGTTTTATTGGAATAGGTGTAGCTAACATCATGGGAGCCACAGCTAGGACAGTAGATCTAATAGTAAACCAAACTGCCTCTGCTATTGATGGATTCACCTGAACATTATGATTAGAAAGCCAATCTGCAACACTATGCAAACCATTATAAAAAGGAGATAAATCAATCAATTAATTTTTATTAAAAATTGCATAGAATGAAGGATGAAACCCTAAACCCTGGATTAATATCACCAAAGGAGAAACAAAAATGCTAAACAACAAAGGTGATAAAATGGAGGCCTGTGGGACTCAAAATGGAAGATGCACAACATTAAAGATTTCATCCTTCCAATCTACTTGAAAGGAACGGTCAGCAAGATATAATGAAAACCAATCCAGGGCCCTGTCTGCAAGACCAATCTCACCCAACCTGCTAATAAGCAACTGGTGATTTATGGTTTCAAATGCCACACTCATATCCAGAAATACTGTCAACACAATCATTGAAGTATATGAATTGACTCTGATGCCATTAATTAATGAAAGAAGAATTGTTTCTGTGCTATGAAAACTTGACTGACATGGATGAAGTACATTGGTCTTGCAGACTAAGTCACTCAGTTTGTTGAACACCACCCTTTCAATTATTTTTGACAGAATAGGCAAGCTGGATACTGGTCTATAATTAGAGACCTCTAAAGGGTCTAATGATTCTTTTTTTTAATTAATGGCTGGACAATAGCTTTTTTTAACTGTTCAGGAAAGCTCCCTGAGGTTATAGAATTATTAATCATGACTGTGATTGAGGGAGCCAGGTCTAAAACAGGATCCAATAATAATCTTGAAGGTATGGGATCTTAGAAGTAATCAAGCAAATAGATTTTAACAAAAAGCTCACACTAATAGAGATTGGATTAAATCCTACTAGATGCAAAACAGGTCTACATGAATGAGTTGGAACAGAGACCACTTCTGTCTTTGTATCTGTGGGAAATTATTATAAATTGAATTAACTTTATCAAAAAAGAATGAAGTAAACTTATCTGCTGAACAAGAGGGCAAACCCTTCAGAAAAGGAGAAGGTTGATTGGACACCGAGATGACACGTCAAAATAACTGTTTTTGCCGACAATCGGCAGAAGCAAGCTTGTTAGAAATATACTTTTTCTTAGCAACTAATATTTCTGATTGATAAAATGTATTAGCTTCACTACAACTCAGTTTATTAAATGCACTTTTATCTTTCCTCCAAGAATGTTCAAATCGACAAACTTACCTTTTCAATAACCTCAGACCAAAATAGACCAAGGCTTATTATGACCAAATATATTTAAATCTACTGCCAATAATTCTAAATTAAAGTTCTTTAGGTCTCTAAATTGAACTATATTACCAGATGACTGACCTTTTGGAATTTCCATGTTCAAACTAAATAGAATCGACAGATGGTCAGACTATGAGATCCATTTATCAATGTTTTATCTTTTGATTAAAAAATAAGGTCTAATAAATGCCCAGCTTCATGCGTTGCAAAGTTTACCCAATGAAAAAGCCCCAATTCTTAAGAGAAAGAGAAAACATTTCTATCAACCAACTGATCCAAGGAATGAATCAAAATGAATACTAAGGTCCCCTAATATTAATGCCACACTCCTCCCCCCCCAAAGAATAACAAAACAGGGCAGCTCTTTGGGATGGGAACCCCTTCCATCCTGGGCCTTTCCAGTACCTGTTTGGCAGCCGAAAACATTTCTTCCAAGGTCCTTTTCTCTTTCTCTGTTTCTGCTCCAGTCTCAGGTTGATTGTAGATGAATCAGTCTCTGATTCTGGTGAACTTTCATACTCCCTTCTTCTGGCACCTCCCAGTACACCAGTTCCCCAGGTCTCCAGTGAAATCCTTTTTTTCGTTAGGACTCCTAACATCATTCTGGTAGATTTTCCCAGGCAGACTGCACTTCTTCTGACATGTTCCAGTGCATTCGCCCCCAATTTCTAGAACCCACATTATCACCTGGACCAGATGGTATGCATCCTAAGGTACTGAAGGAACTCAAAAATGAAATTTCTGATCTATTAGTTAATATTTGTAATCTATCATTAAAATCATCCATTGTACCTGAAGACTGGAGGGTGGCCAATGTAACCCCAATATTTAAAAAAGGTTCTAGGGGCGATCCGGGTAACTATAGACCAGGGAGCCTGACTTCAGTGCCAGGAAAAATAGTGGAAACTATTCTCAAGATCAAAATCATAAAGAAAGACATGGTTTAATGGAACACAGTCAACATGGATTTACCCAAGGGAAGTCTTGCCTAACAAATCTGCTTCATTTTTTTGAAGGAGTTAATAAACATGTGGATAAAGGTGAACCGGTAGATGTAGTGTATTTGGATTTTCAGAAGGCATTTAACAAAGTCCCTCATGAGAGGCTTCTAAGAAAACTACAAAGTTGGATAGGAGACAATGTCCTTTTGTGGATTACAAACTGGTTAAAAGACAGGAAACAGAGAGTAGGATTAAATGGTCAATTTTCTCAGTGGAAAAGGGTAAACAGTGGAGTGCCTCAGGGATCTGTACTTGGACCGGTGCTTTTCAATATATATATAAATGATCTGGAAAGGAATGCGATGAGTGAGGTTATCAAATTTGCGGACGATACAAAATTATTCAGAGTAGTTAAATCACAAGCGGATTGTGATACATTACAAGGCTGGAAGATTGGGCATCCAAATGGCAGATGAAATTTAATGTGGACAAGTGCATAGTGATGCATATAGGGAAAAATAACCCTTGCTGTAGTTACACAATATTAGGTTCCATATTAGGAGCTACCACCCAGGAAAAAGATCTAGGCATCATAGTGGATAATACTTTAAAATCGTCGGCGCAGTGTGCTGCAGCAGTCAAAAAAGCAAACAGAATGTTAGGAATTATTAGGAAGGGAATGGTTAATAAAACGGAAAACGTCATAATGCCTCTATATCGCTCCATGGTGAGACCGCACCTTGAATTCTGTGTACAATTCTGGTCGCCGCATCTCAAACAAGATATAGTTGCAATGGAGAAGGTACAGAAAAGGGCAACCAAAATGATAAAGGGGATGGAACAGCTCCCCTATGAAGAAAGGCTGAAGAGATTAGGGCTGTTCAGCTTGGAGAAGAGACGGCTGAGGGGGGATATGATAGAGGTCTTTAAGATCATGAGAGGTATTGAACGAGTAGATGTGAATTGGTTATTTACACTTTCTAATAATAGAATGACTAGAGGGCATTCCATGAAGTTAGCAAGTAGCATATTTAAGACTAATCAGAGAAAATTCTTTTTCATTCAGCGCACAATAAAGCTCTGGAATTTGTTGCCAGAGGATGTGGTTAGTGCAGTTAGTGTAGCTGGGTTCAAAAAAGTTTTGGATAAGTTCTTGGAGGAGAAGTCCATTAAGTGCTTTTAATCAAGTTTACTTAGGGAATAGCCACTGCTATTAATTGCATCAGTAGTATGGGATCTTCTTAGTGTTTGGGTAATTGCCAGGTTCTTGTGGCCTGGTTTGGCCTCTGTTGGAAACAGGATGCTGGGCTTGATGGACCCTTGGTCTAACCCAGCATGGCAATTTCTTATGTTCTTAACTTCAGGACTTGCAAGAACTCCTCATCTCAAATCCACTCCCATAGGACTCCAGCACCTGGAATACTCTCCCCACTGCCTCTAACTCTTCATTGTGGGAGGATACGGTCCCTCAGATGCCCTCTGTGAGGAGAGATATCTATGCCCTCAGTCCTGAGCTAAAACTGATTCTCGATTCCCCCCTAAGTCACGGGCACCAGACTTTAGTTAGGTCTCAAACCCCTGCCAAATGGGAGTAGTGCATCACACTAACACACCTACAGTACACTGACCTTACACATAGGAACAGGGTCTGGATGGAAACCTCTGACTCACATTGCTGGTAGGATGACTTGTTGAGGCCACAATTGCCATTCCACTAAAGGGCAAACCAACACATGGGCAGAATTTGACACCCTGTTACATGCAGATCAAGCTATGTTGAACAGGCAGGTGAACAAGTCTTCCTTTAAGACAGGCATCGTGGTTATGGTAGGGGGTGAGAGCCAATGGATGTCCAAGGCTATGGTAGTTGGGTGCTGCTCAGAGGTGTAGGATCCAAAGGACATCCTCCTCCTCTTCCCTCCAGAGTGCATGCCAATAATGGATATGGTGCAGCGTTTTCTGGGTTTACTACACAAAATGCAAAGCTCTTTTAGAGGAAATAATCCTCCGGTTTGCTATTTGATATAGTAGATCATTAAAGGCCGATACATTGCCATCTTACATTATAAGGGTTACTGTTATTACATGACATCTCACATCCTCTCTGGACATGTACTATCCACCTCCAGGCTTATGTAATTTTATTACAGACAGGCCACTGAGTTAACATGGGCATGTAATAACTATTTATCAATATTCTGCCTTTTGTGACTGGTTAGCCACTTCAAAATGGGTTATATTCAGGTACTATATGTATTTCCCTGTCCTCAGAGGGCTTACATTCTAAATTTGTAACTGAGGCACTGGAAGAGAAGTGACTTGCCCAAGGTCACTAGGAGTGGCAGGATTCAGATCCTGACTTCCCTGTTCTCAACTTGCTGTTCTAATCACTAGGCTACTCCTCGACTCCAGCTGCATCAAAAATAAGTTGTACAGGTTCATAGTTATGCAGCTGCCATGTGGGGTCAACAGATGGGTGACCTGGTGCATTGGATTGACACAGATACGTGGTCAAAATAGTGCCATGTCAGGTTAGGTCACGGGAAGCCTTGTTCTACACTTAGTGTATCCTAAGAAACCTTGAGGAATGAGTTGGGTGCAGACACACCAAAAAATGCTATCTTAGCCTATAAATATGGCACTGTCCCCTGTGATGTTTAGGGAAGCTGTGGAGTGTGTGTTGAGGAAAAGTACACCAGAAACATGGTAGGGGCCCAGCCATTAGTGCTACAGGCTGGCTTATGGAGGGATACTTTCAAACTATGCACAGAAGTGTAAAGTCTGCCCACTGGCGTGAATTTTCAAAAGGAAAACTATCTCTTTGAAAACTGTGTTGGAAAAAAGTAAGTACACAGAGCTGCAGCTGGCATTTATGCTGGCACCCGTCGAGTGAATTTCTGGGTATTTGTATGCACAGAACTGTGCACATAAGACATGAAAGTGTTAATCTCTCCCTGCCTCTGCTCCCAGGAACACCTCCTCTCTCTACCTGTAAAGGTTTGCAAATACTGACACTATGTGCTTACTTTTATGCACAGAGAGGTTAGGCAGCTTTCAGAGACCCATTTCCACATGTAAAACACTGTTTTACCCCTGGAGATGCCTTTCTAAGTTGATCTCACAGAAGGTGGGGAACGTGACCTGATTCTTACTGATGCTTGCCTTGGAGGGGACAATTTCCTGCCAGAAGTAATCCTATACTGATAGTCAGTGCCCATAAGTGAGTAATACCTGACTTATCAATGGAGTCAAATTGCAGGTTTTCTGTGTTTTCCTGGAGCTGAGGGAGCTCTAATTGCTTTTGCTGCTATCAAAACTGTCTGTGCGTCTAAGGCTGCCTGTTAGTATTTCTATTGTTACACATCCTGCTTGTTTTTTTTTTTTTGTTTTTTTTATTACTGCTGGTACCTCCGGCTCCGAAGAGAAAAAATAAAGTGAAAAAGAACCATTAAGCTATTGTATGAGACTTCCTTTGTGAATCCCAGGGTTGTGGGTTCAATGAAGCTGAGATGTTCAGAAGACTGCCCACTTAGGGGAACAGTTAGATAGTCGCAGAGGGGGAGAAGTGTTAGTTTTCTTTTTCCAAGTCCTGCAATGAAATACCCACCGTTTTCCTCTGAGCTTGGTCCTATCCAACATCTTACTTGACCGACGGTCTTTGAACCCACTCGCCACTGCTAAGGAAAGAAGAAAAGCCTTCAGCATGTGGTTTTGATAGATGTGCCCTAGCTAGTTTTCCTTGGGGATTCCAACGGAACTCCTCTGTGTTGGAGTGTCAGGAGATTTTATAGCAGTGATGGGGGGGATCTGGGCATTGTGCAGACTGTCGATATGAAAGCACATTCTCAAGGTCATATCTTGGATTTGATATTTGCCTTAGTGTGGCCTGACCACCAGTTGCTCACCTTTTCGTTAGATCAGGATAGGATAGGTGAAGGTAGAAGCTGCCCCCTTTTCAACACTGCGCAGATTGCAGAATCTGAAACCTAAAACATTCTGGGCAGAGATAGAAGGCTTGTGGGCAGATGAGAGGGTAGGGCATTGGATGAACAGATGACAATTCAGTCCATATTCCTGACAGAGGTCGTGGACAGAAGGTCGTGGACAGAGGTCGTGGACAGAAGGAGAGGACTTGGTGGCAATTCTTTTCTTCACAGAGAGGGTGGTGGATGCCTGGAATGCTCTTCTGGAGTAGGTGGTAAAGACAAAAACAGTGAAAGAATTCAAAGGGGCATGGGGATAAACACTGTGGATCCCTAAAGGCTAGAGGTGGAAATGAAGAAAAGAGTGCATGGAGGTAACTTGCACAGAGCAGCAGCTACTACCCCTAACAGAAGGCATGGGGATTATTACCTTTAACCAATTAGCTTTCATGATTTTGATGCAAGTGCAACATCACTCTCTACTTCAGAGGCGGGGGTGGTGTGGAGTGGGGTGGGGGCATGAAGGGGAATTGGATTCTCATGACAGCCAACGCTGGGCCTTGACTTTTACGGTTCAGGGTACTGATATGCGGACATTAGGAAAAAAGTACAGGACTGCTTCTATGGTCAAGTTCAAAAGCAAAGCACATTCAAGCAGAGTTGTCTGAATTATCAAGAAGGCCCATCACCCTGCAAATGATGTTGTTGGCAGTAATTTTGCTATGGGTTTGACAGTTGCTTGGTTTTGATTGTTAATATTACTACCCTTAACATAAGGCTTGGGAGTTGCCTGCATGGAGCGGCAGTTACTGCCATAAGAAACTTGCTGGGCAGACTGGATGGCCTCTTTGGTCTTTTTCTGTTGTTGTTACTATGTTATAGGGATGTGAATCGTTTTCCATATCGTCTTAACGATAGAAATCGTGTGGCAGGGCAAGAAAATCGTCTTAGGCACGATTTTTTAGTTAAAAAATCGATAAAAATCGTTTTTTCCGATTAGTGCACACTAACTCGAGTTAGTGCGCACTAACTGGGAGTTAGTGCGCACTAACTGAAAATGATACAATTTGACACTTTTCAGGTCAGTTAAGGTCAGTTTAGGAATGAATATGTATTCCTATTGGCTGCCCTCTTATTTATTCATGTTACCAAGTTTCCTACTGACAGTATATGGGGGATGGGAAATGGAAACAGTTGGTAGCTTGACAAAACAAGTAATGTGATCAGTCAATGTGACTAGAACTTGTGCCCTAACCCTGATACCAGGGGTATTGTGATCTTCCTGCACACAGTGCCCTATCCCTATTAATACCAGGAGTGTTGTGATCTTCCTGCACACAGTGCCCTATCCCTAATACCAGGGGTGTTGTGATCTTCCTGCACATAGTGCCCTATTCCTGATACTGGGGGTGTTGTGATCTTCCTGCACACAGTGCCCTATTCCTGATACCGGGGGTGTTGTGATCTTCTTGCACACATCCCGATATCAGGGATAGGGCACTGCATGCAGGAAGATCACAACACTCCTGGTATTAATAGGGATAGGCACTGCATGCAGGAAGATCACAACACTCCTGGTATTAATAGGGATAGGGCACTGCATGCAGGAAGATCACAACACCCCTGGTATCAGGGATAGGGCACTGTGTGCAGGAAGATCACAATACCCCGGAGGAGTGAGGGTCAGGCAGCTCCCCCCTGTCTGTGAAGCCAGCCTCTCACTAGTAATGCAGGGAGGGAGCTGTCTCAGACTTCACCATCCACCCCCCCCCCCCTCACCCACACACCATTCACTAGCTGGGACATGGGGGAAGTCAGGAGTGAGGGTCAGGCAGCTCCCCCCTGTCTGCGAAGCCAGCCTCTCACTAGTAATGCAGGGAGGGAGCTGTCTCAGACTTCACCATCCTCCCCCCCCCCTCACCCACACACCATTCACTAGCTGGGACATGGGGGAAGTCAGGAGTGAGGGTCAGGCAGCTCCCCCCTGTCTGTGAAGCCAGCCTCTCACTAGTAATGCAGGGAGGGAGCTGTCTCAGACTTCACCATCCTCCCCCCCCCCCTCACCCACACACCATTCACTAGCTGGGACATGGGGGAAGTCAGGAGTGAGGGTCAGGCAGCTCCCCCCTGTCTGTGAAGCCAGCCTCTCACTAGTAATGCAGGGAGGGAGCTGTCTCAGACTTCACCATCCTCCCCCCCCCCCCTCACCCACACACCATTCACTAGCTGGGACATGGGGGAAGTCAGGAGTGAGGGTCAGGCAGCTCCCCCCTGTCTGTGAAGCCAGCCTCTCACTAGTAATGCAGGGAGGGAGCTGTCTCAGACTTCACCATCCACCCCCCCCCCCCTTCACCCACACACCATTCACTAGCTGGGACATGGGGGAAGTCAGGAGTGAGGGTCAGGCAGCTCCCCCCTGTCTGTGAAGCCAGCCTCTCACTAGTAATGCAGGGAGGGAGCTGTCTCAGACTTCACCCTCCACCCCCCCCCCCTCACCCACACACCATTCACTAGCTGGGACATGGGGGAAGTCAGGAGTGAGGGTCAGGCAGCTCCCCCCTGTCTGTGAAGCCAGCCTCTCACTAGTAATGCAGGGAGGGAGCTGTCTCAGACTTCACCATCCTCCCCCCCCCCCTCACCCACACACCATTCACTAGCTGGGACATGGGGGAAGTCAGGAGTGAGGGTCAGGCAGCTCCCCCCTGTCTGTGAAGCCAGCCTCTCACTAGTAATGCAGGGAGGGAGCTGTCTCAGACTTCACCATCCTCCCCCCCCCCCTCACCCACACACCATTCACTAGCTGGGACATGGGGGAAGTCAGGAGTGAGGGTCAGGCAGCTCCCCCCTGTCTGTGAAGCCAGCCTCTCACTAGTAATGCAGGGAGGGAGCTGTCTCAGACTGGTATCAGGGTTAGGGCACTGTTTGCAGGAAGATCACAACACTCCTGGTATTAATAGGGATAGGGCACTGTAAGAGATGACTGTAGTAGATTGAATAAAGATCTGATGTTTCTGCTCTCCTCACACCAAACAAAAACAACACACAAGCAGAGAAGCCCTTCTTACAAAGCTGAGCTAGTGAGTTAAGTAGGAGGAAAAGTAAACATACTGGTGCCAGTGTGGCTACTTAAAAATACACTTACCAACAATCAATTACATATATTTGAACTGTGTACAGTTCCAGCCAGGACCACCTTTCTAAAATGCACAGTGATTGGCAAATTCAACATGCACTAGCATTTCAGGTGCCTGCTAACAAAAATAATAAACAAACAAGTTCTAGTCACGTGAGTGCTGATCATTACATTACTTTTTTTGTCAAGCTTCCAACTGTTTCCATTTCACATCCCCCCAACCATATTGGTAACATCAATAGATAAGAGCACAGCCAGCCAATAGGAATACATACATACATATTCATTCCTAAGTGACCTTTACTGACCTGGGAAGTGTGAACACTTTGTTTCATTTTCTGTTGGTGTTCGTTAGTTTCCAGTTCCATTTCCCATCCCCCCAACCATCACCTCAGTGGTAACCTTGGTAACATCAATAGATAAGAGGGCAGCCAGCCAATAGGAACACATATTCATTCCTAACTGACCTTCAGTGACCTGGAAAGTTTTTATTTGTATCATTTTCAGTTAGTGCGCACTAAATCGAGTTAGTGCGCACTAACGGGGAGTTAGTGCGCACTAACTCGATTTAGTGCGCACTAACACGATTTAACGATTTTTAACGATAAATCGTTAGAATTTCTATTGTATCGTGTTCTATAACGATTTAAGACGATATAAACATTATCGGACGATAATTTTAATCGTTGAAAAACGATTCACATCCCTACTATGTTACTATGCAATCCTTGAGAGCCAAAGGCAAGCAAAATTGTATTATTCACATTGCTAGATCTAAAGCAGCTAAAGATTACATTATAGAAGCTAAAAGATTACATTTTTCTTTCTATATTGGTGAATCTGGAAACATGAGCGAGACCATCTTCAGAACTCAAGGATTTAAAACAATTACTAAGTGGTTCAAATAAAATGGAGGACAATTCATTAAATTGTGATGATTTTGTGGAATATTTTGATGAAAAAAATTCAAATATTCAGCAGGAATTTTTCCAAGAGAGGGAAGGCTCTTTGTCTTTAATTTTTAGAGGCTAATGATTGTTATGTTTTGTAGGATTTGGGTGAACCCTTGGACACTGTGGCAGCTGACCATGCCCATGGGGGAAAGTCCCGTGAGGGGCCACAGGTCACGCTCAGCTCTGGACACACAAACACAGATTATATCTTTTATTAGACAGTTTGTGAAGCCACCAGAGGTGGCGGTAGTGAGTAGAAGATGGAGCCCGGCTGGGCTAGTGTTCCTCAGGGCACTGGAACAGCGGCTTCTCCGGTAGCAGTGCTGTAGGAAGAAGAACTGAGAGAATGAGTACACTGAGATATTCACAGAGTCCCCAGTATGGAGAAGCCCCGAGATAGGGAGAGCTGGCCCTCGAGGAGCGAGTACCAGATCCCTGGGCACAAAGACTCGTTGGCAAGTACTGACGCAGCAGTTCTTCATAGGAGATGGCACTGGCGCTGGAACGGCGACAGGCTCTTGAGGAGCGAGTACCTGGTTCCAGGGAAATAGCTCTGAGGAGTAGATGGTAATTGTACTCACAGATGGTGTTTGTAGCGAATTCTTCCAAGTAGAAGAGGAGATGGACACAGGCAGCGAGTCAGGGAACATGGGCCCTCAAGGAGCGAGTACCGGTTCCTGATAGCGACCTGAAAGAAGCAGAGAGGCCCCCGAGGAGCGGGTACCTCGTTAACAGCAAAGAGTCCAAATAGAAGTTGGAGGCAGAGTAGCTGAGTACGGAGAGCGAATCCCATCCGTAAGAATTCCCCTTGCTAACTCAAAGGCTAGCAATAAACAACAGGCTTAAATATCCGGGCAGCGTGACGTTATTACAGGGGGACGCCCCTGAGATTTGCGCCATAGAGGAAATAAGAATGAGGGCCGTGCAGCACGTGCACCCTAAGGTACCTGAGGAGCATGGCGGGAGGCAGCGCCCAAGCCGGTCTGGGGATGCCAGAGAGGACGGCTGGCAGACGCCACGGCAGCCAGACATCCACAGGGAGCAGGAGGAGTCGCAGAAAAAGAAAGGTAGGCGGAGTGAAGCCGTCAGGCCGCGACGGTTGCAACAATGGTGAGGAATTTTGATCTTTAAATATTATGAAATCCTTTTTTTCCTTTTCAAAAGTTGAAACCCCTTCTCTGTTGCAGGCATTAAACCCTATGATGTCTCAGTTGGGACCCATGTCCATCAGAGTTGGTTAAGAAAGGGAATAAGAAATGTGTTGAACCTGTGCAGTTAATCATTAATGCCTCATTGAGAGGAGATTGCACACCCTCACTGTAAACAAACAAACAAAAATATATTAGGCTGTTATTGAATATACCTGGGTTAATATGATACAACATTTTTGCCCAGTGTCAAACCTGCAATTTTTAGCCAACCTTATTGAAAAGGCAGTGTTGTCACAGTTTAAGATTTCTGTTCTGAGCTTGAGCTGTTAGAAGATTGACAAGCTGGGTTTAAGAGCTTGATGTTGGTGGTAATGATTGCTGAAGTCTGACAGATGCTTGATGAGGGGTTGGTCCATGAGATATGATGCAAACCAAGTTAAGGCAATTCTCTTTAGTAGCTCATGGTTGATGGTGTCAGAGGCCACGCTCAGGTGTCTGTAAAAACAATGAATGCATCCCTACCACCATCGGCTTTCAATCCAACCTCATTAGTCAGGGCTACCAAGGCAAACTCTGTATTGTGGCCCTGTTTAAAGCCTGACCACCTGGAGTAGTAAACATTAGTTTTATACAAATAATCATCAAGCTGATCAGCCATCACCTTCTCAGTTATCTTTGAGACAAAAGGGATGTTGGAACCTTGCGATAGTGACCAATGGACGGAGGGGGTCTAAAGACTCTTGCTTCAAAATAGGATGGACCCGACCTGTTTCAGTGCTGGTGCAACATAGCCATGGGTTATGTTAGTGTTAGCCATGGAAGCAAGAAATTTGGCAAGATTTAATTCAGGCTTTATATTCGGGTTCGTGGGCATAAGGTCAAGAAGTGAAATGCTTGACCTCATTGTGCAGAGCAATAGCTCTATACCTATAGTCGATGTAATGGCAGAAACATTGAGTTTATTAGCTGGAATAGTCACAGCTGACTCTACTTTTGGTTCCTTTTCCTGCTCCAGTGTACAGGTAACAACAGGAGTAATGAATTCTGTGTCTACACTGATTATTTTTTCCTCTAAGGAAAGAAGAAACATCATCAGCTGAGAAAAGAGAATTATCAGATTCAGTCCACTTGTCAGAAAATTTAGAAATCAGCTTAAACTGCTATTTAGTGCAGTTTTTTGATGATTTAATCTGTATTCTCATTTTGTACCTTTAATTTCCTGGTGGCAATGCTCACTCGTGAATTTACAGTATCTCATATTATAATCAGACTTATGCTTCCGCTACTTCTCAAAGTGGCACACTTGTCTTTTTAATAGTTTAAGCTCTAGGTGAAACCAGGCTGGGAATAAATCTGGGAATAATGCATCTATATTTAAGAGGTGCGGCTTTTTCACATGCAGAGCTTATTACTGCAAATGTCTAAGTACCCAAAGTATAAGATCGGCAAAATGTTCTGGAAATTGACATAGATTCGAAGCCAGTGAGTCCAAATTAATCTGCCAGCAATTCCTATAGGAAATTGCTGATTTGGATTTAAAATGGTCTGTCCAGAAAATAGGTAAAGCAAGCACACAATCTGCCAAAATCATAGATTGATATGTAGTGAAGATGAACCTGCTGGGTGTGTTGGGACTATACCCTCCCCCCCCCTCTCTTTGGGGGCCATCTTCCTAGCTTTGGGAAGTACCGGGGCCATTTCTCCAAGGTGGGGGTATACTGTCTCTTAGAGCATGGGCTAGGAGCAGAAACATCTGTAAGGCCAAGCTGAGCTGAAGACACTTTTAAAAAAAACACATTGTCCGCACAATCCTTGTGCTCCAACAATTTCAAGAACAGATGATTGAAAATGCAGTGCTGGAGTCAGTTCAGAAATCTCAGGCTCCAACTAGCACAGTCTCTCATTTACCGTTCAAAAACAGTTCAGTATCAGGAGTATTAAACCTCAACAGGGGAACACATCTTCTCAAAATCACAGTCCATTTCTGTAGTCAAAGCTCAAGTTTCTTTAGTCCAATAGTCCCTGTTCAATCCTTTTCATTCCACCTCACATTTTACTTCAGTTTATTCTTATTCCTTATCCTCCCAGATTCTTGAGAAAACCCAGATTTGTTAGCTCAGTCTCTCTCTGTTAACTGTCCTCAGGGCCGGTTTCCCCTTTCTCTCACCCCAAAGTCTTTCCCCCCCCCCCCCCCCCCCCCCAAAGTCTCTCCACTGCGGCAGGTATTTTTCTTCCACCCAAACCCAAAGTCTCTGGTCTAAGACCTCTCCTCTGCTTCCCACTCTGCTGGGCACCAAGCAACTCACCCCTTTTACAAGCGGAACGTAGCTCCCAGCAGGCACCACTTCCTCTTGGGTTCTGCAGGTCCCACACATTTTGCTTCTCCGATCTCCGTGAGCCTGGACTCCTCCACTGCTCCAGTCACTCCAGCACCTGTAGCACCTGCTGTATCTCTTTGCCATCTCTCAAACTCTTTCTTTGTAGCTCAGCTTTGTCTCTGGCGATGCCATGGGGGATGGCACACCACACTTCTGCTTTCTCTCCCAGATTCCCTCCAGGTGCTAGAGGAGCCCCTCATACTCCTCACTGCAACTATCTCCAACTCTCAGCCGGCTGAAACGTCTCTCATTTCTTTCTCTGGATAGCACAGAGGGTGGTACCATACAGCTCTCAGTCCTGGCTCCTCCAGGATCTGCTCTTGGATTTACTTCCTCGGATGACTAACAATTTGCCCATGTGCACACTTGCTTTTATACCACACTAACCACCATTGCCATTGGCTCAGAATCACCCTGCCACTCATACATACTCATACTACCTTCTTGACCTTTCTTTAACCTTAAGTCTAGAAGTTTCCACATGTTAAACTATAAACTTTTCAGCCCCTTCACCATTTCTCTAGGCCATAACTTCTATGGGAAGGGCTAATGATTCTCCACCCAAATTGCCATCCCGTTCTGGTGTCCTTATGTTGACTTTTCAGACCAGAACATTCCCCATTGTAAAGTACAGAACAAGTGTTTAACCTTCTAGTTACTCATAGAAACATAGGACTTACAGGCCGATACAGTACAGTGCTCTCCGGTGGAGCACTGTTAACTCGCAATTAGACGCGCGTTTTGGACGCGCTAACTTTACTCCTTATTCAGTAAGGGGTAATAGCGCGTCAAAAACGCGCATCCAACCCCCCCCAAACCTAATAGCGCCCGCAACATGCAAATGCATGTTGATGGCCCTATTAGGTATTCCCGTGCGATTCAGAAAGCAAAATGTGCAGCCAAGCCGTACATTTTACGTTCAGAAATTAGCGCCTGGTGCGCTAATTTCTGCCGGCACCAGGAAAGTGCACAGAAAAGCTGTAAAACTGCTTTTCTGTGCACCCTCCAACTTAATATCATGGCGATATTAAGTCGGAGGTCCCGAAAGTTAAAAAAAAGTTAAAAAAAAATTTTTGAAATGGGCTCGCGGGTTGAAAACCAGACGCTCAATTTTGCCGGCGTCCGGTTTCTGAACCTGTGGCTGTCAGCGGGCTCAAGAACCGACACCAGCAAAATTGAGCTTCGGCTGTCAAACCCACTGACAGCCGCCGCTCCTGTCCGAAAAGAGGCGCTAGGGACGTGCTAGTGTCCCTAGCGCCTCTTTTTACCACCAGCCCTAATTTAAATAAATTAATTTACTGTATTGCGCGCACAGGAGAGTGGCCTGTGCGCGTGCCGGAAGAGTGGACACTCGCCTGCACTCCTGCGAACTTTACTGTATCAGCCTGTTAGTGAGGGAGTATCGTGACGCCATCTAGTGGCCAGTGTAACATAACTAATTGTGCAAGTCCCAAATCTGCCATCATAGTCAAAAAGGTGATATCTGCTGCTCTGGTCTGGATCTCTGCATATGCATTAAAAATGCCCAGCACATCAAAATGGTCCTATATGGCTGCATATTCAGATAATAGTTTGGTTGACTCATCAAAACAAAGACTGAGGAGTCTGAAGTGCTATAAATCAGCAAAAATTGAGGGACTTTAAACTGCTTACTAGTTCCATTTACAACAATATGGAATCAATGTGAGATAAAGCCCTAATATCATGTTGCTTCATTTTAATTGTTTCAAGAAAAATTATAGCAACTGCCCCCCCCCCTCCCCTCCTCCGTTCTCCGGTTTCTACATTCATAAAAGAAAGTATAATCCAGAAGACAAGCTTGTTCCCTGCATAATACTAACAAGCCTTCACTCTATATTTATAGCTTCTTTGATAATGTTTCAACTTACAATTATACTTCATAAATTGCAATTATAAGTTTGAAGATCTGCCACTCATTTTTTTTTTATTTATTCATTCATTTGATTGTTACTAATTTTCTTTAAAAGAATTTCAGAATGCTAAGCAAGCTGCATTGGTACAGACCGCTGGTCTTCCTTCTCCTGTTCATGGTTTTATTTCCAGAGTCCTTCGATTATCATATCGTAAAGTGAAAACACAAATACAATTAGGCGTACATTACTGAATCAAGAGGCAATGTGGAAAGGCTTACAGTAGCCTTTCCACATTGCCTCTTGGGCCCATGAGCTCCCTAAACCCACCATATAGGCTCGCATCTGGCAGGGCAGAAAGCAGACTATCTTTTTTTTTTTTTTTTAAAGAAAACAATTATCCATTTTATCACACAGTAGATACTCATGCTTACTGTGTCTCTGTGGATGCATTCTGTAGAGTTGGCATTGAAACTTTTTTGAATGTCTGCAGGAAGTCATCTCTGTCTTTAATTATCACCATTTTTTCTGATGTAATTGTTCATGAGGGAGAACATCTGGTCTTGTCCCATCTCCATTTGTCTTTCATTTTCATTTAGTTTTGTTTTTCTTTTGAGAATAATCAGAAATGTGTTGCCATTGTATTTCACGTTATCATTTGACATCCTCTGGCATATTTTCTGCAGGATTTTTTTTTTTTTTTTAAATCATTGTAGCTACATTCAGTTCTTTTTTTCATATCAATTCTTTGACATTCTTTTCTCATTTCTATCGTGCTGCTGGTTACGTATTTCCTTCTCAGCCCTATTATACACTGTTAAATATTCACTGGTACTTTTGAAGGCAGCACCCATCCGAAGATCATTTGTGGAATATTAGGAAGTTAGGAGAAGGTCTCCAGTGGATTTAATTTGGGATGTTAGAGAGGCTAGTCCTCCCAAAAAGTGGCTTAGTCACTGAAACACTTCATTCTATGTTTCTTTATACACTTCTATGTTATTTTCAGCCACATTATCATGCATTATAGCTATTATCATACATACAGGTACGTATAACTTACTTACATTAAATCTATAGATCATATAATCTTGCACAAAACACATGCTAATTTATGTGCCTTTCAGCAAGTGTCAAATGTAGGGACAAGATACTTATGCTACAGCTTAGGGCCTCAGTTTATGAGGGGGCTTCAAACAGAAAACGTATTGCTAAATTTTAAGTTTTACATTGTTTTGGTAACGCAATGGGGCCTCTTATAGTTGTCATAGCTTAGGGCCTCATCATGTCTTCATCCAGCTGTGCTTCCAGATCAAATATTGTGAAGAGATGAGAGAGATTCCATTTAGAACATGACCTCCAATTAACAACTGTAAGTTAATTTAAATTAGGTTGCGGCAAGCTTCTTTAGAGACATCCCCAGAAAATCTCCAGAACACGACACAAAACATTTTGACTTACCCTTTCAAGTAACAGAGGCTTGCATCTTGTTCATATCATTCAATCAAAGCAGACCCAGGAAATCTGTTTATGATAGAAGCCAAAAGAAAAGTGTCACCTTACAAATATTGTTATCTTGTAAGAATCAAAGCTGAAGGTGACAAGGCATGAAATGGCTAACCAGGGTCGTGGTGAAGGCCAGCACTTTTTAAGCAGATTTTGGGTATATTTGGGATAGATGTGGAGGGAAGGGGAGGGGAAGAGGTTGGGTAAAAGATAAGATGGGGGAGGGGAAGAGAGTTGATTTTGGATTGCATATGGGAATTTATTTTATTTTATTTTATTTATAATCATCTTTTAGCCATTTCAGAGTGGATTGCAGGCAGGCACTGCAGGCATTTCCTCATCTACCCATGAAAGATGAATCTGAACAAGGCAGGCTTAGACAGGCCAGTTTGGTCTTTACCTGACGTCATCTACTATGTTAGTATGAAGTCAATTTGCAAAGGTTCAGCTGTTAGATCAAAACTGATTAAAACTGACCGGCCTAACTGGCTATCTCCCTAAATTTCACTCGGCAGCTAAAGTTAGCTGGTCAAATTCTGGGCAGGATGGGGGCGGGGTTAGGTCCAGAGAAGAAAGGCAGCTTGCATTGATTTTCAGGGCCAGCTGCCCAGCTTTGCCAACCAAATTTAAGTTTTGCAATAGCAGGCCTGGATTTGTCTGGTCATCCTCCCTCCCAGCTCTGCAAACTGAAAAAAAAAAGTCCCACACAGCCAGATCCCTTTCCTCTGTCCCTCTGTGCTCTTTAAATTGTTAAAAAATTATCCTGCACCAGCAGGACTCTTTGTCTCCCTCTCTCTAGACCCTTGAAATTTCAAAAATTGTCCAACTGGAGCAGGACCCTTTGCTTCTCGCCCTCCTGAGTCCTGAAATCGCAAAAAACAAAACAAAAAAAAAGCATGCATTCAAAACTGATAATTAAAAACATAAATTAAAAGTCAACATCAATAAAAGACAGTAATTAAAATAAACGTAATCATATTTATGCTCAGACAGGAAACACTAACCTGGAAAGGCCGGTGTGAAGAGGAAGGTTTGAGAAGCTTCCTGAATTTAAGATGGTCCTTCCCAAGGGCACAGTCCTAAAGGAAACGAATTGCAAAGGCTGGCAGCCAGAAAAGAGAAACAGATTGCTCAGGTATGTTCAAGT
Source organism: Rhinatrema bivittatum (assembly GCF_901001135.1). Lineage (NCBI taxonomy): Eukaryota > Metazoa > Chordata > Amphibia > Gymnophiona > Rhinatrematidae > Rhinatrema > Rhinatrema bivittatum. The sequence goes on along the minus strand of NC_042623.1, from coordinate 249,344,661 downwards.
CTGATCTTCTTTGGTGAAGGGAGAGCTAGTAATTCTTATTGCGAAGAACATAAGCTGTGTGTAGACTGGTATGGAATAAGAAGATTGGATGAATATGGCAGAGTACCCCAGCGGAAAGCTTTAAAGGTTAAGCAACCAATCTTGAATTGAACCTGAAAAAATAAAAAAAACTGGAAGCCGGAGAAGTTCAGTGAGTAATTAGTGCAACATGATCACATTTTTTCTTGCAAAAAATTATTTTAGTTGCTGTGTTCTATACTATCTGAAGTCTGTGAACAGGATTAGAAGAGAGAGCATGCAAAAAGGCATTGCAGTAGTCTAACCTGCCGGGCCGATGCTTCCATTAGAAAAACGATTTTGGGGGTGTCAAATCCTACCAGCACGGTGCTGTACCATAGCCAATACCATCAAAGAAGGGAGCACTGTGTTGGAGCCACTGCCATCAGTAGGAGGGAGTTCTGTGGTGGAGCTGCCACAATAGTTAAATTTGGGAAGGGGAGGTAAATGAGCAAAGGTTTGCTTAGGGCACCAAATGTTCTTGCACCAGCCCTCTGAGAGAGTGAGTCAGTGTCCTCAAAGCGTTAGTATCTAAAAACGGTCTCAGTCTTCAGATGAAGTGTAATAAAACAGTTGGAACGCTGAACCAAATCAGAAACATAGGAAGAACATTTCAATGACGAATCAAGTTGAACTCCTAAAGAAGTAACTATATTCTTGAGAGGTATTGGAGTTCCAGCCATAATAGGAGAGTCTAAATCCAAAGAGATACTATTTCTGGTGAACCATATGGCCTCAGATGTCTCAGGATTAACTTGGTTTAACAGACCGAAGCTGGGTAGCTATCTGGAAGAGATTGATTGGTAAGAGAATCACCATTTTTTAGATCAATAATAGCGAGAACCTGAATGTCATCAGCATAAATGTAACTGCTGAAACCTAGACTTTGTATCAGCGTGGAAAGTGGGAAAAGGAACAAATTGAAAAGGGGAAAGGGAAGAGCCCTGAGCGTCACTACAAGTTAGTTGATGACTGGGCAAAATTGAAGAATTCCAGTGTACCAAGTTCTCTGTTCCAAAAAAGATTTGAACCAAAGAAGAAAAGAATCTTGAATTCCAATATCAAATACACGATTGAGAAGGAGCTGATGGTCAATGGTATCAAAGGCAGCGCTCGTATCAAGAAAAACAACATAGACAGCCAGAATTTGATCCAGTTTTAAACTGATTTCTGAAATCAGGGCAGTAAGAGCTGTTTCCGAGCAGAAGCCTTTACTATATCCAGACTGCCTTGTGTGTAAGACCAAAGTTTTATCCAGGCAATGACTGCTGCCACCAAGATTGGTAGCTTCTATTGCAGCCCTGGCAGCCTTTGCAATTTCAAGGTGCCAGGACAAGGAAGTACTATGGGGTTGACTTGGGGGATGGGAGAAGGATGGGGGGGAGGGGATGTCAACTACCAAGGTCATGTTTTTGAATCGCTGAGTTGTGGGCAGGCCCACCTTCTCGGGCCTTTCAGCTCCATACTTTTTTTTTTTAATAAAATTACGAGGAAAGGCATGGGTCCACTGTCCTGATTTTGGAATCCACATGGAGGAGGGGGGCATTGGTCACAGGACTGGACTTTTTTTGTGTAGCTGCTTAACTGGCTATATTCTTTTGAATATATATATATTCTATATTCTTTATCTGGCTACCTAAATCTGGATAACTTTAAACTTAGGCTATGTTCAAAGATATCTGGTTAGGTTTAAAGTTATCCTGCTACAGCTAGCAGGATATTCAGGAACATTCGGTGTGATATATATCTTGCTGAATATCCAGGATAACTTATCTGGCTGACTTTAGCTGGATAAGTTACTGTTTTAAACTTTTTTTTTGAATACTGACTCCTAGAAATCCTTGCAGAAATGTGGATGCTTACATACAGGCCGATTCAATAAAGTCCACGAGAGAGCCGGCACTCCGAGGCGAGTGTCTGCTCTCCCGACGCTCTCCTGGGCGCGCAATTTTTTTATTTATATAACGGCCCGCGCTAATTAGGAGGCGGCGGCTATCAGCGAGTCTGACAGCCGATGCTTAATTTTACCGGCATCAGTTGTCAAACCCGCTGACTGCCACGGGTTTCGAAAATGGATGCCGGCAAAGTTGAGCATCCATTTTCCAACCTGCAGGCTGCGGGCAGATTTTTTTTTTTTTAATTTTTGGGGCCTCCGACTTGGCCACACATTTTACTTTCTGTATTTTGGGTGACTAACTAATAGGCTCATCAACATGCATTTGCATGTGATGAGCGCTATTAGTTTAGGGGGGGTTGGACATGCGTTTTTCACTTGCTAGCCAAATGGGGGCTAAACGGTGTACTTGGCCTGATAGCCAGGACTGCGTGGCTGACTACACAGGGGCTCTAGGAGGTTCTCTAGTTATTTAGATCAGACTGTGATGATATAATCAAACTACCAATTAGGTCTATCTAGAAAGCTGCAAGTACAGATATAACTAGAAAACCTAATGGAAAGACAGGATCTCATGTAGATGGCTCTGTTTGGTGGGATAGGGGTTCTAGGAGGCCAGTTGCTCAGGCAATGTCCACACTAGTATTACTGGCTATTTAGATAATTATGGCGCTTTATGGTTGGACAACAGAAAAGTGGGTCCTAGAGGACATAAAGTAGAGATATTGCATGCTCATTACGATGCTGCTTGCGGGCCCAGCCGCAACCGCCGACCCTGCCATCTTCCATGCGGCCCGAACACAGCCGCTTTCTGCTCTGCGGCGAGCAGAACCGCCACTGATGTTCCTCTTTCATGGCCCAGAGGCCACCGCCAACAACCTTCTCCTGCAGCCTGGAGGCCGCTGCCAACGCTGCCATCCATGTGGCCCAAGTGCCACCGCCGACATGCTCCTTCTTTGCGGCGTGGAGCCGTCGATGTCTGGGCCTTGTTTTGCGGTCCAGTGCCGCCTCCAGCCTCGTTCTTCATGACATGGACACTGCCGCCGTTGTCCCCAGTCCTGGCTTCTCTCTAGGAACGTGGCCCCACCTGATGACCTCATCTGGCCATCTTTTCAGCCCTATAAAAGGGCTCCTTTTCAGTCCCTCATTGCCTTCGAAAGCAGCCTGGATTCCTCGTCTCTTCCAGCTCTTCAGGAGGCTCTGAGGTCCATCTTCACATCTTCAAGGTCCTCTGTTCTTCGTGGGAGCTCCCTTATCTTCGTCTGTGGTTCCTGGTCTCTCGTCAGATCCTGCATCCTCATCCGTCCTGTGCCTTGATGTTCCTGTCTCCAGATGTTCCTGATGTTCCTGATGTTTCGTGGTCCAGTCCTGATCCTGAGGTCCTCGTCTCCGGCTCTTTGTCCTGCTTCCAGGTTTCCTATTTGTCCACCTTTCCTGGCATGCCACCATTGTGGTCCATGACCAGCCCATGGGGAGCTGTGTAGGGCACTTCATGGCACAAGGTCTGTCTTCACATCTGTGGAGCAAGTCTCCGGAAGGCCCTTGTTTTTAATGCCAAGGTATGTTCCTGAATCCGAGTACCGGATCTTGAATCCTGAGTCTTGAATCCTGTTCCCGGTCTTCGGAGTACCTTGTTCCTGCTTCCGTCCATGCCCAAGACTCAAGCCAGAACCTGCTCCACTTCAGTGTGGTCCACGACCAGCCATGGGCGACTGTGTAGGGCGCACCTCAGTGCAGGCCTTTCCTGAATCTTCAACATGTTTCCAGTTCCAAGTCTCCACTTTCTCACCCGGAGTCTGCTTTGCTTCCTGCGTGGTCCATGACCAGCCATAGGTAGTTGTGTAGGGCATGCTGCGGTGCAGTACTCAATTTGTACTATTGCCTGAATCCTGAAATCTTGTCCGAGTCTTACAAGTATCCTGAAACCTCGTGCCTTGTCTCCCCCTAGTCTCCAAGTGCCTACGTCTCATCCAAGTCTCCAAGTGCCTATGTCTCATCCTTGTTCCAGTGCCATCACCTGTCCTCGACCTCTATCCGTCATGTCGCTCCTCCTGTTCCCAGGCGGCGGGTCCGAAAGGGCTATTGAATGGCCAGAGGCAGGGCTGGTGCAAGGGTGTTAGGTGCCCTAGGCGAACCTTCTGCCTTGCACCCGCCCCCGACATTCAAGGAGACGCCGCTCGTGGTCCTCCGAGTGTTTGCTTTTCTTGGCCATGAGCATGATGGGCACCGCTCGTGGCCTCACATGGCTGCTATTTGCCGCTACCTAATGGTTGGCACCCTAGGCAACTGCCTAGTTCACCTAATAGGATGCACCGGCCCTGGCCAGAGGGCTACCCCAGAGACCAGCATTGTGGTGTTGGGTTTCTTCTGGTGCGTTTGGGTTCAGCAGAGGTCAGGGTTCTGAATCTCTAGCCTGTCCGCCCGTGCTCGGATGCGCCTCGCCTGCCTCGGGGCTTCTCTGGAGTTCACCCTCTGGGGCGGTTTCGTGGCCTAAGGGCACACTATCTCCCCAGAATTGGGACTGCTCCCTACCTAGTGCTCCCATAATACTCATCTATACAAGATGATGGAACATAAATGAGAGAGCCAAAAAAAAAAAGTCTGTACTAGATAAGGAGAGAGAGATCTTGCAGGTGGTCACACCCTGTGGCTGGCAGCTGGGATGTCTTCTCAGCAGTGTGGAGAGAATAATTAGGTAGACTGGATGGGACGGTTAGTCTTTTTCTGCTATTATCTATCATTATGGTGTGGAACATAGGGATTACTTTGCAAAGTCCTGTTCCAGATGCATAAGATAAGCTTTTAGATGGTTGTATTTAGGAGAAATATCAGCCAAAGCTACCCTGCTAGACATCTGGCTGAAATATCCCCAAATCTAGCCGCTCAAAATTTGACCAGCTAGATTTTAGGAAGGCTATTTTTTTGGCTGTGGTTGCCTGCCTAAACTTGACTGGTTAGCTTTGAAAATCGGCACCAACCAGCTGATTCATAAGCCTGCCCCAATATTGCCCCTAGATCTGCCTATTTTTGCTCAGCTAAATTTTCCTTCCTGAGTTCATCCAGTTAAATTTAGCAGATTAGTAGAAGAATCATTTTAGCGCATCAGGTCCTGATGAAGAGAGATGATATCTCTTGAATGCTCATCACAGATGTATTAAGTTAGTTCAATAAAAAGGTATCATCTACAACCTGTTTGCTGACCCTTGAGAAACTTCCCTCCTAGGAGGGAAAGAAAAAGTATGTAGCTGGGAGGGGGGAGAGAATCAGAACTTGGTTCTCAGAGCAGAAAAAAAGGCTAGACAGATGAAGGAGCTTGCATTTGCTTTTTTTCTGTATTCTTGCCTGGGTCTGGAAGTGATCAGGCTGGTTAAATGTGAATAGCTAGTCATAGGTTTAGCTGAGCTGGAATCACTGAAAGTTGTAATCACTGAAAAATAAGCAAGCTATGAGCCTAGTTGAATTATAAACTCGAGCAAAGGAAACTCACTGATGAAGAAAAGCCTAACCATTGGGGCCGATGTAATAAGGTGCGCTGAAGCTGCCGCGGGTTTGTGCGCACCTGTATGTGCATTTGTGTGCGGGAAATAAAGTGCGTACAAATGCACTTACAGACTCGTGGTTTTTCCTGAGGGAATGCATGCTAACGGCATGCAAAAGAGGCGATTAGCTAATCATAGGCAATGCAGGGAGCGCGCTTCTGCTAATGCAGGTTTTTTACTGCCACAATCAGGGAATGAGTTAAGTGTCAGCACCGACTCGGGGGGGGGCTATGTCGACATCTGAGCATCCTGAAAACCACATAGCTGAGCCCCTATCTCAGCATCAGAGCGGCCAGCTTAGGTAGGTGCTTCCCTAGGTGCTTTTCTTGTCATCCGAGTGGCCAGATTTGTGACCAGCTGAGGGCCTAACTCAGCGCCCAAGTGGCAAGATTAGCTAGGCACCTTTCTGGGTGCTCAATTGTATAGATTTGCGACCAACTAATTGCCTAGCTCAGCGCCTGAGTGGCAACATTTGCTAGGCACCTTTCTGGGTGCCGGAGCATCCATATTCCATCCCGGCTGCGTGCCTATGTTGGCACCTGAGCATCCAGATTGGTGCCCAACTGAGCATCTATCTCACTGCTATGCCAGTGTGAATTAGCATCAATGAAAATATTTGCCTTGTTTTCTGCAGCACAGTTATTTGAAATATTAAAAATATTTTCTAAGCCCATACTTTCACTTAATAGGGAGATCTATTCGCTCGCTCACTTTTATGCGTGGATTATCGGCGCGGGTTTTGAGCACGGATGTGGATGTTTTATTACATAGGCCCTTACAACAACAGAGCCAAACTGCACTCAGCGATCAAATTGCAACCAGAAAAAGTGCAGTAAACTTGCATAGTCCATGAACTTTCAATACAGTTCATTATTGCATATCGGCAACTCCACTGTTATACAGTAAGCGTTCAGCTTATTTCAGTGCGTCCCCCGACACGGTCCCGTGTTCCGCCGAGGCTGCGTCGGGAGGGACAGTAAATTTAATCAATGGTTATTACATACGTCTTCATAAGATTTGACAGGGAGCGCCTGTATGTAAGAACATTGATTAAATTTACTGTGTCCCCCCCTGACGCAGCCTCGGCGAAACACGGGACCGTGTCAGGGGATGCACTGAACTACGCTGAACGCTTACTGTATAACAGTGGAGTTGCCGATATGCAATAAAGAACTGAATTGAAAGTTCATGGACTATGCAAGTTTACTGCACTTTTTCTGGTTGCTATTACATAGGCCCTTACCATGCTTAGGTACATGCATTTCTCCGTATCTGCATGGATTTCTGCGTGCAAATCATTTGCATAATTTGTATTTTACATCCCGCAGAAGCAGCATTGTCAGCTGCGCGTGATGATCAAAACCCACACTCATAACTAGCGCCTGTTTTGCCGCAGGTCTTATTACATCAGCCCCATTTGCTTTACAGAGGTGATGTCAGATCCCTCAGGAGGATAAGGACCCCAGTAGCCGATTGGTAGGTGTCATCGGATTCCCCAGGAGGGTGTGGACCTCAATGACTAATCAGAAGGCAATGTCTGGTTCCCCAGTAGAGTGAAGATCCCTGTGGCTGATCAGGAGGTGTGGTGGGCTCCCCAGGAGGACAGTGATCCCCAGTGGCTGATTGGGAGGTGATTTATGGTCCCCCAGGAGGGTGTGGACCATGGTGACCAATTGGAAAGTGATGTTGGGTCCCCCAGGAGTACAGGGACCCCTAACAGATAATCAGGAGGCAGAGTTGAGTCCCACAAAAATGCACAGATCCCAGTAGTGGATCAGTAGGCAGAATCAGGTACCTCAGGAGGGTGCAAACTTGTCAGTAGAGTGGAGAAGAAGGCAGTAGCAGTTTGGATACAATTCATTTCCATGACCAGCAGTACCCACCAGTCCAGTTGTATTTCTTCATATGAGTCAATGGATGAGGATAATGGACGAGGATAATTGTGCTATCTTATAAAAATGTATATTGTTGCATAATCTGAGACTAATATGCATGAGTAGATAAATGTGTGTTTGATATTCTATAGCAATGTACACAGTCATATAGAAATGTATATAATCATATGATCTAATAAACTTGTATATATTTGTAAATACTTCCAGCTCTGCTCACAGTCCCATCTGTTTTCCTGGGGTGAAGGAAAAGAAATCCAACCCATTAACACCTTCTTCCCCAGGTGGAAGCACAAGACACCAAAAACACAAGGACTGATGGAGACTGTCCAAGGGGACCTCTGCCATATTGGTCCCAGACCTAGGAATGTCCTGGGGGCATTACACTTAATTTCAAATATTAATTGAAAAGGTAAAAAAGCAACAACCTTAAAATAAATATAACATAACTAATAAGTTGGCAGAAAATAGCATTGTCTTAGTAATATTTACTTTTATAAGATTTTCAGATTGTATATTCTGTTTATTTATATATTTGTATTTGATTTTAAGAATATAATCAAGAATACAGTTCTCTCAAAAAGAAATAATAAGCATGACTACATGATATAAAAATTAAAAAATACAAAATTTTTCTTCTCACTTAATTCAGACAATATCCCTTTAACCTTTTTGCAGGGAAATATTTGATTTTAAGCACATTGGAGATGCAATTCAGTCTTTAGCAAAGGCAAGTCTAGCATATTAGTTGCTTTAATGTCTGCATTCCAAAAGGCCATATTCTTTTTCAAGAACCCAAAATTTTGCCGTTTGAAGATGTTATGTATTTATAACTCCTTTGCACATTTGTCAAAGCAAACAGTGAATGGTGTGTCAAGGTAGAAATCTCATCTATGGGGAGCTCTTCCTTGTTCATACATTATTTACTTTAATCAGCATCGTTTATTATAATGGAAAGAACATCTGAAGCAGGTTGAGGTGCTTTATTAAACAGAAATATGTAAAAGGAAAATGGAACCTAACTGTATAAAACTTAAGCAGGAATGGGATTTAATTCCAGTAGTTCAGGGAAAATGCTTTGAAGTGCCCAGATGTGTCAAGAAATATATTTGCTATATTATTCCACGTAACATCAAGCTCAACAAACAGGTTATGGGGGTGCCTTTTAACTGGACTAAATTAGTACATTTCTTTCTTTGCATCTTCTTCTTGTAGCTTTAGCTACAGGAGGCTCCTAAGGTCTTCGATAAACCTGGCTGGATAATTCTGAGGAACAAATCACAAGCTCATTGGCTCCACAAACAGATTCTCTAGAACAGATGGTACAACTAGCCTCCTCCTGAGCCATTAATTTGAGAGTCTGTTAAAGTGGAAATATTTTATGCTGTGATGAGAGTCCCTCTATGACAAAGACCATAGCATTTGTACGCTTGTAGGGAAAACATGCTTTCCAATCTCATCATGCAGAATGCCCACTGATAATAAAGCATAGAAGATAGGAATACAGTGAACGTCATTGACTAATTCATTAATCAGTTTGATTGTGAACAGATGTGATAAGTTAATAAGCTTGCAGTGTTGGTACTTTAATGCTCACAGAAAGGCATGACAAATAAGTAGGAACAAAAGTCCGCCAGCAGCACAATTTTCCGGGAAGCCTGTCCAGTCTTGTATCAATCCTAGTCAACTTTCCCCCAATTCCTGCCCACTCCATCCTTCTAAGACACATCATGCCCAAAAGAGATTTCCAAAAATTATAACATTTATATTGGAAATGCATGGCCCCAGAATAGAATAAAATTCAAAAATTAACAATAAAATAACATTTAAAACAAATGTAATACAACCAATCATTGCAATATACAGCTTTGAAATACTATGATCAAGTCCTTAACAGTGAGGATACACTGCAAGATCAGTAATATTGCTCAGGATTGCTAGAAACATCAGTAAATGTGATTTAACTCCTACTTGTCCTCAGTAGTTGGAGGCTGTAAAAACCCAAACTCTCCAAAAATCCCACTTTTCCCAAATAGAGGTAGACCATAGAAGCCTAACCCTTCTGACATCCATATGTGTAGCAGCAAACAGAAACTACTCCTCTTGTCTCTTGATCTTGTCTCCATCATGAGTAAGTGCCATCACTGTCATAGAATAAACAGAGACCCCATCCTGTCTGCTAAAGAGCGTGGTGACAAGACTTTCCAGCAATCATTCCTTTTGCCCATTGATGGTGGAGAGGATGGCTCCATCCTGGCATTACAGATCAAAGTATGCTAATCAACAACAATGGCATTCACATAGAGAGTTCATTTGAAAAATCAGTCAGCGCTAGCGTAAGCTTAGAAGACCATCATAACATCCAGCAACAAGATAGACTTTATATTGTCAATTCAATTGCACGGGTCATTGATAATCATAGGTCTCACAGCATCACAGTTCACCAAATATTTTTATACATTTTCTTATGCACATAAAACATCAAAAAGATTCACTTCCCTCATGAAGCATATTCATGAAGAGAAGTGTATGGCTGTAGTTTAGCTGTAGTTTATCAGAAACCCAACATAACTCTATATTTAGGATTGCTTCTGCTTCAGGGGTGATTCTTGCACTCGCTAGCCTTCACTTCTTGTGGTTCATTAAACTGAAAAAAGCAAGCATACACATGAAGTCATAAATAAATGTCTTGCAACATTGATCTCACACACATCCAAAGGTTTCTCTTTACTGGCGTCTGCTTCTTCAGTTAATGTTTAGCTGAAATCGAGCACATTTTTGCTCCGAAGCGGCACAGTTCTTCTGCCAGACTGACATGATCCCAAGAGGATGTCATTTCCGATATCCACGTGCATCAGCTGTTTATTAAAATAAAGCTGTCAAAGAATAGAAAAACGAGAATGACGTGGGAATGCCATTTAGTCTCGCTATCTAAAAACCTTTAAAACCTACTTCAAGCATGCTTTCAAGCCAAAGCAATACAGTACTTTCTGTTTGGCATATCACCAAACAGATAGTGCTTCCAACTTCAGCACCTATTAGCTGTCAAAGTAGCAGAAATTGTATGAAATACACGAATTCCACCCGATTTCACTGTTTAAACCATGAGGGAACATGGACTTTAATTTAAAAATCCATCTCGGTTCTCGATGTAATAACATTTTTGTCCTATTAGCCCCCAACAGAAGCAGAAGCAATTTGAAACATAGAATTACGTCGAGTTTCTGATAAACTACAGCCGCACTACGGCCATACACTTCTCTATCTTCTAAACCAGTGGTTCCCAACCCTCTCCTGGGGACCCCCCCCCCCCCCCCCAAGCCAGTCAGGTCTTCAGGATATCCACAATGAATATGCATGAGAGAAAATTTGCATGCACTGCCTCCATAACATGCAAATTCTCTCATGCATATTCATTGTGGATATCCTGAAAACCCGACTGAATGGGGGGTCCCCATGACAGGGCTGGGAACCACTGCTCTAAACGAAGGAATATGCTTCATGAGGGAAGTGAATCTTTTTGATATTTTATGTGCATAAGAAAATGTATAGAAATATTTGGTGGTGCTGTGAGACCTATGATTAGTGACCCATGCAATTGAATTGACAATATATAGTCTGTCTTGCTGTCGGGTGTTATGATGGTCTCCTAAGCTTATACTAGTGCTGACTGATTTTTCAAAACTTGAACTCTCTATGTGAATGCCATTGTTGTTGATTAGAAATTTTTTTTTGCATTTCACATTTTGACTCTTTGTAGTAGTTTATAGTTTTACTACAAAGCAAAGTATGGAGCAACCCCCACCCCAACCACCACAATCAAAGAACAGACATAACCAAACTGCAGGCATTGAAAGACCAAATGTAGCCTGCTAGGCCAACCTGATTTCCGGTCCCTTTGCCACATGCCACTAGTTTTAACCATTTAGCCCAACTGGGTGCCCGATATCTGGTAGTGACTCCTCACGTGACAGAGATGCCGCCTTACTCCAACATTTGCTGTTACCTGCTAGGCATGCAAGTAACTCCTGAATCATTTTACATAGAGACACATCATTACACCTATGCAAGCCAAGACAGATGGCAGCTACAGATACTGACAAATTGCCTGGATAGCATAAAATGCTACGCCTTCACCAAGTATCACTCAAGGTTTGTTTTGACCCAATGTACCACTGTGGGGCATGGCATGGAGCTGGCGAATGCCCAGTCCATGGCACAACACGAAGAAACTATGGAAAGAAACCAATCACTATGCAGACAAAAACAGCAAAGGAAAAACTCCACATCACTCACAAGGTAAATGACACCTTTTTGAATATTGGACCACTTATCTGGCTAAATAAATTATTGTCCGGCTGTAATTTAGATGGATCAAAAGAGGCATTTCAGGGGAAGTGTGTGTGTGTGTGTGGGGGGGTGTCTTAAGATATCTGGCTAAACAGCTGATTTTCAGCTGCAACTGGTTAAGTTAAATGGTCTTGTGTGGCTGGAAAACCAGCCACTTAACTGAGTATCTTCAAAGATGTCCAGTTTATGAGGCATTGTTAAAAATATAATAATAAGTGGGCCTGCGACTGGATTCCCAGTCCCCTCCCCAATATGTCATACATGACCCTGCCGGGCCACCCCACCCAAACCTCTCCAATGTTTATAAATAGATGTGGTTTTTGTTTGGATATCCCAAGCGTTTGAAGGGAACTGAAGAGAACTGTCACATAAAAGAAACGTTCTCATTTTTTTAGATATAAAGAAATAAGAAAAAACCTTTTTGGAAGGAACTGCATTGTGAAGACAAGTTTTAAATTTTATTTAAAACATTAAAAATATAGAGAGAAAAATGAGAAGACAATAAAATACAGGTTGATTGATTTATGGAAGGATGGAGGTTTTTGACCGATGATTAGATAAATTATGACATTCTAAGTTGGTTCAACAAGATATGTCAGTGATTCTGAGGTCTTTTCCGCCATGTATTGCTGATACATTTAATAATTTTGATATTGATGTGGAAGATTTGTTGTGGCAGTAGTGTTGTGACTGTGGACCCTTGGACAGGGACGAAGGTTAGCACTACCATTGAGGCATGGCCCTCAATGGTTCTCGTCGCCGGTTGGTGGTAGAGGTGAGGACGACCCGGCTGGAGCTTCACCTATACCAGCCCTCGTTCCTCACAGGTTGAGCACTTGGGTGCCAGGGCCGGCAGGTCTTAGATGTGGGTCTATTTGACGAGACGGAAGTGACGGTGGGCGAAGGCAAGATCTGGAGTCCGGGTCAGGGTTGGCAGCAAAGGTGCAGAACGAGAGTCCAATACGAAGATCCGGGGCAGGCAGCAAACAGACGAAGAAGAAGTAACCAGGCCAGGGGTCGAGATGGGCAGCAGACAAGCGTGGATGAGGGACGAGCCGAAGTGAGAACCAGGAGATCAAGCCAAGAAGGAAGCACAGGAACTGGAGGACAAGGAGAGGGACGGAGTCAGGAACACAGGCACGGGCAGGACTGCACTTCAGGAACGAAGGACTGGAACAGATCACGATCAGGAGCAGGAACAGGAACAGGATCAAGAACAGCAGCAGGGGGCGGGGGCGGAAGAAGGAGAAAGTGTACATTTAAAATAAAACAGGGAGAGGGGTGGGAGGTCTGACCAGTGGATGCTTCTATTTATGAACATCAGAGGTGTCCCAGCAGAACCACGTATGACATATTAGGGAGGGGGTCGGGAATCAGGGTGCAGGCCCACAAGGCACTTTATTTTATTTTTTTTAAACAGTGTCACTTAATTGGATAACTTTGAAGATATCTGGTTAAGTGGAAAGTTATCCAGCCATGCAAGGCCACTTAGCTTTAAAACTTAACCGGTTATATTCAACGTTAGCCGTAAAACTTTAACCTACTGTATTAAGCAGGACTTTTATCTCACTGAATATCTAGGACAAGTTATCCGGCTAACTTTAGCTGGATAGCTTGTCTGCTCGCTGGCTTCCTGAATATTGACCTCATAGTAGATATGGTGAACTATGAACAAAGCAGCAGCCCTGAGAGTGGGAATTCATCCATAAATAATTTGATTTATATTCTACTGTTTCAGGCACTTCAAAGTGGATTTATATTCAGATCAACAAAATACAGGGGCACAATTCAAAATGTTTTGGAAATTCATCCTCGCATCTTGCAAGCAGGCAAGCATGAAAGATTAACTTCTCAATATTCAGTGATGCATTTGTGAACGTGATGGGCCACAAGGACTTTTTCAGCATTATGAACTGGGGGGGGGGGGGGGGGGGGGGCAACAAAATTACAGCCAAGCCAATCCCATTGAAACTATGTGATGGGTGCAAGCGTCAACCCACTAGGGAAACCTGTGCTACCAGTGGAGCATCACGGAATAGTATTCCAGCTGGAATTTCAAGTAGTATACTCCAAAATAGGAACTCCTCTTGTAAGCCTGCATCAGTGAACATATGACCTTCATAAAATTAAATTTCTTCCCAGAAATTCATCCTCATGAAAATCCAGCATATGAGAAAAAATACAATAAGGGGAAATATTTCTGACATGAATTATATAACCAACTGCAAGGATGTTTTGAAGGACTGAGAAATCTCCCAGACGCATTACATCTCCGAATAGACAGATTTATTTAGCCTGTGTAATGTTCATCATATTCACTCCCAGTAGCACTGAAAGAGAAAATAGTGAAGTCTGTACAATAAATGGAAGTAGATAGCATCATCACCAAAGTGACAGAGCTCAGAGAGTGGATAAGGAACATGGTAGCCACAGAACAGCCAATAGAACTGTGCATCTGCATAGGCCAACTAAGTTAGGACCCTTCCCAGAAGCCCATGCTAGAAGAAATTCTATCAGACTTGGCCAGAGCAAAAGTATTCTCAGTCATGGATGTTAAAGACAGATCCTGGCAAGTTCAGTATACATAAAGTTGAAGAAAGCAGTTCTCTCTATATATTTTGGATACCAGCAGGAAGAAATCTTGACTAGAACAGTCTCCCTGCTTCCCTTCATGTTCGCAAACAAGGGAAAGCAGCAGGATATGAAATTGAGGACCCTGTTGCTGACCACATGATTGAGATGATATAGATAGCTGAGAATGCCATTTAGAACTAAATTCGCCATGTACTATCAGGCTTCAGATGGAATCAGTGTCATGGCAGACATTTCAAACTATGGGTATGGAGACATTTACTACTATTATACTACTACTACTACTGCTACTACTACTACTGCTACTACTATTTATCATTTGTAAAGCACTACTAGACATTCGCAAAACTGTGCATATACACATAAGAGAAGACCCTGCTCCATGAAGTTTACAATCTAGTCAAGACAAACATATAGGACAAGCAAGAGTTTACGAGAAGTTTATTTATTGTTTTGAAGTGCTTAGGATTTAAAAACAGCTTAAAAAAGAAGAGTTTTTAAACTGAATTTGAATATGCCCAGAGAGGAAGCATGACGTATCAACTCAGGAAGTCTATTCCAGGCATATGGAACAGGGCAAATGTAGAAAGTGTGGAGTTAGACGTTGTCGGTGGAGGAGAAGGGCATGCATAGCAGTGACTTGCTTGATACACGGAGTTTAAGAGAAATGGTATAGGGAGAGAAAAGAGAAGTAATGAGGAGCTGCAGATTGAATGCATTTATAGGCGAGTAGAGGAGGTCCAGAAGGCACATCTGCATAATGCTCCCAACATCCCCTGGGAGAGGTCACCGCAAGCGATCCAGGGATTGACTTCCACAGCCCCAGCTTCCAGAGGCCATGCACCCTTTGCAGTAGAGAAGGACCGGAAGGCTCATCTGCATACTGCTCCCAGCATCCCCTGGGAGAGGAGTCCAGAGGACACCACAAGCGATCCAGGGATTGACTTCCACAGCTCCAGCTTCCAGAGGCCCCGCATCCTTTGCAGTAGAGGAGGACCGGAAGCCCTTCAATTAACTGAGTGAAGATTAATTTAATGGTGGTTAAAGAGGATTGGTAAGTATAGCTTTCAGAAATTTTTGGACTTATAAAAGTTTGGCCGCTGAACTGTGAGGACGTGCAGATCGCAGCTCCTGATCCTACGAATATTTCCTCCTAGCTAACCCTCAGAAAATTTTTCCTGAACTCATTTCAAACATGCCTCATACCAAGAGGAAGGCCCGGGTACAAGAAATTACCTCCACGCCGGACTCTATGAGACAGATGAAGATCGAAGCTGCCTTCGCGCAAACACCGACTTTGGACGCTGGGGCAGGTATGGAGCAGCAGCCTAGCCCCCTGACCTTTGAAACATCGCTAAGCCCGGGATATCTAGTGATTCTGGACCCACCAATGAGAACAACCGATACAGCGGATTCCAGTGAGAAAATTTTACTCCCTACAAATGGCACCCCAAGAGGAGAAGAAAATCTCTCCTCGGTGAGCCCGAAGGAAATGGGCTCCAGGGGCCGCGAGAAGGAGGCTCAACAACAAGGCCCAGAAGATCAAAAGACGAGTGGTGAAGGACTTTTGGAGGTAGGAGTTGCGATGAGTAACATTTCTCTTCTCAATACTACTCCAGTCCTAGCTCCCTCTTTGGAGGAAATAAAAAACATCTTGATTGTAATAGAAAAATATATTAACACACTAACCTTAACGGTGAAAGAAGCTATGAATAAAACTACTAAAGTGGAAGAAAAGGTGATATTGGTTGATAAAAAAAACAGTAATATTGGAAGATAAAGTGAAAGAAATGGAGAAAATACAAGGAAATCTTATAAGATCAGAGAAAATGATTCAGAATAAATTGGAGTTTCAGGAAAATCTATCTAAAAGAGCAAATCTGCGTTTCTTGAACTTTCCCAAAACAAAATTACAGTCACCTATGGATTTACTGAGGAGTTATTTTGTGAACATATTAAAGTTTCCGGTGGAAAAAATTTCAGTAATTTCAGTAATTACTATCAAGTTTTGCGATTTCGTGAGAGTGAAAACTCTAAGCAGAAATAAAAACAAGAAGAACAAGAGGAAGATACCTTAGATATTACTAACATTTTGGAAAAGTCATTTGAAATGGATATTGCTCTTCGAGCCACATTAATGGTTCAGTTTACTTCAAGATTAGAGAGAGATAATGTTTTAAAACAGTATTTTAGATTTCAAAATGTGAAATTTTTTGGTCAGCCTATACGTATCTTCCCAGACATAGCTAGGACGACACAAATTAAGCGAAAAAAATTCTTAGAAATGAGGAAGGAAGTAGTAGAGAGAGGAGCACGTTTTTTTATTGCGTTTTCCTTGTCGTTGCTTAATACTTCGTGGAGATATAAAGTTTATATTTACAGACCTGGAGCAGTTACGTATACATCTTGATTCCTCATCGCAATCCTAGAGGAAATCCTAAAGTAGCTGGAATTAGGTATATTGTTGGCGTAAATCACAGATAATCAGCCTTATATTTTTCTGTAATGTTTTCCTATATTATTATCTGCTATAGTCACCCTTGATCTCCCAATATTTCTTAATATTAATAATAGTTCAATGTACATATGACCAGGCGACAAAATGTATGTTATCCTGATATTATCGACTCTACTAGAGCGAATTGATGTTTGTCCTTTTTCTTTCATTGTAACCTGGGTGGAATATGTGAAACATTGAAAATATTTCTTTGTAATTAAACTAAAAATTAATAAAGATTAAATAAAAAAAAAAAAGTTTGGTAAAAGGTGAAATTGAGGGATATATTCTTTATTTTGTGTGTGCCAGAGATAGTTAATTCTAGTGTCTGTCTTTCCCTCCCACTCAACCCTTGATTTTTAGGCATGAGACACTTTCTCATTAAATATCAATCAGGGTCTTATCTAAATCATACTATTGTACCAGCCCTTATTGAAAGTTTAATCATCCCCTTGTAGGACACTAGCTGATTAATTAGTAAATTCGCCTGTAAATTTAAAGTACTCTTATTCCAACTCCCTTAGTATCCTAAACTTAACTAGGAACTCAATAAAACTAAGATGAAGGCAGCAGTCCAGCAGCAAGAGGGGGGCTTTCCAGTCTTTTGCATTGAGTGTCACATGTATGATTTTTTACCCGCCAGTGAGAGATTGTATGTGTGCACTCGGTGCAAAGAGCTCCTGGCTCTCAGGGAATGAGTTCAATCTCTGGAGGCTAGAGTAGCAGACTTGGAGGAGTTGAGGTAGACAGAGAGGTACATTGATGAGACCTTCAGGGACATAGTAGTCAAGTCCCAAATCCAGTCTGGCAGCCCCAGTGCTGCCTTGGATCAGAAAGGTCTCCCAGTAGGAGAACATCACCCTGGTGTAGCAGGAAGTGATCCTGTAGCAAGGACCTGCTCTCCAGGTGATGTATTGTCCTCTCACATGGAGGAGAAGTCTCCCAGGGCTACTGCCCAGGAGGGAAGGGTTAAGCCGGCCATCATATTTGATGATTCAATTATTAGATATGTAGATAGCAGGGTGGCTGGTGGACATGAGGACCACCTGATAACTTGCCTGCCTGGTGCAAAGTTGGCAAATCTCACGCATCACCTAGACAGGATTATAGACAGTGCTGGGGAGGAGCCGGCTGTCGTGGTACATGTAGGCACCAATGATATAGGAAAATGTGGGAGAGAGGTACTGGAAGCCAAATTTAGGATTTTAGGTAGGAAGCTGAAATCCAGAATCTCCAGGGTGGGCTCCACCTTAACCAGAGTGGAACCAAGCTGCTGGCACTAACTTTCAAAAAGGAGATAGAGCAGCTTTTAAACTAGAACAAGGGGGAAAGCTTACCATCACTCAGCAGTGCATGGTTCGTAGAAATGTATCCTTGAAGGATACTAATGAAACAGGAGAGTTAGAGCATCCCAACAGAGGTTCCAATAAAAGCAAACATAGTCCATATGCCTATATGTAAAAAATCACCGAAGCTAATGATTTCAGAATTATCCCTAACAACTGAAAAGCAGGTTGTTAATTCAAACAAAAAACACACTTTGAAATTCTGTATGCCAATGCCAGAAGTCTAAGAAGTAGGATGGGAGAGTAAGAGTGTATACTAGCAGCAAATGATGAGATTGACATAATTGGCATCACAGAGTTTTGAAAGTGTTATGCGCATAACTTATGTGCGTAACCCTTTTAAAATCTACCCCTAAACTTTCAAAAGGGAAACTTTGATAAAATGAGAAAATAGTTAGAAAAAAACTGAAAGGTGCATCTGCAAAGGTAAAAAGTGTTCAACAGGCATGGACATTGTTTAAAAATACAATCCTAGAGGCACAGTCCACATGTATTCCACACATTAAGAAAGGTGGAAAGAAGGCAAAACGATTATCATCATGGTTAAAAGGTGAGGTGAAAGAGGCTATTTTAGCCAAAAAATATCCTTCAAAAATTGGAAGGAAGAGCCATCTGAATAGGATAAAACATAAGCATTCTCAAGTTAAGTGTAAAACATTGATAAGACAGACAAAGAGAAAATTTGAAATGAAGTTGGCCATAGAGGCAAAAACTTATAATAAAAACTTTTTAAAATATATCAGAAGCAAAAAACCTGGGACGGAGTTGGTTGAAATTTCTAATCTATTAGTTAAAATTTGTAACCTATCACTAAAATCATCCATTGTACCTGAAGATTGGAGGGTGGCCAATGTAACCCCAATATTTAAAAAAGGCTCCAGGGGCAATCGGGGTAACTATAGACCCGTAAGCCTGACTTTAGTGCCGGTAAAACTATTCTCAAGATCAAAATCGTAGAGCGTATAGAAAGACATGGTTTAATGGAACACAGTCAACATGGATTTACCCAAGTGAAGTCTTGCCTAACAAATCTGCTTCATTTTTTTGAAGGGGTTAATAAACATGTGGATAAAGGTGAACCAGTAGATGTAGTGTATTTGGATTTTCAGAAGGTGTTTGACAAAGTCCCTCATGAGAGGCTTCTAAGAAAACTAAAAAGTCATGGGATAGGAGGCGATGTCCTTTCGTGGATTACAAACTGGTTAAAAGGCAGGAAACAGAGTAGGATTAAATGTCAATTTTCTCACTGGAAAAGGGTAAACAGTGGAGTGCCTCAGGCATCTGTACTTGGACAGGTGCTTTTTGAATATATATATAAATGATCTGGAAAGGAATATGACAAGTGTAAAACAAATAAGTATATAATTTAATTAAATAATTATATATATATAATATAATATAATTAAATAATATAATTAAATAAATGAGTAAAACAAATAAGCATGGGTGTAGCTTGCTTATTGCGGCGGTTACTACCCCTAACTAATCAAGCTAGATATTTCACTTGGATGCAGCTCCATCACTGCTTTCTACATTAATGGTGGGGGTGGAAGGGAAATAGAACCAAGAGCTAAGAGAAACAGATAAGTATGAGAGAAAAAAGTGTGTGAAGCTTGCTGGGCAGACTGGATGGGCCGTTTGGTCTTCTTCTGCCGTCATTTCTATGTTTCTATGTTTCTATAAGTGAGGTTATCAAATTTGCGGACGATACATAATTATTCAGAGTAGTTAAATCACAAGCAGATTGTGATCCATTACAGGAGGACCTTGCAATACATGGAGATTGGGCATCCAAATGGCAGAGGAAATTTAATGTGGACAAGTGCAAGGTGTTGCGTATAGGGAAAAATAACCCTTGCTGTAGATACACGATGTTAGGTTCCATATTAGGAGCTACCACCTAGGAAAAAGAACTAGGCATCATAGTGGATAATACTTTAAAATTGTCAGCTCAGTGTGCTACAGCAGTCAAAAAAGCAAACAGAATGTTAGTAATTATTAGGAAGGGATTGGTTAATAAAACGGAAAATGTCATAATGTCTCTATATCGCTCCATGGTGAGACCGCACCTTGAATTCTGTGTAGAATTCTGGTTGCTGCATCTCAAAAAAGATATAGTTGCGATGGAGAAGGTACAGAGAAGGGCAACAAAAATGATAAAGGGGATGGAACAGCTCCCCTATGAGGAAAGGCTGAAGAGATTAGGGCTGTTCAGCTTGGAGAAGAGATGGCTGAGGGGGGAATATGATAGAGGTCTTTAAGGTCATGAGAGGTCTTGAACGAGTAGATGTGAATCGGTTATTTACACTTTCTAATAATAGAAGGACTAGGAGGTATTCCATGAAGTTAGCAAGTAGCACATTTAAGACTAATCAGAGAAAATTCTTTTTCACTCAACGCACAATAGAGCTCTGGAATTTGTTGCCAGATGATGTGATTAGTGCAGTTAGTATAGCTGGGTTCAAAAAAATTTGGATAAGTTCTTGGAGGAGAAGTCCATTAATTGCTGTTAATCAAGTTTACTTAGGGAATAGCCACTGCTATTAATTGCATCAAAAGCATGGGATCTTCTTAGTGTATGGGTAATTGCCAGGTTCTTGTGGCCTGGTTTGGCCTCTTTTGGAAACAGGATGCTGGACTTGATAGACCCTTGGTCTGACCCAGCATGGCAATTTCTTATGTTCTTATGAGTAAGAGAAGCTTGGCCTGATTGCAGGGGAGGACAGGGAACCAATGTAGCTACTTGAGAAAAGGGGCTACATGGTCATAGTAATGTTGAAAAAAGGTAAGTCATGCTGTCAAATTTCAAATAGAATATAGTGGAGAAAGATAGTTCAATGGTCAGCCCATGAAGATCAAATTGCAGTAGTCTAAGCAGGAGGTGACAAGAGAAGGAGTAAGGGATCACAGAACAACAAACTCACTGATTTATCATTTTGACTTGTTTTATGGAAATGGATTGTGATACTTCTACAAAGTGTCATATTTCATGTTTGAATTGCTTCATTAATAAAGTTATGTTGGAACACCAGCTTTGTGTGCAGTTTATTTATTAATAAATTTATATACCGCTAAACTACAATTCAAAGTGGTTGATAAAATACATCCACAGTAATAAATTATATATATCAAAAAATAAACAAAAGAACACATCATAAAATCAATACTTAAATCAATAAAAACTAGACATAAGACAAAAAATAAAATCATATTAAACCAAACCAAAACAAATAAAAAATAAACCAACACATTGTTTCCCTTAAACATGAGACTTCTACTGCATATACCTCACTCCATTAGACACGATAACAACTTAATTAAAAGCTTGCTGAAAAAGAAGAGTTTTTACCATCTTTCTAAATTTTAGCAATGAGCTCTCATCTTTAATCTTTTTTGGCAGTGTATTCCATAAAAATAGGGCCTTGCACATAAAACAGGCGTTCAAGGGACTCATATAACCTGATTTGTCTGAAAGATGAAACTGGCAAGAGACCCTGTGAAGCCAACCTAAGATTTCATGTAGGCTAATAAAGCTTAATGCTGCATTGAAAGTGGGAGAGACGAAGCCATTAACCCCATAAAAACAGATAACTGGTAAGCAACGTATTTCTGCAATACTGGCGTAATATGTTCACGTATGGATTTACCAGTTATTAGACAAGTGGCCATAGTCTGCACATATTGCACAAAGTGTGTTCTAAGGCAAACCAAGGTACACAGAGTTGCAGTAATTGAGGGTAGAAATGACCATAGCATGCATTACAGTTTTTAAGTTTTCATTATCCAGAAACACAGGATCCGTAATATCCACAATTTAAAAAAAGCAACTTTGGTAGCATTATTAATGTGTGGGTGAAAGGAGAAAAGAGTGTCAAAAATAACCCCCAAATTATGGACTTGCCTTAGGATCAGCATATTTACCCCATCCATCAGGAGACAATCTGGTACTGAATCGGAGGGGCATTTTGCAAGATAGAGAATTTCTGTTTCACTAGTATTCAAAAGTAGTTTGTTTATTGGTAAAGGAAATTAAAAGTAATGCTTAGGGCCCGGGATGCTATCCCTCCTGCCCCCACCCCCTGCACCCTATGGAGAATCCTGTATCCTGGGGTTTGAAAATATGAGTAATCTGGGACGGTCACAGCCCTGAGACTGAGCGCATGCCCCGTGGACTCCTAGAAAGGATCCCGGTCCAGGGTTTACAATTTGTGAACAGTTATTGGTTTAAGTTGAAGTCTTGGGGACGGGCGTTTCTACTCACCAGTTTCAAATCTGTGGTAATTCAACTGCTCTTCTGTAAACAATTGGAAGTGGCTATAAGTGGAATTTACACTACAGATCTGTGAGCGTGACTTTGCAAATAAAGGGGCCAATGCACTATTGGGTGCTGAGCTCAGTGCACCGCTAAACACGTGGCTGGACGTGCATTTTGGACATGCTAGAGACATACACCCAATGCAGTATCGGGATTAGCGCGTCCAAAATACACATCCATACCGACGCGTAGCTAATAGCGCTCATCACATGCAAATGTCATGTTGATGAGGCTTTTAGATAGTAACCCTGATTTTAAAAATTGAGCGGCTGACATACACATTCTAACACTCAAAAATTAACGCCAGCCCAGAGCTGGTGATACGTTTTGAGGCACCCCAAGCCATGCTCAGAAGAGCAAAAAATACAGGTTTTTTTTGTGGTTCCCTCCTACTAAATATTGTTGCGATACTAAGCTGGAGGAATCACAGAAAGCTGCAACAAAAAAACCCCTGAAAAACAAACAAAAAAAAAATCTTGACAGCGGTCAGGTTAGGAAAAGGGACACTCAATTTACGAGGGTCTATTCTCTTAATCCGTGGATGTGCCTGGTTTAGGAAAACGGGAGCTCAGAAAATTGAGTTTCTGTTTTCCTTATCTGCACACAGCCACTTCTCCTGGGTGCTCGAAGCATGAACGTACTAGGGACGTGCAAATTATCCAATTTCCATCCTTTTTGGCGTGTCAGCTCATTAGAATATTAGATCGAACGCCCAAAAGAAGGGATGTGCAAATGTTCAAATAACGTGCGTCCAAGTTGGACGCACGTTTTTTGCACTCATGATATTGCATTGGCCCCAAAGAGAACGAAAGCCGTACTTTCAGGTCTAGACAGTGCTACAACTGTTTCAGTGAGTCAATAGCATAATCTGGAATAATGCTAAAAGCAATTTAAGATTGGTTGTTTTTTTTAAAAGACTTCCATGTTTGTCCTAGTTTTATCTAATTAGTTCACCAATACATAGGTCAGGGTAAACAGATATTTTATTCCATGGCCTTTTGAGAGCACCCCAATTAAAAGCAATATTTAACAGAATAATATCATAATAAACAAGTGGGCTGTGGAGCACAATGCAGCTAGATACATTGGGAATGACAGTATCCAAGGATGGTAAACAAACCATACCTCTCTCCAAGCAGTCATTTTGTTGCAGCCAGTAAAGAAAGCACAAACACCCTCTCCCCCCCCCCAAAAAAAAACAAACAAAAAAAACAGACTTAGTAATAAATCCTTTACTGGTTGCTAGCATGAGTGTTCTGATAGTGCCTGATTGTCTGTTAAATTGTTGGTTGAATAATACCAGTGCTTCCTTACACCTAAGTTTTCAAAATGTCTTTTGAAGCCAGAATGGATTCACTTGATAGTGTGCTCTGTTTTCTGAAAATAAAACCTTCAAAACTAAAACTATTTTAATGAAAGAAATGATGATTGTTGATTGATGCTCCTGGCTGCAATTCTTGTGGTCTCTAGAAATAAATGTGTTTACCCCAGGCGTATTTTCTGTTTATGTGTTGTCATTGGTTTTTCTCTGAATCCCAAAACCAGGGGTGCCCGACTCTGGTCCTTGAGAGGCATCAACAGGCCTGGCTTTCAGGATATCCACATTGAATATGCAAGCAATAGATTTGCATGCACTGCTTCCACTGTGTGCAAATCTACCCCATGCACATTAATTGTGGATATCCTGAAACCCAGGCCTGCTTGTGGCTCTCGAGGACCAGAGTTGGCCATCCCTGCCCAATACTAACTGAAGCCCTCGTTTGTGATATACTCTCGCAGTTCTTCCCATGCTTTGCCAAGATCTACTTTTATTTAAGCACTTTGATTATATTTTAGTGTTATTTTAGGGAACATTCTCTATACCTTAGAGTCAATGGAATAACCTATTCCCTCCCCTGCAGAAAAAAATATGTAAATACATGTTCTCATTTTTATTTAGACTTTAAGAGTTCCATATTCAAAAGCATTTAGCCTGCTAACTGAGAATATTTAGAGTTAGCCAATTGATTTAGCCAGCTAATCTGGTAGGGCCAAAAAGCTTTCTTAAAGGTAGTTGATTAAACTTATTCAGCTATCTTTAAGACAGCCAGGTATATTCAGTGGTGCGGTTGCGCTGCTGACTAAACAGTGCTAGTTTAGTTAGTCAGATAATATGGACCTCTAAATTAGCCAGGCTGTTACTGGAAGTACGTCAACAAGGCAGATTCTTGGAACAAAAAATATTTCTATTCTTTATGATGTATGTAAGCTATTGTGTATCTGGTTTTTAACACATTTTATGAACTAAAATGCACTTATTTTTTGGTTTGTCCATCTGTAACACTGATGTCAGAGGTGGGGAAGTAGTAGTAGGTTGGCAGACCAACTGAGGCAATAAGTAGTGGGGGAAATACTGCTGAATAGTGGTCTGATGGCCTAAATCACACTGGGATACCAAAGACCCAGTAACACTCACTTTCTCCAGGGGGGGCCTGCTGAAGAAGCAGCAGGGCTGGTAAGCTTTCCGTGCCCCTCATCAGCCTAAGGTGAGATACAGCAGTCAGTACCAGAAGCACCCCCAACTCGTCACCCTCAGCTCCTCTTCCATACTAGCACTGGCATAGGCACATACACTTCCCTACACCTATCCTGCACTCACTCACACACACACACACACACACTCATTCACACACACACACACGCACACACACTCATTCACACACACACACTCACTCATTCACAC
Source organism: Rhinatrema bivittatum (assembly GCF_901001135.1). Lineage (NCBI taxonomy): Eukaryota > Metazoa > Chordata > Amphibia > Gymnophiona > Rhinatrematidae > Rhinatrema > Rhinatrema bivittatum. Next base: position 249,319,457 of record NC_042623.1, on the reverse strand, counting down.
ACACACACACACATGCACACACACACTCATTCACACACACACACACTCATTCACACACACACACACGCACACACTCATTCATTCACATACACACACACTCACTCATTCTCACACACACACACACACACTCATTCACACACACACACACACACTCATTCATTCACACACACACTCACTCATTCACACACACACACACACACACACACACTCATTCACACATACTCATTCACACATACTCATTCACACACACACACACACACACACACCATGTTCTTTCCCTGTCCCTGGATCATCTGCAAGACACACAAACTAACATACACACATACACAAAATGAATGTAACAGACATATTCAGGTTCTGGAGTCATGAAAGACAGTCTTTTATGTTTACCATGCAATTTTAGACTAATTAACTACAGATTCAATGCTGCTGACAGTTCACCTTATTTAAACAATAATACCAATTTTGTTTGGCTGATCATGAGCCATAAATCAGTGGATTTCTCTTGAATTTTAAGACTGCTGGATTTGGCATAGATCAGTAGTTACAACTCAGCCATATCAATAAAACAATAGTACGAGATGCAAAGCATCTTTTGTTTTCTAATAGCCAAACTGGCAAAGCTTTTATAGTCCATTTCTTTGTTTGCATCAAATGTTCATAATAACTGATGATTTAGATGTTTGGAAAGAAAGCAAGCTATACAGGCTTTCAAACCCCAATTACTGTCTTGCTGAAACCTCTCTGTTTACTACTAAAGGCATGTAATACAATTCCAGTTTGCTAGAGTCCATGTGAACTACTCAATAAATGGATCCTAACAAGCCCCCCCCTATTTACTCATGTAAATGGTCTTTGTCTGCTTTTCTTTGTGGAAGACCAAAATATCTTTTATTTATTTATTTTAAACTCTTTATCAGCCGCAGGTTCCCACAATCATGGCTGCTCACAAAATTAAAACATACACAAACTCTAAACACATTTAAAACAATACAAATCAGTATTCAAAACATGCATACATTTTACAGCTATGTTACATAACAAAAACCCTAAAGCAAAACAAAACAAACCAAAAACCCTAAAGCGAAAAACAAAATCCCTTCACAGTGATGTGTTAAGGACCGATCATAAATAGTTAACTCAAAGGTGTCAAGATATGAATTGATTGAGGTATCTATTATTTCATTAATTCATACCTTGAAAGCTTGCTTAGTTTTCACTGTTTTTTTTTTATAAAGGCCTCAGTATCTGACATTATTCTGAAATGTTTGAGCATAGAGTTCCATATTACTGGTCACTGATATGGCATGATCGCTAACTTCCCTGGCCTCATATAACTGAAATATCCTCACCCACCGACACGATGATTATCAATACGAAATGATGTTCTATCAGAAAGCAGAATAACTCTGACCTTGAGCTGAATCCAAGTTAGGAGCACTTGGGCTGCACACGAAGACAGTAACTTTTAAACAGGCGCGCATGAGCATACGATTGTCGGCCCGTGCCCAAGGACGCAGCTATTTTATAGCATATGAGCGTATATGCGAGCATGTTATAAAACAGCTTGACTGCGCGCACGTGTGTGCTGAATTTTAAGTGGGCAGGTGCAAATCCCACCGCGGACACATTTTCCAGTTTTAGCAGTTTGTTCTCAGTTCACCCAGTTAACAGGTTCTCTAACTCCCCGCGCTCCCCCTCCCCCAGTTTGATAGCCTGTACACTCCAATTACCCCAGAGCCTTTAAACCACTCAGAAACGCCTTGTTAAATTTTTTTTTTTTTTTACTTACACGCCATCCATACATAGCAGAAATAAAGTTACATGGCAGGGGGCCTCAGTGCACACCAGATCACATAAGTATTTATACGCAAATTTCCCGAAACGCCCATGTACTGCTGCCCATACCCTGCCCACGCCCCGCGCCTTTTTGAGAAGCAGCATTTACACGCGTATCAGGGCGACTTTCAAAATCTGCTCGGCATGCACGAATCCGACGTATTCGCGCATCCCCCTGATTCCAGCGCGCGCGGCGGGCTTTTAAAATTCACCTTAAAGGGGCAATTCACGCGCCTTTGGCATCCTCAACCTCCTAAATCTGATCTGTAGTCACTCATTAAAAACGAAACATGACAGGTTCAGCAGACCCGGTTGCAGAAGTGGTGTTCAGATGGCATGCCTTTCATACTTATTTGAGGTAAGCACATGCTCTTGGAGCTGAATGCTTTTTGAATATCTTCAGCAATGTCAAGAAGCAGTTCTGCCAACAAGACGCCGATGCACTAGAGAGAAATTTAGAAATGTTTATAGCAATCTCAGCTGTATCTTCAGGGCAATCACAAAAGCTGCTTTACATGTAGAAGATGCAGAGTTCTCAGATATGGAAATCAGTGTCTGGAAGTGAAGCACAGAGCTAAAGAGTGAGGAGCTGAATAATACAGTGTAATCCCCCTGGTCCTTTTCTTCTCTCTCTTGTTTGTATTGTATTTCAGACTGTATGCTGGACTCTTTTCTGAAAGGTGTTTTAATGGGCATTATGTCAGTCATGCTGACAATGATACCCCCCCCCCCCCGCGCTCACCAAATACAGATTCTGTCTTGTGATTATTAATTTTCTGGGATTTGCATTGGATCTGACCTGGTTCACGCTGAAAGGGAGGAACAATTAAAAACGACTTCTAAAGCTCAGAGTATATTTAAAATACAATTTCTATCAAGAAGCCATTCCGGGATTATGCCAAGCTGGCATTTTAGCGGTTGTGTGTGACTTTACAGTTTGTGGAGAAACAAAGTATAAGGGAAATATTTATAAAATCATTTAGATTATAACATGAAATGTCTACTATGGCAGATTTTCTTGCCATTTACACTTTCTCGTCTGTAAATTTTATGCTCACAGGGTGGCTGACTCGCAGATTTATTTGATTTGCAGTGAAATAAAACTGTAAAATTAGCTATACTAAAATTGTGGCCCTGAACAAATATGGATACTTTTTTTTTTTTTTTAAACTGATTGTGCTCACTGATGAAACTAGTTCAGGGGCGGCGTGATTTTATTTTATTTAACATTTAATATCTGTTTATGCAGTTGCTCAATTTCACTTCCTTCAAAGCTTTAAAAAAAAAAAAAAAAGGTTTGTGCTTCATGCTGTCCTGCTGGTTGATGAATTTATTGCATATTTAATGCAATCTGGCTGTTTGGGGGAGAAAAAAAATAAAAAAAAAACCTCTCTCTTTCCCTGCAGCAGAAGCCAGTCGCAGGCAGAGCAGAGTAGCAGCTAGGGATGTGCAGAAGGAAAAAATTTGTTTCGATTCGTTTTTTGTTTCTCCGGGACCCAAATTCATTTCATTAGTTTCATGGGGGAAAACCAATTCATTGATTTGTTTTATTCGTTTTTCTTTTCCCCATTACAGTCAATGGGGGAAGTATTTGCAGCCTATTTTCTGATGAAATTTATGGGGAGTAATCATCAGAACGAGAAAAGAGCTCCAAAATACTTAGACTGTGGCAAAGTGGCACCAAACTGGCATGAATAGCCTAAGGCACTGTAAAGGGGCAAAGGGGTACCAGGAGTGGCAAGAGTGCTTTAACAGAGGTGCAAAGCAGCAGTGAGAGTGTCAAAAACGCACCACAGCTTCAAAAGAGAGCAGCGATAATAGTTGCATGAACCCTCGAAGGCAGCACGACAGGCAAAGTGGCAAGACAAGTGGCATCAATATCCTACAGCACAATGAAGGGGGAACATAGCAAGCAGAAATAGTGTCAGAAAAAACCACAAGGCGCCGATAAAGGGACAAGCAGCAAAGAAAGACTAGCACCAACACACTGAGGAACCATGATAGTGGCAAGAACACCACAAGGAGTTGAGTGAGTCGTCTGGTGTATGGCAGCAAGGCAGAGTGGCAGAAAGTTGATAGGGGCAGAGTGGAGGTAGTCTGGTCCCTATGGTTTTGATAGGGGCAAGACAGGCTGGCAGAGCTTAGGTAGTCAGATCCCTGTGGTTTTAATAGGGGCAAGATAGGCTGGCCCTGGGGAGAGTTCCCTTTCCTTTGTGCAGGAAAGGGCTCCCTAGAATGGGTTCACCCCTAGAGTGTGGTGTTTCTGTTGGCGTCTAGTGAACTCTTGCTGGTCTTTTAAAATCTGGTGGACATAGCAGATATACAAACAAGAATTTTGAAGGCCGAGGCGGAGGAGGCTTTCATGTGAACAGCGGTTCAACATGGGTAAGTGGGTGTTAAGAGATATGTTGGCTACACCCGGGGAGAGTTCCCTTTCCTTTGCACGGGAAAGGGCTCCCTAGAATGGGTTGGCCCCTAGAGTGGGGCACAAGCCTTCAAAGTGTGGTGATATGGAGGAGATTTCCATGTGAACAGCAGTTCCACATGGGTCAGAGGGTTCTAAGAGATAGGCTGGCTACACCCGGGGAGAGTTCCCTTTCCTTTGCGCAGGAAAGGGCTCCCTGGAATTGGTTGGCCCCGAAAGTGTGGTGGTTCCGTTGGCATCTAGTGAATACCCAGAAGCTATTAACTGTACTTATGCACTTCAGCTGATGACAAAGGAACTCGAAGAGCTCTCAGAAATAAGAAAACTGTTACTCAAGTCCAAATCTACAATATCAACCTATGTTGAACTTGATATTGTGCCTCTGTACAGTGCCTCTGTAAACTATGGGAACACAGAGGATGAACTAGAGTACAACTACCACCAGTTTTCTATAGTACTAGAAACATTAATGTTGACACCCAAGAAAGATTTAGGGAAAATGGCCCGTATAATGAAGGTCATGAAAACTATTGAGCTTATGAAATTTCTAAGCTCCAAGCTGGACAGACAGGCACAGCGTTTGAGGTCAGGCCCTTGTAGGAACGTAAAGCCTGGATGGACAGGCACAGCGTTTGAGGTCAGGCCCTTGTAGGGACATAAGGCCTGGATGGACAGGCACAGGGTTTGAGGTTAGGCCTGGACGGACATGCACAGCATTTGATGTCAGGCCCTTGTAGTGACGTAAGGGCTGTACAGACAGGCACAACGTTTGAGGTCAGGTCCTTGGAGTGACGTAAGGGCTGAACAGTGGACAGACAGGCACAGCGTTTGAGGTCAGGTACATGTGCTGATATTATCTGGAATGTAAGTCCACAAGCAGCCGAGCACAACTAGCACTCTATAAATCCACACCAGAGAGTGAGTGCTAGGAAGGATTTCACAGTCCTGGAATTCCACAACAATTTTTAAATATCAAAAGTTTTTATTATTTATATCGGCAACTCCACTGTATATATCAACATATTTCTCAAACAGAAGGGTCCCCCGACCCGGACCCGTGTTTCGCCAGGGGCTGCATCGGGAGGGACACACAAGAAGCTTAAATGTGTACTGTAAACAAAGCATAAAAATAGGACTGTGTTAGAGAGAAAACGCCAATGCCATACATCATTCAAAACAGCATAAATAACACTTGTCAAGGTTAGATGTTCAGAAAAGCTAACACTTACCAAAGTTAGGTATTCAGAGTAACATGACAGGGAGCACGTTACATGTAGTTAAACAGAGAGCTTTAAACCTGTCAAAAGAGCGCCAAAAACCTTCACAGACCAATCAGCTCAGGAGAATAACCCACCAATCAGAGCCCAAAGGCTCTTGTCCAATCGGCAGTCAGGTGAAATGAACCCATTCAATTTCTTTGTTCAACCCTGCCGGGGCGACGGTGTTTAGACGGTGAATCCATCGTTGTTCACAGTGAATCAAATGGGTGTCAAAATCTCCTCCTCTAGGGAGGGCGGGAACCACTTCCAGCACAAAAAAGAATAAGTCCGATATCGTATGAGATGAGGATATCGGACTTTTTTTCAACTCTAAGTCGAGTCTGCTGTCGCACTGCTGCTTTTGGGTCTCGCCCTTTTGTCTTGCATAACTCAGCCTCCCCTTCCCTCACCTCCAAAAGTACAGGGTCAGAAACAGGTGGTGGCGGTGCATTATCTTTAAATTTCAGTTTTTTCCAGATGGAACTGCCTGCTCCTCCAGAGATTTTAGATTGGAACAGCTCCTTTTTTAACTTTAATGGGGAACTGGCACTGCCTTTTGAAGTGCCTCCTCTGCCAGTCCCAATCACTCGACCATGTCTACCTTTCCCTGACATCATGGATTTAATGTCACTACCTAGTGCCTACTAGGGATGTGAATCGTGTCCTCGATCGTCTTAACGATCGATTTCGGCTGGGAGGGGGAGGGAATCATATTGTTGCCGTTTGGGGGGGTAAAATATCGTGAAAAATCGTGAAAAATCTAAAAATCTAAAAATCGCAAAACCGGCACATTAAAACCCCCTAAAACCCACCCCCGACCCTTTAAATTAAATCCCCCACCCTCCCGAACCCCCCCCAAATGAGTTAAATAACCTGCGGGTCCAGCGGCGGTCCGGAACGGCAGCGGTCCGGAACGGGCTCCTGCTCCTGAATCTTGTTGTCTTCAGCCGGTGCCATTTTCCAAAATGGCGCCGAAAAATGGCGGCGGCCATAGACGAACACGATTGGACGGCAGGAGGTCCTTCCGGACCCCCGCTGGACTTTTGGCAAGTCTCGTGGGGGTCAGGAGGCCCCCCACAAGCTGGCCAAAAGTTCCTGGAGGTCCAGCGGGGGTCAGGGAGCGATTTCCCGCCGCGAATCGTTTTCGTACGGAAAATAGCGCCGGCAGGAGATCGACTGCAGGAGGTCGTTCAGCGAGGGTTCCGGCGCCTCGCTGAACGACCTCCTGCAGTCGATCTCCTGCCGGCGCCATTTTCCGTACGAAAACGATTCGCGGCGGGAAATCGCTCCCTGACCCCCGCTGGACCTCCAGGAACTTTTGGCCAGCTTGTGGGGGGCCTCCTGACCCCCACGAGACTTGCCAAAAGTCCAGCGGGGGTCCGGAAGGACCTCCTGCCGTCCAATCGTGTTCGTCTATGGCCGCCGCCATTTTTCGGCGCCATTTTGGAAAATGGCGCCGGCTGAAGACAACAAGATTCAGGAGCAGGAGCCCGTTCCGGACCGCTGCCGTTCCGGACCGCCGCTGGACCCGCAGGTTATTTAACTCATTTGGGGGGGGTTCGGGAGGGTGGGGGATTTAATTTAAAGGGTCGGGGGTGGGTTTTAGGGGGTTTTAGTGTGCCGGCTCATGATTCTAACGATTTATAACGATAAATCGTTAGAATCTCTATTGTATTGTGTTCCATAACGGTTTAAGACGATATTAAAATTATCGGACGATAATTTTAATCGTCCTAAAACGATTCACATCCCTAGTGCCTACTAGGGATTTAAATTAAAAGAATTAGAACATAAGAACATAAGAAATTGCCATGCTGGGTCAGACCAAAGGTCCATCAAGCCCAGCATCCTGTTTCCAACAGAGGCCAAAACCAGGCCACAAGAACCTGGCAATTACCCAAACACTAAGAAGATCCCATGCTACTGATGCAATTAGTAGCAGTGGCTATTCCCTAAGTAAAATTGATTAATAGCCATTAATGGACTTCTCCTCCAAGAACTTATCCAAACCTTTTTTGAACCCAGCTACACTAACTGTACTAACCACATCTTTATTCTTTATTTCTTTATTGGTGAATGAACACCTCTGTCCGAATATACACAAATCTGGAAAACTGCTCACAGATGCACTTTGCAGTGCCTTGATGTACACTACAACTGAGACAGCTGTATGTGCACACACCAAACTTGTAACTACAAAAGAGACCTACTGGGGATTTGGCTTAAAAGAGCACTGCTGTCCCAATATACGTGAGTCTGCAAAACTGCCCACAGATGCACGATGCAGTGCCTTGATGTACACTGCAACTGAGACCGCTGTATGTGCATGCACCAAACTTGTAACTACAAAAGAGGCCTACTGGGTATTTGGCTTAAAAGAGCACTGCTGTCCCAATATATGTGAGTCTGCAAAACTGCCCTCAGATGCACGATGCACACTACAACTGAGACTGCTGTATGGGCACGCACCAAACTTGTAACTACAAAAGAGGCTTACTGGGGATTTGGCTTAAAAGAGCACTGCTGTCCCAATATGTGTGAGTCTGTAAAACTACCCACAGATGCAGTGCAGTGCCTTGATGTACACTACAACTGAGACTGCTCTGTGTGCACAAAAAAAATGAAACAGCAGAGAAAAGACTTGACTGGAAGCCTAAGCAAGCACAATTCCTAGTGATGCTGCTTCTTGTTTGAAAATACCAACTCACACTATCTCCCACCCACACTACCCAAACCCTGCCTGTGCCTGCACCAACCTACCTCAGGGGGGTAAGATCAGCAGCAAAATGCTACTGCTGGCAGCCTGTGTCAGTGGGAGAGACAGAGAGACAGTCTGAGTTCAATAAAAAAAAAAGTGCATTCAAAAAAAGCCTGGCTGGCACAACAGCAAAAACAAACAAATATATTTTTCAATGGAAAATTCTATCAAAGTAGCTAGTAATTTAATATATCTTTCACCCACACCACCCAAACCCTGCCTGCAACCTACCCCAGGGGGGTAAGATCAGCAGCAAAACGCCACTGCTGGCAGCTTGTCTCAGTGGAAGAGACAGAGAGACCGTCTGAGTTCAATAAAAAAAAAAAAGTGTGGTCAAAAAAAGCCTGGCTGGCTGATACTGCAGCAAAAACGAACAAATATCTTTTTCATTGGAAAATTCTATCAAAGTAGCTAGCAATTGAATATAGATTTGAGACACTCAGACTAGCTCTGAGTAAAACCAACTCCCCGGACAATCTCCGCAAAGAAAGAGCGTGGCACGCCATGTGCTTAAGATATAAATAGTACAGCATCATCAGGAACAGCGTCACAGAGCACTGAGTGAGAGTGGCGATTGGCTGCATTAGAAAAATGCTTAGCTCTGATAGGTTGCATTCTCATCTCCTTGCCAACCTGTCTGGCCCACACTATGACAGGGCTGTGAGGTCACTTATGACTCACAGGAAAGGGCTGGTTTTTCTTATGGATACTCCCACATGGCCTTCTCCTATTTCAAATGGTCGCTAAGAAATCACTGCGAACCAGTGGAGGATCGCCATGAATTTCATGAACCCACAAATCAAATGAATAGGGACTTATGCATTGTGGATTGCACATTCATTGAAAACTAATGTACATCCCTAGTAGCAGTTCCTACAGCATATAGTGCCCCTTTAACAGACTCTGACCTCTGACCTCTCAAGACTGCTTTTCCTCATTTATCCTGTAATTCAGCCTCCACAATGTTTTGGTGCGGGGCCATTAGAAAGCTCTGTTATCCGCTTCTCATTTCAGAAGAGGCTGAAATCACATAACTTACCTTTTTATTTGCTGTCAAGTATTATATCTCATCCTCACTGCACTGGGTTAACACGTTTTTTCCCCCAAATGCAGATCTATCAAAATGAACACAAAATTGCACTCTTTTATGTGCCATATAAATGAACAGTTAATATCTTCCACTTATAGAACTACCATGCAATAAATACTAGATTTAATTCACCTATTTTTTTTTCCCTTGTGCTCATTGAAATCATTGGTGTACTAGAAGTACAGAATTACCTCACGTCGCCACAAAAGATTTTCAAATTACTCTTATATTAAATTCAACCTTTGAGAAAAGACCTGCAGGGATGCCATATTAAAAAAAAAAAAAAGGCATTCAGTGAAAACTTTATTATCTTCTTGCTGAACTCTAATAGCATAAGTTGTTCTATGATCATAACAACCCGTACTTTGCCGTCCACGTGCAACTGCTTTGTATATGTGAGAACACCACAGTAAACACGACTCTCTTAACAGAACATTCTGAGGCAATGGCCTTAGTGAGGAGGAAGAAATGCCTGGCCCAGGGTTTCCCAAACTCGGTCTAGAAGGACACAGGACTAGATCTGATTTTTTAACATAACCGAAATACGTCAAAATAATCTGAGCCTTGTCCCAAAGCATATGCATGCTTAGTTTATGAGGTTCTGACAGGATTTGGTCAAGGATTATGAGGACTTAGAGCTTTAGCCATCTCTATATTAGTTCATTCCATCATCCCATCTCTGTCAGACATAGGGGTGTTTGAGTTGAAAACTAGGCGTGTGCACTCACTGTTTAGTTTTGTTTTTCATTTGTGCATTTTTGTCTTTTTTATTGTTTTGTTTGTGGTTTATTTAGTTTCATTTAATTTAATTGAAATAAAATAAGCAATACAATTGAAAACAAATTTAAAAAAAAGCAAAATGGGACCCCCTTCATCTGCTAAAAAAATCCCTAGTACCTCAAAAATTAAAAATTTCAAGGCTCCTGGGCCTGTGCTGTTCATTCCCCCCAATACCTCCTACCCCATCATTGATTTTTAAATTCCGAATGAGGAAGGAGCGATCTGCAGTTGCCCCTTCCCTGCTACGCTGGTATTTCAAAATGGCACCAACTGGCCCTAAGATCAGCGCTATTTTGTTGTGCAGACGTTTGTGTATCTATACAACAAGGAGTCAGCCGGCATCAGTTTGAAATCCCAAACTAGTGGGGCAAAAGCGATTGGGAATTCCTGCCCCATTTGGGCTTTAAAGAACCAACAATAAGGAAAGAGGCAACCAGGTAGAGAAAGGTTGGCTAGGCCATTTTTTACTTTTTGCAGTGGTGGCAACGAGCAGCAAAGGGACCAGGGCTGTGGATGGTGGCTGCTCAGAGAATGGAACTTCATTTTTCTTTTGATTCATGTTCCAAAGGAAAGGAAATAAAATCACATCCCTATTGAAAACTAGTAATTAAAGATGTTGAAAGAAGAAAGTGTGCATAAGTTGATATACTCTCAAGCATATTGCAATGACATTTTTCAGTTGGCACAAACCTTAAAAACCCCAGATTTTTGCTGCATGCTGGTTTCTGTTGGCTGATGACTATGAGGTCCATATTCATCATTCTTGATCAGCTTCAGACCAAAATTGGGTAAGGTTACATGAGGGCATAACTGTAGATAATGCTGTTGGCATTAATTTCTGAGAATGTATTGTTGCCGTTGTAGAATGCTCCTCCTACTTAGCTCTTCCTCCCATGAAAATCAGGGTGCTAGTAAGCTGACCAGAATCCCAGGCACGTAGTAGCAGAAAGCCAAAGCCATCAGCAATCTCAAAATTATGAAAGATCCACGTTTTCCTTGGAGCTTCCCCTTAAACTACCTGCAAACCAAAGCAAATGGCTGGTAGAAGGACCCTAAAACAATGCTCCTGGGAAGGCTGGCCATTGCTATATGCGCATTAGCAGCTGCACAGTGTGTGCAGTGCGCTAAAAGCATCCCGTGTACTTTGGACCTGCAAGTTGTAGGGGCTCAGCACAGTGGGCATACAATCGATTATGTTATGTATACATGCGGTTCTACTTCCCTGACCTAGATGTACCCACAGGAAAGTCTCTTTTTAACTCAGCTAAAATTATGCACATCATGGGAGCCTGCAAGTAGTTTTAACCAAGCAGCACAGGACAATTTTCTGATAAGTCATTCTACCCGGGTATATACCTTTGAAGGTTGACCTCACTGTGTATTACTTTAACCAGAAATATACACCTGTTATGATTCCTGCTACCCTCCGTGAGCAGGCCTCTCACCTTTCCAGTCGTGCTGGTTTCCCCGACGTGGCTGGGGGGCCGCCGGGGCTCGGATGCTGCCAGACTCTGCCCACGCGGCCTGGGACCACCGCTGCCGACGCCTGTGCCAGGAGCCTCCGTGGTGGGCCGACGCCATCTTCATGCAGTCTGGAGGCTACGACTACCAGCTCCTCTTGCGGAAGGGAGCTGCTGCCGGGGTCCTTCCTGAGCGACAGCGGGAGGCTGCTGCCGCTCTGATGTCATCCCGCGGCCTGGAGGCCGCCCCAAAGCCTGCCTACTCCTTCCTCTGTCCTGCATGGCAGGGCACTGCTATCTGTGGTGCTATTTTCTGTTCCTGCCTGCCTTTAGGCGCCGGCTCGCACCTCTTCAGTGTACTTAAAGGGCCTGCAGCCGGATATGCCCTGGGCTCCACCTAATGACTGCTTCCTGCTTCAGCCCTATATAAGGGCCCTGTCTGCCTTCATTCAAGGTCTTCAAATCGGGTTCCACAGTCATCTGTGTCCATTGTCGTGGTCTGTGATCAGCCCATGGGCGCGCTGTGTAGGGCGCCTCATGGTACAAGGCCATCTTCTCCTCCGCAGTGCAAGCCTCCAGTAGATTTTTGCTTGTATCCTAAGTCTTGAACCCCGAGTTGGTTGAGTATCCTGTATCTTGAACCCTGAGCTTGTATCTTGTCCCTGTTTTTGGAGTCCCTTGCATTTGAGCCGTCCATGTCTAAGACTCTGTTTGAACCTGCTCCGCTTCAGCGTGGTCTGCGACCAGCCTCAGACGGCTGTGTAGGGTGCGCCCCGGTGCAGGCCTCTTCGGGATCTTCACCATGTTCCAGTCATCTACTCCACACCTCGTCTAGAGCCTGCTTCGAGCCCAGCGTGGTCCGTGACAAGCCCCGCGGGTGGGCTGTGTAGGGCGCGCTGCATCACAGCCTCAACCCAGTACTTGATCTTGCTCCTGTATACTTTTGTCTGCAGTACCTTGCTCCTGAACCTTCGACCAAAAGTCTTTGCCTGAGTCTTCGCCTATGTCTTCGCCTATGTCTACGTCCAAGAGTCTTCCATGTTCCAAGGCCTCCATCTGCCCTCATCCTCTGTCCGGCCTGCCGCCTATTGCCATTATTCAGCGGCAGGTCGGAAAGGGCTTGGAATGGTCGGAAGCCTCTTCATTGACAAACATTGCGTTGCTGGTCTTCTTGGGGCATGCAGGTCCAGTGGAGGGTCAGACCTTCTATCTCCTTGTCTCCACTCCAACCTTCTTCTGTTTCTTCTTTGCCTGTGCTTGCATTGGCTCACCTCTCACTGTGCTCTCGGGGCTCCTCCCTGAGTGGCGTGGTGATCCAAGGGCTCACATCTCCCGTCAGAAGCGACCGCGCCTCCGTGCTCGCAAAAACACCAGAGTTTAAACACAAACAAGTAATTTTTAAAAGGTGCACATAAGCAAAAATATGCTTGATTTTATATTGTACCTGAAAGTACACTTGCACCATTTAAAATATCCCTATGTGTGGGAGTCTTTATGCACATACTCACAAATGACGAGAGAGAGAGAGAATCGCTTTTAAAGGACCAATCTGATACTCTCTATATATCCCACTGTAAGAGGGGTACTTTCTAGGGATGTGAATCGTTTTAGGACGATTAAAATTATCGTCCGATAATTTTAATATCGTCTTAAACCGTTATGGAACACAATACAATAGAGATTCTAACGATTTATCGTTATAAATCGTTAGAATCGTGAGCCGGCACACTAAAACCCCCTAAAACCCACCCCCGACCCTTTAAATTAAATCCCCCACCCTCCCAAACCCCCCCCCAATGACTTAAATAACCTGCGGGTCCAGCGGCGGTCCGGAACGGCAGCGGTCCGGAACGGGCTCCTGCTACTGAATCTTGTTGTCTTCAGCCGGCGCCATTTTCCAAAATGGCGCCGAAAAATGGCGGCGGCCATAGACGAACACGATTGGATGGCAGGAGGTCCTTCCGGACCCCCGCTGGACTTTTGGCAAGTCTTGTGGGGGTCAGGAGGCCCCCCCCAAGCTGGCCAAAAGTTCCTGGAGGTCCAGCGGGGGTCAGGGAGCGATTTCCCGCCGCGAATCGTTTTCGTACGGAAAATGGCGCCGGCAGGAGATCGACTGCAGGAGGTCATTCAGCGAGGGTTCCGGCGCCTCGCTGAACGACCTCCTGCAGTCGATCTCCTGCCGGCGCCATTTTCCGTACGAAAACGATTCGCGGCGGGAAATCGCTCCCTGACCCCCGCTGGACCTCCAGGAACTTTTGGCCAGCTTGGGGGGGGCCTCCTGACCCCCACAAGACTTGCCAAAAGTCCAGCGGGGGTCCGGAAGGACCTCCTGCCGTCCAATCGTGTTCGTCTATGGCCGCCGCCATTTTTCGGCGCAATTTTGGAAAATGGCGCCGGCTGAAGACAACAAGATTCAGTAGCAGGAGCCCGTTCCGGACCGCTGCCGTTCCGGACCGCCGCTGGACCCGCAGGTTATTTAAGTCATTTGGGGGGGGGTTCGGGAGGGTGGGGGATTTAATTTAAAGGGTCGGGTGGGTTTTAGGGGGTTTTAATGTGCCGGTTTTGCGATTTTACGTTTTTTCGATTTTTCACGATATTTTACCCCCCCAAACGGCAACAATACGATTCCCTCCCCCTCCCAGCCGAAATCGATCGTTAAGACGATCGAGGACACGATTCACATCCCTAGTACTTTCAACTCAAGGATTTTTTTTTTTTGGGGGGCAGTATTACATTGGTCTGCCTAACACTGGAGGGGGGGGGGCATGATGATGGTGGTGGTGGCTGGGAGGCAGTCGTTTTCCCACTAGAAGTACTCTTCAGTGGCTGCCCCCTGTGTGGCTGCTCTCTATATATATAGGCCATTTGTCAGTGGCATCATCACCGGGGGATCTTCCTAGACTGGTTCCCCCTCCCTTGACTGCAACTTTGAAGATGGGTGGCCAACTGTTCAAATACATATGGGAAGCTGGGCTGAACATTAAAAGTCAGGTCTGGAAATCTAACCCAGGCCTTTGGCACCATACAATGACATCTGGCTAAGCACGTTCTTATTCTTCTTACGCAATTGCTGTGCAAGATAACATACCCTACATTTCAGATTTGGTATCCAGTGACGATATAAAAATATTCTTGATTTAATATATCTTCAAGCATTTTTTCTGTCTTTTTCATACAATTAAAAGCAGAAAACATGTAACTAAAAATTGCAAACAATATTTTTTTTTCAATAAACCTTCTGTTTGTTAAGCTGCCACCTTTTGAAGATGTTTCATTTGGTGCGTCCTGTGGGCACAGAGATGATTAAATTAGTTCTTGTCTTCCCTTTTCAGGCAGGTAGAATGAAAGGAAGATTCTTCCTGTTGCATTTATTGATGCAGCTAAGGTTCCCTGACTGCCAGCGAGGGAACCCAGGAGGCAAAAGGCAAAAGAGGATTACAGAGCAACTGGAAAGCCAAGTTTATTGATATAAGTCCCATGCTGAGTTTCTTGTGCATTGTATTAGCTGACGGCTGGATAACAGTCCTTTTTCTTTCAGGAGAAAACGCAGAGAAATCTATGAGAGGGAAAATGAATGGAAGACGTGCCAAAGAAAGTTTTATTGCCGCTATAAAATATACTATATCAGCAATTCCCCCAAGGCAAAAAAAAAAAAAAAATACAGAATATCCTCCCATATGTGAAACTAATAAGTGCAGGCACACAGTTATCTAGCAACAATTACCTTTTACAGTGCCTTGCACTTTAACTATATTTTACAGCCATCAAAACCCTGCATTTAATGGGCTGGTCACACATTCTTAAACTGTAAATTCAATTCATAAATCAAGGCTTTTTTTTTGTTTGTTTGTTTGTTTTGGTGGAAACGAATTTTCTGCCACCTTTTTCCGACCTTTCTTGACATACTTTCCTTCAGTGCTTCCTTGTCCATTAACACGGATACTGTATTTTCACCTCTTTCTGTTGCTTCTAATTAACCTCATTTATAGTTTGCTAGGGAGTGTGCTAATAAAAACCATTCCCTTGTGATCAGGCTTTGCACTTTTCATGTGCACCCAGACCTACATGCATGGATGTCGCTCCACTCTGATCCTAGCCAGCTGGTATTTTCCTGCTGTTTTATCCTTGCGACCATAATGGGGATGGCAGAATATTTTAATGCAGGCCAAGGACTAATAATTTGTAAAAATCTGTCATTGGATAATTCAGCTCTATTCACAAGGTTGCATTGCAGCTTTAATGCAAAAAATGCATGTTATTAGTGTAGAGACCCCATTAGAGATAGCGGGAGCTGAGGTAATAACACATGTTTTCATGAATTAACACGGAAATGCAGCTTTGTGAATAGGGCTGTTAGTGTACTGAATAATAAATGACAAGCTATTTATGAATTAAATAACTTGGGTGAAATGGATTAAATATGAAATAGAATGTATATCCAGAAGTTTCATGTTACTATTCTCCTTAGTATTAGTTGGAAAATGACTTATCAGTAACTCCATTGTTGAAAAAGATGGCACACAATATACCTCTTTAGAAATAAACCTTGCTACCCAAGGTGCACCTCTGAGCATCCTCCACCTCCAGCCAACTTCTGCACCAATTCTTTTTACATCAGTAATTAAAACATGTGAAGTGCCCTGCTTATTCTTAGAATCTTATGTAACGTGACAACTTTAAGATGAGCTGCATCAGGAAACGGGATGCTTGGCATAAACAGAACCCCCTCCCCAACTGATTGCACCACTGCTCTCTTGAGATTTTTCTTTCTTTCTTTCTTTCTTTCTTTACTTTTATATACCGGTGTTCGATTTTACAACACACTGAAGACTTCATCTGGGGGCCCTTAATTATAGTCATCATTGGAGTGCCTGAGCCCATCGTGGGAAAAAGTGCATGGTAGAGGCAGATCCTAAGCCCATCTGATATTTTAGTCGGCCTATCATATTTTTTCTGTGTAATTAGAATTAGGCAAAATTTGCATATTGTCGTAAATTTCTGGATTCTATTGTTAGTTATGCTGACATCTGTCTGAAAGATCTGAGACTGCATTGTAGAATTAGGATAAGATGGCTGCTTGAAACTTCTAAATGCCAGAGAACCAGAGGTGACATATAGCTATTTCATGTTAGGGTTTAATTAAATATATATTTCTTTAGAGGCTAAAGTTTTCTCTTATATAGAAGTAAGTAATGGAGGATGACTCAGAACCAATCTCAGGAAATATTTCTTCACGGAGAGGGTGGTGGATGCCAGAGGAGGTGATTAAGACGAAAACAGTGAAAGATTTCAAAGGGGCATAGGATAAACACTGTGGATACCTAAAGGCTAGAGGATGGAAATGAAGAAAAGAGTGTATGGGGGTAACTTGCTGGTGTGGCGGTTACTACTATTAACCAATAAGCTTTCATACTCTTGATGCAACTCCATCATTGCTCTCTGCTTCAATGGCAGGGGGAAAAGAGGGAAAAGGGGAATTAGTTTCAGACATCAACCAACAAGGACATTGAATTTTACTGTCTGGGAAAACAAGCATGGGGGTAATTTGCTGATGCAGCTGTTACTACCCTTAACCAATAAGCCTGATACTTTTGATGCATCTCTAACATTGCTTCAACTGCAAGAGGACCGGAGCAGCAAGGCTGTCCCGGGATCCCATCCTCATGATGGTGATGAAGAGGACTGGAGCTACAAGGCCATCATGGGATCCCATGCCCTTGACAGCGAAGAAGAAGGCCAGAGCAACAAGGCTTTTACGGGATCCCATCTCCGCGATAGTGGAAGTAGGAGTTTGGCTATGCCTAATGAAAAAGCCCCTGTGTGTGTAGGTGAGAATGGGAGCTTGAATGTGTGTATGTTGGTGAGAAGGGGAGCCTGGGGGTGTGTGGGGGTGAGAATGGGAGCCTGGGCATATGTGGGGGTGTATGGGGTGAGAATGGGAGCCTGGGTATATGAGGTGGGGGGGGGGGGGGTTAAGAATGGGAGCCTGGGCGTGTATCTGTTTGAGAGTGAGAATGGGAGCCTGGGTGTGTGTCTATGTATGTGTATAAGACTGGGAACCTGGGTGTGCATCTGTGTGTGTAAGAATAGGAACCAGGGAGTGAGAGTGAGAGTGAAAGCTTGTGTTTGTGATAGAGCACGTGAGAGCGAGAGCTTGTATGTATATATATATGGTGAGCATGTGAGAGTGAGAGCTGTGTGTGTGTGTATGATAGAGCATAAGAACATAAGAAATTGACATGCTGGGTCAGACCAAGGGTCCATCAAGCCCAGCATCCTGTTTCCAACAGAGGCCAAAACCAGGCCACAAGAACCTGGCAATTACCCAAACACTAAGAAGATCCCATGCTACTGATGCAATTAATAGCAGTGGCTGTTCCCTAAGTAAAATTGATTAATAGCCATTAATGGACTTCTCCTCCAAGAACTTATCCAAACCTTTTTTGAACCCAGCTACACTAACTGCACTAACCACATCCTCTGGCATGTGTGTGTGTGTGTGTGTGTGTGTGTATGGTGAGCATGTGAGAGTGAGAGCTGTGTGTATGTGTGTATGGCAGAGCATGTGAAAGTGAGAGCTTCTGTGTCTGTGTGTGTATGGTAGAGCATGTGAGAGTGAGAGCTTGTGTGTCTGTGTGTATGGTAGAGCATGTGAGAGTAAGAGCTTGTGGGGGAGATAACATGTGAGAGTGAGAGCTTGTGTGTGTATGTGTGTGTGTATAGAGAATGTGACAGTTAGAGCTGGGGGGAGGGAGAGCATATGAGAGTGAGAGCTTGTGTGTGTGAAGAGGTCTGTGAGAGAACGCATTAGCCTGTGTGTGTGTGTGTGTGTGTGTGTGTGTGTGAGGGAGGAAGGGAAGAAGACAGTTGAAGAAGAAACAGAATGAGAAGAGAGACCCTAAAAATGAATTAGGAAATGACCAAGGGAAAAGTGGGAAAAAGAGACTGGAGCCAATTGATTAAAAAATACAAAGATTGGGGGAGACCTGGAGGTGAGAGGGGTTTGGCCTTTGATTTTTCCTGCCTCCCGGTTTGACTGGGAGCCTGAGAGATTGGGGAGACCTGCCTTGATGCTCTGAACCAGCTGCATCGGCTGATTACCATCCAGAGCCGCCAGCGCATCGCCAAAGCCTTTGGGTTGCGTGGCTTTGTCCAGCTGAGACAGAGTGACAGAGGTTACTTTCTGCCCCTAAATGGGAAAGAAAAGAAAGGCAAAAATTATAACATTTTCTCCTGCTGCAGGAAGTACATGGGGGTCAATGGACAATCACAAGGACAGCAGGTTGTCAGTCCTCACAAAACCCACCTGCCACACCGCAGAGTTGGGTTTCCAAAACTTTTGCATTTTTTCATTGTATTTTTCTTCTATATGACTGGATGTGTGGTATATTGCATGTATGAGCATGCTCAATGAGGCTCAGTCAGAGTTCTAGAGGCTGACATAGGTTTTCCGTGCCGGGCTCCATCCAATGTTACCCATGTGTGAAGACTGACATTCTGTTGTCCTCGGAGAACACCTATTACAGGTAAGCAACTCCTGCTTTTCTATGGATCTCTGAGATGTGTCACTGTTGATGATCTGCATAGATATAGTTGCGATGGAGAAGGTACAAAGAAGGGCAACCAAAATGATAAAGCGGATGGAACAGCTTCCCTATGAGGAAAGGCTGAAGAGGTTAGAGCTGTTCAGCTTGGAGAAGAGACGGCTGAGGGGGGATATGATAGATGTCTTTAAGATCATGAGAGGTCTTGAACGAGTAGATGTGACTCGGTTATTTACACTTTCGAAAAATAGAAGGACTAGGGGGCATTCCATGAAGTTAGCAAGTAGCACATTTAAGACTAATCGGAGAAAGTTCTTTTTCACTCAACGCACAATAAAGCTCTGGAATTTGTTGCCAGAGGATGTAGTTAGTGTTACGGCTGTGGCTGCTGTGCAACCGCCTCACCACCAGGGGTCCCTCTAGAGCTGGCTTTCCTGACAGGCCCAGTCCATCTCCTCTGTCCACTCTATGCTCTGGGTGTGCCCTTATAACCCTGCCTGACAGTTGCCTCGGTGCTTCGGCATCGAGCTCACCTGGACTCCCTGCTCTAGCCTGCCTTGCGTGGCCTTCGACCTTGTCTTGCCTTCGGGCCTTCTGTCTTGCCTTGCGTGGCCTTCGGGCCTTCTACCTTGTCTTGCCTTGCCCTGCCTTCGGGCCTTCTGTCTTGCCTTGCGTGGCCTTCGGGCCTTCTACCTTGTCTTGCCTTGCCCTGCCTTCGGGCCTTCTGTCTTGCCTTGCCTTGCGTGGCCTTCGGGCCTTCTGTCTTGCCTTGCCTTGCCCTGCCTTCGGGCCTTCTGTCTTGCCTTGCCTTGCGCGGCCTTTGGGCCTTCTGTCTTGCCTTGCCTTGCGCGGCCTTTGGGCCTTCTGTCTTGCCTTGCCTTGCGCGGCCTTTGGGCCTTCTGTCTTGCCTTGCCTTGCGCGGCCTTCGGGCCTTCTGTCTTGCCTTGCCTTGCGCGGCCTTCGGGCCTTCTGTCTTGCCTTGCCTTGCGCGGCCTTCGGGCCTTCTGTCTTGCCTTGCCTTGCGCGGCCTTTGGGCCTTCTGTCTTGCCTTGCCTTGCGCGGCCTTCGGGCCTTCTGTCTTGCCTTGCCTTGCGCGGCCTTCGGGCCTTCTGTCTTGCCTTGTCTAGCCTAGTCTTGGTGGCCTTCGGGCCTTCGGTCTTGCCTTGCCTTGCCTTGCGCGGCCTTCGGGCCTTCTACCTTGTCTTGTCTTGCCCTGCGCGGCCTTCGGGCCTTCTACCTTGTGCTGTGTATGGTCTTCGGACCTTCTGCCCTGCCCTGCCTTGCTTACTGTGCATGCGGTCCTACGGGCCCTCTGCTCTATTGTCTGTGTGTGTTTGGCCTACGGGCTCTCTGCCCCGCTTGCGGTGTGTGGCCTACGGGCCTTCTGTGTGTGTGTGTGGCCTACGGGCCTACTGACCTGCCTTGACCCGCTTACGGTGTGTGGCCTACGGGCCTTCTGTGTGTGTGTGTGGCCTACGGGCCTACTGACCTGCCTTGCCCCGCTTACGGTGTGTGGCCTACGGGCCTTCTGTGTGTGTGTGTGGCCTACGGGCCTTCTGACCTGCCTTGCCCCGCTTACAGGTGTGTGGCCTACGGGCCTTCTGTGTGTGTGTGTGGCCTACGGGCCTTCTGACCTGCCTTGCCCCGCTTACGGTGTCTGGCCTACGGGCCGTCTGTGTGTGTGTGGCCTACGGGCCTTCTGACCTGCCTTGCTCTGCCGCCTGCCCTGACCCAGCCTAGACCCAGACACTGCTTCTTGCTGTCTGCCCTGACCCAGCCACGGTTTCCAGCCATCCCTGTCTCTCTCCACCTGGAGCCACCCCTTTGGGTGGTGTTCACTACCCCTGAACTCAGCCCAAGCGTAACAGTATGCCGAAGCCATAAATTTCCAGGGGAAGAGATAGCTCTGTGTGCTAAACCGGTGAGTCAACCTTTTTTTTTTCCCTATTACAAGATGCCTCCTTCAAAGTTTTATACCTGCAATTCCTGTCAGACCTTGAATTACCTAAGCTATCAGAACTGCCTAGCCTGTCAACTTGCTGGTCAGGAACACTGGTTGTGCAGTAACTGCAATAAGAGAAATGTCTCTGTTTATCAAGAGTGTTTAAACTGTTCTACTCCACAGCCAGGATGGTGGAAATGTTCATGTCTTCCGTGCCTTTTGCCTCCAGGCGAACCCTGCCCCCGCTGCAAAGCTAAGGGGCCATCTGTTTCTCCCAAAAGCTCAGCTAGTTCTACTACCGGGCGTTCAGCTTCTGGCCCAGTTAGCAACATTATTTCATGTAGCAGTTTGTGGATTAAGCATTCTAGCACTTCATCTCTGGACACTTTTGAAAAAACTTGCTACCAGGAAACAAGTATTAATTCTGAAAATCTTAGAACTCACCAGGTTAAGAAGCCTTCTATAACTTCCACGCTAGAGCCTCAGAAACGAAAGCTGAGAGAAGTAATTAACTCTAGCAGAGCTCTGCTTCCCACAGCTGCACTTAAGACACTAACGAGCACCTTCCCTAGACGTCCTAGAACTGCCTGTGCCCTCTCTAAGCAGCTCCTCCAGAAACAAAAGCAGGAGCTTCTGGCTCAAAGTATCAAGCCCACGGCAGTACAATCTTTGTCCTCCCTGCGCCTTAATTCTAACCTTGTTGCTCTGCCTTCCAAGCGTGCTGCATTACCCCATGAGAGGCCTGAACCTGTTCCATCACCCCGCGAGGGGTCTGAATCTGTTTCATCACCCCGAGAGGGTCCCAAGTCTGTTTCATCACCCCGAGAGGGTCCCAAGTCTGTTTTCATCACCCCGAGAGGGGCCTGAACCTGTTTCATCACCCCAAGAGGGGCCCAACTCTGCTGCATCACCCTGCGAGGGATCCAAGCCTGTCTCATCACCCCGCGAGGGGCCTGAACCTGTTTCATCGCCCCAAGAAGGATCCAAGCCTGCTGCCTCACCCCAAGAGGGGGCCAAGCCTGCTTCATCACCCCGCGAGGGGTCCAAGCCTGTTTCATCACCCCGAGAGGGGCCTGAACCTGTTTCATCGCCCCAAGAAGGATCCAAGCCTGCTGCCTCACCCCAAGAGGGGGCCAAGCCTGCTTCATCACCCCGCGAGGGGTCCAAGCCTGTTTCATCACCCCGAGAGGGGCCTGAACCTGTTTCATCGCCCCAAGAGGGATCCAAGCCTGCTGCCTCACCCCAAGAGGGGGCCAAGCCTGCTTCATCGCCCCGAGAGGGGTCCGAACCTGCTACAACGCCCGGAGAGGTGTTCGAGCCTGCTTCATCGCCCCGAGAAGGCGCCGAGCCTGCTTCATCGCCCCGAGAAGGCGCCGAGCCTGCTTCATCGCCCCGAGAAGGCGCCGAGCCTGCTTCATCGCTCCGAGAAGGCGCCGAGCCTGCTTCATCGCTCCGAGAAGGCGCCGAGCCTGCTTCATCGCTCCGAGAAGGCGCCGAGCCTGCTTCATCGCCCCGAGAGGGGTCCGAACCTGCTACAACGCCCGGAGAGGTGTTCGAGCCTGCTTCATCGCCTCGAGTGGAGTCCGAGCCCGCTGCTTCACCCCCGGAGGGGCTCGAATCGGTCCTGCTGCTGGCCCCGGAAGGATCTGAACCGGCCCTACTGACAGACTGTGTCTCTCAGCCGTCTGAAACTGCTGAACCGGTTTTGCTGCCGCCCCTGGAGGGGTCTGAACCGGTCCTGCTTCCGCCCCCGGAGGGGCTCGAACCGGCCTTGCTGCCGTCCTCGGAGGGGTCCGACCCGGTTTTTGCTGCTGCCCCTGGAGGGGTCTGAACCGGTCCTGCTTCCGCCCCCGGAGGGGCTCGAACCGGCCTTGCTGCCGTCCTCGGAGGAGTCCGAACCGGTTTTGCTGCTGCCCCTGGAGGGGTCTGAACCTGTCCTGCTTCCGCCCCCGGAGGGGCTCAAACCGGCCTTGCTGCCGTCCTCGGAGGAGTCCGAACCGGTCCTGCTGTCGTTCCCGGAGGGGTCCGAACCGGTCTTACTGACAGACTTTTTGATTCAGCCATCTGAGCCTACTGAACCGGTCCTGCTGCCGTCCCCGGAGGGGTCCGAACCGGTCCTACTGACAGACTTTCTGACTCAGCCATCCGAGCCTACTGAACCGGCCCTGTTGCAGTCCCCGGAGGGGTCCAAACCGGCCCTGTTGCAGTCCCCGGAGGGGTCCGAACCGGTCCTGCCAACAGACTTTGTTATTCAACCATCTGAGCCTGCTGTACCGATCCAGCTGCCGACTCGGGAGAAGTCTGTGCCGGCCCTGATGCCGACCCTGGAAGGGTCCGGACCGTCCCTGCTGTCGTCACAGGAGGGGTTAGCACCTGCCTTGTCGTCTCAAGAGGGGTTATGGACTATTTCACTGCCCCAGGTGGGGTTTGTGTCCCCCTTGTCACCCCAGAAGGGGTTATGGACTGTTTTGTTGCCTCAGGAAGGAATGGAACCTGCCACCTTGCCCCAGAAGAGGTCTAACTCTGCCGCCTTGTCCCAGGAGGGGTTATGGATGATTTTGCTGCCCCAGGTTGGGGTTGTGTCTGCCTTATCACCCCAGGAGGGGTTATGGACTGCCTTGCTGCCTCAGAAAGGAGTTGAACCTGCCACCTTGCCCCAGAAGAGGTCTAACTCTGCTGCCTTGTCCCAGGAGGGGTTATGGATGATTTTGCTGCCCCAGGTTGGGGTTGTGTCTGCCTTATCACCCCAGGAGGGGTTATGGACTGCCTTGCTGCCTCAGAAAGGAGTTGAACCTGCCGCATCGCCCCCGGAGGGGTCTGACTTTATTATTGAGTACCCCCTGCAAAAATGGGACCCTGGAGGAGGGGGAGGCCTTGAGGGGGGGGTACTGTTACGGCTGTGGCTGCTGTGCAACCGCCTCACCACCAGGGGTCCCTCTAGAGCTGGCTTTCCTGACAGGCCCAGTCCATCTCCTCTGTCCACTCTATGCTCTGGGTGTGCCCTTATAACCCTGCCTGACAGTTGCCTCGGTGCTTCGGCATCGAGCTCACCTGGGCTCCCTGCTCTAGCCTGCCTTGCGTGGCCTTCGACCTTGTCTTGCCTTCGGGCCTTCTGTCTTGCCTTGCGTGGCCTTCGGGCCTTCTACCTTGTCTTGCCTTGCCCGGCCTTCGGGCCTTCTACCTTGTCTTGCCTTGCCCGGCCTTCGGGCCTTCTACCTTGTCTTGCCTTGCGTGGCCTTCGGGCCTTCTACCTTGTCTTGCCTTGCCCTGCCTTCGGGCCTTCTGTCTTGCCTTGCCTTGCGTGGCCTTCGGGCCTTCTGTCTTGCCTTGCCTTGCGCGGCCTTCGGGCCTTCTGTCTTGCCTTGCCTTGCGCGGCCTTCGGGCCTTCTGTCTTGCCTTGCCTTGCGCGGCCTTTGGGCCTTCTGTCTTGCCTTGCCTTGCGCGGCCTTCGGGCCTTCTGTCTTGCCTTGCCTTGCGCGGCCTTCGGGCCTTCTACCTTGTCTTGTCTAGCCTAGTCTTGGTGGCCTTCGGGCCTTCGGTCTTGCCTTGCCTTGCCTTGCGCGGCCTTCGGGCCTTCTACCTTGTCTTGTCTTGCCCTGCGCGGCCTTCGGGCCTTCTACCTTGTGCTGTGTATGGTCTTCGGACCTTCTGCCCTGCCCTGCCTTGCTTACTGTGCATGCGGTCCTACGGGCCCTCTGCTCTATTGTCTGTGTGTGTTTGGCCTACGGGCTCTCTGCCCCGCTTGCGGTGTGTGGCCTACGGGCCTTCTGTGTGTGTGTGTGTGGCCTACGGGCCTACTGACCTGCCTTGACCCGCTTACGGTGTGTGGCCTACGGGCCTTCTGTGTGTGTGTGTGGCCTACGGGCCTACTGACCTGCCTTGCCCCGCTTACGGTGTGTGGCCTACGGGCCTTCTGTGTGTGTGTGTGGCCTACGGGCCTTCTGACCTGCCTTGCCCCGCTTACAGGTGTGTGGCCTACGGGCCTTCTGTGTGTGTGTGTGTGGCCTACGGGCCTTCTGACCTGCCTTGCCCCGCTTACGGTGTCTGGCCTACGGGCCGTCTGTGTGTGTGTGGCCTACGGGCCTTCTGACCTGCCTTGCTCTGCCGCCTGCCCTGACCCAGCCTAGACCCAGACACTGCTTCTTGCTGTCTGCCCTGACCCAGCCACGGTTTCCAGCCATCCCTGTCTCTCTCCACCTGGAGCCACCCCTTTGGGTGGTGTTCACTACCCCTGAACTCAGCCCAAGCGTAACAGTTAGTGCAATTAGTGTAGCTGGGTTCAAAAAAGGTTTGGATGACTTCTTGGAGGAGAAGTCCATTAACTGCTATTAATCAAGTTGACTTAGGGAATAGCCACTGCTATTAATTACATCAGTAGCATGGGATCTTCTTAATGTTTGGGTAATTGCCAGGTTCTTGTGGCCTGGTTTGGCCTCTGTTGGAAACAGGATGCTGGGCTTGATGGACCCTTGGTCTGACCTAGCATGGCAATTTCTTATGTTCTTATGTTCTTAAGGTGATTAAATCACCATTAGAGGACGGTGAGGGGTCTATATCTTTAGCACCCCTGAGTCCTGGTGGGGGACTGTCTTCTCCCCCTCAACCACCAGATACATCATTGGTGGGTGAGAATAAGGTAACAGATATATCTAAGGGGGTCATTTTCCAAAGCGACCGCACGCAAAAAGGGACTTTCTCATGCGAAAAGTCCCTTTTTGCGTGCGATCACTAACTGGGGGCAGAGTCGGGGCGGTGTCAAGACCGAAACAGGAGGAGTCGGGGCGGCAGCGGGGCGGACGCCGTGAAGACTTCGTGGACAGCGAAAAGGTAAGAACCCTTTTCGCTGCCAATTTCGCATCCAATAGCACCACCAAAGAGCCCGGCGGTATTAGAGAATCCAGGCATATGTTTTGTTAAGCACAGGTTGAGAAATTAGTACC
The DNA here is from genome assembly GCF_901001135.1 of Rhinatrema bivittatum. Classification (NCBI taxonomy): domain Eukaryota; kingdom Metazoa; phylum Chordata; class Amphibia; order Gymnophiona; family Rhinatrematidae; genus Rhinatrema; species Rhinatrema bivittatum. The sequence continues at coordinate 249,293,420 of NC_042623.1, read as the reverse complement.
TAGTCAAACGAATATGTCTGGTAAAGTTGTTGCATCTGTGGAAACAGGTATTCAACAGCATGTTGTAGTACCAAATAATGTTACTCTAATTGATCTTTGGAGGATGATATTCAAGCTGGATTCAAATGTATCTTTAATGAATGCATAATTGTCTTCTGTAGTTAATAATAATAGGGTATTAATTGAAGATCAGAATAAGAACATTTCTACTTTAGAGAAAGATATGGGTATATTTTCTTCAAAAATACAATTATTACAGAATTTGGAATGTATGCATATTAAGGATGGTCCAAGAAAACAAACCGGTAACCGATCCAATGTAGCGAACAGCAGAAAGATGAAAAGATGGAATCGGTGAAAAATGGACTTTATTGAAACTTGCCCTAAAGTTTCAATAAAGTCCATTTTTCACCGATTCCATCTTTTCATCTTTCTGCATATTAAGGATAACTTAGTTATATACAGTGAGATTGAAAAGTTGGAAAATATGCTGTGATCAAAAAATTTGCGGTTGGTAAATTTCCCTATAACACGACTGTTATCTCCATGGGAGTTGTTTAAAAAATTTTGAAGGAAATTTTACTATTTGAGGAAGATATGTTACCTAAGATAGCAAAGATATTTTATTTTCCCAAAAGATTAATGAGAATGGAAATGACTCAAAATGAAGAAATGATTGAAGCCTCTCGTGTGGGTATCTCCACTTTCTGAGAGGAATCAATAGATATTATTAACAATAGATCCATACTTTTTGTTTCATTTCTGTGTGAACAGGATAAAGATAATGTATTTCAAAATTTTCTTAGAAAGAAAGATACTCTATTTTGCGGACAGAAAATACAAATCTTCCCTGACATTTCCATAGTCACACAAGCTCATCGGAGACACTTTTTGTCTCTAAAAGAGAAGAAGTGGCTCTGGGAGCTTCTTTTTTTTTTATTTTCCCTGTTTTTGTTGTGTGAATTTTCAGGGGAAGAAGTTTAGATTTTCTGATCCTTTACATTTAGAGACTTTCTTATCTGATAAGAATCCAGCTCGAATAACAGAAAATGATGACCACTAAAGTGATATTTAACCCCTCTCACCTCAATAATTTTTTATTGTGTGTATGTATATACCTAATTACCTAATAGGTAGATACTATGGGTTAGTATATACTATATTTCTTATTACTCCCCCAGATTATGGGTTAAAAATGCAGAATAAGTTAATTATGGTAAAGAGTTACCTTTTGTTGCAAGTGCAGCCTTCAGGAGTCAACGGTGTGAGCTCGGCGCACGTCACTTGGCTCATAGGAGAGCGGAGCCCTTGGGCCACAGGGCAGCTCAGGTCGGGACATGAGTTGCCCCCGTGGTGAGGTATGTGTGCAGGAATGGGCGGCACAGGAGCATAGGTGGACGGAGCTTGGAAGATTGAACATAGACATGGAGACGGAGACTTGGATGTAGATGTGTGGACTTGGATGTAGACGTGAAGACTTGGACATAGATGAGGAGACTTGGACGTAGATGTGGAGATGAGGAGACTTGGACGTAGACTTGGATGTAGATTTGGATGTAGAGACGTGAAGACTTGGACGTAGACAGTGACTTGGGCATAGATGTGAAGTCGTGGAGTCTTGGATGAGGAGATGAGGACAGGAACAAGGAGTGATGAGCAAGACCCTCAGGCACCCTAGACAGCACGTGGGGCTGGTCGCGGACCACACTGTCTCCGTCGCGCCCTACACAGCCAGATGGCAGGTCACGGACCACGAGGAGAACAGGACAGGCTCAGGAAGTCTCTCAGCACAGGGTTGCAGCGACCCCTCGGATCCTCCAGAATCGGGACTAGGAAGACAAGATAAAATCTTGGAGCTTGGCAACTCAGACTAAAAACAGGGAATCTCCGGAGGCACAGGTCCTACAGAACCTGGAGCATTAGGACCTGTTGCGTTCATGCCTCTTCTCGCCCCTCGCTCCACCCTCTCTACCTAGGATGCGACTCCCTTCGGCTCTGACGGACAGTGCAGCCGCGGCTTCTCTCCGCCTCTTGGTCCTGGTTCCCCCGGGCTGGCCTGATGTTATGGATCCGCCATGTTCCTGATGTAAGGGTGCACATGTGCGCGTGCGCGCTCCAGACTTTGTACCAGCAAGGGTGCGAACCTTGGGGGCGTCCCCCCGTAGTGACATCATCCATTTGCACTTTGAAAGGTCTTTGTTTGCTAACCTCTAACGAGTTAGTAAGGACTCGTATCTACTTGGGTTACGATTCGCCAAGCTACTCTGCTCTCTCTCTTCTTGATTTCAGATTGTCAGAACGCTCAGAAGACTACTCATTGCCTGGAAGTGATTGCGGACGTGAACTCAGTGAGTTCTATTACATAGGAATTGGTACTCGCTCCACGAGGGCCTACATTCCTATTGCTCTGAGGACTCCCTTCCGTCCAAGACGTTATCACAGGTACAGAGATCAAGAGTTACATTGGCAAGATTACAGATAGGAACCGGTACTCGCTCCACGAGGGCCATTGTTCCTAGAATCTTATACAGACTTTCTTCTACTTTAGAAGCCATTTCATATACAACAATTGTGAGTTCTTATTACAGACTGTTTGTGGGAACCAGTGCTCGCCTATGGCTCCTGTTCCTGAATGTACTGAAGACTCTCTGTGGCATAGAGACCATTGCAGATATCTACTATTGTGAGTGTACCATCTTCTATCCAGTATACCCTGTCTATTCACTACTTCTAGTCTCTCTCTACAGTTCAGCGACCCAGAGATTATATTCTAGTATCAGAAGGACTTCAGCCTTGCTGGACACAGCGACTCACTACTGACACCCCTGGTGGTCCAGCTTCCAGTCTAATAAAGAACTATTATGTTTATCTCATATTCTAGCCTAGCCGGTGGTTCCTCTCAGGATCTCCTCCTGGGGGCACTGTCATCCACCATCGGCCCAGGGATTCACCAACTCCTAAGTGGCCATTTCTTACATTGCTGCTACTTTGTGGGAGTCAACCACTACAAACTATTGGCTCCACCAACACAGTATTATAAACTGCTAGCTCCTCCCCTTGGAGGAGCAGCATTGAACAGGACCAGATACATGACGGAACTTGGGACAACAAAGAGACTTGGAACATCAAGGAAACTTGGAACATTAAGGAAGACTTGGAACATCAAGGGATTGGGACATAACTGGAATGGAGTCATGGACATCCTTCTGGAATGGGGTCATGGATGGCTCTCTGGAATGGAGTCATGGACGTCTCTCTGGAATGGAGTCATGGACCTCGCTCTGGAGTAGAGTCACGGACCTCGCTCTGGAGTAGAGTCACGGATGTCTCTCTGGAGTGGACTCACGGACATCTTGGAATGGACTCATGGAGCATGGACATCAGGACATGGAACAGACATCAGGATCTGGAATCACGGACCTCAGGACTTGGAACAGGCATCAGGCTGAAGAGAACTCTTTAGGAGCATCTGGATAGATGTGAAAACAATGGAGGAATGAAGCAAAGCCCCTTTTATAGGGCAGACTTAGGAAGAAGGCAGTACTGGACATCGATGGGGCTGTGGCCACTTCCTGTCACTGGCCCTTTAAAAGGAAAGAAGAGGCGCAGCCGCGCACTTAAGGAATGCTGAAGGCAGGTTGCAGGACCCTGGAGAGTGGCCTGTGCAGGAAGAGGCAGGCCGAGGAGGCAGCTTCCCAGCCGCGTAGGCGGGCCCGGAGGCAGGCGACGTCTGTGGTGTCCCTGCTGGGTCAAAGAGCAGGGTCTGAAGGAAGGACCCAGCCGTGAGGCCGAGCTTCGTCGGCGGCCTCGCAGGGCTGTGAGGGAGGCGGCATCTGGCGGCGGTAGTAGCTGCAAAGGAGGAACAAGGCCCCGACGTCCTCCCTGCCGCGAAGGAAGCAGCAGTTCGAGCCACATGGCCAGATTTCGTTGGTGGCCTCCTAAGGCCACAAAGAGCAGCGTTGATGGTGGCACAGGGCCGCAAAGGTAAGGCCCTGTCTGCAGAACCGCGGGCAGGGGCGCAACACCTTTGTGTTTATTAATGCATTGTATTTCCTTTGTTTTATAAAGAGAAATGTAATTTCATTGGAAATTTAATAGAGAAAATTATATTTAAAAAAAAATACAAAGATCAGACAAAATGTAAAAAAATATATTTTGACATTTTAGCAATTGGAATATGTCATCTTTGGGAATGTGCATTTCTTACATTTTTGTATCTTGCTCTTTCTTCAATATTCCATTGTTCAGAGTGTTGTGCTGGTAGACCCTTAGACCAAGGGAGAGTTGACTCTACCTGTAGGGAGCAGGCCCAAAGGTCCCCATAATTGGTGAGCTGCCAAACACAACACGGAGTCTAATTTCTCAGGCTTTCTATTTTGGTTTTGTCTGCATTTTGTTTCTAATTTGTAGTCTCTTATTTCTATATTAGGTAAGGGTCGGTCTCTGTTTTGCCTGTGTATGTATGACTGAAGTGCAGTATTTCTGCTAGCATGTAGCTTCTCTGTAGTAGTCCAGCTTGTTCTGTTATTCCAGTAGGTGGCATATTAATGTTCTAGGGCTTGGTGTAGTATTTGCATTGCTGCTTTTTCATAAGGTCACTGTTATTTGAGTACTGAGAGTCAGTGCTATCATTGTATGGTATTGCAAGGTCCTAAATGTCTCTTTTTTTGCAGGAGTTTGTGTTACTTCACAAAATGTTTTATAGTGGAGAGATATTTTTTGCTGAGGTAGCACGAGAATTTGAATTTTTTTTTTCATATTGGTTGTAATGTGTATTGTCCTAGCTCTGCACCTGTTCTAATGATTAATGATATTTTATTGTAGTTATGATGATTTCTGGCTTTCTGCAAAGAGGATTCATGAAAAAATGCATTGATTTTTGTATTAATACATGATTGGTTGGATCTGTTTGTTTTCTTTGCTTTTTTACATGATATACTTGTGCATTTATAAACTGCAATAAATATAAAGTAAATTAATACAGATTGATAAGGAATTTTTAATGCTGGTAAGTGCTTGAAATAATTGAGGTAAAATGTTTAAAGTTTCATGCATGATGCACTCCTCTTTCCTGGCTCCTAGCAACAACTCCTTCCCATTCCTGTCCTGCACACACAGACAAGAGCCAGCCAAATTGCACTTTTTCTACCTTAAATGATCTCCCAGCATTCCTTTAGTTTCTTCCTCTGCTGGCTATGAAGTGATGTTCTCTGGGCAGGCTAAGCAGTACAACCCTTTTCCCAAATTGTTAACATTGTGATTGCTGGATGCTGGTACTTGCAGAATATTTGTCATTCACAGGAGAGCACACAGGGCATTTTGATGTATTTTTATATTCTTTCACCTTGGCTTTGGCGGCTTGCCTTCACTGCAGAATTGAAAACCCTTTTTTGACAGGTCTAAAACATATCACTCTGATCCAGACACAGCTCAGTCCACATTCTAAGGCTCCAACACATGATAAGCTTGTGGGGGCAGGAACCTGGCTTATACTGTAGTAGCTTGCTACATTCCACCTATGTCAGAACAACCATTCAAAGGAATGATTCTTTCAAAGCTTAAACTCCATTGATGTTAATTTTGGAATGCAGCAAGAGTCAGGAGTTATGCCCTTTCCTACTTTTTTGCAAATCCCTAGCCCAATTGCTTCAAATTGCAATTTTCCAGGATTCATAATAGGGATGTTATCACACATCCTCACTGCCAGCCTTCATGTCAGTCCCCCAGTCTGACAACATCAGATGACACTGCAGTAGTCTGTGACTTTTAAGCCCCTCACCTCTGATCCAAAGCAACTGTGGCATAGCCTCCAGCAGCATGCTGTTCCAAAGACCTGGGATAGAACTTCCTCCAACTCTGGACCGCCTTTATAGGCCTCCTAGCCGGGGGCGCTGGCTGATGATGTCACATCCTCCAGGAGTATATAAGGAAGTCTCTTGCAACCAGCCAGCGCCTCAGCACCAGGTCACCTGGTGCCCTTTGTTGAAGTCCCAAGGGCGGCTGTCTCGGTGACTTCCAAGTTCCTTACCTGCCTCACAACCAGGGCAGGGACCATTTTTAGTTGTTACCTTTCTTACCTCACAAGAGTTCTCAGTTTAGTGCCTGAGGCCCGTGGCACTCGGGGATTTCGCGGCGCGGGCTGACTTGTTATAGAAAAACACTCACAGCCTTTATATTACTCAATAATACTCTTTATTATGGAAAGCAAAGAAAAGCCAGAAGAAGAATACAAGAAAGATACAAGTTTCTTGGGAGTGGCTTGGAGTGTCTAACCGTGATGTACTACCAAAGCCTGCTCAGATTCTAAGCTACACCTTCATCCTTATATACCAACATTGCTGACGTTTGTTCTTTTTTTTTTTTTTTTCCATACTCAACTTCTTCATACTCAATCCTCCCTTATTTGGAATGGAGAACTATTGAATCTTTACCTAAACTAATGATGTCAAAGTACCGTTATCTGGTATACGCCTCCCATTCCGTGTTCAGTAGCTAGGCCTTGAGCTGGAGACCATTCTCTACACAAACTGCTTCTGTTCCTCACCCAAGGTTGCCTTGCCTGCTCATAAAGACAAAATACATTCTTTTCTCTTGTGCAAAACTGTTCTATTAATTCTCATTATTTAATTATTTAATACAGGTTATTATCATTCCCCTCTTGAAGAATTAGCGCTACTAATTCTTCACTCTGGATGGCCCACACCTGGCTGTCTTAGGTTGTCCAGCACTGCCCATCCTAGTGGTGGGCTTACCAGTCATTGCCTTAGCATACTGTTTCTACCACCGGGTTTACATAGGGGATTCTGTATCAGGAGCACATGGCTCTGCATATTGGGTTTGCACAGCGGCATAATCCGGGGAGTGAAAGGCATTCTTGGTCAGCATGGGAGACAAAAAACATAACAGTAAGCATAGGATAAGGAATAAAACTAACAAGGCCTCGCAAATGACCGCTTAAGCTAGAGAACCAGGAAGAGAAGGTATCCCACGAGGGCACTGACAAACCTCCTTTAAAATCACTTACTTGAAGTCTGGCTAAATCTTGTATTTTTTGCATAGCCTTGTGAACAATATTAAAACAATTTACCACAATAGTTCTGAACTGTTTAAAATAGTAAGCCATGTCGGTTATACGTAGAAACAATAGTAAGTTCATCAACAGTTTGTTGCAAAGCTTTCAATGCAATTCCTAACTCATATGTCACTACATGTAATTTATTATTTATTTAGAAATTTTAAATACCGATAATCATTTGGAACATCTAACCGGTTTACAGAAAAAGTAATGTAGCCACAGGCTTTACAATAAACATCACAGGCTTTACAATAAACATAGAACATTGGATAATAATACAAATGTGAGAAGCAAAAGAACAGGGGGAGGAATTAACTATAGGAATTAACTATGTAATACTGATTGCAATCGTCTAATAGCCATTCCTAATTCAGTAGCTACTGCAGGTTGAGCAAAGGGCAACCATAAGGTATAACTAAGGGCAGTGCTGGACCTAGTTTTCATTAAGGGACAGGTAGAGTTAATATAAAGAAGTTGAATTGCCTGTTCTTCAGGAACAGCTGTGGGAACACTCCTACAAGAGTGATCGTGAGTGGGTTTTGGTAGTTAGTGGAACAATTGTTAGCATTGTCATAAAGACCATAAACAAATGGAGAAATCTAGGTAAAATGGTTCCCCCCGTGAAGAACCCAGGTCGGCCTCAAGGCCTTGCATTCTGTCACGATCGGCCTCAAAGGCCTTGCATACCTTGCAACCTTGAAGGCCTTACATTCTGTTGTGGCCTCAAGGCCTCGCGTTGTTTAGTGTGCCCTTGGGCCTCATCCCGACCCCAGGCGAACCCAGGACCGACCCGAGGGTTGACGGCGTTTTCCAGCATGGCTGGCGGCTGACTCTCTGCCAGGCCTGCAAGCTCCCAAGGCCAACACCGAGGATGTTGGAAGTTGAATGGTCCTCTGACCATTCCGAGCCCTTTTGGACCTGCTGTGAACAGCATGGAGCAGCAGGCCTGGCCTGAGGTAGAGGGCAGTCGAGGACCTTGACATGAAGACAGGACAAAGATAGATCAGTGTTGTAACAGGGTACAGGTTCTGGAACCAGGCAGGAACTATAGCAAGACTCGAGTACTGGAACCAGGCAGGAACTGCAGCAAGACTCGGGTACTGGAACCAAGCAGGAACTGTAGCAAGACTTGAGTACTGGAATCAGGCAGGAACTGTAGCAAGACTTGGGATACGAAGACATCACAGAAGACACTTGGGCAGAAGGACAATTGCAGTCTCTCAGGGCGCCCTACTCAGCCCACTCGCGGGACTGAGTCACAGACCACCCTGTCCCACTGCTCGCCCTAGACAGTCCGAAGGCTGGTCACGGACCCCGAGGAGAGCGGGACATGCGCAGGGAAGATCCAGGCAAAGAGGAACTCCAATGTCGGGACCAATGGCATCTGAAGCTCCGACGGCTGGTGGGAACAGAAGCTCCAAGCGCAGGGACAGATCCCACCTATTGGCCACTCCTAGGCCCAACAGGTCAGAAGGCCGGGAGCACATACGAAGACGCAGGGAAGAACATCCAGGAAAGCAGGAACATTAGGACATAGAGGATCATGGCAGGACATCAGGACGAAGATCAGGACAGATACATCAGGATACCTGGATGGGACATCTGGACTGGGACATCTGGATGGATCATCTGGACAGGAACCTCAGGCACGAAGACAAGACGAGACAACAAAAACTGAACAGGAAATGGACAGGAACTTCATGGAGAAGACAGGAAGGCCTGATGGAGCTCTGGCAGGCAGGAGCCTCCAGAAGGGTGACACTCCGATGCAAGGCCAAGAACAGACTGATGGAACAGCCCTTTATAGGGCAGAAGCAGGAAGTCCAATTAAAGATGGGGGTCAACCACACTTCCTGTGGCTGGCCCTTTAAATCAAGCAGAGAGGCGCAGGCCGGCGCCTAAGAAGCAGCAGGAGAACAGTGCAGGACCGCGGACAGCGGTCCTGCACTGCGCACTGAGAAGCAGGAATCGGGTAGGCAAGCTTCGGGGCAGCCTCCAGGCTGTCCCACGAGGACCCCCTTGATGGCGTCACAGCTCCCCGCTGCGAAGGCTGACCCGGGGCGGCTCTATGCCACGAAGGAAGGCAGGAAAGACCGTGGCTTTGGCCGCGGCGAAGACAAGGAGCAGGGGCGGCCTCCGGGCCGCTTGGACAAGGCTAGACCGCGGCTCCGGCCACGCAGGCAGGCCCGACATTGGCGTCCATGCCGCGTGGGGTGAAGAAGCAAGGCGTGGGTAAGTGAGTCTACTCACGGGAGGGGGCCCGCGGGCAGCGGGTCACAACAATTGTGCATGTAATAGGTATAGTTGCAAGGAATCAGAGTCGGGGAAGCAACATTACTAAGGCAAAGATAAAGAGAACCATTTCCAAGTAAATTAGCAGTGAGTGTGGGACATGTAATATCATTCAAATCCATGCATGTGGTATAGTGGGACCGGTAGGGTGATTGCAGGGATGTGATGGATGTGAGAGATAGCCTTGGGGTAGGGAGTACAAATCATGGATAGTTTAGTCTGTCCCTGAAAGGGAACTCGACTAATGGGAAGTGTAACTGTCATGGGGCATATGCACAGAAAAAAAGTACATACAATTGGATACAATAGCAGCATTATGCTCCTCAGCTGAGAGCTAATGTCTAATGTCCAATATCCTTCACGTGTGTCCAGACTGTGTCTCCTTCTAGACGAACAGTGGTGGGGGTAGCAGCAATGACTCTTAAGTATATTGGATCCTTTCAAATCTTGTAGGTAAAATGTTGTCGGTAATCCAATAGCAATAGGTAGGTAAGGAGGGTCCTCCTTGGGGCTTTATCTGAAAGAAAACAAGAAATTATTAGTAAGGCATGCGTAAGGCTGGCCCAGTATATGGGAAGATCGTCCAGCTGTACCATCTCAGTCAGGGATTTTCATGGCATGGGGCATCCTATGCAAATAAACTCTTCAGTGATTATGGATAGACAGGGCTAGTGTTGTGTCCGTCGGTCTTCGAAGGCTTCGCCCCGCTTGCCTCACCTTAATCTCGGCTCCTCCTGCTTACCTGGGCAAGATGGCTACCGCAGCGTCTACAAGCCAACCTCTCTGGTGTCCCCAGAACGGCTATGGTGCAGCCTTCCGCCATTGCTCCTCCAGGTACCTACTAGGGTGCGCGCGCACAACCCACATCTTTATACAACCCTTGGCACGAACCTCGAGGGCTTTCCCTCTTGCTGATTTCACGCCATCTGGGTATATCAGGCCTCATTGATTTGCTAGCTCCCCGAGTTAGTCAAATCTGTTCCTGTCTACGCTACTTTGCCGCTTCCATGCTACCACTGGAAGCTTTCTCTCAGCCCTTCGTGGTATCAACTAACTTGGGTACCCGCTCCTAGGGGACCCTCTGCTTTATTTCAGGTGCCTTTCAGGGAACAGGTACTCGCTCCTTGAGGGCATGCTCTCCTTGCCTCGGTGCCTGTACCTTCATCTACTATCTGGTGGAATCGCATACCAACAGCTATTCTCAGTGAGTACTCTAACCTCTCAGTCTGTCTCACCCACAGTATCTCCTCGCTGGAATATCTGCTGCAGAACCTCCTGATGTCATTGTGGAGAGAAGGGCTCCCTCTGCCGAGGTCCCTGAGACTGCAACTACAGACTACCTCACTACTGCCACCTGGTGGCTGCCATCTAGCTGTTTAATAAAAGAACATTTTCCTGTGTTTTGTGTAGCACGAGTCTAGCCCACTGCTGGGGCTCCTCATGGGGCTCCTCCCTGTGGGCGTTGTCACCTTCACAGCACCAAGGATCCACCAAAACACACATAACCACAACAGATTGCTAACTCCATGGATATGGCTCAGCTCACTGCGTTGCAGGCCATTCCAGGCATGGCTCAGCGGATCTCTGAACAGCAGACTGTGCTGGAAGGACTGACCGCTGCATTTAATCTACTGGAAAAATAATAGTGGTCTAAGTCGTTTCAATACCTGTAGTCTGTAGAAGCTGTCTTTGGTAGTTGTGTTGACCATTTTTTTAAGGTTTAGTCGATTGTCTATTATTGCCCCAAGGTCTCTCACGTGCGTGCAGGTGATGTGAGCATTGTGTGGTGAAGGTGGAGGAAGATTGTTTTCATTTGAAGAGATGAGGAGAAGCTCCGTCTTTGAGGCATTGAGGACCAAGTTTAAGCTGTTGAGTAGATTAGTAATGGATAGAAGGCAGTTATTCCAATAGGTGAGAGCTTTTGAGATTGATTCTGTTATAGGGATTAAAATCTGTACTTCGTCTGCGTACAGATAGTGAATTAGGTTGAGATCTGTAAGTAGTTTGCAGAGGGGGAGGAGGTATATATTAAAGAGGGTTGGAGATAAGGATGATCCTTGTGGTACGCCAAGTGAAGATTTTGTTAGAGGTGACTCCTTGTTATTGATTTTGACTTTGAAAGACCTATTGCTGAGGAAGGACTTGAACCAGTTGTGGGCTGATCCGGAGATGCCGATATCCTCTAGGCGATCCAGAAGGATGGTGTGGTTGACGGTGTCAAATGCCGCCGAAATGTCTAACAGAACTAATAAGAAGGAATGTCCTTTGTCTAACCCCATTATAATATGGTCTGTAAGCGAAATGAGGAGGGTCTCCGTGTTGCGTGATTTCCGGAAACCGTATTGCGAAGGGTATAGGATCTTATGGTCCTCTAGATATTCTGAAAGCTGGGTGTTTACCAGTTTCTCAGTAAGTTTGGCAACGAATGGTAGATTGGAGATGGGTCTAAAGTTGGCTAATACATTAGGGTCTAGATTGTGTTTCTTGAGGAGGGGCTTAAGAGAAGCGGTTTTTAGGCTGTCTGGGTAGCTTCCTTGAGTTAGAAGGCTGTTAATAATATTTGTTAGAGGTCCTGAGATCGTGTTTGGGATGAGAAGCAGGAGTCTCGATGGGATATTATCGGCCGGATGACTAGCTGGTTTCTGTCTTTTTAGAAGGGATTCAATCTCTTTGGTGGAGATTAATTCGAAGCTGTCAAACTTGGGTTTAAAAAAGGAATTGAAATTCTCGTCTGATTTGAGAGGTGTTGTATTTGGAGGAAGGAGGGCGAGAGTATTTAGAATCTTCAGTTGAAAAAATGTGGCGAGTTCATTAGCCTTGGATAGCGCTTGTTCATCTGGAATAGGTGGCGGGGTTGATTTGGTTTTTTGTGTTACGTAAGCAAATAGGGCCTGGGCGTCGTACTGGTAGTGGTGTATTTTGTTGGCGTAGTATTCCTTCTTTTTTTGTAGTATGCAGGTCCTATAGCGATGCAAGAATCCCTTGTATGCTGAAAGGGTAGTTGAATTGGGGGGTTTTCGCCATCTATTTTCTTTATGGCGTAAGTCTTGTTTCATCTGTTTTAGTTCGGTGCTGAACCAAGGTTGATTTCCCTTTTTTTTGGATTGATTGTTTTGGAGGTTATTGGGCACCATTTGTTTGCAACTACTTCAGTAATTTTTTGCCAGGAAGATAGAGCTGAGTCGGGATTAGATAGGTCCAGGTTGGAGAGTTCCTTGGAGAGCTGCTCGCTGATATATCAGATGGACATGATTTCCTGAATTGAATGGTGGAAAGGTGCGGAGAGGTGTGTGTCTGTTTGCATGTGGAGAATGAAGATTCTATCAAGAAATGATCTGACCAAGGGATTGGGGTACATGTGGGATCTAAGTGCACGTGAATTTAGAGTTAATGAATATTAAATCCAGGATGTGACCAGCTTTGAGTGTGGGGCTGTTGATAGTCTGAGAGAATCCCATTGCAGTAAGGGTGGTGAGGAAGGCTTCGCAGTTCGCAGATCGGGGTAAAGCGCCTGTATGGAGGTTGAAATCACCCATAATCATTGTTGGTAGGTCTAAGTTAATATGTTTTGCTATGGATTCTGTGAGGGGTGAAGGGTCGGTTTCTAGAACTCCTGGAGGGGCGTAGACTAACAAAATTTGTAGAAGTTTTGACTTGACTAATCCTAGTTCCAATTTGGGCTCAGTCTTAATGGTGTGGGCGGTCAGTCTGAGTTCTTTCTTGGAGGCTAGAAGAAGTCCGCCTCCTCTTTTTTTGTGTCTGTGGAAGGTGAAAATGTCATATACCTGGATAGGTAGTTGGTTGGTTAAGGCTATGTCCGAGTTTTTTAACCAGGTTTCTGTGATGGCACAGATGTCTGGGTTGGCGTCCAGGAGGTAATCATTGAGGATGTGTGTCTTTTTCGTTAGAGATTGTGCATTGAGGAGGATTACTGAGAGTAGCGTGAGGCCTAGAAGTTGGTTCAAAGGTGACGTCATGATTGGAATAATTCTTTTTTGTAAGACGTTGGTGAAGTTAGGTAAGGAGATTCTCCTCTGGTTGTAAATGATTGGGATGTTGTAAGTGAACATGATGAATGAAGTTTTGGAAGAGGTTTAGTCTGAGAAATATTTTGGTTGGGACTGGATACGGACTGGTGAGAGTCTGTATGAATAAGGGAAATGTCTGAGGATGGATGAAAGAAGGTGTCTGTCTGATTGAAGGGCGGTTTGGATGATTGCTGAAAGGGTGTCTGTAAGCTTGTTGGATTGATTGGATGAGTGCTCTGTCCTCCGTAGGCGTGGGTGGTTGTTTGATCAAATGTTGATAGAGCTCCTATTCTGGAGGTCGCTAAGACTTAAGCAGAGTTTGTATTCGTTTCTCGGATTCCGTGACTTGTTTGAGTGCTGGTGTGCTAACGACGAGTGGAGGAGTTTGTCACTTTTACTGGTTAGTAGCGAGGGTACTAGCTATGCTCCCTATAGTGAACAGAGTTAGTGTAGACGTTTCACCTTACGTGGCGGAGTTGAGGATGGCACCTGGGTCGGTGTGTGGCTTCTGCGTAGAGGGTTGGACCTGGTCCTGGGGCTCTCCAAGGGGCGCGCTAAGGGGCAGGCCCCTTAGGTCGCGCTCCTTCGGGCGCGCGACGCTGCCAGTAGTGGCTTAAATTTAAAGGGATAATAGATGCCTTCTGATTGGCTGAGAGGCTGGTGCTGCGCTGGTCGGCGGGGCTTGGGTCCCAGGCGGGGCGGCGCCAACGAGGTCGGGATGACCGGCAGGGAGGCAGGTGAGCCGCGGCAAAGGGCTGGCCGGAACAAGGAGCCCCGATTTAAAGGGCTTACCTTATTTATTTATTTAATTCGGGTGTCAGTTCCTTTAGCCTGTTTCAGGCCTCTGATTGGTCTGTGCAGGTCCCATGTGGTCCGATCATATGACAGTAGGACTTGCATGTTACAGCCCCGGGCCGTGCCCCGGGCCCCCTACCTACCTCGAGGCCGGCTCAGGTCGCCGGGGATCCGTCTAGGCCTGTTCAGGCCTCTGCCGCGGCTCTCCCTCCTCGAGGGAGACGCCGGCGTTTCGCCGTGGCTGGCCCCACTCCCTAGGCACGCACACGCGCAGGGGCTGGGGATTTAAAGGGGCCAGCACGGGAAACCTCTGGGCCGTCCCTGGATGACATCAGACGCTCCAGATTACTTAAGCCCTGCTTCCTGGTTCCTTCTTCGCCTTGCAACGAGGTTCCTCTGCTCCAAGAGTGTCTAGTTGCTGCTTGTCTTGAGCTTTCGACTCCGTCTTCTGATTCCTGGCTTCTTACCCTTGTTCCGTCCACGACTCCGCTTCAGCTTGATCCTTCGGCTCCTGTCTCCGTCTTCTGATTCGTGGCTTCTGACCCTGGCTTCGTCCACGACTCCGTCTTTGGCTTCAGTTCCTGGTTTGGCTTCCTCTGACCTCAGGCTCCGACCTGGCTCCATCCACGACTCCGTCTTCCGTCTCATCCCTGGCTTGGTTTCACCTCCGACTCCCGGCTTCCGACTCGGCTTCGCTCCTGGACCTCATCCTTGGACTCCGCCGCTCCTCGGGTACCTGGTGCTCACTGGCCCCGAAGATTCTCCTAAGTCCCAGCAGCCGGGCTCCTACAGGCTCCTCCCGAGGGAGTACCGGCTTCTAGGGATGTGCAGACAAAATGTTTATGTTCATAAGTCCATAAGTCGAAAAGGGGGGTCAATGTCGGTCAATATGGACATATGGAGAATTCCATAAGTTGAGTCTATGTCCATACGTGCACCGGTTCCCTAAATAAAAATTTAAACCCCTCACCCTCCTTAATCCCCCCCCCAAGACTTACCAAAATTCCCTGATGGTCCAGCGGGGAGTCAGGAAGCCATTCCTCTATTCCTTTGCGAGGAGCACGTGACGTCCGCGTCACGTCGTCCACCGCGGTTCCGCTCCCGGACACAAACGGAACTTTGGGGGGGCCTCCTGACCTCCCCAAGCTGGCCAAAAGTTCCGTTTGTGTCCAAGGAGGGGTCCGGGAGCGGAACCGCGGTGGACCACGTGACGGCCGCGTCACTCCGACGTGACGCGGACGTCACGTGCTCCTCGCAAAGGAATAGAATAATGGCTTCCTGACTCCCCGCTGGACCACCAGGGAGTTTTGGTAAGTCTTGGGGGGGATTAAGGAGGGTGAGGGGTTTAAATTTTTATTTAGGATCAACGATCGCGATTTCCAACGTATTCAACATAGCTATGTTGAATAAGTTGGAAATCCGATCGTTTTCGCCTCATCACTTTTTTAAGTTAAAAAAAAAAGAAGTAGCGTTTTACATATAAGTTCAAAACGAATGCACACCCCTACCGGCTTCCAGGGTGAATCTCCAAAAGTCCCAGCGGCTGGACTTCTACGGGCTCCTCCCGGGGGAGTACCGGTCTCCAGGGTGAAGACTCGTCAGTCACCAGGGCCCAACGTTGTCCGTCCTTGGTCGCATAGGACTCCACCTTGTTCCAGGGCCGAGGCCTTCCTTGAGTCCTCCGAGCTGCCTCCCGGTTGGGATGCTTGCTGTGGTTCTCCACAGCGCACCACCCACTGTCCCGACCGGCCCAAGGGTCCACAACCACAACATTGCAAATCATCTGTCTTGCTCTAGATGGCTCTTTACAATCATCTGTAGTCCTGAGGCCAAAAACAGAACTCATCCAAGTAAGTATGACATTGCCCCAACACCAGCCTCCTGCTCCAACACCCTTCTAAAAGTATGTACATGATACGAAATATCCCAGCAGCAAACCTATTGTAATGATCCTGGCTGCTATGTGGCCTCCTGCCTGCAGAGGTCCTCAGTGAGCTGCAATCCGTGCTGCACAAGCTTGCCTCCAAGGCACATGAGGCACCACTACCATGCCTTAAAAGTCTGCCTTGCCCACAGCTCCCTGCCTCATCATCGAATCTCCCTTGCGCCTTGCTGTGGCCACTCTAGTGCTTGTGTTGCCTTGCCCTTGCCTTGGTCTGGTATTGTTTCTAGTTCTTATGTGGCCTTCCTGCTGTGTGTGTGTTTGTGTTGTATCGTGACATATCTTTTGGGCCTATTCCAGTGGCCTTCTGTTGGCTTGCTTGTCTTATCCCTGTCTTGCCTGTGTCCTGCTAGTTTAACCCTTTTCCTGTTTTAGGCCTTTTAGTGTCTTCTCTGTCTGTTCCCTGCCTTGCCCTGTACTCTCTTTCTGCTTTGTTCTTGTCTTGTCTACTTGTTGTGTGTCTGTAGTACACTCATTGTTACATGTTTTGTGGGCACTCTGCTGTTCCCTGCAGTCTATGTTGCTTGTGGCCTTCTGTACCCCAGCTCTAAATGCACCTCCAACTAAGTTCTGCTAGCCAATAGAACCTGTGGGCTCAATCCGAGGTGGCCAGTCAGGCAGAAGACCCTGCACTGCCCTGTTCTGGACTCCTGACCTGCTCCTGCTTGGGGAATAACTACCACCGGCCAATGTGGCCATGACACCCATACCAAAATAATATTAACTCCTAATCTGAAAATACTAAACCCTTTAATAAAACCGTGTAACAGCTGTCTGACCTGTGTAAGTTTTGGGTAGCTCACCAACATTTAACCTTAAACTATAAACATTTATTGGAGTTCTAGTAATCAGACCTTACCTGACCAATGCCTCCTCCAGTTATAGATTCTATTTCTCTCCTATGGCACATGGCCTGTGGGAGCTAATGTCTGCAGCCAGCACATATGTCCTTAATTTTGCATGCTCCCTGTCATGGGAGAGATCCACCATTGAACAACCCGCAGATTCCCCTTTATTCCCCTGTCCTTGAAGCTCGGATCCTGGTGCTTGTGATACATTCATTCTATCCCGCTGTTGTCCCCAGAAAGCTTCATTGCCTCCAGCTTTAAACTGTCCTGTGGCATGCTGCCTGTTTCCACTTCTGCCGGAAGTGTATTCAGCCTAAAGGGGCAGGAGTGGCCAACAGCTTGTTAAGTTTTCAAGATATCGCTAATGAATATGCATAAGAGATATTTGCATACAATTGATGCAGTGTGTCTATGCATTTATCTCTTGCATAACATATCAGGGATATTCTGAAAACATGACTAGTCATCCTTGAGGACTGGAATTGACTAGTCCTGCCATAGGATATCATGATCTTTTTTGTCCCACTGCAATGATGCATTACTGTCCATGTTTTCTCAGCCATGCATTTCCTCATACATTCTATGAACCACACAAATCACAACTTGATATCTGGGTAGTGTATAGAGCCAGTGCTTCCATTAGACAAACTAAGTGGTTGCTTACATCGCTGCTGCAACTGTTTCTTTTGGCTCATCCTTAATTGTCAGCGGGATGAACTTCTCTCCAGCAGCTGAACTTGTTCTGATTCATGCTTTGGACCCTCCTGCTGACCACTGTTCATGGAGAAGCAATACCCTTTCTTCCTTGCTGCTTCTGCTAGGCGGCTGCTCTATCAGGCCAATGCAATACCGTGCGCTGGCTGCAGTGCATGGCTCAACACGCATTTTGGATGCGTGACCCTAACCCCGATGGAAAATGGGGATTAGCGCATCCAAAACACGCGCCCAATCGTGAAAGTAGGTAATAGTGTTCATCATATGCAAATGCATGTTGATGAGGCTATTATCTATTCTTCTCATGCAAAAAAAAAAAAAAATTGTGCACCCAAGGCGTACATTTTTAATCTCAAAAACTAATGCTTGCCCGGAGCAGGTGTTAGAGGAGTCCCAAAAGTGTACAGAAAAGCAGAAAATACTATTTTTCTGTACTTCCTCTGACTTAATATTGTGCCGATATGAAGTCGTAGGAACTACAAAATTATAATGTTGTCCACCCCCGCCCCCCCCAAAAAAAGGGGGTGCCGGCAGTCAGGTTAGGAAAAGGGACGCTCAATTAACAAATGTACATTTGCCTAAGTGGCTGACAGCCACCTCTCCCAGGCATCCACTGCCGAGGAGGCACTAGGGGCATGCAGTTTCCCCCAGCGCCTCCTTTTTACCACGGCAGCCCATATGCATTTTGCATTGGGTGCCCTGGGGAGGTGGACTGGCATGTGTTAAGAGGACGGGCGCGCAATCATGAGCACCCTTTTAACGTGCGCCAATACTGCATCGGCCTGTAAGATAATTAAGTCGCCTTGTCAGCTTTTACTCTTGGTGGCCACTCAATCAACTGTTTGTCCCTTGCTGTTCTTCACCGACTCTCTTGTGCCCGCTGCATGGTTTTTCCACTTCATTATTTTTATTATTATATTTTCCCTACATCTTGTACACTTCCTTCTTGGCACCAAACCTCTGAGCCCAAACAACTAACTTCTTGTAATCCAGCCATGGCATCTCATGTGTTGGCAGATGGGCAGAGGTAATTTTTCTACATTAAAAGGTACCCGGTTGGGTCCAGCAGCAGCAGCAGCAGCAGCCTCCACCTCCCAAGCGGAGGAAAGGAAGCAAGTCCATAGCTTCCCGGTCGGTGACTTGGCAGAAAAATCACCACCGCAAATTGGGCTCTAAAAATAACTTGCGCATCCTCGGCCGGGATAGCGCGCTGCTCTTGCTTGTCCCCCAACATCTGGCGCTGCTGTAGCTGCTTCGTGAACCATAACGCGTTGAGCAGCCTTCCTCCTTCCCTCCCGCTGGCCCTGCCTTCCTGTTGTATTCGGCTTGCCCTGGCTCTACCTGGAGGCCAAGCGACTCCTTGACCCATTTTCCCCCTACCTGCCCATTCCTGCCCTTCTAGCCCACCCTGAAACAGCTGCTGTGTGATAGGGACGGCCGCCATGTTCCGACGCCCCTGCCGTCCGCGTGGATTCGGGGCTTTGCAGCGGCGGCGGCAGCAGCAGCAGCTTCAGGGCTGCGCTTTGGCAGTGTGGGAGGTGGAGAGCTCAGCTGCAGACGGGAGCTGCACACGGTGGCTGGAGGGATCTGCTCAGCTGCTTCTTTCCACAGCATCTCTGAAGTATTTTGGTTGCTGCCGTTGTTAATTGATCAGCATCTCAATGGGAATTCGCTGCTTTCCAGCAGTCCTGCGCCCAGGAATCCGTGGATAACCCTCTTGGCCAAGTTCTGAGTTCTGGTATCAAGCCTCTGGTCCTTTTTTCTGAAGGGTTATGTGATGCATATATTTTTGGCACAGTTTCAGAAAAAAAAAATCGGGATGTTTGGCGGAGCTACTGGATTTTAAAGGCAGTTCTGAACGATTTTTTTTTTTGTAGTGTATACTATAGAAGTGCATGAAGATATTGCTTCCATGTGGTCACCCTTTCTCTTAAAATTAAGCAACATCATGCATTTATGATTACCGATCAGGCGCAAAGGGATGTAAGGAAGAGGTAAGTGAGCTGCTAAGAATCGCTCTTTTCTTCCTAATTACTCGCTGTACTGTAAATAACTTTTCATTCTTTGGTTTCGGGAATTTTTTGCCTTTTTTTTTTTTTTTTTTTTTGCAAAACAATCGTGACTAATTCCCATCCTTCTGCTGCTATTGCCTTGTCTCCTTTCCCTTTTGCAGGTTGCTGCCCGGATCTCACTTTACGATTCTGATTATTATAGCAGAGCTTCTGGGTTATCCGGACTCGGGGAGATATTTAATGTTTCTCTTTCATTTGGAACCGTGTAAGACAGGAATTTGGTCTCTCACGTGTCTGATAAACAAAATCCCTTGGCTTCCACTTTTTTTATTTATTTATTTATTTATTTTGACCAGGACAGTTTCCTGAACTCTGTGGCACAAAAGCATTTCTTTGCATTTAAAAGGAAAGATCAGTCGTTAACATTCTCCAGCAAGGCATGGGCACCTGAGCAAAAATACAGACTCTAAAGGCAAATTCATTGCACTGGGACATTAATCTAACAAATATTTCCCAAAGGATCCCGAAACAACAACAGAAAGTTAGCTCTGGTTGCGAATTCACTATCAGATGGCAACGCTCCCCTTTCAGGCTTGCAAATAACTGCTCTCCGGGCTGAGGCTGTGTTTTATTACAAGGCAAGGCTCCGGCTGCCTTCCTTTCCTTGTAGGAGAGGCTTGGCGGCTTGTACAGTCCGGTGTTCTTGGCCATCCTTTGGCTATGTCACTTGTCATCCTTACGGCTTTCTCTCCCCATCTGTCTCACGCATTGCTGCCTTGGAATGGATTTTTTGCTCTTGCTCCCATGATCGGCTGAGCCCTTTAATCTCATGTACGTATGTGTCAGAGAGAGAGAGAGAGGGTAATAATGACGCTGATGTGTGTATGTGTGAGAGAGTAGGGGAAGAGGGCGCGCGTGGACGATTGAAAGAGTGAGTGTGTGTGTGTGGGGGGTGAGTGTGTGGCTGTGTGTGTGATGGGGACTGGACCATTCTAAGGCTGAAGAAAGATACCGAGCCCTGGGGGAGATGCCAGAGGGAGGGGACAGAGAGCATGCAACCCATAAACGCGAGGGACACAGAGAGTGTAGATCAGATGATGAAGGGACCGGAGACGTCTAGCTTGAGAGACTGCCGAGGCAGACAAGTGTGCAGAAGGCAGAGCTGGAGCACACACCCTGCCAAACCGCATTCCCTTTCCGGAACCCTACCGAGTGAGTTTATTGGACAAATGTTGCCCTGTTTCTCCTTTTTTCACTGCTACGAAATAACCGAGTTTCGGCATATTCTCCTTCAAACCACTGCACACTTGTATAGTCCTTGATGGAGATTTAATACTGACGAAACCTTGATTTGGATGGCCGATAAGGCTATACATTATACTCCTCGGGGATAGGAAGGTAATCCAAACATTTAATACGCTCTGCGCTGAGTGGCTCCCTTATATTTCAGCGGGGTGTCTTGTAAGAAACGCACCTGCAATGAATCTAAAATTATTTGGGCTGTGAGTTTGAAGTGGAAATAATTCTTTCCAGAAATAGCTGTGTCGTGGTATTTTTACAGTACGAAAAGAGAGGGATTCTGCATAGGATCCTCTAGCATTAATTAAAAACAAAACAAAACTGTTCTCCATGGGCATGTTGTGGCCGTTTAGCACAGTGGTTCTTAAACCCAGTCCTCCCGACAGATTCAGCCACGCAGGGTTTTCAGGGCATCCGCATGAATATGCATGAGATAGATTTGCATGCAATGGAGGCAGTGAATGCAAATCTGTCTCATGCATATTCATTGTGAATATCCGGACTGGCAGTGTGTGTGTGCCCCGAAGACTGGCCTGAGAACCCCCGATTTTAACACATTTACAAGTTTAATTCATTTTAGGACAGGGCTTGCCAAACCTGTTTTGGAGATCCCACAGCCAGCTGGGTCTTCGGGATATTCAAAATGAGACACATTTGCATACATCGGAAATGCACGGTGTATGCTGCCTTTTTTCCCCTCATGCATATTCATTGTGCATATCCTGAAAACTCCCATTGGCTGTGTGGTCCCCAGGATACAGTTGGGAAGCCCTGTTTTAGAGAGAATGTGGAGGTCTGGAATGTTCTTGCTAGCTGACTGTAGAATATTCTCTGTTCTATATCAACATTAACATTTTAATTCCAGAAAACTTACACTTTACTGCTAGGTTATTCTTTTGTGCACATTTTATGCTGAAAGTCAGATTACAGCCAGTATGAGTGAAATCTTCATATTATAGGTCTTTCATTTAATTTTCCTACAGTAATTAATCATTTCCCATAGATCGTTAGAAGGTTAAGCTGGCAGTGTCTGCCTGAGTCTTAAATAAACTCCCCAGTATGTTTCTCTCTTTCACTAGTGGAATGTTGGCCAGCTGAGAAATGCAATACACACTACCAGGAGATTTAGATTGCCTTTGGCAAGTGAAGTCTAATTCAATGACTTCTACTGAAGCCAGAAGATATTTGTCACTTGGGCCTTCTGATTACACACAGTATTTTGATTAAATAAATAAGTCCAATTTGTTTTCATAAGTCTCCCAGTTCTTGCATTAGCTTTTCCAATCCTCTTTAATATAAGCAGGGGTTGTGCTTGCAAGAGGCGGATTCATTAAGACTTTTCTATGGTGAAAAAAAAAAAGCTTAAGTGAATGAGGCCCTCTCTCTTTCTGCTGAATATCTGACAATAATTTCCTGGTGCTGAGGTGAGAGGTTGGGGTTTTTTTTCCCTCTTATTCTTTGCTCCTTTGTAGATGCTTTATTATCCTTAAATTGGATTTCTTTCCTTCTCATTGTTGAAAAATAAAATAAAACTGAAGGTTACTCTGCTCTAATGAGACAGTTCATTCTACAGAAGAAATAATTAGATCTGATTATTAGATTGGAAGTTACAAGATTGCAGGATTTGAAGTTATTCTTCAATTGTTGTGATAATTTCAGAGTAATTTTGCTTTCAGTAGAAAATAGAATTGCATTTATGTGTTCCTTCACAGTATTTGTATTTAATATACCACACACCTCGTTTAATTGAGGCTGCCTCTAATGATATTGACTTATCATTTATGGTAGAAGAAACATCATTACAAGTATAGATTGAATTCATCCTATGTATCTGTGAGCCACTTTCTATTGAACATAACACATTTGTAGATGAAACTGAATTCTTAAACAAAACATGCTTTGTTGATTTTCTGTGAGATTGATACTGAGTAGGACCTCATCCACTTGGGCTGTCTTCCATTTCATGCCTTTAGTAGGATTCTGCTGCCTCAGTTCTGCAAATGATTGAGTATCTTCAGATTATTTCAAGATAAGTCAATCTGCAGTATTTTTTTTTCCCTGAGCTGCAAAAATGATATTTGAGTTAATGTGGAATGTATTTGACCTGATTCTGCTGAGGTATCTTCTTGTGCTTCATTTTTTTGCATACCATTGAAATTTGGAATGTGAAGGCTGGAGAAATTATTTTATGCATTGTGTGATGGCACAGAGAAATTTTTATCTTGGTCTTCAAAATGATTTATTTTTCTGTAAGTTGCTTCAGAAAATTGAAAGAGATTTGTTAAAAATATGTTTTAGCCTGGATGTTCTATGAAGGGAAACCATGCAAATTTGTTGTTATATTTCTAGTATTAATAATATGTTTCTCAGTATTCTAGTGTTGACGTACTTGAAGAATCAACCAATTTGGTATCGCTATGTGTACTATAACCCTGTTTTTTTTACATTTGATTCTTTTTGAAGAGACTGTAACGGGAAGGCAGAGACCTTTTCTTTAACTCTGTCTTTTGTTCACCTGTAACAAAGTCACAATATTTGTAAGGCACTCTTAGTTAATATAGCTTTGGACAAGATAAGTAACAGGGCCACAAACTATCCATTCCAAAGAGTGTGCAAAATAAGTTGACTTACAAGGACCTTTGGTGGGTTACAGATGTGGGATGTAAATATACTGTATGTCAACTCTGACAACATCATACAGTTATACCCTTGCTTCAGCTTCACTACCAAAGCTTAGTGGAATGTTTAGTTCACCATAAATACAGTAATTTGTGATAATTATTCTCTTACTGTTACATTGTTGTGGTAGGCCAAGAGCAGCCAACAAAGATGCCATCTTGCAATTAACTACAGTTACTACAGGGATAGCCAGAGAGGTAGTGGGTCAATTATCAAAGTGGCATCTCCCAAATTGACAGTTACATCTAAGCAAATGCTAGAAGGTCATAGGTTAACCCAGTAATTTATTACCTTATGGAGAACATTACTGATCTAGATGTATGGCAAATGAAATAAGGTTGTACAGATAAGATACAATTTGGTGTTTTCCTCTCATTGCTGTATTAGCATACCAAATATTATGTAACAGATCAAAAGAAGATAATACAGTTTTGTCCATAAGGCATCCATAAATTCACTCCAAAGATCAAACAAGTAATTAATTGAATCTATTAAAGGAAACTTCAAATGAAATATAGGTTTTTGCTTTTCCATAGATTTGCAGCTTCCAGTCAAATCTAGCTATCTTTATCTTTCCAAAACATGAAAGTGACAAGACAATTATAGTTTTTTGATATTTAAAATGGATAAAGTATGTTCATATACAATGCAGAGAGAGGGAAACAAACAAATTTAATACTAAGATATTCTGATGGATGACTTAAAATGTACAGTGTACCAAAGTCTACAATGAGATCATAATGAACTGTATGAAGAATGGTAATTTTAATAGCACATAAGTCCATTTATCTTAAATAATATAGAATCACTTTAGAGGCAATGAAATGAAAACTTTATTTTCTTGTAGCATTATGGGACTTATTTACAAAACTGTATTATTTGTAGCACATGATTTGCTAAACTGTGGTATTGAGTACTGCAGTTTAGTGAATTTCATGGTAAATTTCCATGTATTAATGAGGATATGTGCCTGATTTTTAGATTTTGCTTTTTGCAGCCCTTGAAAGTGGATTACATTCAGGTACTGTAGGGTTTTAATCTAAATTTGTACCTGAGATAAGGACAGTAAAGTGACTTACCCAAGGTCACAAGGAGTAACAGTGAGAATTGAGTGCTGGTCTCCTGGTTCATAGCCCACTCTGTGCTAACCACTAGGCTACCTTTCCACTCCACTGAGTGTGGTAATGAGGGATGACATCATCCTATCCTAGAACCATTTTAATAAAGAGGCCACAAGGTTGTCTAAAATACTCCCCAAAAAATCTCCTGAGGTCTATTGGTCTCCCCTGTAACCTTATTCAGTCCCTACATTTAGTGACCCCCCCTTGGATTAATCCCCTCTCTTTTAGGAAAGCCCTACCCCCTGGAAAGCAACTCCCCTTTCTGACCCATCACCACCCCTCCCAAGCTTACTGTTTAATCCCTGGGGGTCTAGTGGAGACAGGAATGATCCTCACTTGCTCTTACCATACAGGCACATTTTCCAAAATGGCTCAGGATGATCCCAGTCCCTCCTTTACCTTAATCATGTGACTGGGGCAAATGAGCAATTGATGGGGGGGAATCAGCTGGTGCCATTTTAAAAGATGGCACCATCAGGGCAGGAATGAATGGGATCACTCCTGTCCATTCTAGACCCCAGGTATTGAGAAGTAAGCTTGGAGGAGTTTGGAGGGTGGAGGTAGGAAAAAGGGGACTTTAATTACTAGGTGGCAGGGCTTTTCTAAATGAGGGGGGCTGCTTTCACTAAATGAAGGACTTGAGAATGGGTGCAGGGGGAGGGAAGTAATGCCCCAGCAATGTTTGGATGGGGTTGGTGGGGCTCTTTTAGGTGATCTTGCAGCCCCTTTACAGTACCAGTAATGCGAGCATCAGTAGGCGCATTAGTTTGTATTGCACTTACCGGCTGCGTACGCTCTGTGGCCAGCCTGCTCACCTCGCTAAGCCTTCCACTAGCTCCAGGCACATTCCCTCCATGGCCACTTCTAGCTCGCGGCTGCCTTCTACAGTCCCCCTGCGCTCCCACTCCAGACCAGGCCTCACCGCAGGGCTCGGCATCCTCCGTGGCATTAGCCCTGCACTTAGGCGCGCACGCGCGGACCGCCCGACTTCTTAAAGGGCAAGAGGCGGAACCCAGCTCCACTGTGTGCCCTGATTGATCTCTGCTTAAAAGGAAGTGGTCTGACCCCACTACCTTGCCTTGGCAATCGGGTTGATTACATTGTGATAGCAAGTTTGCCTTCCTGTTCCAGTGTCTTGTTTCAGTCTCCTGTTCCAGTGTCTTGTTCCAGTTTTCTGTTCCAGCGTCCTGTTCCAGCATCCTCCTGTTCCTTTGTCTACCCAGGTAGTACCATTCAGACTGTCTTCTCGGTACTGACCTCTGCCTGTTACTTTGACTACGTTTGATCGCCACCTGGATTTGGCCTTTGCCTGTTTCCTTGACCACGTCTGAATGCTGCCCGGAACTGACCTCTGCATTGTCCATTGACCACATCTGCATGCTGCCTGGAACTGACCTCTGCTTGTCCACTGACCATGTCTGCATGCTGACTGGAACTGACCTCCGTCTGATCACTAACCACATCTGACCACCGCCTGGAACCTGATCTTTGCCTGACTGACCATCCTCGGACTGATCACTGGTATTGACCCCTGCTTTGGCTGACCACGCTATCCTTGACTCTGGCCTTCATCCTCGCTCTTCATTCAGAGACTCTGTTCTGGCCTTCTATGGCTCCTGGACTCCCTGACTTGAACAACGACCATGCACCCTTGTTTGTGATAGGCACACCCCTGATCTTTATCTCTCGGAGATCCTGTGAGGCCCACCTAAGACCAGGCAGCCCGGGTAACCAAGCCTCCTGTGCTCCACCTCCTGGTGGCAGGTGCTCTCTGGGTCCGACCAGGGAGCCTACCAATCCTGCACCAGGTCAAGGGTCCACATCCTGGTGCAACAAGTTGCCAAGGCCATGGACTCGGTGGAATCTCCCGCCATACGGACCATACGGGGTCTGGTCGCAACTGTCCAAGAGCAACGACGAGCTCTGGAAACTAGCATCTTCGGTAGAAGGGCTTCCCTCCCAAATGCAGGACATTGCAGTGACTAACCCCGCGAGCCTACCTTCTACTCTGCTACCAATGGCATCAGTGGCTTTGCCAGCTCCTCCTCATTTCAGTGGGGATCCATGCCTCTGCCGAGGCTTCCTCAACCAGTGCTTCATGCAGTTCTCCCTTCAGCCTTCATTGATTCTGAAGGAATCCACCAAGATCATCTTCATTCTCTCACGCCTTGAGGGGAAGGCCCTGGCATGAGCTTCTCCACTGTGGGAACGTTCTGATCATATCCTCACCCAACTGTCTCAGTTCATTGCCGTCTTTAAATGAACCTTTGAAAATCCTGGTCGTCGGGCGGTTGCGGGCCATCATCTTCTCCACCTCTGTCAAGGATCAAGATCGCTCTCTGGGTTTATGGTGGAATTCCACATGTTGGCCATATAACTGGGATGGCAAGAGGACTGTCTACAGGCACGCTATCTAAAAGGCCTATCTCCCGCTCTCAAAGATGAGCTCGCTGACCGTGAGATTCACATATCTCTAGAGGACCTGGCACCAAGAAGTGAAAGCACCCCGACATCCTGCTCAATGCCCAGCACGTGCCCCAAGCCCTCAGTTGAAGGCTTTACTGGCACCACCTCCATCCACAGAAGAACCGCTGCAAGTTAACCATGGGCGTTTGTCTCCCGAAGAGCATCTTCGGCGCAAGAAGCAAGGTCTCTGCTTATACTGTGGTGCCTCTGGACACCTGCAGTAGTCTTGTCCAGCTCACCCAGAAAACTTCAAAGCCTAAGCCCGGTGGGGGTCCCGAGCTTGGGCGCTACAGTCTCTGGGCCCCAACTTTTACTTCTAATCTCCCTCTCCATGAAATCCCGTTCCTTCACCACTACTGCTCTTATTGACACTGGAGCAAGTGGCAGCTTCATCATGGACGATATCGTCAACCTCCTGAAGATTCCCCTGCAACCTCTAGAGGTGCCTCTCTACATCACATCAATCCAAAGGGAACATCTCCTTGGATGAATCACTCATTGTATGGTGGCCTTCTGCCTCACTGTGGAACCCTCATGAGGAGGAAATATCCTTGTATGTCTTGAAACATTCCACACACCCAGTCATCCTAAGGCTTCCTTGGCTCCAGGTACATGGACCCCAATTTGACTGGCAGTCTCTCCAGCTGGTTCAGTGGGGTCCTCAATGCCAGAAACACTGCTTGAAACACGTGTCCCCAGCAGTTACCGTCTTGAAGACTACGACTCTCACCGGTCTACCTGCCCAGTACTCTGACTTCGAGGATGTCCTCTCGAAGAAAAAGGCTGATACGCTGCCTCCACTCCGAAAATTCAATTGCCCTATTGAACTTCTGCCATGCACCATGCCTCCCAAAGGCAGGACATATCCACTCTCCCTTCCTGAGACTCAAGCAATGTCCGAGTATATCAAAGAAAATCTAGAGAAAGGTTTCATCAGACCTTCCAACTCTCCAGCAGGAGTGGGTTTCTTCTTCGTCAAAAAGAAGGATGGAGGATTACGCCCATGTATCAACTATCATGGGCTTAACACCATCACCTGCAAGGATCGCTACCCGTTGCATCTCATCAGTGAATTGTTTGATCGCCTGCAAGGGGCCCAGATCTTCACGAAGCTGAATCTACGAGGAGCGTACAATCTCATACGCATCCAGCCTGAGGACATTTGGAAGACCGCTTTCAACACCAGGGATGGCCACTACGAGTACATAGCGATGACTTTCGGCCTTTGTAATGCACCTGCGGTCTTTCAATGCCTGATGAATGAGATCCTCCGAGATACACTTTATTCATTTGTAGTTGTATATTTAGATAACATGGATCTTCTCAAAGGACCTGAAGTTCCATCGCACTCATGTCAGGATAGTTCTTCAATGCCTCAGAGAGAATCATCTCTATGCAAAACTGGGAAAGTGCATCTTTGAACAAAACCGTCTGCCCTTCCTGGGATATATCATCTCTGATCGAGGATTTACTATGGATTCTGAAAAGCTTCTAGGAATTTGTGACTGGCCCCAGCCAATAGGTTTCCGCGCCTTACAAAGATTTCTCGGATTCATGAATTACTATAGAAGTTTTATCGCTAATTATTCCACGTTAGCTGCCCCACTCACTGCTATGACTAGAAATGGAACCAATCTCCGGGCATGGAGTCCCAAGGCTCAAGCTGCATTTCATGCATTAAAAGAGGATTTCTGTTCCGGTCCCTGTCTGCAACATCCAGACCCAAACCGCCCATTCGTCATTGAGGTCGATGCATCGCCATAGGAGCCGGGGCAGTGTTGAGTCAGTACTCCTCGAAGGGTACATTGGTACCATGCTCCTTCTATTCCCACAAATTTTCACCAGCGGAGCAAAATTACACCATTGGAGATCGTGAACTTCTCGCTGTCAAGCTAGCACTCCAAGAGTGGCGTCCATGTTTGGAAGGAGCACAACTCAAGTTTACCATATTCACAGATCATAAAAATCTTGAACATCTAAAAGAAGCACAATTATTGAACCCAAGACAAGCCCGATGGGCGTTGTTCTTCGAACGATTCAATTTCGAGCTGCGCTACTGGCCAGTGTTGAAGAACTTCCATGCAGATGCACTTTCGCATTCCCTCGAACCAGAAGATACACCAGACTCCCCAAGACACATAATCGATCCAGCCTGTGTGTCCCTTGCAGTTACCACCACGGTACCCACCGGAAAGACAGTCGTCCCACGCTAACTGCGTGAGAGTGTGCGCCGCTGGGCCCACGACAAAGCTGGCCGGACATCCTGGCCGAGCTAGAACCCTCGAGATGCTGAGGAGGTTCTACTGGTGGCCCAGTATGGTAAAAAATTCATGCAACTAAGTTGATTCTTGTCCTATATGTGCTCAACAGAAGTCCCCAACTGGTCGACCATGGGGACCTCCAACTGCTTCCAGCACCCACCAAACCCTGGTCTAGTATATCAAGTGATTTCTTTACTGACCTACCTCCGTCTCAAGATAACACCGTCATCTGGGTCATCATTGATCGCTTCTCTAAGATGGGTCATTTTATTCCTCTGCGGAGCCTTCCATCAGCTCCAGAACTCGCCAAGTTGTTTCTGAAACACATCTTCCGCTTGCATGGCCTACCCAAGGAAATAATTTCAGACCGAGGGCCGCAATTTGCTGCTAAGTATTGGCGATCACTGTGCCAAAAAAGTTCAACATCACCCTGAATTTCACATCGGCCTACCACCCTCAGGCAAACGGCCAAGCAGAGAGAACCAACCATACGCTGAAGACCTTTCTACGGTCATATGCAAATGAGCAGCAGGATAACTGGCAAACCTGTTACCCTGGGCTGAGTTGTCACACAACACACACATTGCCCCTGCCACCGATGTCTCTCCGTTCTCCATGGTGTTTGGCCACCAACCGCACTAGCTTCTGCCTGTGCCTCTCTCCTTGCCTTTGCCAGTGGCTCAGTTCATGGCACAAACCATCCGACTCATATGGAACCAAGTTAAAGAGCGTCTAGCTCAGGCTGCCGAGTGGTCCAAGAGAGTAGCAGATACTCATCGACGGTCAGCCCCACTCTTCTGACCTGGACAAAAGGTAGGGTTGAGCACCAAACATAACAGGTTGCGATTACCCTCTCAGCACCTGGCACCTAAATTCATTGGCCCATTCCCAACTCCAGCTATCAAGATCCATGGGTGTCCACAATACCGTTCATGTTTCTTTATTGAAATCTCTCGTACTGTCATGGTCATCTCGCAGGTCTCCTCCTTCTCCACAGCCAGGCCTGCTCACCTCGCTATGCCTTCCACCAGCTCCGGGCACGTCCCCTCCATGGCCGCTTCCAGCTTGCGGCGTCTCCGGTCTGCCTGTGCTCCTGCTCTGGACCAGGCCTCACAACGGGGCTTGGCGTCCTCTGTGCGGACCACTCGGCCTCTTAAAGGGCCAGGGGCAGAAACCAGCTCCACGGCGCGCCCTGATTGATCACTGCTTTAAAAGGAATGGTCTGACCCCACTTCCTTCCCTTGGTAATCGGGCGATCACGTAGTGATAGCAGGTTTGCCTTCCTGTTCCAGTGTCTTGTTCCAGGCTCCTGTTCCAGTGTCTTGTTCCAGTCTTCTGTTCCAGCGTCCTGTACCAGTCTCCTGTTCCAGAAACCTCCTGTTCCAGCGTTCTCCTGTTCCTTCGTCTACCCAGGTAGTACCATTTGGACTGTCTTCTCGGTACTGACCTCTGCCTGTTACTTTGACTACGTTTCATCACTGCCTGGATTTGACCTTTGCCTGTTTCCTTGACCACGTCTGAACGCTGCCTGGAACTGACCTCTGCATTGTCCACTGACCATGTTTGCACGCTACCTAGAACTGATCTCTGCCTGATCATTGACCATGTCTGACCGCCGCCTGGAACCTGACCTTTGCCTGACTGACCATCCTCGGACTGATCACTGGTATTGACCCCTGCTTTGGCTGACCACGCTATCCTTGACTGTGGCCTTGATCCTCGCTCTTCATTCAGAGACTCTGTTCTGGCCTTCTCTGGCTCCTGGACTCCCTGACATGAACATTGACCGCGCACCCTTGTTAGTGGTGGGCACACCCCTGAACTTTATCTCTCGGAGATCCTGCGAGGCCCACCTAAGACCAGGTGGCCCGGGTAACCAAGGACTCAACCTGAGGGAACCCTGGGTTGCTATTGGTGAAGCTCCAGCTAGCCTCTGTCTCCTCCTATGCTCCGCCTCCTGGTGGCAGGTGCTCTCTGAGTCTGACCAGGGAGCCTACCAATTCTGCACCAGGCCAAGGGTTCACCTCTCGGCGCAACCGTTTGCTGATGCTCATGAGGGAAAATGAGCTACACTTCTTGAGGTACAGCTAACTCTCCAAGAGCAGCACAGTGCATGAAGATTTTTCACATACTGCACTACTCATTCACAAGGCAATAATTTGCATTGCACCTCGTGCGAGGCCCAGAATATAATGAGTGGAACTTGCAGTGTATTTTACAACACAGTGAATGCAGTTCACTGCTCGCAAATGCAATAGCACAACATGATAAATAGGGCCTTATCTGTGATTTGGAAGAATATATTGAGGGAATTTTCAAGGTCATCATCGAGCTGCAAAGACGGCAGGTGCTTTCTGTCTCTGGACCTTGTAACTCATTTTCAAAGAGAAGTATACACATATTTTCCTTTTGTAAATTGTCCACAGAACCAAAGTACCTGTGCACATATTCTTTCTATGGGTGAAATGAATACATGTAGATTTGAAAACCAAACCAATCTACACGTGTTATTTTCTTGCTCTGACCTAAACACACTTTTGGGAACACCTCCTTGCAGTCTAGCTAAAAGTATGTGTACTAGAGAACACTGTGCATACATTTAGCCAGATTAGTTGGATGGCAAGTTTGCTAACAGACAATTTTCCAGTGTAAATAGCTTTGAAAATTGCCCATCCTATGAGAATACATGCAGGACCAGAGAAAGAGTATTTGGCGCCCTAGGCGAACATTTGGTCATGAACCCCCTTTCCCCCGAACATAGCTATTGGCGGCAGCTCCTACATAGCACTTCCTCCTACAGGCAGCAGTGGCTCCAGCACAGCACTCCCTTCTTTGGCTGCTGTTAGACGCTTCGGCCATGGGCGGCTCCCCCTCACCTCCTCCTCTGGCGCTGGGACTGCCGTTGGGATCCGCACGGCGGCAGGGAGATGCTCCCACTGCGCGTACCTGGTCTCCTCCACTCTCGCGGTCCCTGCCGCCGAACCCGTGCCGCACTCCGCGGCAGGAGGGACGAATCCAGGTCCTCTTTTCACAGCCTCGGGCCGCAGACCAGCACTGCCGGCAGCCTGTTTCAGGCAGACCCCTTCCTAGGCGCGCGGCCGTGCCTCCTGGGTACTTTTAAAGGGCCAGCACCGATCAGATCAGTCCAACCCACTGGATGATGTCAGGAGCTGGGGATTACTTCTGGGAGCCTCCTCTTCCTGTTCTTTGACGTGGCAACGAGTCTGGTCTCTTCAGTGGTTGTCTTCTGCACTTCCATGGTGTTTTGAGTCCTGTTCCACCCTTCCTGCCCTCCAAGTCCTGTTTCTGCCTTCCGAGTCCTGTTCCTGTTCCTGCTCCCATCCTTTGGTTCCTGCGGACGGATCTTCTGGCTTCGACCTCGGTCTGGCTTACGTTGACTCTTCTGGTTGGTATTAGTGAAGCTCCAGCCGGCCTCTGCCAACAGCCCGGCTTCGCGCCTGATGGTGGGGACCTGCGGGGGTTCGCCCCCTTAGGTTGTGCCATCTCCACCTCAGTCAAGGGGTCTACACTCTCGTCCATCAGCACAACAGCTGCATTGTTTCTGGCACAGCATCCCTGTGGGCTTTGCCCTGGTGGGATTTTGCTGCCCCTAAAATATTGGTGCTCTAGACCACTGCCTGATTTCCCTAATGGAAGCACCAGCCTTGGATACACCCTAATGTCGGCATGAGGTGTTGTCAAAGATGAAATAAAGTTGGCAATAAAAAGCACTGTTAACCATAGAAGAAACATTAAAATCATAGCTGCAATCAATAATTTATTTTTCATTCAAGCCAGTTCACTAGCAACCACAAAACAGTAATTAGCAAAGAGTGGTCAATGCAATCTGGAAATGTTTTCGGCATTAGCATCCACTATATATCCTCTTTCCACCATTCAGTGCATGATATTGGGGTTATGGTGCTTTTGTATTTGTACAGATATTTAGGATTAAAGTAAAGCAACTTCTACTCTGTATCGCTCCATGGTGAGACCGCACCTTGAATACTGTATACAATTCTGGTTGCCGCATCTCAAAAAAGGTATAATTGCGATGGAGAAGGTACAGAGAAGGGCTACCAAAATGATAAGGGGAATGGAACAGCTCCCCTATGAGGAAAGACTAAAGAGGTTAGGACTTTTCAGCTTGGAGAAGAGACAGCTGAGGGGGGATATGATAGAGGTGTTTAAAATCATGAGAGGTCTAGAACGGGTAGATGTGAATCGGTTTTTTACTCTTTTGGATAATAGAAAGACTAGGGGGCACTCCATGAAGTTAGCATGTGGCACATTTAAAACTAATCGGAGAAAGTTCTTTTTTACTCAATGCACAATTAAACTCTGGAAATTGTTGCCAGAGGATGTGGTTAGTGCAGTTAGTATAGCTGTGTTTAAAAAAGGATTGGATAAGTTCTTGGAGGAGAAGTCCATTACCTGCTATTAAGTTGACTTAGAAAATAGCCACTGCTATTACTAGCAACGGTAACATGGAATAGACTTAGTTTTTGGGTACTTGACAGGTTCTTATGGCCTGGTTTGGCCACTGTTGGAAACAGGATGCTGGGCTTGATGGACCTTTGGTCTGACCCAGTATGGCATGTTCTTATGTTCTTTCTCAAGTAATCCTATATCTGGAGTAATATAATACAACATTGTAACAACACAAATTAAATTACCATTATTTTACATTTTCCAAAATGTGCCTAATGTGATGGAAGCAATATTCCCACTAACCTGTACAAGGACCTTAGACTGCCTTCTTTTCATAAATAAATAAATAATCACCTGGTGCCACTCCAGCCATTTTGTGGTTTGAACCTTGTGAGGATCATTGACTCCGCAAAACAGTGGGCCTCTACATGGTTTGAATCAGAAGGACAGCTGTAGCAGCACAAGTAATTTGAAGGCACTCTGAGGCCTCCTGTGCAGATCTGTGGGAACACTGGATGGGAGCCATTTTGTTTCACAGTTATGCCCCTGATGACTTCAACTCTGCCTAATTTCAGTTTGCATCCACCGAACAGCAACATCTTCATTCTTAACTCTTGCTGCTTCCTCTGAGCAGTGGCCATGCATCACTCTCATGCACAGTAGTAATTCATAAGCAATAAGAAATGGGACCATTTCTATGGATTTATATAGAAGTGCAATGCAATGCATATCATCACCATAAAAGGATATGGCTCTCTCCATATCAACCGGACCGTACTGTAGTTTAACAAAGAAGACTGAAAAATGAAAAGAATATTTAGTTTGGCGGCATGCTTATTAGTTGTACTGCCTTCCATGATAGCCAGGATTACAGATTAAATAACAGGCACTTGTCCTTTAAGATTTTAAAGATTTATTTATTTAGAAATTTGTTATCCGCTTATCGATGTCTCTAGGCAGTTTACAGTTAAAACATCCACAATTAAAATGCATGGAAACATTAAAACATTAAAAAGAATCACTTATACACAATCATCGTATTTCCTGAAATTTAAAGATCACTATTCCCAATTTTCTGCACAGAGACTTCCACTCATCAGCATCAGACTGACTCTTCACCTTACTACTCTATTAAAGGCCTGTTGATATTTTATTTATTTAAACATTTTTGGAGAACTTTGGCATTCATGAAGATTCAGCAACGCTTTCTATTGTGCCGTGAACACTTTCTTAGGTTTTTCTATTGGAATACATGCATATAACATGAGGATGCAGAAAACTTTGAGTGCAAAGAGCCCTGTAAAATAAGTACTGTTCACATGGAAGCCAAATAGGCAAACGCCATGTCTGAGCATGACAAAAAATACATAGTACCCTAGAAAATCAAACAGCACTTCCTAAACCACATGAACAGGTTAACTAGTTGCTCTATATTTATCAAGCATATTCTAATAATTCTGAACATTAACTGCTGGCCAAAAACAATTTTTATGGTGGAATAAGGTAGTTACATATATAGCCAAATACTGTTCCTTTAAAGGTTACTGCGCCTTTAATTTAATCATTAGTTGCCACCATCCCACTGCAAATGTGCCAGCACTTAATGCCCCCCAATAATTATAGCAAAAAGTTTATATTGCATTTAAAAATAATCATTTTCCATGTGTGTTACAAAGTAGACTTAACACCGTACCACTGTTGCCTTCAACACACCAAATTCCCAGAAAAGCCATTGAGAAAAAAATATATTTTTTAAAGTCCCATTGGTTTTCAGGGAGATGGGAGTGTTGTTTGATTTTCTAGGGTGATTTAGGGACATTCCTCGTGTGGAGATTGTTGCTTTTGAAAAAAATACACAGTATCAGCATAGTGGAATTTGTACGTATAGTAACTTATTAAAGAGGGGCAAGACTAATCCTATAGAGGCATCGTTAGACTCCATAAATATCTTATTTTTTTTTCGGCCTGGCAGATTCCTTTTGCTCCTGTGAGCAGGGCAATGGAACCGTGAATCTTTATTCAAAACTAGTTGCGGGGGAAGGTTCCCCTTATTTTTATTTTTTTTTACTTTTTCTCCCCTTCCAGATGGCTTAGTCATTGTAGCCAAAGCCTTCGGCCAGTGGCCACAAACCTTGGCTCTTTCCAGAAATGGCAATGCTTGCACCTTGGGTCTGGCCACTAGGTGTCACTTTTGTGTGATAGCCGAGATGCCCTCACCTTGTAGCTGTTAACGCTGCTTGGACAGCATCTGTACCCTGCTGCCCCAGGATTGGGAATCAAGTAATAAATGATCTTTCATGCATAGATATATGTGTCAGTATCAGCTTTTAGGTTTAGAATCAGTTATTTTCCCTTTCTGAATTGTTTGTTGTTTCTTACATGTATGGTTTCAAAATATAATTGTTTTAAAATCATTTTAGTATGACTCTAATTTTTAACCCAGTGACCTTTTTTTGCTCTACCATAAAAGTTCATAATGTCCTAACAGCTATGCCTATAATCTGTAACTAGATTTTCATGTACCCCCAGTAAATAGTCATGTAATAAGGTAAATTGGCCTGGCTACCAATTGCTCTCCTCAGAATGGTTAAAAACTGTAAGGTGAATTTTAAAAGGCCGGTGCATGCCAAAAGTGGGAGATACGTGACTATATTGGGCTAGCATGCGTCGAGCAGATTTTAAATGCCATCTGAGTATACCCGATTCTCTCACTGCGTGCACAAATGAAAAGTTCCAGAAAAGGGGCCGGGAATGAGTTTAGTCTGGGCGGGGCATGGGTGTTCTTGGATTTCAACTTCAAATTTGCGTGTAAATATTTATTTATTTATTTATTTAAATGTTTTTGAAT
This sequence comes from Rhinatrema bivittatum, assembly GCF_901001135.1. Lineage (NCBI taxonomy): Eukaryota > Metazoa > Chordata > Amphibia > Gymnophiona > Rhinatrematidae > Rhinatrema > Rhinatrema bivittatum. Next base: position 249,256,609 of record NC_042623.1, on the reverse strand, counting down.
ACCAATTGCCATTTGCACATCGTATCGGCTTACAGAGAAAACTGTACAATTAGATGATTGACAGAGAGAACAGTGCAAATTTGGGGTTTACAAAGAAACAGTGCAACTAGAATGTAGCATTACAGATACAAGCATCATATCAGTTAACAAATAACATAGCAATTATAATGTGAGGTGCACATTGATATCTTATAAGTGTAGTATAAGTAGAAAGTATTGAGGTCATACAACTTAAGAACTATGTACAACTCAAAGGTTTACCAGGATTACCTTGAGCTTATTATAATGCGGTATAAACGTTCAAAGGAGCTGTTGGCAGGGGAATAAATAAGACAGTTAAAATAAAGGGGAGATGAGATTAGGTTCAGGAGTATATAACAGGGCGTGATAGGGGGGCAGGAGAAAAAAGATAAATTAAATACTTGACAGTCAGGAGGTGGACACGTAAGAATAACATGTAAGAGGGTAACAAAACAACATGTAACATGTAACATGTAAGAGGGTAACAAAATGGCGGATAATCAAGGAATGGGGCGTTGATTAGAATGGCGATGGATTCGGAGGGGGGAAAAGAGTGCACCCTTAGTCGAAGGCCAGTTTAAAGAGCCATGTTTTAAAGTTTTTTTTTAAATTTCTGTAAGCAAGGCTCTATGCGGAGGTCAGGGGGCATTCTGTTCCACAAAGTGGGACCAGCTAAGGAGAATGCTCGGGCCCTTGTGGAGGAGAGATGTGTGAGTTTGGGAGGGGGTGTGTATAAGATTCCTTGGTAGGCTGATCTGGTGGGTCTGTCAGATTTATGAAAGCGGATGGAGTCATGTAGCCATTGTATATTTTCATTGAATAGAGTCTTGTGTCTGAGAGTTAGGGTTTTGTATTGAATTCTCGAGGCAATAGGGAGCCAGTGGAGGTCTCTCAGAATGGGAGTAATGTGGTCTTTTTTGCAAGTATTGGTGAGAATTCTAGCTGTGGCATTCTGAAGCAGTTGAAGGGGTTTGATGGATGAGTTGGGGAGACCAAGGAGGAGGGTGTTACAATAGTCAATTCTGGAGAATATGAAGGTTTGAAGAACAGTTCGAAAATCAGAGAAGTGAAGGAGAGGTCTCATTTTCTTTAGTACCTGAAGTTTGAAATAGCAATCTTTTAAAATGGTTTTAACGAATGGTTTTAAAAGATTGGGGCTGAAGCATGATTATTGCGCATACCTACGTATGCGTACAAGCGTGCGCTGGGGTCGCCTACCACGTAACGTTATTTCTGCTATGGACGACGTGTAACTCATAAAATAAAAAAAAAAATAGGCTACTTAGTGAGGTTTAGGGGGTCTGGCCTAACAGGGTAAAAGGTAGGCAAAGTAAGGGGGGGGGGGGAGGTTTAGGAAGGCCGATTGGTTAATTGGGTGAACTGGGAACGAACTGGGAAAATGGGTTCTAGCGTTGGCACGCTTATCTAGTAAAATCCCCCCCCCCCACACTTACGTGAGCAAGGTGGAATATGAGTGCACATGCGAGTCAGTATGAAATCGGGCGCACATACATGCGAATAGCTGTTTTAAAACACGCACGTGTATATGCACATATACGCAGGTATGCTTTAAAATCGCCGTGTGCATGAGGGGGTCGGCAAGCATGTGGACATGCGCACCTATGCGCGGCTCTTAAAATCTACCTCTGTGTGTGGAGTTCACAATGGGAAAACTTTTTTCTGTGTTAAAAAAGGGCTTTGCCTGGGGAGGGGGGAGCAGTGGGTGTTTAGGTCAGAGGAGTAAAATTCATGCGCAAAACAGAATTTTCACATCTTCATGTGTGCTTTTCCAGCCAATTTTTGTCTAGAGGAAAAAACATCCAAAATCAATGGGCATTTTTGTCACTAGGTACTCCACATTAGCAGATTTTCAAAGAAAAAACAATATGAGTACAAAACCTCCCACAGACTTTTAGGGCTACCAGAAATTGCCTCCATAATGAGGTCTTGTGTTCCATTCAGTACGTTAGTAATATCCTATTCATGTTGAGACAAGCAATTAAAAACACTGATAGAGCATCACAAATCTTTACATTTCAAAATATCACATAAGATCACTGAAAATCCAAATTCAAATAATATAATCAAGAAATCCAATATCTTACTTCAGGTGGCCATTTTTGCATGAATGAGTCAATTGACCATCTAATTATGCCTAATTATCAAATGATTTTCTGTTGCGTGCAACTTTTATTTCATGTACATTCATGGTGGATATTCTAAAAACCCGACCGGCTGTAGGATCACCAGGACAGGCTTGAGAAACTCTGCTCTAAAACCTTTAAGTGTAGTCTTGAGCCGGCCAGTAAGTGACGGGTTACTCTTGCATGACGGCTAGAAATCCTTTTCTCCAGGGAACAAGAACCCTACCTTGGCAGCATCCCCAGCCCTGAGTGATCCAAGGACTAGGATCTGGGGCTGGGAGATGAATCTGGATCTTCCACGTGACAGTGCTGGTAGCTGGTGTATCAGGTCATTTTAGAAAGATACCTATTATACATATATATAAATGCACAAAGAGGCTGATGCAATATTTTGTTGCAGAAAGCGGGGGCGCTGAACAGTCGGCACCCACTTTCTTAATGTGCCCCCAGGCACACACCCCCCCGGGGGCGCCATGCAATATTTAAATTAGGGGGTCGCATTACCAAGGAGAGCCTGAATGCGTTGGCCGTCCGCCGGTTAGGAAAACCGACGCTGAGTTTCTCGGCGTCGGTTTTCCTAAATGCCGCACAGCAAGGGGTTCAGGAAACGGATCCTTCCTAGCGATATTAAGTAGGAGGCAGTACAGAAAAACAGTTTTTTCTGCTTTTCTGTACTGGTTTAAGGAGCGCTCAGCTATTAACGCCTGCTCCAGGTAGGCATTAATTTCTGATCGCTAAATGTGCATCCTAGACGCATATTGTTTGTTTTTTTTTTTTGCATGGGGGTGAATAGCTAATAGTCTCATTCACATGCATTTGCATGTGATGAGCGCTATTAGATTCACTCCGCATTGGACACACATTGTAGAGGCGCTACTCTCCTTATTGCAAATGGGGATTAATTAGGGCCTATACAACCTGCATCCAACTGTGGGTTAACAGTGCGCTCAGCTGAATGCACTGTATTGCATCAGCCCCAAAGAGAGTGAGAGAGAGGAGCATTCAAACTGCGCTGTAGAACTGTAAATCCACAGGTGCTTTTTTACCCACAGAGTTTGTCAGTTTTCAAGGGGGAAGATTTCCTTTTGAAAATTGGATTGGGCAACGTCTCCATACGCATATGCACATGTGTGTAACCGTGCATCTGTGTGCAAGTGCTGACCTCTCCTGACTCTGCCCCCGTGACGGTGTGCTCTGCTTCAGCAGCGCAGAGTTCTGCTAGGTGTAATGATCCTGAAGAAAGCTGGATTATATTTTATTCAACCAGCATTTCTCAAATTTGATGAGTTACATGAGCTTTTGAAATGACATGTCACGTAATATTGGGGCACAACATTATGACTTCATTAAAGAGTGACCAGTGCAACACAGCAATCTTCAATTTCTACTTACACAAAATAAAAAATGTAGCACTAATTTATCCCAAGTAACAGAACAAAGTCAACTGGTGACATAACCCATCCAACACTTTGACAGAATAATATTCAGCCTTCCAAGAGCTTTAACCTAAGGATTATATTCCCCTTTAATATAGACATTTAGTTAATTATATTATCTCTGCTCTTACTGTTCTGCTTCTTTAACTATTTAAATTTTGTTTAATTATTTTACTATTTTATTTGTTTTGCTTCTCTTCATTTACTTCTCTTCTTTTAATTCTGGAAATGCAAATATTTTTAAATGAATATTTCTTAACTACTGTAAGCTGATGTGATATGTTCTCATGAAACCGGTATATAAAAATTAAATAATAATAATAATAATAATAATAAAGCTTGAAAAATTCAGAACCAATTAAAAAATAAACAGTTGCTGTAATTAACACAATTATATAATAGTAAAGAGGTTAAGAAAATTATTTCGTTAGCAATATAACTTGTCTACATTTGATTAGGCCATATAGTTTGGAGGTAACTTTTCTGTGGGGTGCCTAACTGGCATGCCATGCATCTACTACATATTCTGTCCAGATTCAGCGAATAAAAGATTTGTATATTTACACCATCTAAACGGTGCAAAGCTCATTCATTAGCCTACCCAGAGACTGGTTTTTTTAACTTAACTCTATGCTTGTAGTTTACTACTAAGATGCCGGCCCGAAACAGCTCTTGGAATGCCATATTTTGTAGGAAGCTAAATAGTATGCGTAGAATTGCTTTTATAGTAGGAATTTTCAGACGTTTTGTTCCATCTGGCTCATTCGTGCTCTAGGAACTGCTTGTGTGTTGGTTTGTCCTGCTTTGGATATGCTGGAGAACCACTAGAATCCTTTAAGCAAAAAGCATGCTCATACTTTCATTGTACTAAAATCCATCTTAGCAGAAATACCAGCTAATATTTGTTTATGGGGGTAAAATTGAAACACCACAAATAAATTAGCAGGCAAATTGGCATATAAATTACACATATACACATAAAGTCTGCTTTGAATATTATCCTGGCAAAACTACACACATAATTACACTTGGTGTATGTGGTTGAGTCGAGAGATTTTATGTGCATACTTTTTAAAATTTTTATTTTGATTGTTATGTGCTTAGGTCCCAGCCCTGCTCAGACTCCACCCCCTGTAATGCCTCGCCCCTATGTATATAAAAGTGCACACATTTGCTAGCTGATTTTAAAAGCACTACGTGCACCAAATCAGGGATATGCACGCCTGACTCTGCCTGGCGTATGCCGTGCAGATTTAAAAACCACGAGACTACATGTGTATCTCCTGGTACGCATGCAAATTAAAAGGTTCAAAAAAGGGGCGGGGAATGGGCAGGGCCTGGGCGGGGCATGGGCAGGCTGTTACATGAAGTATGCGCAAAAGTATTTACATGCATAAGTGCGTGCCAGAGTCCTTTACCACGTAATGTTCCTTCTTCTATGGACGGCATGTAAGTAATAAAATAAAAACTAGGTTAGTCAGTGGGATTTTAATGTTTGGGTCTACTAAGGTAAGAGGGAGGCAAGTCAGCTGGGGGGTTTAGGAAGTCCTCGCCTTTACTGGGGTGAACTGGGAATGAACTGGGGAAACAGGTAATTGCGTCGGTATGCGTATCTACTAAAATCCCTCCCACTTATGCGAGGGAGGTGGCATTTGCACAGACATGCGCACGTCAACTTAAAGTCATTCGCACATGTATGAGCCTATAGCTGCTTTTATAACAGGGCACACGTATATGCGCAGATACACACATATATATTATAAAATCCCCATGTCCATATGTGTGAGCCAGCAAAAGTGCACACATGTGCGCACGTCTTAAACTTCGCCTCATGGTGCGTATATGCATAATTTTATGCAAATATTGGTCACACTATTTTCTAAAGGGCCATTTCTGCGGGTAAAACACCACTGGACCTGCAGAAGTCCCTTTGAAAATTACCCTTCATATGTAAACATGAAGCCTTCTAGCACTGCAAGTGAAAAAGAAATGATAGTTCCCGGGTTGGTTTATATATTACAGTATGTGGTTTCTTTACTGCCTGTAGCAGACGTTGATTCTTTTCAAGTCTGGAGTCAAAGTTCATAATTACATCTTCTCGCTGATTTCTGTGATGAATGCAATAAAAAAGCTGGTTCAGTAGCTCTGTACAAGTAGTCCATGGTGCAGCATTGTTAAAAGCACCAGAGGGAGCCACTTTCCCACTTCTTGACTAAAAGAAAGCTATAATGATGGTGACTGCTTAACAACAAGAAGTGAAATGCAGAAATGTGAGGATTTTTAAAAGGAAAGGAAGCAGAAAAGAGCCTGCACGGATATCCAGTAATGGCAGGATCTAGAAACATATTTTGGCAGGCTAAAAAGAGCTTTGCATGCATGAGCTGTACTGTAGGCAGTGGCATCTTGTCCATGCTCATTATAGATGTCCTGGGCACGATACTGGGATGGGGGGGGGGGGGAGAATTCTGGACTGGTTAAGGAAGATCCACTGAACTATTCTATTAGCAGCTTGCTAAGAGACCTCGTCCAGTGAACAAGGAAACTTTGAAAACCCACAGACCAATTTATTGGGAAAGAGACACACAGCCCTTGGCATACATGCACAACCAAATGAACAACGGAAATGTGTTAGCTGATGTTGGTTTAAGTGTGGGAATTTATAAGATCCTCCAGCCAAGTGATAGACAACCAGAGGGCCGGCCAGATTAAATGGGCCAGTTGGTCTTTACCTGCATCATGTACCATGCAACTATGAAAACCAGATTTTACTATTTTTGCCAGGCTGGGATGAAATAACATGAGTTTGATTTGGAGTTTCTTGCAACTCAGTCCATATCTAGCTTTGAATCCAGTTTTAAATATATACAGAAAGAGAGTCAGGTTTTACCTGGAGTCAATATTTTTTTTTTTTTTTTTTAAATCTGCAATTGAATGTATCTCCGTTTTGATTTTATGAGACTATCCAGAAATCTTTGAATGCTTTTTTTGCATTAGGTCAGGACTGTAAATAGTCACATCGGAACTGATCAAAAAGATATAAATAAGGCAACTGTTACGCTCACCGAACGCGGTAACCCGCAGCCGGCACCACTCACCCGCCGACTCTCGCCCTCTCCGGCTCCCGGTGCCCTCATGGCAACAGCTAGCCGCTGCCGCCGTACTCCCGTCTCCAGCCCGGGCTCCCGCACTCCGCGTGGCGGCCGAGATGCCGCCGACCGCCGCTTCCATCTGGGCCCTCCCTAGGCGCGCGCCGCCTTGGCTCCTTTTAAAAGGCCAGCAGCGAGAAACCAGGCTCCGGCCCGTGATGATGACATCTGGCCCTCTAGCCTATATAAGGGCCTCCTCAGCTCCAACTGACTGACTTGGCAACGAGTTCCTAGGTTCCTGCTTCAGCGTTTCTACTTCGGAGGTTCCTGCCTCAGCGTTCCTAGTTCGGAGGTTCCTGCTATAGCACTCCTGCTTCTGAGGACCCTGCTCCGCATTCTCTACTTCGGAGGCTCTGGCTTCAGAAGTCCCTGCTTCAGCCTTCCAGCCTCAGCAGACTTCCCTTCGCTTCGGGGTGACAGCTGCCAGATCCCTGTTTTCGGCTCCGGCTCCTCCAGGGCCCCCCTGGGCTCTGGCCCAGACTTCACCTCCACCTTCTGTCGCTGGCCTTTGACCTCAGATTGGACCTGACCATCGCCTGTTGCTACCTGCCTTTGACTTCGGACCGAACCTGACCTTCGCCTCTGGCTGCCTGCCTCTGACCTCGGACTGGACCTGACCTCTCTTTCGCCTAGTTGCCGCCTGCATCGTCCATCCTGGGCCTCAGACCCAACACCGCCATCCTCTGGCCGCTCCAGGGACCAGCCACGCAGAGGCCCACCGGCCCCGGCACCCAAGGGCTCAACCTGCAGGGAACGTGGGCTGGTACTGGCGAAGCTCTGTCTGCCTCTGCTTCCCGTCTGGCCTCGTGGTGAGCTGTGGAGCTCACTATCCACAGATTGTGCCAACAACACCTCGGGCAAAGGGTCCACAAACCCTAACAGCAACTTTATGGGTTCAAGTGGAGCTGTGAGTAGCTCTGATTAATCCAAACCTATTAGGCTGTCCAGGAACAACTTTGATAATCCAAATTTCTCCCATTTGGACTATTTACATTCAAGCCTAATCAGTTTGCCCATTTCTAGTTAGCATAGCTGGGTTTAAAAAGGTTTGGACAAATCTTTGGAGGAAAGGTCCATAAACGTATTCACCAGGTAGACTTGAGGAAAGTCACTGCTTGGCCCTGGACATAAGTAACATGGAATCTCCTATTTTCTAAGATGGCGCCGGCCATCCATTGCTCCTGCCATGTGACAGGGGCCGACCAATGGCACCAGTAGCCCTTGTCACATGGTAAGGGCAAAGGGCCACTGGCGCCATTTTGTTTTCTGGCAGCCGACGGCCCGAGAGCGGGAGATCGCTCCCGGGACCCCTGCTGCTGCTGCGACTAACACTGGGCCCGCGGTCACGCTTCTCTTACAAGAGTTTCCATCAGGGATGTCATTAGCCCCATTAGTGCCCCGAGTCTCAGCCTCAGCTCTCGCGGCCATGTTCGCGGGGCCTGGATGGCACAAGGAAGAGGGTCTGTAGTTGTGTAAGTGGGGCCACCCGGCCAGAGGAGATGATGGCCGGGTCACATGGACCAAGGAGACAGGGCTGCAGCTATGTCGGCAGGGCTGTGCAGCCCAAGGTAGAGGAAGAAGCTGCAAAACCTGAGGAGGATGTGCTGCAGCTGTCTCGACCAGGCCGTGAAGCCAAGGAGGAATCAGATGCTGTGTCAGCTGGGCCCACCTTTCACCTTCACCACGGAGGCAGGAAACAATGTAGGCGCCTCCCCACATTGGCTCGGGTTGTGTCTCTCCCTTTGGGAAGTGGGCCGCCCACTGCTGCCTCACTGCTGGCTCCATGCTGCAAGCCTTCTGTTCCTCTGCTGCAGGTCCCCCTAGTCCTCGGGATGCGGCAAAAAAACAAAACAAAACAGTATCGACGAGGATTACAGCCTGCCTCCTCCCGTAGCAACAGACAATCATCTCACCGGGACCCTGTAAACCGAGGGCTTTGCCTGCATTCTCCTAACTACCAATGTGAATAAAAAAAAATAGGCTGCCACTACTGCTCCTGCACTTTTTGGAGGGTGGGTAAGGGAGAATATGTGAGTGTGTGTGACTATATGTGATTAAGCATGTATGACTAGTTTATGAGAAAATGGTGTGAGACTGAGCGTTTGTGTCAGTGAGTGTCTGAGAAAGTGTGTATGAGACTGAGCGTTTGTGTGTGTGTGAGACTGAGCGTTTGTGTTGGTGAGTATCTGACAAAGTGTCTGAGACTGAGCGTTTGTGTGTGTTAGTATGTGAGAAAGTGTCAATCAGTGAAAGTGTGTGATAATCAATGAGTGTGTGTGATTGTGTGTGCCTAAACATGTGTGTGTCAGTGAGGGTGTGAGAGAGTGTGTATGTGTTAAAATGTGTGTATATTAGAGCAAGAGGAAAACGTCTGTGCACATCCCTCACTTCTGACCATTTCAGGGCTTTTGGAATCAAAAGAAAGTATTCTGAGACATTATATTTATTTATTTATTTATTAAAGAATAGGGGATTTTTAAAATCTTTATTGGTTTTAATTGTTAGGTGTTTGACGTGTCTGCCTTTTTAAAATATTTTTTTTGGTGTTTGGGAAATGTTTTAAACATATTATATGAAATATTAATTATTGGATATTCTGTTTGTCAGCTGTTTGAAATATGTGTAGTGGGTCCCACATTCTTGGTGCTTTAGCCTTAATTAGGGGTGCAACGGGTCTGGGTGGAGTCCAGATGGAGAAGAAGAAGAATCTTCCGGGGGCCCTGGTGTTTCAAAATCTACTCACACTGGAAGTAGAAAACCTCCAAAAGATGCCAAACTGTCCAGAGATGGAGCAAAGAAGCCAATAATAGCAAGAAAGATTGATTCACATCAATGTTCAGCCATACAGTTCCCTCACTGGTGGAATAATCATCAGAGAAAAAAAATCACTTGGACTCCAAGGATGGTGTTCAAATGAAAAGCTTTACTGTAACTTAAATAGAATGATCCAAGCCACAATTCAAAAAATGAAAAACATCAAAAATATAATGGCAATGAAAATTATTGTCAGTTTGTTCATCTTGGGTGTTAGCTCCGTTCTCACTTCCCTTGCACCATTATCCATGGAAAAAATGTCCTCCTCATGCAATGTGGGATAACTGGAATGGGATTCCAGCATAAAGTCAATCACCAGATAGAAAAATATCCCCGGACACAAAAACTGCAGGAAAACAGTCCCCAAATATAAAAAAATCAAAATTCCCCTATGGGTCCAAATCCTAAACTTCTTTCTCAGCTTGGAAAAATCTCACAAGGGTCTAGCCCCTTATTTCAGAAGTGTCAGCATTCTTCTTACCCTTGCTTCTTCAGGCAGCTCAGGCACAATATTCTTAGCTCAATCCTTAGGGATACAGAGAGTCTGCTCCTCCCTTAGACCGGTCAAGTTCAGAATCCCAAAATCTCTTATCAAATGTCACTCAATGTCCTACTATGAAAGGGATGAGCAGAGGCCCACCAAAAAGTACCAGTCACTCTCCTCCTGAAGAATCTGAAAGTCCAATCTCCTTCCAATCCAGACTGCTCAAAAGTAGCTGCAATCCTGAAGGGATCTTTTTCTCCTAAGTTGAAATCCTGGGGGATCTCCTACTTCTCCAACAACTATCTTGAGATTTTGGGGAAATCTCTTGCTCCTTCCCTCATTTAATCTCTCTCTCCAACCCACTCATCCACTGAAGCATTAAGCATGCTCCTCGGGATTATATACCCAGTGCCATTCCCCCCTAAAAGGTGGGGTTTCAGCGATGGGGGGAATCCTAATTTACAAAATCCCTCCCATTAGGCCTAACTAGAAAAAATCTACGGCCCGGCCATAGATGTATTCTTTTTATCAGCATGTTTTTCTCTGTTATGATTGATGCTTTATACTTCTCAAGAACATAAGAACATAAGAAAATGCCATACTGGGTCAGACCAAGGGTCCATCAAGCCCAGCATCCTGTTTCCATCAGTGGCCAATCCAGGCTACAGTGCACGTTTGTGGCAAGTACCCAAACACTAAGTATATCCCATGCTACTGATGCCAGTAATAGCAGTGGCTATTCTCTAAGTCAACTTGAATAACTTCTCCAAAACATCTCCAAGAACTTCTCCAAACCACTAACTGCACTAACCACATCCTCTGGCAACAAATTCCAGAGTTTAATTGTGCGTTGAGTGAAAAAGAACTTTTCTCCGATTAGTCTTAAATGTGCCCCATGCTAACTTCATGGAGTGCCACCTACTCCTTCTATTATCCCAAAGCCTAAATAACCAATTCACATCTACCCGTTCTAGACCTCTCATGATTTTAAAAACCTGTATCATATAGAGATGTGAATCGGTACCGGACTCGTTTCCGGTATCGTGTTTGTAGAACCACCGCGGGAAATCTTCGTACCCGTGGTTCTGAGGGCTTTTTTTCGGCTGTCCCGAGCCGAAAAAAACCAACCTACCCCCGACCCTTTAAATTTAATTATTTAGAATCCCCCACCCTCTCGACCCTCCCCAAAGGCCAAGTCCACACGCCTAGCAATAGGCCTTACACCATATGGGTTCAAAATGTCTTTTGTAGGGTTTTGTGGCTGGCACCACAGTAGTGCATGTAAATATAGACTACATGTTATTATAAATTATGTTATAGCTCTGAAGACTGTACTTTGAATGTCCTTTTTCCTGTAAAATCAATTATAAATGCATACTTTTTAATTGTGTGTAGGGGGGGGTGCAAGGCTATATGATTCACGGAGGGTGCCTAATACCCATGCTCCGGTCCTGGCTGCACTGGTTCCACGTGGAAAAGCAGGAATCCATCTGTAACTTTCTATCAGTGGCTGTCCCCATTCTCAGCTGCAGCAGTGATGCGTGCAGTCTTCGCTATGGCTACATTTTCTTTTTTATAATCCCAGAGGAATCCAGTGGCATGGATCACTTCTGGTCCTTTCTTCCTTGGAGTAAGTAGATTGGGCAGAGCCTGGAAAACCATAGCTGTAAAAGTGGCAGACCATGTAGCACGCAGTCCATGGGGAAAGCGCTGGAGTAGTGGGGGAGGGGGCAGGAGAATTGGAGGCAAGCTACCGTCACAGAAAGGGAGGGGATGAGCCGGGAGAAAATGCTTCTGCATTGTTATTGAGGCTTCTGTCCGTGGTGGCTGGGCTCTGAGAGGGGCAGGTGGCTGTGGAACCAGTGAGTCTCCTGGAGATTGGGGGTGCTGAGAAGAGGTGGGAAAGGGTGGCTGCAAGCAAGACCGTTACATAATGACGCAGAGGGCACTCACTGGAGGAGTAATTTTTAAAGGATTTACACACTTAAAGCTGGGTTTTGCACGTGTAAATGCACTTTATGCCTGTAAGCTTTTGAAAATTGTTGCAACATATGTCATTGAATTGTCAATAGGTCTTAGATGCATAAGTGCACTGTAAGGGCCTGATTTTAAAAAGCATTTACTCACTTAAAAATGGATTTTACTCGAGTAAATGCACTTTACTCGTATAAGTGGGCTTTTGAAAATTGCTACAATATATGCCATGAATTGTCCATAGGATTTACCTGCATAAGTGCGCTTTATGCAGGTAAATGGCTTTTGAAAATTGTTACAATAGTAGTCATATTTACATGTGTAAACTGTTTTGAAAATTACCCCCTAAGGGCCTGATTTTAAAAAGCATTTACTCACTTAAAAATGGATTTTACTCGAGTAAATGCACTTTACTCGTATAAGTGGGCTTTTGAAAATTGCTACAATATATGCCATGAATTGTCCATAGGATTTGCTCGCGTAAGTGTCCTTTACTCATGTAAATGGCTTTTGAAAATTGCTACAATAGCAGTTACATTTACACGTGTAAATCCTTATGAAAATTACCCCCATAGTGCATAAATGGACTTTTAAAAATTGCTGCGTTACATTTACACATGTAATTCCTTTGAAAATTACCTCCTAAGTGAGCACATGAGCAGCAGCACAAAAGCAGAATATGTGTCTGTGTCTGAGCCACTGGTTTGCAGTGTGGTTGCCTCTTCACTTGGGGGGTAATTTTCAAAAGGAGTTACATGCGTAAATGTAGCTACTATTGTAGCAATTTTCAAAAGCCATTTACTCAAGTAAAGTGAATTTACTCCATTAAACCTGGTTTTCACTCGAGTAAATGCTTTTTAAAATCAGGCCCATGGCATGTTGTTCAAGAGCTGATTGGTTAGCAAAAGACTTTAACACCAGGTTAGGAAGCCAGGATATATATACATGAGAGAGACTATCTCAAAAGAGATAGAAACAGGATGGAAGCAGCCCAGAGAAAGGCAACCAAAATAGTGAGGGGTCTGTATCAAAAGTGTTATGAGACTGAAGGTCCTGAATATGTATGCCATGGAGGAGAGTAGAAATAGGGGTAAATGATGCAGACTTTTAAATTCCTGAACAGCATTAATGATACACAATAATAAAACTTTATCCAGTGGAAAGAAATCTGTAGAACTAGGGTCACGATATGAAACTTTGAGGGGATAGGAACAGTGTTAGGAAATATTGCCGCAAAGGTGGTGGATACATGGAATGCCTTCCTAGAAGAGTTGATGAAGTTCAAAAGGGGGCGGGATAAAGACAGATGATCCATAGTAGCTAAAGGATGGAAATGAAGAAAGGAGGTAACCTGCATGGGAGCAGCAGTTATTTCCCTAAAATAAATAAAACAAACAAACAAAAACTTGGTGGGCAAACTGGAAGGACTACTTGGGTCTTTTTCAATTTACTGTGTTAACCAGACTTGTGAGCGGCACAGGGCCAACCAGTTTAATGGATGGAAGGGGAACTGCAGTTCAGTTTGCTCATCCCTGGTCTAGGCTATGCTCTACTTATTAGTTATTTAGGAAAAATGTGGAATTTGCGTTAGAGAGAGATTTTGGCTCCAGGTCACATGACAGACCTCTCAGGTGTCAACTTGGCCTGCTTTTGGGAGCTGTTGACACATGTGCTGCACAGACAGGGCACAAGGGTGTCGGACATATAACCCGTGGGCCTATTTGGAAAAAACTCCCCTGGGCTGATATTTTCCTAGACAGCATGTTCAGATATATGAGTCCTCCACTTGAAGGATATGAACATCAGGGGTACTGCAAGGCTCTGTGCTGTCTTCTGTTTCATTTCTATTTGCATCTGTTGGGAAAGATATTGAAGTAGTTGGGAGTAGTGTATTTTATATATGCAAAACAAATTCCAGTTTTATATCCCATGTCTGATTGATGGAGTTTTTCCTGTGTCATTTTTTTTCTCAAATGTCTTGCCTCTCTTATTAATTGGTTTGGTAGTAGTAACAAGTTGGTGCTAAATCTGCAGAGAACAACCTTACTGTGGATAGGGAAGAGTCCTCCTAGGGGGAGATTAAAAGGATTTGTCATGTGAAGGGATTGCTGTACCAATTATTTCAGAAGCTAGGAATCTAAGGGTAATTTTAGATTTTAAATTAACTTTTAAAGCTCAGGTTAAAGAAGTGGCAAAAAACACCTTTCATAAATTGAAAATGTTGAAACCATTGAAATATTTGCTTACTAATGATCTCTTTCGAACACTGTTGCAGGCAATAGTATTTAGTCAACTGGACTATTGCAATAGCCTTTATGTGGAACTCCCAAATAAATATTTGTGGGTTTTACAGTGGATAGAGCATGCAGCTGCCAGATTGCTATTTGGTGCTAGCTGTTTTGAGCAGGTTACTCTACTCTTGTGCAGTCTGCATTAGAGATGTGATTCGGTCGAACCTTTTGGTTCGGCCTTCGTTATCGGCCTGCCTTGAGAAATTTCATTTTCCCGCAGTTCGGGCCAATTTTATTTTGGCTGCCTCTGAAATAAACACTGAAACCCACCCCAACCCCTCAAATTTAATTAATTACAACCCCCCACCCTGCTGACCTCCCAAAACTTGCCGAAAGTCCCTGGTGGTCCAGCAGGGGTCCCAGGAGCAATCTCCCGCTCTCGGGCCGTCGACTGCCAGTAATCAAAATGGCGCCAATGGCCCTTTGCCCTTACCATGTGACAGGGGCTATCAGTGCCATTGGCTGGCCTCTGTCACATGGTGGGAGCACTGGATGGCCTGCGCTGTATAGAAAAGATTTTAAATAAATAGATAAATAAATAAATAAATAGCTATGCAATGTAACACACATTGAGTACTGGTTTACCAACAGAAAGGGATGCTCCAACCTGAAATGGCATTGCAATTCACTTTGGGATTTAAAATTGGTGGAAAATGATGGCATGAGTATGTGTATTGATATTTTTCACCCTTTGTATATTTTGAAAGTAATGTGTAAAAGGTTCAGCCCTTCCAGTGTTATTTAACAGAAGTCCAAGCTGAAAATTATACAATTGTTTGCTTATTTTCAGATATTAAGGCACAATTTTTAAATAAAATGCTGGGTTTGCAGGAAAGTAAGCTTGGGGCTTTCATAATGAAAGCTCCATGCATACTTTCCCTCCCGTGATCTAAGCTATGCATTTAATATATATTTTAAAATTGTAATCCACTTTGAGGGCTAAGGAAATAATCAAACACTAATAACTCTAACCCCCTTTTTTGACCCGCACTGTGATCAGAGTAGGTGGAAGGGGGGGGGGGGAGATTTTCAGCAGGGCTTTCTATGCATGTAAACAGCTGCTTACCTGCGTAACAAGCTTTGAAAATTATCCTCTTACTTTATTTTAGTCAGCCTGTCAGAGGTAAGGGTTTTTACATAATGGCATCAACTTGTGTGGAATGCTGGGCCTAAGTTTTGAAAACTTTCCAGCAGGATATGATCCCTTGTCATTTTAGTAGTAGAAAAGAAATCTAAAATACTATTTCTGGAGGATGAAGAAAATGTGACATTTTCATATGCAGTCATGAGAAAAACTGCGTGATGATGACTACTCAGGGCAGAGCAGAAGCCCTTATGAAATTGTTATTCCTGTTGGAAAAACAAATACTGTGCATCATGGGCCAAAATGCCATTGATAAATAGCTGTAGGGGGTGAGGGCTCTTCTTCTGACTTCTCGATAACCCAGCATCATAGAGAACCCTATTTTTGTCCTCAGTCTCTCGGGACAGACAAAATCAGGATGGATCGCAGAAATGAGCAGTTTAAATGCAGTCCGTGGCATGCTTCCCAAGCTATCTGCCAGATAGTCTCGTAAAGCAGGGAGGAGAATAAAAGGGGGAGAATCGTCTTAAAAATAAAGCAATAATATGCTGGAATCATTTACAAAATATGAGTAAATGGAAAAACCAAGCATGTTGGGTTTTTTTCCCCGGGCCTAACAAATTTCTTCTCAAATTATCTATCTTCTGCTTTCAATAATTGCAATGGACATCTTATGAAATCCTTTTCTTTCCGTATCATGTTTCAACTGATTAAAGATAAAATTCCCATTTCTGATTTTTTTTTTTTCTATTTTTTAAGGGCAAAGATTTACTACAAAGCAGAGATCTGGCAAGGTACATTTGCTGAGCAGTGCCTAGATTCCATTCCTTTTTATTTGTTTATAACAAATTCAGTTTAGAAAAGTGTGATATACAGTCTGTCAAAAGACAATACAGTCTCATTCCATTTAATTAAGATCCCAACTGAGATGCCCAGCTGAAAGAAGCAAGAGTCACCTGAATTTCCTTCTCTGACAGAAGTCAAAGAAATGCCAGCTAGGGCTTTATGCTCATACTTTTTTTTTTTTTTTTTTATAATCCTGAAGAGGGTTTTATAGTGCTTGTGAAAGGTGCTGGACTAACAACAGTGGATAATGAAATCCTCCATCTATCCATGAAATAGGTACAACATTGTTAGCTTTCCCATACTGACTTGTTAATGTGTCTTATGCCAACTATGAAAGGACAGACTCCAGGGGCAACTTTTTCCAAAGAGAGGGAGGAAAGAGGTACTTAAGCAGTGGGAAGCAATGCACTTGGCAATTTGCACACTAAGAGGCAAACGTACTGACCTGCGAAGTCTGCTTGCAAGAAAGGAGACAGGTCTGCGAGAAATGCTTCTTGTGGTACTGGCTCATTTAAATATTATTCAGATGAGATCTGCAGCATTTATTTGAGGACATAATTGCAGAAAAACTTGACTATACCTCCCGGAGGTGTAGTCACGTTTCACAGAAAATCGCCGAATTGCATGATTTTCCAGGTGCAGTTTTTGTAATTACTAATCACTAATGAGCTGATTTGCATGATTCTTCAGCTCAGTAGCAATGTGGCATAATTTTTGCAAATGCTTTGGCACGTGCAAAACAATGGGGTAGATTTTAAAAGGAGCACACACGCTCGTCCATTTGTGCGCGGTTCCCGGCGCGTGCACATGGATGCACCAATTTTATAACATGCGCTGCTGGCGTGCGCCAGATTTTAAAATCCGCACACGCATGTGCGGGCGGCATGCGCAGAGGGGGGGGGGGTGAATTTTAGTAAATTATGCACGGCGACGCAATTGGGCCTTTCCCAGTTCCCTTCCAGTCCGCTCCAATTAAGGAGCGGACTGGGAGGGAACTTTCCTGTCCCTAACCCTACCCTTCCTACCTCTTCCCCTCTCCACCCTGACCCCCTAACCTAACCCTAACTATCCCCATTTTTTTGTTTTTATACTTACTGCTCCATTGGAGAAGAGGCAACTTCCGCGCGCTGGCAGCCGGCCGGCGAGCGCTTTCCCGGAACCACTTCAGCCCGCCCCTTTTTCAAGACCTGGCACTTGTGCACATATCGGGACTTACGTGCAGGGCTGGGCCCTTTTGAAAATATGCGCAGTGTGCACAGGGCTGGCTACACGCGTAAGTCCCGATTTTTACGTGTGTGGCTCTTTAAAATTTGGCCCATTTATGCGCAAAAATGTGCAAACACGATTGCATGGATTATTTTCTAATTTTGCATGTACTTTCGTGAAGTTATTCACAGCTTAGCACATCAGCCCTTAAAGGGAGATTTTAAAAGTCCTACGGATGTCAAAAGTGGGAGATACGGGTACCAGTTAGGCCGGTGCCCGCTGAGTCCATGGATGTGTGTGTGCAAAAGTGAAAAGTTTCTAAAAAGGAGCTCTGGGCGAGCTGTGGGTGTGTCGGAGCCTGGCCAAAAAATGTGCATGTAAATAGTTACACGCACAGGCGCACATCTGGGTCCCTTGCCATGTAAATGTACTTCTGCTATGGAGGAGGTGTAAGTAGTAAAATAAAATAATTTAGGCCAGGCAGCAGGGTTTTGAGGGTTGGGGCTAACAAGTGGGAAGGATGGCTATAAAATTAGAGGGGTTTGCAAGTCCTGTCCCAAAACTGGGTGAACTGGGAACAAATTGAGAACATTATCCATGGCATCAGCACGCGTCCCTTGTAAAATTTCCTTGACTTACGCGGTAGACGCAGGATTTGCACACACACACGCGCGTGTCAATTGAAAACTGTGCACACATGGACGCGCTTTCAGCTTATTCTATAACATGCCCACATATATGCACGTATGTTATAAAATGGCCACGGCCTTGGCACGAGTTGGCATATGTTGGCGTGTACATGTGCGCCCGCGCTGCTGTTTAAACGTTCCCATCCCCGGGTTTTGCTGGCGTGTGCCTATCTAAATTTTTGAAGTTTTGTGATAAGCAGAAACTATGCAAAAAGCCAAGATAAGCCTTCTGCTCAGCCCTTTGCTCAAGACATATACTAAGCAGTGAAGGAGTCAAAGTGAGGGAAATCCCCTTAGTATCTTTCACAAAACTCCCTGGTTGATCATGAATCAGCTTGTGCCACATTCTAACAAAGTGTAAATAAAGTGTGCCGTAAAACTGAAATTCAGCGCACAAAGTGATAAGGAGCGCTCAGCAGAGCACGTGGTTTTGCCCGCCACCGAGTGCACATTTTTTGTGTGCAAACCTAACTCCCACCGCAGCAAGGAGTTTTGTGTCCAAAAGCATGTTTACTTAAAACTGTGTGTTTTGGTTAGTGCCCCGACGTACAAACGATAAACTAATGAAGGTGTTAACTATTACCCCGCCCCCAATGCCATGCCGAGAGGTGGGCAGGTTGAGCATGGGTTTTCTTAGTGCTGGAAACTTAAGGTTAGGCAGTTAGCTTAGCTGGGTTTAAAAAAGGTTTGGACAAGTTCCTGGAGAAGTCCATAAACTGCTATTGGTCAGCTCGATTTACAGGTGAATTTTCAAAGGAGTTACGCATGTAAATGTAATATACTATTGCAGCAATTTTCAAAAGCCAAAGTGCACTTACACGTGAATATCCTTGGACAATTCAATGGCAGATATTGTAGCTATTTTCAAAAGCCCACTTACTCAAATAAAGTGCATTTGCATATGTAAAACCCCATTCTACTCATGGGAATGCTTTTGAAAATCAGGCCCTTAGGGAATGGCCACTGCTATTACTGGAATTAGTAGCATGGGATCTGTTTAATGTTTGGGTACTTTCCAAGTACTTGTAGCCTGGATTGGCCACTGTTGGAAACAGGATGCTGGGCTTGATGGACCCTTGGTCTGACCCAGTATGGCAACTTCTTATGTTCTTATGTTAACTCTTGATCAGAGGTGGTGTAAAGTTTCTGGGGTTATTGTTAGCCTACAGGCAGAAGCTGGAGTTCAGTAGTTTGGATTTATTTTATTTATTACAGGGATTTATTACTTGCTTTCCTAACTGGATACTCGGAGTGAGGTACAGGATTCCGGAGTGTATTACATCAATAAAAATAATAATTTTTTATTGCTATTCAACCTTTCGGCAGAGAAGATACGGCAGATAATGTGATATATAAAGGATGAAGGGAGGGAGGTATAGATGATAATTTATGCAGAAAAGGCATGCTTTGTACTCACTGAGCATATTTTCTGTGCATAAAATATGATTTATGCTTGCAAAAGTGCAGAAAATGCTGTGCACAAAGCATATTTTCTGTGCATGAATCCCGACTGCATGTCCATTGTTCAGCACCAGACCTCCAGCTTCATCCCATAGACTAAGATCAATGCTGACTAGAAGTTAAGTTTTCAGCACTCAGTCTCTGTGCATGGTGGCGGGTAGGGATGGGTAGGTACAGATAATGCCTTCATTAGCTTATGGTTTACATACCAGAGCACTAAACAAAGCACACAGTTTTACATGCACATATTTTGTGTGCAAAACTCCTGGCTGCATTGGACGTCATGTTTGTGCAGACAAAACTGAGCACGCCTTATTACCTTGGCCTCGAATATTACAGAAGGCACAGGGTGATGCAGTATAGACATTAGTGCTACATGCTTTTTGATATACACATGTTGCTGTAAATAGTCTTTATTTTACCATTAAGTAGTTACAAGCTAAGGAAGAGAAAGTTCAGGGGATCCAAGAAAAATATCATTAACCAAAAAAACAAATCACATTCAACAAAGCATTTTAGAATTCTTCCCAGGAGTTAGGATTGAGTGCACATCAACTCTTCTCAGAGCTGTGGCCAGGCAAATTGGCAGCTATGGCCAAGTGAAATACCTCGCCCTCACCTATTCACAACACCAGGAGTTGGAAGCCTCTGTTGAATGATTTTGTTTTTTTGGCTTAATTTAAACACACAACAGTATGTAGTGGACAATTGTGATCATGGTGCCAAAGGTGTAACCCTTATGTCTGGAAATATTATAAGGGGTCCTAGAACACCAATACACCTCTTACTATGAAAGAGGAAGAAGCTGAACTCCAGACCCCTATACAGAAACTAAACACTAGCAAAATCCTTCACATCTTTCACACACAGATCACAGACCAGATCCTCACCAAATACAAAATAGAAGTGTGCAGACAAAAATTGAACTGAAAATCCCAAGAAACATAGCTGGGAACTTTTAAGTTCTCGTCACCCTGAGGATCATGTGACTGGGGAGACCCCAGCATTCTTCCCACTCCCCCCTCCTCCACAGGACTGACCCTCAGCATTCTCCCCCTGCACAGAATGGACCTCCTCTCTTCCTTCCTCTGGGCAAACCCTCCCCTTTCCAACCCCACCCTCCTCAGGATAGACCCCAACATTTTTCCCCTTCCTACCCCACCTTCTTCAGGCTGAACTCTCAGCACGCGTCCTCTTTTCCCCTCCCTGCCCCCAAGCAGGATGCCAGCAGCAATATCCCCCTTCTCAGGTCCAACTTCAGCGAGCACTCCCCCCCTTCCCCCCCCACCCAACTCAGTCTTCTCCTTCTTCCTTCTCTTCCTCAAACCCCCCCCCCCCCCAAATCCCAGCAGCACTCACCCTTCTTAGGTGTGCCCTCAACCTGCACTCTCCCCTTTCCCACCCAGGCTGGATTCCAGCAGCAGGACACTTCTCCTCAAGACTTTACCCTAGGTTGCCTGCTCCCCAGCACTGTTCCCCATGTAATCCCATCCCCACCACAGATTATATCCCTCCACATCTCTTATCCCTTGCCTCCACCAACCCTCAATTTCTCACCCTCTTTCCCATCTGTTTCCTGCCTTTTCCCCCAGAATCTACCCCCACAATCCCCTTCCCCAGCATCCTCTTCCCTCTTCCTCAACATCTGCCTCACGCCTCTCTCCCTTCACTGTGTCTATCCTCAGCTTACCCACATCCCTACCACTTGCCTTCCTTCCTCTCCCCTTCAGCAGTATCTTCTCCCTGCCTCTCCCCACTTACATTCCTTCCCTTACTTATGTGGCAGGTCCCTTACTGCACTGCAGAGTGGGGATCCACGCTGCACCTGCACAGAGTTGGCCAACCTTTCACCAACCAAGAGCCACAAAGCCAGAATGCACTGTAGCAGAATCTCACCTTTGAGGAGTGAGGGGGTGAGGACGCTTAGACTCCCTCTCCCACCCCCAAAGAAAGGATCCACTCTCTTCATCCTCATCCCCATCAGTCTCTCTCTCTCTTTCTCACTCTCTCTCCATTCACATACCAGACTCTCTCTCTTTCAACCCCCTACCCCCACCACACCAGTTTCTCTTTGCTTCCCTTCCCCCACCCTATCTCTCTCTCTGTTAACAATAATATAAAAGACAAAAACAAATGAAAAAACACGAGTAGGAAAATTGCATACATGAAATTATATAAATTAAACAAACAAAAAATAATGTTAAAAACTCTTAATAATTAAAGAAAAGGAAGAAAGAAGAAGCAAGTGGAGTAGAGTCATGGTAACAACTGTGTATAGTGAAGTAAGGTTTGTGTCGGAGATGGCAAAAGCTTTTGAGAATAGGTACATTTTTAATGATTTCTTGAACTCTTCAAGAAATTTGAGATTTGAGATTTGACATAAGAACATAAGAACATAAGAAAATGCCATACTGGGTCAGACCAAGGGTCCATCAAGCCCAGCATCCTGTTTTCAACAGTGGTCAATCCAGGCCACAAGTACCTGGCAAGTACCCAAACACTAAGTCTATTCCATGTCACCATTGCTAATAGGGATGTGCAGAGCAAAATTTTATGTTCATATTTCTTATGTCCGAAAGTGGGTCCCACTTGCGGCCAATATGGACATAAAAAAAATCTAATGAGTTGGGTATATGTACATATGTCGCCCATTAAAGTCAATGGGGGAAGGATTTCCAGCCTATTTTTGGCTGCAGAATTGTGGTTTTCTTATCAATTGGCCCAGGAGAGAGTTCCCTTTCCTTTGTGCAGGGAAGTACTCCCTGGAAAGGGTCCACCCCTAGAGTTGTGTGTACCCGGTGTTTACATTGGCGTCCAGTGAATATCGTTGGCGTCTAGTGAATTCCGTTGGCGTCTAGTGAATTCAGACGGTACTTACGCACTTCAGCAGATGACAAAGGAATTGGAGGATCTCTCAGAAATAAGAATACGTGTGGGAATACAAGGTCTGGATGAACATGCAGGCACAGCAATGGAGTTAAAACAGCAGTAGGAACACAAGGCCTGGATGAACAGGCACTTCATTCGAGGACAGAGGTCAATCCCAGCTAGGGACACAAGGCCTGCATGAACAGGCACAGGAACTAGGTTAAAACACTGGTAGCTCGCCAGCATCTTTCTGATGCATGCTAGAATATTGGCAGCGGTATGGGCATGGTCCGTCAGGTGGGTGTGCAGTAAAGCCCACCTCCACCCTCATGCTTGTTCAGGGAAGGACTCCCTGGAACGGGTCCACCCCTAGAGTTGTGTGTACCCGGTGTTTACATTGGCGTCCAGTGAATATCGTTGGCGTCTAGTGAATTCCATTGGCGTCTAGTGAATTCAGACTGTACTTACGCACTTCAGCTGATGACAAACGAATTGGAGCCTAGGATCTCTCACAAATAAGAATACGTGTGGGAACACAAGGCCTGGATGAACAGGTACATCATTCGAGGACAGAGGTCAATTCCAGCTAGGGACACAAGGCCTGCATGAACAGGCACAGCAACCAGGTTAAAACACTTGTGGGAACACAAGGCCTGGATGAACAGGCACAGCCACTGAGTTAAAACACCTGTGGGAACACAAGGCCTGGATGAACAGGCACCGCCACTGAGTTAAAACACCTGTGGGAACACAAGGCCCGGAAGAATGGGTACAGCAACTGAGTTAAAACACCTGTGGGAACACAAGGCCGGGATGAAGAGGCGCAGCAGTCGAGCACAGAGGTCGATCCCAGCTAGGGACACAAGGCCTGGATGAAGAGGCACATCATTCGAGGACAGAGTTCAATCACAGCTAGGGACACAAGCCGCGGAGGAAAAGACACTAACCAGGATCCTCCAAGCCCTCATTTTCTCCAAATTAGACTACTGCAACTCTACATTTCTTGGACTCCCTTCCTCATACACAAAACCACTCCAAATGGTTCAAAACGCAGCAGCCCGTCTACTAACAAACACTAGGAAAAGAGACCACATTTCCCCAGTCCTAAAAGACCTCCACTGGTTACCAATTCAGTTCAGAGTCATTTACAAATCCATCACCTTGATATACAAAATCTTTCACCAACACACCATAATCGACCTACAAATTCCTCTCCGTTTATACAAATGCACAAGACCGACCAGGGAAGCCTACAGAGGATGCCTCCTTGTTCCACCCTCCAAAACCACTTATCACAGCACCTTTAGAGATTGAGCCCTTTCCACAGCAGGTCCACCGTTATGGAACTCCATCCCCCCAGATCTCAGAAATGAACCTTGCCTCCTAACCTTTCGGAAAAGACTCAAGACATGGCTTTTCAGGCAAGCCTTCCCGAACTGCACCTAACACACACCATCAATAAATTCTCAGCTCAGAAGCTGTATATATTGGACGCCATATTTGTAATGTACTCTTGTATATTTTTATATTCTACACATGTATATAATTAACCTCCTCTATCCCTCTTTATTTCTTACACTCCCAGTTCATAGCCCCAGTTAATTGTAACTGCATCTCTTCACCACGTGTATTTATGTTATAGGTTGTTTCTTTGCACCCCTGTTTTCTGTAAAGCGACATCATGTGAACGATTTCATGAATGCCGGTATAAAAAAACCTTAAATAAATAAAATAAATAAGTAAGTACCGCAAGGGAAAGTTGAAAACAACTTTGAAGAGGGAGTTCAAGAGGGCGTGAAATTGTAAAGAGGTAAATGGGTGGGGTCCGTGCAGTCCGCCCGCAGGATTCAACCCGGCGGGTTCGGTCGGACCGGGGTTTCGGCGGATCCCCCACCCCCACCCCTTTCGCGGGGGGTGGGGGAGGGGCGGGGAACGCCTCCCGGACGGCCCCGGCCCCCGCAGGGCGCATTTCCTCTGCGGCGGTGTGCCGCGACCGGCTACGGTTCGGCTGGGAAGGCCCAGGGGGGGCAGGTGGCCCGCTGCTCCAGCGGCGCGTGTTATAGCCCCCCCTCCCGGCGTTTCCTCCTTCCCCTTTGGCAACTGTTAACTTGTCTTAACCTCATTCACTACATCTATGCAGACGATGTTCAGATTCTTATTCCCATAACAGAATCTATTAACAAACTTGGCTATTCTTACAAGCCTTCCCTGATCCTTCAAACTTTCACTAGATAAGTAAAGCTACTCAGCTTTCAATATGGAACTTCGCCCCTCCAATATTCTCCTCATTTAGCTACCCTACTTATGCACTTCAGAAAATGACAAAGGAATTGGAAGATCTCTCAGAAATAATAATACGTGTGGGAACACAAGGTCTGGATGAACAGGCAGGCACAGCAATGGACTTAAAACACCAGTAGGAACACTAGGCCTGGATGAAGAGGCACATCATTCTAGGACAGAGGTCAATCCCACCTATGGACACAAGCCGCGGAGGAAAAGAAACTAACCAGGATTCCCTCCGTAACGGCGAGTGAAGAGGGAAGAGCCCAGCGCCGAATCCTTGCTCGTCCGGCGGGCGCGGGAAATGTGGCGTACGGAAGATCGCCTCTCTGGCGCCGCTCGGGGCCCCAAGTCCTTCTCATCAAGCCTCAGCCCGCGGACGGTGTTAGGCCGGTAGCGGCCCCCGGCGCTCCGGGACCGGGTTTTCTCGTAGTCTGTTTGTTTGGGAATGCAGGCCAAAGTGGGTGGTAAACTCCATCTAAGGTTAAATACCATTTCCGGCGCGTGTTATTGCCCCCCCCCCCCCCCGGCAGCAGCTTCGCCGTTTCCCCCGCCGTTTCCTCCTTCCCCTTTGCCAACTGTTAAGTAGTCAACCTCATTCACTACATCTATGCAGACGATGTTCAGATTCTTATTCCCATAACAGAATCTATTAACAAAGCCATCGCACTTTGGAACAACAGCTTACAAGCCATCACTAATCTCCTCAACAGTCAAAGCATGAGATCTTATTAAGAAACTGACATTATCCTCAACAAATTCTTACTCCTAGCAAAACCTATACCAAGTAAGTACACAGGGGTCTGTATTTTCATACCCCATTGCTTGCTGTTTGAATACCGCTCTTGCCGTACCGACCCGCAGGGTCCACCTAGGGACACAAGCTGTGGAGGAAAAGAAACTAACCAGGATTCCCTCAGTAACGGCGAGTGAAGAGGGAAGAGCCCAGCGCCGAATCCCCGCCTGTCCGGCGGGCGCGGGAAATGTGGCATACGGAAGACCGGCTCCCCAGCGCCGCTCGGGGGCCCAAGTCCTTCTGATGGAGGATCAGCCGGCGGACGGTGTTAGGCCGGTAGTGGCCCCCCAATAAAACCACCAAAGACTGCTTCTATAAACTGCAAGTTTAAAAAAGGATAAGACCACTCTTCCACGCCAAACACTTCAGAACCATCCTCCAAGCCCTCATTTTCTACTACTGCAACTCTACATTACTTGGACTCCCTTCCTCATACACGAAACCACTCCAAATGGTTGAAAACGCAGCAGCCCGTCTACTAACAAACACTAGGAAAGGAGGCCACATTTCCCCAGTCCTAAAAGACCTCCACTGGTTACCAATTCAGTTCAGAGTCATTTACAAATCCATCACCTTGATATAAAAAATCATTCACCAACACACCATTATCGACCTACAAATTCCTCTCCGTTTATTCAAATGCACAAGACCGACCAGGGAAGCCTACAGCGGATGCAATGCCGGTATAAATAAATAAAGTAAATCAATAAAATCAATAAGTACGTAAGGGAAAGTTGAAAACAACTTTCAAGAGCGAGTTCAAAAGGGCGGGAAACCGTTGAGTTAAACGGGTGAGGTGCGTGCAGTCCACCTGGAGGATTGAACCCGGCGGGTTCGGTGGGACCGGGGGTGGTTTAGGCGCATCCCCCACCCCTTTCGCGGGGGGGCGGGGAACGCCTCCCGGACGGCCCCGGCCCCGTCCAGGAATAAAAAAATAAAGTAAATATATAAAATCAATAAGTACGTAAGGGAAAGTTGAAAACAACTTTCAAGAGCGAGTTCAAAAGGGCGGGAAACCGTTAAGAGGTAAACGGGTGGGGTGCGTGCAGTCCGCCTGGAGGATTCAACCCGGCGGGTTCGGTGGGACCGGGGGTGGTTTCGGCGCATCCCCCACCCCTTTCGCGGGGGGGCGGGGAACGCCTCCCGGACGGCCCCGGCCCCGTCCAGGAATAAAAAAAAAAAGTAAAGCAGTAAAATCAATAAGTACGTAAGAGAAAGTTGAAAACAACTTTCAAGAGCGAGTTCAAAAGGGCGGGAAACCGTTAAGAGGTAAACGGGTGGGGTGCGTGCAGTCCGCCTGGAGGATTCAACCCGGCGGCGGGTTCGGTGGGACCGGGGGGTGGTTTCGGCACATCCCCCACCCCTTTCGCGGGGGGGGCGGGGAACGCCTCCCGGACGGCCCCGGCCCCGTCCAGGAATAAAAAAATAAAGTAAATATATAAAATCAATAAGTACGTAAGGGAAAGTTGAAAACAACTTTCAAGAGCGAGTTCAAAGGGCGGGAAACCGTTAAGAGGTAAACGGGTGGGGTGCGTGCAGTCCGCCTGGAGGATTCAACCCGGCGGGTTCGGTGGGACCGGGGGTGGTTTCGGCGCATCCCCCACCCCTTTCGCGGGGGGGCGGGGAACGCCTCCCAGACGGCCCCGGCCCCGTCCAGGAATAAAAAAAATAAAGTAAAGCAGTAAAATCAATAAGTACGTAAGGGAAAGTTGAAAACAACTTTCAAGAGCGAGTTCAAAAGGGCGGGAAACCGTTAAGAGTTAAACGGGTGAGGTGCGTGCAGTCCGCGGCCCCGGCCCCGTCCAGGAATAAAAAAATAAAGTAAATATATAAAATCAATAAGTACGTAAGGGAAAGTTGAAAACAACTTTCAAGAGCGAGTTCAAAAGGGCGGGAAACCGTTAAGAGGTAAACGGGTGGGGTGCGTGCAGTCCGCCTGGAGGATTCAACCCGGCGGGTTCGGTGGGACCGGGGGTGGTTTCGGCGCATCCCCCACCCCTTTCGCGGGGGGGCGGGGAACGCCTCCCGGACGGCCCCGGCCCCGTCCAGGAATAAAAAAAATAAAGTAAAGCAGTAAAATCAATAAGTACGTAAGGGAAAGTTGAAAACAACTTTCAAGAGCGAGTTCAAAAGGGCGGGAAACCGTTAAGAGGTAAACGGGTGGGGTGCGTGCAGTCCGCCTGGAGGATTCAACCCGGCGGCGGGTTCGGTGGGACCGGGGGTGGTTTCGGCACATCCCCCACCCCTTTCGCGGGGGGGCGGGGAACGCCTCCCGGACGGCCCCGGCCCCGTCCAGGAATAAAAAAATAAAGTAAATATATAAAATCAATAAGTACGTAAGGGAAAGTTGAAAACAACTTTCAAGAGCGAGTTCAAAAGGGCGGGAAACCGTTAAGAGGTAAACGGGTGGGGTGCGTGCAGTCCGCCTGGAGGATTCAACCCGGCGGGTTCGGTGGGACCGGGGGTGGTTTCGGCGCATCCCCCACCCCTTTCGCGGGGGGGGCGGGGAACGCCTCCCGGACGGCCCCGGCCCCGTCCAGGAATAAAAAAAATAAAGTAAAGCAGTAAAATCAATAAGTACGTAAGGGAAAGTTGAAAACAACTTTCAAGAGCGAGTTCAAAAGGGCGGGAAACCGTTAAGAGGTAAACGGGTGGGGTGCGTGCAGTCCGCCTGGAGGATTCAACCCGGCGGCGGGTTCGGTGGGACCGGGGGGGCTTTCGGCGCATCCCCCACCCCTTTCGCGGGGGGGGGCGGGGAACGCCTCCCGGACGGCCGCAGGGCGCATTTCCTCCGCGGCGGAGCGCCGCAACCGGCTCCGTGTCGGCTGGGAAGGCCCAGGGGGGGCAGGTGGCCCGCCGCTCCGGCGGCGCGTGTTATAGCCCCCCCTGGCAGCAGCTTTGCCGTTACCCCCCGCCGTTTCCCTCCTTCCCCTTTGCCAACTGTTAAGTAGTCTTAACCTCATTCACTACATCTATGCAGACGATGTTAAGATTCTTATTCCCATAACAGAATCTATTAAGAAAGCCATCGCACTTTGGAACAACAGCTTACAAGCCGAAGCCACCACTAATCTCCTCAACAGTCTAAACCTGGTCCTCAATGCCTCTAAAACTAAACTCCTCTTCATTTCCTACAAGCAAGAAAACCTCCCATCTCAGATCCATCACAAACACCTTCTCACCCACAACCATGTGAGAGACCTGGGAGTAATTATAGACAACCGTCTTGACCTAAATAATATGATCCAAACCACAACTGTAAGATATAATATTATATCTTAATGGGCCTCGACAAAGGAAACTCTTTCCTATTGATCTTGTTAGACCTTTCCGCAGCGTTCGACACGGTCAACCACGCCATCCTCCTAAACCAGCTTTCGTCCATAGGAATCAGCGGCACCGTCCGATCCTGGTTCAAAACGTTTCTCGATAACAGAGGTTACAAAGTTAAACTCCAAAACAAGGAATCCTCAAGATTTGACTCTGTCATAGGAGTCCCTCAAGGTTCTTGATTATCTCCGACCCTATTTAATATCTATCTTCTTCCTCTCTGCCAACTTCTTACCGACCTCAATCTAAAGTACTTCCTTTACGCAGATGATATTGAAATCATCATCCATATCAAAGACACATACTCTAAAACTCTTGACTACTGGGAAACATGCCACCAGAAAATCAAACAAGTAGTAAACAACCTACACCTCATCTTAAACTCATCCAAGACAGAAATCCTACTCATCTCTCCTGAAACAATATCTCCAACACTACTCTTCCCACCAACCTACCTACCACACAAGTTACAGACTTAGGAGTGATAATAGACAACCGGCTAAACTTCAAGGCACATATCAACAAAACAACCAAAGACTGCTTCTATAAACTCCAGGTTCGGAAGAGGATAAGACCTCTTTTCCATGCTCAAGACTTCAGAACGATCATCCAAGCAGTCATTTTTGCGAAATTAGACTACTGC